>NW_028246385.1:1260000-1890000 GCF_964263255.1 Lissotriton vulgaris
GGATCATCAGTGTTAGAGCTAAAATTAGCATGTTTATAGTGATGTTCATGCTTCCAGGGGCTCGGGAAGTGAATTAAATACTACTTGGAGGCATTTAATGTTCAAGCAAAAACAGCTGATTTTTGACAAAAGAGACAACACCCCCCCATTACGTCATGCTTCAGAAATGTGGAAAATGGTCCGTTTTCAAATGTTTTATTTTTGAACGTCAGTTCACATTTGTAGGTGGATCATCAGTGTTAGAGCTAAAATTAGCATGTTTAAAGTGATTTTCATGCTTCCAGGGGCCCTAAACACAAGATTTATGGAATAGTTAAAAGTGCATGAAAATGGCCAATTTACTCACTCTGAGTTCTCAAAAAGGGTTTCTTCACCCCGGGAAGTTAATTAAATACCATTTGGAGGCATTTAATGTTCGAGCAAAAACGGCTGATTTTCGACAAAAGAGATAACACCCCCCCATTACGTCATGCTTCAGAAATGTGGAAAATGGTCCGTTTTCAAATGTTTTATTTTTGAACGTCAGTTCACATTTGTAGGTGGATCATCAGTGTTAGAGCTAAAATTAGCATGTTTAAAGTGATTTTCATGCTTCCAGGGGCCCTAAACACAAGATTTATGGAATGGTTAAAAGTGCATGAAAATGGCCAATTTACTCACTCTGAGTTCTCAAAAAGTGTTTCTTCACCCCGGGAAGTTAATTAAATACCATTTGGAGGCATTTAATGTTCGAGCAAAAACGGCTGATTTTCGACAAAAGAGATAACACCCCCCCATTACGTCATGCTTCAGAAATGTGGAAAATGGTCCGTTTTTAAATGTTTTATTTTTGAACGTCAGTTCACATTTGTAGGTGGATCATCAGTGTTAGAGCTAAAATTAGCATGTTTAAAGTGATTTTCATGCTTCCAGGGGCCCTAAACACAAGATTTATGGAATGGTTAAAAGTGCATGAAAATGGCCAATTTACTCACTCTGAGTTCTCAAAAAGAGTTTCTTCACCCCGGGAAGTTAATTAAATACCATTTGGAGTCATTTAATGTTCGAGCAAAAACGGCTGATTTTCGACAAAAGAGATAACACCCCCCCCCATTACGTCATGCTTCAGAAATGTGGAAAATGGTCCGTTTTCAAATGTTTTATTTTTGAATGTCAGTTCACATTTGTAGGTGGATCATCAGTGTTAGAGCTAAAATTAGCATGTTTAAAGTGATTTTCATGCTTCCAGGGGCTCGGGAAGTGAATTAAATACTATTTGGAGGCATTTAATGTTCAAGCAAAAACAGCTGATTTTTGACAAAAGAGATAACACCCCCCCATTACGTCATGCTTCAGAAATGTGGAAAATGGTCCGTTTTCAAATGTTTTATTTTTGAGCGTTAGTTCACATTTGTAGGTGGATCATCAGTGTTAGAGCTAAAATTAGCATGTTTAAAGTGATTTTCATGCTTCCAGGGGCCCTAAACACAAGATTTATGGAATGGGTAAAAGTGCATGAAAATGGCCAATTTACTCACTCTGAGTTCTCAAAAAGGGTTTCTTCACCTCGGGAAGTTAATTAAATACCATTTGGAGGCATTTAATGTTCGAGCAAAAACGGCTGATTTTCGACAAAAGAGATAACACCCCCCATTATGTCATGCTTCAGAAATTTGGAAAATGGTCCGTTTTCAAATGTTTTATTTTTGAACGTCAGTTCACATTTGTAGGTGGATCATCAGTGTTAGAGCTAAAATTAGCATGTTTAAAGTGATTTTCATGCTTCCAGGGGCCCTAAACACAAGATTTATGGAATGGTTAAAAGTGCATGAAAATGGCCAATTTACTCACTCTGAGTTCTCAAAAAGGGTTTCTTCACCCCGGAAGTTCATTAAATACCATTTGGAGGCATTTAATGTTCGAGCAAAAACGGCTGATTTTCGACAAAAGAGATAACACCCCCCCCATTACGTCATGCTTCCGAAATGTGGAAAATGGTCCGTTTTTAAATGTTTTATTTTGGAACGTCAGTTCACATTTGTAGGTGGATCATCAGTGTTAGAGCTAAAATTAGCATGTTTATAGTGATGTTCATGCTTCCAGGGGCTTGGGAAGTGAATTAAATACTATTTGGAGGCATTTAATGTTAAATCAAAAACAGCTGATTTTTGACAAAAGAGATAACACCCCCCCATTACGTCATGCTTCAGAAATGTGGAAAATGGTCCGTTTTAAAATGTTTTATTTTTGAATGTCAGTTCACATTTGTAGGTGGATCATCAGTGTTGGAGCTAAAATTAGCATGTTTAAAGTGATTTTCATGCTTCCAGGGGCCCTAAACACAAGATTTATGGAATGGTTAAAAGTGCATGAAAATGGCCAATTTACTCACTCTGAGTTCTCAAAAAGGGTTTCTTCACCCCGGGAAGTTAATCAAATACCATTTGGAGGCATTTAATGTTCGAGCAAAAACGGCTGATTTTCGACAAAAGAGATAACACCCCCCCATTACGTCATGCTTCAGAAATGTGGAAAATGGTCCGTTTTCAAATGTTTTATTTTTGAACGTCAGTTCACATTTGTAGGTGGATCATCAGTGTTAGAGCTAAAATTAGCATGTTTAAAGTGATTTTCATGCTTCCAGGGGCCCTAAACACAAGATTTATGGAATGGTTAAAAGTGCATGAAAATGGCCAATTTACTCACTCTGAGTTCTCAAAAAGGGTTTCTTCACCTCGGGAAGTTAATTAAATACCATTTGGAGGCATTTAATGTTCGAGCAAATACGGCTGATTTTCGACAAAAGAGATAACACCCCCCATTACGTCATGCTTCAGAAATGTGGAAAATGGTCCATTTTCAAATGTTTTATTTTTGAACGTCAGTTCACATTTGTAGGTGGATCATCAGTGTTAGAGCTAAAATTAGCATGTTTAAAGTGATTTTCATGCTTCCAGGGGCTCGGGAAGTGAATTAAATACTATTTGGAGGCATTTACTGTTCAATCAAAAACAGCTGATTTTTGACAAAAGAGATAACACCCCCCCATTACGTCATGCTTCAGAAATGTGGAAAATGGTCCGTTTTCAAATGTTTTATTTTTGAACGTCAGTTCACATTTGCAGGTGGATCATCAGTGTTAGAGCTAACATTAGCACGTTTAAAGTGATTTTCATGCTTCCAGGGGCCCTAAACACAAGATTTATGGAATGGTTAAAAGTGCATGAAAATGGCCAATTTACTCACTCTGAGTTCTCAAAAAGGGTTTCTTCACCCCGGAAGTTAATTAAATACCATTTGGAGGCATTTAATGTTCGAGCAAAAACGGCTGATTTTCGACAAAAGAGATAACACCCCCCCATTACGTCATGCTTCAGAAATGTGGAAAATGGTCCGTTTTCAAATGTTTTATTTTTGAATGTCAGTTCACATTTGTAGGTGGATCATCAGTGTTAGAGCTAAAATTAGCATGTTTAAAGTGATTTTCATGCTTCCAGGGGCTGGGAAGTGAATTAAATACTATTTGGAGGCATTTAATGTTCAATCAAAAACAGCTGATTTTTGACAAAAGAGATAACACCCCCCCATTACGTCATGCTTCAGAAATGTGGAAAATGGTCCGTATTCAAATGTTTTATTTTTGAACGTCAGTTCACATTTGTAGGTGGATCATCAGTGTTAGAGCTAAAATTGGCATGTTTAAAGTGATTTTCATGCTTCCAGGGGCCCTAAACACAAGATTTATGGAATGGTTAAAAGTGCATGAAAATGGCCAATTTACTCACTCTGAGTTCTCAAAAAGGGTTTCTTCACCCCGGGAAGTTAATTAAATACAATTTGGAGGCATTTAATGTTCGAGCAAAAACGGCTGATTTTCGACAAAAGAGATAACACCCCCCCATTACGTCATGCTTCAGAAATGTGGAAAATGGTCCGTTTTCAAATGTTTTATTTTTGAACGTCAGTTCACATTTGTAGGTGGATCATAAGTGTTAGAGCTAAAATTAGCATGTTTAAAGTGATTTTCATGCTTCCAGGGGCTCGGGAAGTGAATTAAATACTATTTGGAGGCATTTAATGTTCAATCAAAAACAGCTGATTTTTGACAAAAGAGATAACACCCCCCCATTACGTCATGCTTCAGAAATGTGGAAAATGGTCCGTTTTCAAATGTTTTATTTTTGAACGTCAGTTCACATTTGTAGGTGGATCATCAGTGTTAGAGCTAAAATTAGCATGTTTAAAGTGATTTTCATGCTTCCAGGGGCTCGGGAAGTAAATTAAATACTATTTGGAGGCATTTAATGTTCAATCAAAAACAGCTGATTTTTGACAAAAGAGATAACACCCCCCCATTACGTCATGCTTCAGAAATGTGGAAAATGGTCCGTTTTAAAATGTTTTATTTTTGAACGTCAGTTCACATTTGTAGGTGGATCATCAGTGTTAGAGCTAAAATTAGCATGTTTAAAGTGATTTTCATGCTTCCAGAGGCCCTAAACACAAGATTTATGGAATGGTTAAAAGTGCATGAAAATGGCCAATTTACTCACTCTGAGTTCTCAAAAAGGGTTTCTTCACCCCGGGAAGTTAATTGAATACCATTTGGAGGCATTTAATGGTCGAGCAAAAACGGCTGATTTTCGACAAAAGAGATAACACCCCCCATTACGTCATGCTTCAGAAATGTGGAAAATGGTCCGTTTTCAAATGTTTTATTTTTGAACGTCAGTTCACATTTGTAGGTGGATCATCAGTGTTAGAGCTAAAATTAGCATGTTTAAAGTGATTTTCATGCTTCCAGGGGCTCGGGAAGTGAATTAAATACTATTTGGAGGCATTTAATGTTCAAGCAAAAACAGCTGATTTTTGACAAAAGAGATAACACTCCCCCATTACGTCATGCTTCAGAAATGTGGAAAATGGTCCGTTTTCAAATGTTTTATTTTTGAACGTCAGTTCACATTTGTAGGTGGATCATCAGTGTTAGAGCTAAAATTAGCATGTTTAAAGTGATTTTCATGCTTCCAGGGGCTCGGGAAGTGAATTAAATACTATTTGGAGGCATTTAATGTTCAAGCAAAAACAGCTGATTTTTGACAAAAGAGATAACACCCCCCCATTACGTCATGCTTCAGAAAAGTGGAAAATGGTCCGTTTTAAAATGTTTTATTTTTGAACATCAGTTCACATTTGTAGGTGGATCATCAGTGTTAGAGCTAAAATTAGCATGTTTAAAGTGATTTTCATGCTTCCAGGGGCCCTAAACACAAGATTTATGGAATGGTTAAAAGTGCATGAAAATGGCCAATTTACTCACTCTGAGTTCTCAAAAAGGGTTTCTTCACCCCGGGAAGTTAATTAAATACCATTTGGAGGCATTTAAAGTTCGAGCAAAAACGGCTGATTTTCGACAAAAGAGATAACACCCCCCCATTACGTCATGCTTCAGAAATGTGGAAAATGGTCCGTTTTCAAATGTTTTATTTTTGAACGTCAGTTCACATTTGTAGGTGGATCATCAGTGTTAGAGCTAAAATTAGCATGTTTAAAGTGATTTTCATGCTTCCAGGGGCTCGGGAAGTGAATTAAATACTAATTGGAGGCATTTAATGTTCAATCAAAAACAGCTGATTTTTGACAAAAGAGATAACACCCCCCCATTACGTCATGCTTCAGAAATGTGGAAAATGGTCCGTTTTCAAATGTTTTATTTTTGAACGTCAGTTCACATTTGTAGGTGGATCATCAGTGTTAGAGCTAAAATTAGCATGTTTAAAGTGATTTTCATGCTTCCAGGGGCCCTAAACACAAGATTTATGGAATGGTTAAAAGTGCATGAAAATGGCCAATTTACTCACTCTGAGTTCTCAAAAAGGGTTTCTTCACCCCGGGAAGTTAATTAAATACCATTTGGAGGCATTTAATGTTCGAGCAAAAACGGCTGATTTTCGACAAAAGAGATAACACCCCCCAATACGTCATGCTTCAGAAATGTGGAAAATGGTCCATTTTCAAATGTTTTATTTTTGAACGTCAGTTCACATTTGTAGGTGGATCATCAGTGTTAGAGCTAAAATTAGCATGTTTAAAGTGATTTTCATGCTTCCAGGGGCTCGGGAAGTGAATTAAATACTATTTGGAGGCATTTAATGTTCAAGCAAAAACAGCTGATTTTTGACAAAAGAGATAACACCCCCATTACGTCATGCTTCAGAAATGTGGAAAATGGTCCGTTTTCAAATGTTTTATTTTTGAACGTCAGTTCACATTTGTAGGTGGATCATCAGTGTTAGAGCTAAAATTAGCATGTTTAAAGTGATTTTCATGCTTCCAGGGGCCCTAAACACAAGATTTATGGAATGGTTAAAAGTGCATGAAAATGGCCAATTTACTCACTCTGAGTTCTCAAAAAGGGTTTCTTCACCCCGGGAAGTTAATTAAATACCATTTGGAGGCATTTAATGTTCGAGCAAAAACGGCTGATTTTCAACAAAAGAGATAACACCCCCCCATTACGTCATGCTTCAGAAATGTGGAAAATGGTCCGTTTTCAAATGTTTTATTTTTGAACATCAGTTCACATTTGTAGGTGGATCATCAGTGTTAGAGCTAAAATTAGCATGTTTAAAGTGATTTTCATGCTTCCAGGGGCTCGGGAAGTGAATTAAATACTATTTGGAGGCATTTAATGTTCAATCAAAAACAGCTGATTTTTGACAAAAGAGATAACACCCCCCCATTACGTCATGCTTCAGAAATGTGGAAAATGGTCCGTTTTCAAATGTTTTATTTTTGAACGTCAGTTCACATTTGTAGGTGGATCATCAGTGTTAGAGCTAAAATTAGCATGTTTAAAGTGATTTTCATGCTTCCAGGGGCCCTAAACACAAGATTTATGGAATGGTTAAAAGTGCATGAAAATGGCCAATTTACTCACTCTGAGTTCTCAAAATGGGTTTCTTCACCCCGGGAAGTTAATTAAATACCATTTGGAGGCATTTAAAGTTCGAGCAAAAACGGCTGATTTTCGACAAAAGAGATAACACCCCCCCATTACGTCATGCTTCAGAAATGTGGAAAATGGTCCGTTTTCAAATGTTTTATTTTTGAACGTCAGTTCACATTTGTAGGTGGATCATCAGTGTTAGAGCTAAAATTAGCATGTTTAAAGTGATTTTCATGCTTCCAGGGGCTCGGGAAGTGAATTAAATACTAATTGGAGGCATTTAATGTTCAATCAAAAACAGCTGATTTTTGACAAAAGAGATAACACCCCCCCATTACTTCATGCTTCAGAAATGTGGAAAATGGTCCGTTTTCAAATGTTTTATTTTTGAATGTCAGTTCACATTTGTAGGTGGATCATCAGTGTTAGAGCTAAAATTAGCATGTTTAAAGTGATTTTCATGCTTCCAGGGGCCCTAAACACAAGATTTATGGAATGGTTAAAAGTGCATGAAAATGGCCAATTTACTCACTCTGAGTTCTCAAAAAGGGTTTCTTCACCCCGGGAAGTTAATTAAATACCATTTGGAGGCATTTAATGTTCGAGCAAAAACGGCTGATTTTCGACAAAAGAGATAACACCCCCCATTACGTCATGCTTCAGAAATGTGGAAAATGGTCCGTTTTCAAATGTTTTATTTTTGAACGTCAGTTCACATTTGTAGGTGGATCATCAGTGTTAGAGCTAAAATTAGCATGTTTAAAGTGATTTTCATGCTTCCAGGGGCTCGGGAAGTGAATTAAATACTATTTGGAGGCATTTAATGTTCAAGCAAAAACAGCTGATTTTTGACAAAAGAGATAACACCCCCATTACGTCATGCTTCAGAAATGTGGAAAATGGTCCGTTTTCAAATGTTTTATTTTTGAACGTCAGTTCACATTTGTAGGTGGATCATCAGTGTTAGAGCTAAAATTAGCATGTTTAAAGTGATTTTCATGCTTCCAGGGGCCCTAAACACAAGATTTATGGAATGGTTAAAAGTGCATGAAAATGGCCAATTTACTCACTCTGAGTTCTCAAAAAGGGTTTCTTCACCCCGGGAAGTTAATTAAATACCATTTGGAGGCATTTAATGTTCGAGCAAAAACGGCTGATTATCGACAAAAGAGATAACACCCCCCCATTACGTCATGCTTCAGAAATGTGGAAAATGGTCCGTTTTCAAATGTTTTATTTTTGAACATCAGTTCACATTTGTAGGTGGATCATCAGTGTTAGAGCTAAAATTGGCATGTTTAAAGTGATTTTCATGCTTCCGGAGGGTTCGGGAAGTGAATTAAATACTATTTGGAGGCATTTAATGTTCAATCAAAAACAGCTGATTTTTGACAAAAGAGATAACACCCCCCCCATTACGTCATGCTTCAGAAATGTGGAAAATGGTCCGTTTTCAAATGTTTTATTTTTGAACGTCAGTTCACATTTGTAGGTGGATCATCAGTGTTAGAGCTAAAATTAGCATGTTTAAAGTGATTTTCATGCTTCCAGGGGCTCGGGAAGTGAATTAAATACTAATTGGAGGCATTTAATGTTCAATCAAAAACAGCTGATTTTTGACAAAAGAGATAACACCCCCCCATTACGTCATGCTTCAGAAATGTGGAAAATGGTCCGTTTTCAAATGTTTTATTTTTGAACGTCAGTTCACATTTGTAGGTGGATCATCAGTGTTAGAGCTAAAATTAGCATGTTTAAAGTGATTTTCATGCTTCCAGGGGCCCTAAACACAAGATTTATGGAATGGTTAAAAGTGCATGAAAATGGCCAATTTACTCACTCTGAGTTCTCAAAAAGGGTTTCTTCACCCCGGGAAGTTAATTAAATACCATTTGGAGGCATTTAAAGTTCGAGCAAAAACGGCTGATTTTCGACAAAAGAGATAACACCCCCCCATTACGTCATGCTTCAGAAATGTGGAAAATGGTCCGTTTTCAAATGTTTTATTTTTGAACGTCAGTTCACATTTGTAGGTGGATCATCAGTGTTAGAGCTAAAATTAGCATGTTTAAAGTGATTTTCATGCTTCCAGGGGCTCGGGAAGTGAATTAAATACTAATTGGAGGCATTTAATGTTCAATCAAAAACAGCTGATTTTTGACAAAAGAGATAACACCCCCCCATTACGTCATGCTTCAGAAATGTGGAAAATGGTCCGTTTTCAAATGTTTTATTTTTGAACGTCAGTTCACATTTGTAGGTGGATCATCAGTGTTAGAGCTAAAATTAGCATGTTTAAAGTGATTTTCATGCTTCCAGGGGCCCTAAACACAAGATTTATGGAATGGTTAAAAGTGCATGAAAATGGCCAATTTACTCACTCTGAGTTCTCAAAAAGGGTTTCTTCACCCCGGGAAGTTAATTAAATACCATTTGGAGGCATTTAATGTTCGAGCAAAAACGGCTGATTTTCGACAAAAGAGATAACACCCCCCATTACGTCATGCTTCAGAAATGTGGAAAATGGTCCGTTTTCAAATGTTTTATTTTTGAACGTCAGTTCACATTTGTAGGTGGATCATCAGTGTTAGAGCTAAAATTAGCATGTTTAAAGTGATTTTCATGCTTCCAGGGGCTCGGGAAGTGAATTAAATACTATTTGGAGGCATTTAATGTTCAAGCAAAAACAGCTGATTTTTGACAAAAGAGATAACACCCCCATTACGTCATGCTTCAGAAATGTGGAAAATGGTCCGTTTTCAAATGTTTTATTTTTGAACGTCAGTTCACATTTGTAGGTGGATCATCAGTGTTAGAGCTAAAATTAGCATGTTTAAAGTGATTTTCATGCTTCCAGGGGCTCGGGAAGTGAATTAAATACTATTTGGAGGCATTTAATGTTCAAGCAAAAACAGCTGATTTTTGACAAAAGAGATAACACTCCCCCATTACGTCATGCTTCAGAAATGTGGAAAATGGTCCGTTTTCAAATGTTTTATTTTTGAACGTCAGTTCACATTTGTAGGTGGATCATCAGTGTTAGAGCTAAAATTAGCATGTTTAAAGTGATTTTCATGCTTCCAGGGGCTCGGGAAGTGAATTAAATACTATTTGGAGGCATTTAATGTTCAAGCAAAAACAGCTGATTTTTGACAAAAGAGATAACACCCCCCCATTACGTCATGCTTCAGAAAAGTGGAAAATGGTCCGTTTTAAAATGTTTTATTTTTGAACATCAGTTCACATTTGTAGGTGGATCATCAGTGTTAGAGCTAAAATTAGCATGTTTAAAGTGATTTTCATGCTTCCAGGGGCCCTAAACACAAGATTTATGGAATGGTTAAAAGTGCATGAAAATGGCCAATTTACTCACTCTGAGTTCTCAAAAAGGGTTTCTTCACCCCGGGAAGTTAATTAAATACCATTTGGAGGCATTTAAAGTTCGAGCAAAAACGGCTGATTTTCGACAAAAGAGATAACACCCCCCCATTACGTCATGCTTCAGAAATGTGGAAAATGGTCCGTTTTCAAATGTTTTATTTTTGAACGTCAGTTCACATTTGTAGGTGGATCATCAGTGTTAGAGCTAAAATTAGCATGTTTAAAGTGATTTTCATGCTTCCAGGGGCTCGGGAAGTGAATTAAATACTAATTGGAGGCATTTAATGTTCAATCAAAAACAGCTGATTTTTGACAAAAGAGATAACACCCCCCCATTACGTCATGCTTCAGAAATGTGGAAAATGGTCCGTTTTCAAATGTTTTATTTTTGAACGTCAGTTCACATTTGTAGGTGGATCATCAGTGTTAGAGCTAAAATTAGCATGTTTAAAGTGATTTTCATGCTTCCAGGGGCCCTAAACACAAGATTTATGGAATGGTTAAAAGTGCATGAAAATGGCCAATTTACTCACTCTGAGTTCTCAAAAAGGGTTTCTTCACCCCGGGAAGTTAATTAAATACCATTTGGAGGCATTTAATGTTCGAGCAAAAACGGCTGATTTTCGACAAAAGAGATAACACCCCCCAATACGTCATGCTTCAGAAATGTGGAAAATGGTCCATTTTCAAATGTTTTATTTTTGAACGTCAGTTCACATTTGTAGGTGGATCATCAGTGTTAGAGCTAAAATTAGCATGTTTAAAGTGATTTTCATGCTTCCAGGGGCTCGGGAAGTGAATTAAATACTATTTGGAGGCATTTAATGTTCAAGCAAAAACAGCTGATTTTTGACAAAAGAGATAACACCCCCATTACGTCATGCTTCAGAAATGTGGAAAATGGTCCGTTTTCAAATGTTTTATTTTTGAACGTCAGTTCACATTTGTAGGTGGATCATCAGTGTTAGAGCTAAAATTAGCATGTTTAAAGTGATTTTCATGCTTCCAGGGGCCCTAAACACAAGATTTATGGAATGGTTAAAAGTGCATGAAAATGGCCAATTTACTCACTCTGAGTTCTCAAAAAGGGTTTCTTCACCCCGGGAAGTTAATTAAATACCATTTGGAGGCATTTAATGTTCGAGCAAAAACGGCTGATTTTCAACAAAAGAGATAACACCCCCCCATTACGTCATGCTTCAGAAATGTGGAAAATGGTCCGTTTTCAAATGTTTTATTTTTGAACATCAGTTCACATTTGTAGGTGGATCATCAGTGTTAGAGCTAAAATTAGCATGTTTAAAGTGATTTTCATGCTTCCAGGGGCTCGGGAAGTGAATTAAATACTATTTGGAGGCATTTAATGTTCAATCAAAAACAGCTGATTTTTGACAAAAGAGATAACACCCCCCCATTACGTCATGCTTCAGAAATGTGGAAAATGGTCCGTTTTCAAATGTTTTATTTTTGAACGTCAGTTCACATTTGTAGGTGGATCATCAGTGTTAGAGCTAAAATTAGCATGTTTAAAGTGATTTTCATGCTTCCAGGGGCCCTAAACACAAGATTTATGGAATGGTTAAAAGTGCATGAAAATGGCCAATTTACTCACTCTGAGTTCTCAAAATGGGTTTCTTCACCCCGGGAAGTTAATTAAATACCATTTGGAGGCATTTAAAGTTCGAGCAAAAACGGCTGATTTTCGACAAAAGAGATAACACCCCCCCATTACGTCATGCTTCAGAAATGTGGAAAATGGTCCGTTTTCAAATGTTTTATTTTTGAACGTCAGTTCACATTTGTAGGTGGATCATCAGTGTTAGAGCTAAAATTAGCATGTTTAAAGTGATTTTCATGCTTCCAGGGGCTCGGGAAGTGAATTAAATACTAATTGGAGGCATTTAATGTTCAATCAAAAACAGCTGATTTTTGACAAAAGAGATAACACCCCCCCATTACTTCATGCTTCAGAAATGTGGAAAATGGTCCGTTTTCAAATGTTTTATTTTTGAATGTCAGTTCACATTTGTAGGTGGATCATCAGTGTTAGAGCTAAAATTAGCATGTTTAAAGTGATTTTCATGCTTCCAGGGGCCCTAAACACAAGATTTATGGAATGGTTAAAAGTGCATGAAAATGGCCAATTTACTCACTCTGAGTTCTCAAAAAGGGTTTCTTCACCCCGGGAAGTTAATTAAATACCATTTGGAGGCATTTAATGTTCGAGCAAAAACGGCTGATTTTCGACAAAAGAGATAACACCCCCCATTACGTCATGCTTCAGAAATGTGGAAAATGGTCCGTTTTCAAATGTTTTATTTTTGAACGTCAGTTCACATTTGTAGGTGGATCATCAGTGTTAGAGCTAAAATTAGCATGTTTAAAGTGATTTTCATGCTTCCAGGGGCTCGGGAAGTGAATTAAATACTATTTGGAGGCATTTAATGTTCAAGCAAAAACAGCTGATTTTTGACAAAAGAGATAACACCCCCATTACGTCATGCTTCAGAAATGTGGAAAATGGTCCGTTTTCAAATGTTTTATTTTTGAACGTCAGTTCACATTTGTAGGTGGATCATCAGTGTTAGAGCTAAAATTAGCATGTTTAAAGTGATTTTCATGCTTCCAGGGGCCCTAAACACAAGATTTATGGAATGGTTAAAAGTGCATGAAAATGGCCAATTTACTCACTCTGAGTTCTCAAAAAGGGTTTCTTCACCCCGGGAAGTTAATTAAATACCATTTGGAGGCATTTAATGTTCGAGCAAAAACGGCTGATTATCGACAAAAGAGATAACACCCCCCCATTACGTCATGCTTCAGAAATGTGGAAAATGGTCCGTTTTCAAATGTTTTATTTTTGAACATCAGTTCACATTTGTAGGTGGATCATCAGTGTTAGAGCTAAAATTGGCATGTTTAAAGTGATTTTCATGCTTCCGGAGGGTTCGGGAAGTGAATTAAATACTATTTGGAGGCATTTAATGTTCAATCAAAAACAGCTGATTTTTGACAAAAGAGATAACACCCCCCCCATTACGTCATGCTTCAGAAATGTGGAAAATGGTCCGTTTTCAAATGTTTTATTTTTGAACGTCAGTTCACATTTGTAGGTGGATCATCAGTGTTAGAGCTAAAATTAGCATGTTTAAAGTGATTTTCATGCTTCCAGGGGCTCGGGAAGTGAATTAAATACTAATTGGAGGCATTTAATGTTCAATCAAAAACAGCTGATTTTTGACAAAAGAGATAACACCCCCCCATTACGTCATGCTTCAGAAATGTGGAAAATGGTCCGTTTTCAAATGTTTTATTTTTGAACGTCAGTTCACATTTGTAGGTGGATCATCAGTGTTAGAGCTAAAATTAGCATGTTTAAAGTGATTTTCATGCTTCCAGGGGCCCTAAACACAAGATTTATGGAATGGTTAAAAGTGCATGAAAATGGCCAATTTACTCACTCTGAGTTCTCAAAAAGGGTTTCTTCACCCCGGGAAGTTAATTAAATACCATTTGGAGGCATTTAAAGTTCGAGCAAAAACGGCTGATTTTCGACAAAAGAGATAACACCCCCCCATTACGTCATGCTTCAGAAATGTGGAAAATGGTCCGTTTTCAAATGTTTTATTTTTGAACGTCAGTTCACATTTGTAGGTGGATCATCAGTGTTAGAGCTAAAATTAGCATGTTTAAAGTGATTTTCATGCTTCCAGGGGCTCGGGAAGTGAATTAAATACTAATTGGAGGCATTTAATGTTCAATCAAAAACAGCTGATTTTTGACAAAAGAGATAACACCCCCCCATTACGTCATGCTTCAGAAATGTGGAAAATGGTCCGTTTTCAAATGTTTTATTTTTGAACGTCAGTTCACATTTGTAGGTGGATCATCAGTGTTAGAGCTAAAATTAGCATGTTTAAAGTGATTTTCATGCTTCCAGGGGCCCTAAACACAAGATTTATGGAATGGTTAAAAGTGCATGAAAATGGCCAATTTACTCACTCTGAGTTCTCAAAAAGGGTTTCTTCACCCCGGGAAGTTAATTAAATACCATTTGGAGGCATTTAATGTTCGAGCAAAAACGGCTGATTTTCGACAAAAGAGATAACACCCCCCATTACGTCATGCTTCAGAAATGTGGAAAATGGTCCGTTTTCAAATGTTTTATTTTTGAACGTCAGTTCACATTTGTAGGTGGATCATCAGTGTTAGAGCTAAAATTAGCATGTTTAAAGTGATTTTCATGCTTCCAGGGGCTCGGGAAGTGAATTAAATACTATTTGGAGGCATTTAATGTTCAAGCAAAAACAGCTGATTTTTGACAAAAGAGATAACACCCCCATTACGTCATGCTTCAGAAATGTGGAAAATGGTCCGTTTTCAAATGTTTTATTTTTGAACATCAGTTCACATTTGTAGGTGGATCATCAGTGTTAGAGCTAAAATTGGCATGTTTAAAGTGATTTTCATGCTTCCGGAGGGTTCGGGAAGTGAATTAAATACTATTTGGAGGCATTTAATGTTCAATCAAAAACAGCTGATGTTTGACAAAAGAGATAACACCCCCCCATTACGTCATGCTTCAGAAATGTGGAAAATGGTCCGTTTTCAAATGTTTTATTTTTGAACGTCAGTTCACATTTGTAGGTGGATCATCAGTGTTAGAGCTAAAATTAGCATGTTTAAAGTGATTTTCATGCTTCCAGGGGCTCGGGAAGTGAATTAAATACTATTTGGAGGCATTTAATGTTCAAGCAAAAACAGCAGATTTTTGACAAAAGAGATAACACCCCCCCATTACGTCATGCTTCAGAAATGTGGAAAATGGTCCGTTTTCAAATGTTTTATTTTTGAACGTCAGTTCACATTTGTAGGTGGATCATCAGTGTTAGAGCTAAAATTAGCATGTTTAAAGTGATTTTCATGCTTCCAGGGGCCCTAAACACAAGATTTATGGAATGGTTAAAAGTGCATGAAAATGGCCAATTTACTCACTCTGAGTTCTCAAAAAGGGTTTCTTCACCCCGGGAAGTTAATTAAATACCATTTGGAGGCATTTAATGTTCAAACAAAAACGGCTGATTTTCGACAAAAGAGATAACACCCCCCCATTACGTCATGCTTCAGAAATGTGGAAAATGGTCCGTTTTCAAATGTTTTATTTTTGAACGTCAGTTCACATTTGTAGGTGGATCATCAGTGTTAGAGCTAAAATTAGCATGTTTAAAGTGATTTTCATGCTTCCAGGGGCCCTAAACACAAGATTTATGGAATGGTTAAAAGTGCATGAAAATGGCCAATTTACTCACTCTGAGTTCTCAAAAAGGGTTTCTTCACCCCGGGAAGTTAATTAAATACCATTTGGAGGCATTTAATGTTCGAGCAAAAACGGCTGATTTTCGACAAAAGAGATAACACCCCCCATTATGTCATGCTTCAGAAATGTGGAAAATGGTCCGTTTTCAAATGTTTTATTTTTGAACGTCAGTTCACATTTGTAGGTGGATCATCAGTGTTAGAGCTAAAATTAGCATGTTTAAAGTGATTTTCATGCTTCCAGGGGCTCGGGAAGTGAAATAAATACTATTTGGAGGCATTTAATGTTCAATCAAAAACAGCTGATTTTTGACAAAAGAGATAACACCCCCATTACGTCATGCTTCAGAAATGTGGAAAATGGTCCGTTTTCAAATGTTTTATTTTTGAACGTCAGTTCACATTTGTAGGTGGATCATCAGTGTTAGAGCTAAAATTAGCATGTTTAAAGTGATTTTCATGCTTCCAGGGGCCCTAAACACAAGATTTATGGAATGGTTAAAAGTGCATGAAAATGGCCAATTTACTCACTCTGAGTTCTCAAAAAGGGTTTCTTCACCCCGGGAAGTTAATTAAATACCATTTGGAGGCATTTAATGTTCGAGCAAAAACGGCTGATTTTCGACAAAAGAGATAACACCCCCCCATTACGTCATGCTTCAGAAATGTGGAAAATGGTCCGTTTTCAAATGTTTTATTTTTGAACATCAGTTCACATTTGTAGGTGGATCATCAGTGTTAGAGCTAAAATTGGCATGTTTAAAGTGATTTTCATGCTTCCGGAGGGTTCGGGAAGTGAATTAAATACTATTTGGAGGCATTTAATGTTCAATCAAAAACAGCTGATTTTTGACAAAAGAGATAACACCCCCCCATTACGTCATGCTTCAGAAATGTGGAAAATGGTCCGTTTTCAAATGTTTTATTTTTGAACGTCAGTTCACATTTGTAGGTGGATCATCAGTGTTAGAGCTAAAATTAGCATGTTTAAAGTGATTTTCATGCTTCCAGGGGCCCTAAACACAAGATTTATGGAATGGTTAAAAGTGCATGAAAATGGCCAATTTACTCACTCTGAGTTCTCAAAAAGGGTTTCTTCACCCCGGGAAGTTAATTAAATACCATTTGGAGGCATTTAATGTTCGAACCAAAAACGGCTGATTTTCGACAAAAGAGATAACACCCCCCCATTACGTCATGCTTCAGAAATGTGGAAAATGGTCCGTTTTCAAATGTTTTATTTTTGAACATCAGTTCACATTTGTAGGTGGATCATCAGTGTTAGAGCTAAAATTAGCATGTTTAAAGTGATTTTCATGCTTCCAGGGGCTCGGGAAGTGAATTAAATACTATTTGGAGGCATTTAATGTTCAATCAAAAACAGCTGATTTTTGACAAAAGAGACAACACCCCCCCATTACGTCATGCTTCAGAAATGTGGAAAATGGTCCGTTTTCAAATGTTTTATTTTTTAACGTCAGTTCACATTTGTAGGTGGATCATCAGTGTTAGAGCTAAAATTAGCATGTTTAAAGTGATTTTCATGCTTCCAGGGGCCCTAAACACAAGATTTATGGAATGGTTAAAAGTTCATGAAAATGGCCAATTTACTCACTCTGAGTTCTCAAAAAGGGTTTCTTCACCCCGGGAAGTTAATTAAATACCATTTGGAGGCATTTAATGTTCGAGCAAAAACGGCTGATTTTCGACAAAAGAGATAACACCCCCCCCATTACGTCATGCTTCAGAAATGTGGAAAATGGTCCGTTTTCAAATGTTTTATTTTTGAACATCAGTTCACATTTGTAGGTGGATCATCAGTGTTAGAGCTAAAATTGGCATGTTTAAAGTGATTTTCATGCTTCCAGGGGCTCGGGAAGTGAATTAAATACTAATTGGAGGCATTTAATGTTCAATCAAAAACAGCTGATTTTTGACAAAAGAGATAACACCCCCCCATTACGTCATGCTTCAGAAATGTGGAAAATGGTCCGTTTTCAAATGTTTTATTTTTGAACGTCAGTTCACATTTGTAGGTGGATCATCAGTGTTAGAGCTAAAATTAGCATGTTTAAAGTGATTTTCATGCTTCCAGGGGCCCTAAACACAAGATTTATGGAATGGTTAAAAGTGCATGAAAATGGCCAATTTACTCACTCTGAGTTCTCAAAAAGGGTTTCTTCACCCCGGGAAGTTAATTAAATACCATTTGGAGGCATTTAATGTTCGAGCAAAAACGGCTGATTTTCGACAAAAGAGATAACACCCCCCCATTACGTCATGCTTCAGAAATGTGGAAAATGGTCCGCTTTCAAATGTTTTATTTTTGAACATCAGTTCACATTTGTAGGTGGATCATCAGTGTTAGAGCTAAAATTGGCATGTTTAAAGTGATTTTCATGCTTCCGGAGGGTTCGGGAAGTGAATTAAATACTATTTGGAGGCATTTAATGTTCAATCAAAAACAGCTGATTTTTGACAAAAGAGATAACACCCCCCCATTACGTCATGCTTCAGAAATGTGGAAAATGGTCCGTTTTCAAATGTTTTATTTTTGAACGTCAGTTCACATTTGTAGGTGGATCATCAGTGTTAGAGCTAAAATTAGCATGTTTAAAGTGATTTTCATGCTTCCAGGGGCTCGGGAAGTGAATTAAATACTATTTGGAGGCATTTAATGTTCAAGCAAAAACAGCTGATTTTTGACAAAAGAGATAACACCCCCCCATTACGTCATGCTTCAGAAATGTGGAAAATGGTCCATTTTCAAATGTTTTATTTTTGAACGTCAGTTCACATTTGTAGGTGGATCATCAGTGTTAGAGCTAAAATTAGCATGTTTAAAGTGATTTTCATGCTTCCAGGGGCCCTAAACACAAGATTTATGGAATGGTTAAAAGTGCATGAAAATGGCCAATTTACTCACTCTGAGTTCTCAAAAAGGGTTTCTTCACCCCGGGAAGTTAATTAAATACCATTTGGAGGCATTTAATGTTCGAGCAAAAACGGCTGATTTTCGACAAAAGAGATAACACCCCCCATTATGTCATGCTTCAGAAATGTGGAAAATGGTCCGTTTTCAAATGTTTTATTTTTGAACGTCAGTTCACATTTGTAGGTGGATCATCAGTGTTAGAGCTAAAATTAGCATGTTTAAAGTGATTTTCATGCTTCCAGGGGCTCGGGAAGTGAAATAAATACTATTTGGAGGCATTTAATGTTCAAGCAAAAACAGCTGATTTTTGACAAAAGAGATAACACCCCCCCATTACGTCATGCTTCAGAAATGTGGAAAATGGTCCGTTTTCAAATGTTTTATTTTTGAACGTCAGTTCACATTTGTAGGTGGATCATCAACGTTAGAGCTAAAATTAGCATGTTTAAAGTGATTTTCATGCTTCCAGGGGCCCTAAACACAAGATTTATGGAATGGTTAAAAGTGCATGAAAATGGCCAATTTACTCACTCTGAGTTCTCAAAAAGGGTTTCTTCACCACGGGAAGTTAATTAAATACCATTTGGAGGCATTTAAAGTTCGAGCAAAAACGGCTGATTCTCGACAAAAGAGATAACACCCCCCCATTACGTCATGCTTCAGAAATGTAGAAAATGGTCCGTTTAAAAATGTTTTATTTTTGAACGTCAGTTCACATTTGTAGGTGGATCATCAGTGTTAGAGCTAAAATTAGCATGTTTAAAGTGATTTTCATGCTTCCAGGGGCTCGGGAAGTGAATTAAATACTAATTGGAGGCATTTAATGTTCAATCAAAAACAGCTGATTTTTGACGAAAGAGATAACACCCCCCCATTACGTCATGCTTTAGAAATGTGGAAAATGGTCCGTTTTCAAATGTTTTATTTTTGAACGTCAGTTCACATTTGTAGGTGGATCATCAGTGTTAGAGCTAAAATTAGCATGTTTAAAGTGATTTTCATGCTTCCAGGGGCCCTAAACACATGATTTATGGAATGGTTAAAAGTGCATGAAAATGGCCAATTTACTCACTCTGAGTTCTCAAAAAGGGTTTCTTCACCCCGGGAAGTTAATTAAATACCATTTGGAGGCATTTAATGTTCGAGCAAAAACGGCAGATTTTCGACAAAAGAGATAACACCCCCCATTACGTCATGCTTCAGAAATGTGGAAAATGGTCCGTTTTCAAATGTTTTATTTTTGAACGTCAGTTCACATTTGTAGGTGGATCATCAGTGTTAGAGCTAAAATTAGCATGTTTAAAGTGATTTTCATGCTTCCAGGGGCTCGGGAAGTGAATTAAATACTATTTGGAGGCATTTAATGTTCAATCAAAAACAGCTGATTTTTGACAAAAGAGATAACACCCCCCCATTACGTCATGCTTTAGAAATGTGGAAAATGGTCCGTTTTCAAATGTTTTATTTTTGAACGTCAGTTCACATTTGTAGGTGGATCATCAGTGTTAGAGCTAAAATTAGCATGTTTAAAGTGATTTTCATGCTTCCAGGGGCCCTAAACACAAGATTTATGGAATGGTTAAAAGTGCATGAAAATGGCCAATTTACTCACTCTGAGTTCTCAAAAAGGGTTTCTTCACCCCGGGAAGTTAATTAAATACCATTTGGAGGCATTTAATGTTCGAGCAAAAACGGCAGATTTTTGACAAAAGAGATAACACCCCCATTACGTCATGCTTCAGAAATGTGGAAAATGGTCCGTTTTCAAATGTTTTATTTTTGAACGTCAGTTCACATTTGTAGGTGGATCATCAGTGTTAGAGCTAAAATTAGCATGTTTAAAGTGATTTTCATGCTTCCAGGGGCCCTAAACACAAGATTTATGGAATGATTAAAAGTGCATGAAAATGGCCAATTTACTCACTCTGAGTTCTCAAAAAGGGTTTCTTCACCCCGGGAAGTTAATTAAATACCATTTGGAGGCATTTAATGTTCGAGCAAAAACGGCTGATTTTCGACAAAAGAGATAACACCCCCCCCATTACGTCATTCTTCAGAAATGTGGAAAATGGTCCGTTTTCAAATGTTTTATTTTTGAACATCAGTTCACATTTGTAGGTGGATCATCAGTGTTAGAGCTAAAATTGGCATGTTTAAAGTGATTTTCATGCTTCCAGGGGCTCGGGAAGTGAATTAAATACTAATTGGAGGCATTTAATGTTCAATCAAAAACAGCTGATTTTTGACAAAAGAGATAACACCCCCCCATTACGTCATGCTTCAGAAATGTGGAAAATGGTCCGTTTTCAAATGTTTTATTTTTGAACGTCAGTTCACATTTGTAGGTGGATCATCAGTGTTAGAGCTAAAATTAGCATGTTTAAAGTGATTTTCATGCTTCCAGGGGCCCTAAACACAAGATTTATGGAATGGTTAAAAGTGCATGAAAATGGCCAATTTACTCACTCTGAGTTCTCAAAAAGGGTTTCTTCACCCCGGGAAGTTACTTAAATACCATTTGGAGGCATTTAATGTTCGAGCAAAAACGGCAGATTTTCGACAAAAGAGATAACACCCCCCATTACGTCATGCTTCAGAAATGTGGAAAATGGTCCGTTTTCAAATGTTTTATTTTTGAACGTCAGTTCACATTTGTAGGTGGATCATCAGTGTTAGAGCTAAAATTAGCATGTTTAAAGTGATGTTCATGCTTCCAGGGGCTCGGGAAGTGAATTAAATACTATTTGGAGGCATTTAATGTTCAAGCAAAAACAGCTGATTTTTGACAAAAGAGATAATACCCCCATTACGTCATGCTTCAGAAATGTGGAAAATGGTCCGTTTTCAAATGTTTTATTTTTGAACGTCAGTTCACATTTGTAGGTGGATCATCAGTGTTAGAGCTAAAATTAGCATGTTTAAAGTGATTTTCATGCTTCCAGGGGCCCTAAACACAAGATTTATGGAATGGGTAAAAGTGCATGAAAATGGCCAATTTACTCACTCTGAGTTCTCAAAAAGGGTTTCTTCACCCCGGGAAGTTAATTAAATACCATTTGGAGGCATTTAATGTTCGAGCAAAAACGGCTGATTTTCGACAAAAGAGATAACACCCCCCATTACGTCATGCTTCAGAAATGTGGAAAATGGTCCGTTTTCAAATGTTTTATTTTTGAACGTCAGTTCACATTTGTAGGTGGATCATCAGTGTTAGAGCTAAAATTAGCATGTTTAAAGTGATTTTCATGCTTCCAGGGGCCCTAAACACAAGATTTATGGAATGGTTA
Organism: Lissotriton vulgaris; assembly: GCF_964263255.1. NCBI lineage: Eukaryota > Metazoa > Chordata > Amphibia > Caudata > Salamandridae > Lissotriton > Lissotriton vulgaris. The sequence continues at coordinate 1,281,848 of NW_028246385.1, forward strand.
AAAGTGCATGAAAATGGCCAATTTACTCACTCTGAGTTCTCAAAAAGGGTTTCTTCACCCCGGGAAGTTAATTAAATACCATTTGGAGGCATTTAATGTTCGAGCAAAAACGGCTGATTTTCGACAAAAGAGATAACACCCCCCCCATTACGTCATGCTTCAGAAATGTGGAAAATGGTCCGTTTTCAAATGTTTTATTTTTGAACATCAGTTCACATTTGTAGGTGGATCATCAGTGTTAGAGCTAAAATTGGCATGTTTAAAGTGATTTTCATGCTTCCAGGGGCTCGGGAAGTGAATTAAATACTAATTGGAGGCATTTAATGTTCAATCAAAAACAGCTGATTTTTGACAAAAGAGATAACACCCCCCCATTACGTCATGCTTCAGAAATGTGGAAAATGGTCCGTTTTCAAATGTTTTATTTTTGAACGTCAGTTCACATTTGTAGGTGGATCATCAGTGTTCGAGCTAAAATTAGCATGTTTAAAGTGATTTTCATGCGTCCAGGGGCCCTAAACACAAGATTTATGGAATGGTTAAAAGTGCATGAAAATGGCCAATTTACTCACTCTGAGTTCTCAAAAAGGGTTTCTTCACCCCGGGAAGTTAATTAAATACCATTTGGAGGCATTTAATGTTCGAGCAAAAACGGCTGATTTTCGACAAAAGAGATAACACCCCCCATTACGTCATGCTTCAGAAATGTGGAAAATGGTCCGTTTTCAAATGTTTTATTTTTGAACGTCAGTTCACATTTGTAGGTGGATCATCAGTGTTAGAGCTAAAATTAGCATGTTTAAAGTGATGTTCATGCTTCCAGGGGCTCGGGAAGTGAATTAAATACTATTTGGAGGCATTTAATGTTCAAGCAAAAACAGCTGATTTTTGACAAAAGAGATAACACCCCCCCATTACGTCATGCTTCAGAAATGTGGAAAATGGTCCGTTTTCAAATGTTTTATTTTTGAACGTCAGTTCACATTTGTAGGTGGATCATCAGTGTTAGAGCTAAAATTAGCATGTTTAAAGTGATTTTCATGCTTCCAGGGGCTCGGGAAGTGAATTAAATACTATTTGGAGGCATTTAATGTTCAAGCAAAAACAGCTGATTTTTGACAAAAGAGATAACACCCCCCCATTACGTCATGCTTCAGAAATGTGGAAAATGGTCCGTTTTCAAATGTTTTATTTTTGAACGTCAGTTCACATTTGTAGGTGGATCATCAGTGTTAGAGCTAAAATTAGCATGTTTAAAGTGATTTTCATGCTTCCAGGGGCCCTAAACACAAGATTTATGGAATGGTTAAAAGTGCATGAAAATGGCTAATTTACTCACTCTGAGTTCTCAAAAAGGGTTTCTTCACCCCGGGAAGTTAATTAAATACCATTTGGAGGCATTTAATGTTCAAACAAAAACGGCTGATTTTCGACAAAAGAGATAACACCCCCCCATTACGTCATGCTTCAGAAATGTGGAAAATGGTCCGTTTTCAAATGTTTTATTTTTGAACGTCAGTTCACATTTGTAGGTGGATCATCAGTGTTAGAGCTAAAATTAGCATGTTTAAAGTGATTTTCATGCTTCCAGGGGCTCGTGAAGTGAATTAAATACTATTTGGAGGCATTTAATGTTCAATCAAAAACAGCTGATTTTTGACAAAAGAGATAACACCCCCCCATTACGTCATGCTTCAGAAATGTGGAAAATGGTCCGTTTTCAAATGTTTTATTTTTGAACGTCAGTTCACATTTGTAGGTGGATCATCAGTGTTAGAGCTAAAATTAGCATGTTTAAAGTGATTTTCATGCTTCCAGGGGCCCTAAACACAAGATTTATGGAATGGTTAAAAGTGCATGAAAATGGCCAATTTACTCACTCTGAGTTCTCAAAAAGGGTTTCTTCACCCCGGGAAGTTAATTAAATACCATTTGGAGGCATTTAATGTTCGAGCAAAAACGGCTGATTTTCGACAAAAGAGATAACACCCCCCCCATTACGTCATGCTTCAGAAATGTGGAAAATGGTCCGTTTTCAAATGTTTTATTTTTGAACGTCAGTTCACATTTGTAGGTGGATCATCAGTGTTAGAGCTAAAATTAGCATGTTTAAAGTGATTTTCATGCTTCCAGGGGCTCGGGAAGTGAATTAAATACTATTTGGAGGCATTTAATGTTCAATCAAAAACAGCTGATTTTTGACAAAAGAGATAACACCCCCCCATTACGCCATGCTTCAGAAATGTGGAAAATGGTCCGTTTTCAAATGTTTTATTTTTGAACGTCAGTTCACATTTGTAGGTGGATCATCAGTGTTAGAGCTAAAATTTGCATGTTTAAAGTGATTTTCATGCTTCCAGGGGCCCTAAACACAAGATTTATGGAATGGTTAAAAGTGCATGAAAATGGCCAATTTACTCACTCTGAGTTCTCAAAAAGGGTTTCTTCACCCCGGGAAGTTAATTAAATACCATTTGGAGGCATTTAATGTTCGAGCAAAAACGGCTGATTTTCGACAAAAGAGATAACACCCCCCCCATTACGTCATGCTTCAGAAATGTGGAAAATGGTCCGTTTTCAAATGTTTTATTTTTGAACGTCAGTTCACATTTGTAGGTGGATCATCAGTGTTAGAACTAAAATTAGCATGTTTAAAGTGATTTTCATGCTTCCAGGGGCCCTAAACACAAGATTTATGGAATGGTTAAAAGTGCATGAAAATGGCCAATTTACTCACTCTGAGTTCTCAAAAAGGGTTTCTTCACCCCGGGAAGTTAATTAAATACCATTTGGAGGCATTTAATGTTCGAGCAAAAACGGCTGATTTTCGACAAAAGAGATAACACCCCCCCATTACGTCATGCTTCAGAAATGTGGAAAATGGTCCTTTTTCAAATGTTTTATTTTTGAACGTCAGTTCACATTTGTAGGTGGATCATCAGTGTTAGAGCTAAAATTAGCATGTTTAAAGTGATTTTCATGCTTCCAGAGGGTTCGGGAAGTGAATTAAATACTATTTGGAGGCATTTAATGTTCAATCAAAAACAGCTGATTTTTGACAAAAGAGATAACACCCCCCATTACGTCATGCTTCAGAAATGTGGAAAATGGTCCGTTTTCAAATGTTTTATTTTTGAACGTCAGTTCACATTTGTAGGTGGATCATCAGTGTTAGAGCTAAAATTAGCATGTTTAAAGTGATTTTCATGCTTCCAGGGGCCCTAAACACAAGATTTATGGAATTGTTAAAAGTGCATGAAAATGGCCAATTTACTCACTCTGAGTTCTCAAAAAGGGTTTCTTCACCCCGGGAAGTTAATTAAATACCATTTGGAGGCATTTAATGTTCGAGCAAAAACGGCTGATTTTCGACAAAAGAGATAACACCCCCCCATTACGTCATGCTTCAGAAATGTGGAAAATGGTCCGTTTTCAAATGTTTTATTTTTGAACATCAGTTCACATTTGTAGGTGGATCATCAGTGTTAGAGCTAAAATTAGCATGTTTAAAGTGATTTTCATGCTTCCAGAGGGTTCGGGAAGTGAATTAAATACTATTTGGAGGCATTTAATGTTCAATCAAAAACAGCTGATTTTTGACAAAAGAGATAACACCCCCCCATTACGTCATGCTTCAGAAATGTGGAAAATGGTCCGTTTTCAAATGTTTTATTTTTGAACGTCAGTTCACATTTGTAGGTGGATCATCAGTGTTAGAGCTAAAATTAGCATGTTTAAAGTGATTTTCATGCTTCCAGGGGCCCTAAACACAAGATTTATGGAATGGTTAAAAGTGCATGAAAATGGCCAATTTACTCACTCTGAGTTCTCAAAAAGGGTTTCTTCACCCCGGGAAGTTAATTAAATACCATTTTGAGGCATTTAATGTTCGAGCAAAAACGGCTGATTTTCGACAAAAGAGATAACACCCCCCCATTACGTCATGCTTCAGAAATGTGGAAAATGGTCTGTTTTCAAATGTTTTATTTTTGAACATCAGTTCACATTTGTAGGTGGATCATCAGTGTTAGAGCTAAAATTAGCATGTTTAAAGTGATTTTCATGCTTCCAGGGGCTCGGGAAGTGAATTAAATACTATTTGGAGGCATTTAATGTTCAAGCAAAAACAGCTGATTTTTGACAAAAGAGATAACACCCCCCCATTACGTCATGCTTCAGAAATGTGGAAAATGGTCCGTTTTCAAATGTTTTATTTTTGAACGTCAGTTCACATTTGTAGGTGGATCATCAGTGTTAGAGCTAAAATTAGCATGTTTAAAGTGATTTTCATGCTTCCAGGGGCCCTAAACACAAGATTTATGGAATGGTTAAAAGTGCATGAAAATGGCCAATTTACTCACTCTGAGTTCTCAAAAAGGGTTTCTTCATCTCGGGAAGTTAATTAAATACCATTTGGAGGCATTTAATGTTCGAGCAAATACGGCTGATTTTCGACAAAGGAGATAACACCCCCCCATTACGTCATGCTTCAGAAATGTGGAAAATGGTCCATTTTCAAATGTTTTATTTTTGAACGTCAGTTCACATTTGTAGGTGGATCATCAGTGTTAGAGCTAAAATTAGCATGTTTAAAGTGATTTTCATGCTTCCAGGGGCTCGGGAAGTGAATTAAATACTATTTGGAGGCATTTAATGTTCAATCAAAAACAGCTGATTTTTGACAAAAGAGATAACACCCCCCCATTACGTCATGCTTCAGAAATGTGGAAAATGGTCCGTTTTCAAATGTTTTATTTTTGAACGTCAGTTCACATTTGTAGGTGGATCATCAGTGTTAGAGATAAAATTAGCATGTTTAAAGTGATTTTCATGCTTCCAGGGGCCCTAAACACAAGATTTATGGAATGGTTAAAAGTGCATGAAAATGGCCAATTTACTCACTCTGAGTTCTCAAAAAGGGTTTCTTCACCCCGGAAGTTAATTAAATACCATTTGGAGGCATTTAATGTTCGAGCAAAAATGGCTGATTTTCGACAAAAGAGATAACACCCCCCCCATTACGTCATGCTTCAGAAATGTGGAAAATGGTCCGTTTTCAAATGTTTTATTTTTGAACGTCAGTTCACATTTGTAGGTGGATCATCAGTGTTAGAGCTAAAATTAGCATGTTTAAAGTGATTTTCATGCTTCCAGAGGGTTCGGGAAGTGAATTAAATACTATTTGGAGGCATTTAATGTTCAATCAAAAACAGCTGATTTTTGACAAAAGAGATAACACCCCCCATTACGTCATGCTTCAGAAATGTGGAAAATGGTCCGTTTTCAAATGTTTTATTTTTGAACGTCTGTTCACATTTGTAGGTGGATCATCAGTGTTAGAGCTAAAATTAGCATGTTTAAAGTGATTTTCATGCTTCCAGGGGCCCTAAACACAAGATTTATGGAATGGTTAAAAGTGCATGAAAATGGCCAATTTACTCACTCTGAGTTCTCAAAAAGGGTTTCTTCACCCAGGGAAGTTAATTAAATACCATTTGGAGGCATTTAATGTTCGAGCAAAAACGGCTGATTTTCGACAAAAGAGATAACACCCCCCCATTACGTCATGCTTCAGAAATGTGGAAAATGGTCCGTTTTCAAATGTTTTATTTTTGAACATCAGTTCACATTTGTAGGTGGATCATCAGTGTTAGAGCTAAAATTAGCATGTTTAAAGTGATTTTCATGCTTCCAGAGGGTTCGGGAAGTGAATTAAATACTATTTGGAGGCATTTAATGTTCAATCAAAAACAGCTGATTTTTGACAAAAGAGATAACACCCCCCCATTACGTCATGCTTCAGAAATGTGGAAAATGGTCCGTTTTCAAATGTTTTATTTTTGAACGTCAGTTCACATTTGTAGGTGGATCATCAGTGTTAGAGCTAAAATTAGCATGTTTAAAGTGATTTTCATGCTTCCAGGGGCCCTAAACACAAGATTTATGGAATGGTTAAAAGTGCATGAAAATGGCCAATTTACTCACTCTGAGTTCTCAAAAAGGGTTTCTTCACTCGGGAAGTTAATTAAATACCATTTTGAGGCATTTAATGTTCGAGCAAAAACGGCTGATTTTCGACAAAAGAGATAACACCCCCCCCATTACGTCATGCTTCAGAAATGTGGAAAATGGTCCGTTTTCAAATGTTTTATTTTTGAACATCAGTTCACATTTGTAGGTGGATCATCAGTGTTAGAGCTAAAATTAGCATGTTTAAAGTGATTTTCATGCTTCCAGGGGCTCGGGAAGTGAATTAAATACTATTTGGAGGCATTTAATGTTCAAGCAAAAACAGCTGATTTTTGACAAAAGAGATAACACCCCCCCATTACGTCATGCTTCAGAAATGTGGAAAATGGTCCGTTTTCAAATGTTTTATTTTTGAACGTCAGTTCACATTTGTAGGTGGATCATCAGTGTTAGAGCTAAAATTAGCATGTTTAAAGTGATTTTCATGCTTCCAGGGGCCCTAAACACAAGATTTATGGAATGGTTAAAAGTGCATGAAAATGGCCAATTTACTCACTCTGAGTTCTCAAAAAGGGTTTCTTCACCTCGGGAAGTTAATTAAATACCATTTGGAGGCATTTAATGTTCGAGCAAATACGGCTGATTTTCGACAAAGGAGATAACACCCCCCCATTACGTCATGCTTCAGAAATGTGGAAAATGGTCCATTTTCAAATGTTTTATTTTTGAACGTCAGTTCACATTTGTAGGTGGATCATCAGTGTTAGAGCTAAAATTAGCATGTTTAAAGTGATTTTCATGCTTCCAGGGGCTCGGGAAGTGAATTAAATACTATTTGGAGGCATTTAATGTTCAATCAAAAACAGCTGATTTTTGACAAAAGAGATAACACCCCCCCATTACGTCATGCTTCAGAAATGTGGAAAATGGTCCGTTTTCAAATGTTTTATTTTTGAACGTCAGTTCACATTTGTAGGTGGATCATCAGTGTTAGAGCTAAAATTAGCATGTTTAAAGTGATTTTCATGCTTCCAGGGGCCCTAAACACAAGATTTATGGAATGGTTAAAAGTGCATGAAAATGGCCAATTTACTCACTCTGAGTTCTCAAAAAGGGTTTCTTCACCCCGGAAGTTAATTAAATACCATTTGGAGGCATTTAATGTTCGAGCAAAAATGGCTGATTTTCGACAAAAGAGATAACACCCCCCCATTACGTCATGCTTCAGAAATGTGGAAAATGGTCCGTTTTCAAATGTTTTATTTTTGAATGTCAGTTCACATTTGTAGGTGGATCATCAGTGTTAGAGCTAAAATTAGCATGTTTAAAGTGATTTTCATGCTTCCAGGGGCTGGGAAGTGAATTAAATACTATTTGGAGGCATTTAATGTTCAATCAAAAACAGCTGATTTTTGACAAAAGAGATAACACCCCCCCATTACGTCATGCTTCAGAAATGTGGAAAATGGTCCGTATTCAAATGTTTTATTTTTGAACGTCAGTTCACATTTGTAGGTGGATCATCAGTGTTAGAGCTAAAATTGGCATGTTTAAAGTGATTTTCATGCTTCCAGGGGCCCTAAACACAAGATTTATGGAATGGTTAAAAGTGCATGAAAATGGCCAATTTACTCACTCTGAGTTCTCAAAAAGTGTTTCTTCACCCCGGGAAGTTAATTAAATACAATTTGGAGGCATTTAATGTTCGAGCAAAAACGGCTGATTTTCGACGAAAGAGATAACACCCCCCCATTACGTCATGCTTCAGAAATGTGGAAAATGGTCCGTTTTCAAATGTTTTATTTTTGAACGTCAGTTCACATTTGTAGGTGGATCATCAGTGTTAGAGCTAAAATTAGCATGTTTAAAGTGATTTTCATGCTTCCAGGGGCTCGGGAAGTGAATTAAATACTATTTGGAGGCATTTAATGTTCAATCAAAAACAGCTGATTTTTGACAAAAGAGATAACACCCCCCCATTACGTCATGCTTCAGAAATGTGGAAAATGGTCCGTTTTCAAATGTTTTATTTTTGAACGTCAGTTCACATTTGTAGGTGGATCATCAGTGTTAGAGCTAAAATTAGCATGTTTAAAGTGATTTTCATGCTTCCAGGGGCTCGGGAAGTAAATTAAATACTATTTGGAGGCATTTAATGTTCAATCAAAAACAGCTGATTTTTGACAAAAGAGATAACACCCCCCCATTACGTCATGCTTCAGAAATGTGGAAAATGGTCCGTTTTAAAATGTTTTATTTTTGAACGTCAGTTCACATTTGTAGGTGGATCATCAGTGTTAGAGCTAAAATTAGCATGTTTAAAGTGATTTTCATGCTTCCAGAGGCCCTAAACACAAGATTTATGGAATGGTTAAAAGTGCATGAAAATGGCCAATTTACTCACTCTGAGTTCTCAAAAAGGGTTTCTTCACCCCGGGAAGTTAATTGAATACCATTTGGAGGCATTTAATGGTCGAGCAAAAACGGCTGATTTTCGACAAAAGAGATAACACCCCCCATTACGTCATGCTTCAGAAATGTGGAAAATGGTCCGTTTTCAAATGTTTTATTTTTGAACGTCAGTTCACATTTGTAGGTGGATCATCAGTGTTAGAGCTAAAATTAGCATGTTTAAAGTGATTTTCATGCTTCCAGAGGGTTCGGGAAGTGAATTAAATACTATTTGGAGACATTTAATGTTCAATCAAAAACAGCTGATTTTTGACAAAAGAGATAACACCCCCCATTACGTCATGCTTCAGAAATGTGGAAAATGGTCCGTTTTCAAATGTTTTATTTTTGAACGTCAGTTCACATTTGTAGGTGGATCATCAGTGTTAGAGCTAAAATTAGCATGTTTAAAGTGATTTTCATGCTTCCAGGGGCCCTAAACACAAGATTTATGGAATGGTTAAAAGTGCATGAAAATGGCCAATTTACTCACTCTGAGTTCTCAAAAAGGGTTTCTTCACCCCGGGAAGTTAATTAAATACCATTTGGAGGCATTTAATGTTCGAGCAAAAACGGCTGATTTTCGACAAAAGAGATAACACCCCCCATTACGTCATGCTTCAGAAATGTGGAAAATGGTCCGTTTTCAAATGTTTTATTTTTGAACATCAGTTCACATTTGTAGGTGGATCATCAGTGTTAGAGCTAAAATTAGCATGTTTAAAGTGATTTTCATGCTTCCAGAGGGTTCGGGAAGTGAATTAAATACTATTTGGAGGCATTTAATGTTCAATCAAAAACAGCTGATTTTTGACAAAAGAGATAACACCCCCCCATTACGTCATGCTTCAGAAATGTGGAAAATGGTCCGTTTTCAAATGTTTTATTTTTGAACGTCAGTTCACATTTGTAGGTGGATCATCAGTGTTAGAGCTAAAATTAGCACGTTTAAAGTGATTTTCATGCTTCCAGGGGCCCTAAACACAAGATTTATGGAATGGTTAAAAGTGCATGAAAATGGCCAATTTACTCACTCTGAGTTCTCAAAAAGGGTTTCTTCACCCCGGGAAGTTAATTAAATACCATTTTGAGGCATTTAATGTTCGAGCAAAAACGGCTGATTTTCGACAAAAGAGATAACACCCCCCCATTACGTCATGCTTCAGAAATGTGGAAAATGGTCCGTTTTCAAATGTTTTATTTTTGAACATCAGTTCACATTTGTAGGTGGATCATCAGTGTTAGAGCTAAAATTAGCATGTTTAAAGTGATTTTCATGCTTCCAGGGGCTCGGGAAGTGAATTAAATACTATTTGGAGGCATTTAATGTTCAAGCAAAAACAGCTGATTTTTGACAAAAGAGATAACACCCCCCCATTACGTCATGCTTCAGAAATGTGGAAAATGGTCCGTTTTCAAATGTTTTATTTTTGAACGTCAGTTCACATTTGTAGGTGGATCATCAGTGTTAGAGCTAAAATTAGCATGTTTAAAGTGATTTTCATGCTTCCAGGGGCCCTAAACACAAGATTTATGGAATGGTTAAAAGTGCATGAAAATGGCCAATTTACTCACTCTGAGTTCTCAAAAAGGGTTTCTTCACCTCGGGAAGTTAATTAAATACCATTTGGAGGCATTTAATGTTCGAGCAAATACGGCTGATTTTCGAAAAAGGAGATAACACCCCCCCATTACGTCATGCTTCAGAAATGTGGAAAATGGTCCATTTTCAAATGTTTTATTTTTGAACGTCAGTTCACATTTGTAGGTGGATCATCAGTGTTAGAGCTAAAATTAGCATGTTTAAAGTGATTTTCATGCTTCCAGGGGCTCGGGAAGTGAATTAAATACTATTTGGAGGCATTTAATGTTCAATCAAAAACAGCTGATTTTTGACAAAAGAGATAACACCCCCCCATTACGTCATGCTTCAGAAATGTGGAAAATGGTCCGTTTTCAAATGTTTTATTTTTGAACGTCAGTTCACATTTGTAGGTGGATCATCAGTGTTAGAGCTAAAATTAGCATGTTTAAAGTGATTTTCATGCTTCCAGGGGCCCTAAACACAAGATTTATGGAATGGTTAAAAGTGCTTGAAAATGGCCAATTTACTCACTCTGAGTTCTCAAAAAGGGTTTCTTCACCCCGGAAGTTAATTAAATACCATTTGGAGGCATTTAATGTTCGAGCAAAAATGGCTGATTTTCGACAAAAGAGATAACACCCCCCCATTACGTCATGCTTCAGAAATGTGGAAAATGGTCCGTTTTCAAATGTTTTATTTTTGAATGTCAGTTCACATTTGTAGGTGGATCATCAGTGTTAGAGCTAAAATTAGCATGTTTAAAGTGATTTTCATGCTTCCAGGGGCCCTAAACACAAGATTTATGGAATGGTTAAAAGTGCATGAAAATGGCCAATTTACTCACTCTGAGTTCTCAAAAAGGGTTTCTTCACCCCGGGAAGTTAATTAAATACCATTTGGAGGCATTTAATGTTCGAGCAAAAACGGCTGATTTTCGACAAAAGAGATAACACCCCCCCCATTACGTCATGCTTCAGAAATGTGGAAAATGGTCCGTTTTCAAATGTTTTATTTTTGAACGTCAGTTCACATTTGTAGGTGGATCATCAGTGTTAGAACTAAAATTAGCATGTTTAAAGTGATTTTCATGCTTCCAGGGGCCCTAAACACAAGATTTATGGAATGGTTAAAAGTGCATGAAAATGGCCAATTTACTCACTCTGAGTTCTCAAAAAGGGTTTCTTCACCCCGGGAAGTTAATTAAATACCATTTGGAGGCATTTAATGTTCGAGCAAAAACGGCTGATTTTCGACAAAAGAGATAACACCCCCCCATTACGTCATGCTTCAGAAATGTGGAAAATGGTCCGTTTTCAAATGTTTTATTTTTGAACGTCAGTTCACATTTGTAGGTGGATCATCAGTGTTAGAGCTAAAATTAGCATGTTTAAAGTGATTTTCATGCTTCCAGAGGGTTCGGGAAGTGAATTAAATACTATTTGGAGGCATTTAATGTTCAATCAAAAACAGCTGATTTTTGACAAAAGAGATAACACCCCCCATTACGTCATGCTTCAGAAATGTGGAAAATGGTCCGTTTTCAAATGTTTTATTTTTGAACGTCAGTTCACATTTGTAGGTGGATCATCAGTGTTAGAGCTAAAATTAGCATGTTTAAAGTGATTTTCATGCTTCCAGGGGCCCTAAACACAAGATTTATGGAATGGTTAAAAGTGCATGAAAATGGCCAATTTACTCACTCTGAGTTCTCAAAAAGGGTTTCTTCACCCCGGGAAGTTAATTAAATACCATTTTGAGGCATTTAATGTTCGAGCAAAAACGGCTGATTTTCGACAAAAGAGATAACACCCCCCCATTACGTCATGCTTCAGAAATGTGGAAAATGGTCCGTTTTCAAATGTTTTATTTTTGAACATCAGTTCACATTTGTAGGTGGATCATCAGTGTTAGAGCTAAAATTAGCATGTTTAAAGTGATTTTCATGCTTCCAGGGGCTCGGGAAGTGAATTAAATACTATTTGGAGGCATTTAATGTTCAATCAAAAACAGCTGATTTTTGACAAAAGAGATAACACCCCCCCATTACGTCATGCTTCAGAAATGTGGAAAATGGTCCGTTTTCAAATATTTTATTTTTGAACGTCAGTTCACATTTGTAGGTGGATCATCAGTGTTAGAGCTAAAATTTGCATGTTTAAAGTGATTTTCATGCTTCCAGGGGCCCTAAACACAAGATTTATGGAATGGTTAAAAGTGCATGAAAATGGCCAATTTACTCACTCTGAGTTCTCAAAAAGGGTTTCTTCACCCCGGGAAGTTAATTAAATACCATTTGGAGGCATTTAATGTTCGAGCAAAAACGGCTGATTTTCGACAAAAGAGATAACACCCCCCCCATTACGTCATGCTTCAGAAATGTGGAAAATGGTCCGTTTTCAAATGTTTTATTTTTGAACGTCAGTTCACATTTGTAGGTGGATCATCAGTGTTAGAACTAAAATTAGCATGTTTAAAGTGATTTTCATGCTTCCAGGGGCCCTAAACACAAGATTTATGGAATGGTTAAAAGTGCATGAAAATGGCCAATTTACTCACTCTGAGTTCTCAAAAAGGGTTTCTTCACCCCGGGAAGTTAATTAAATACCATTTGGAGGCATTTAATGTTCGAGCAAAAACGGCTGATTTTCGACAAAAGAGATAACACCCCCCCATTACGTCATGCTTCAGAAATGTGGAAAATGGTCCGTTTTCAAATGTTTTATTTTTGAACGTCAGTTCACATTTGTAGGTGGATCATCAGTGTTAGAGCTAAAATTAGCATGTTTAAAGTGATTTTCATGCTTCCAGAGGGTTCGGGAAGTGAATTAAATACTATTTGGAGGCATTTAATGTTCAATCAAAAACAGCTGATTTTTGACAAAAGAGATAACACCCCCCATTACGTCATGCTTCAGAAATGTGGAAAATGGTCCGTTTTCAAATGTTTTATTTTTGAACGTCAGTTCACATTTGTAGGTGGATCATCAGTGTTAGAGCTAAAATTAGCATGTTTAAAGTGATTTTCATGCTTCCAGGGGCCCTAAACACAAGATTTATGGAATGGTTAAAAGTGCATGAAAATGGCCAATTTACTCACTCTGAGTTCTCAAAAAGGGTTTCTTCACCCCGGGAAGTTAATTAAATACCATTTGGAGGCATTTAATGTTCGAGCAAAAACGGCTGATTTTCGACAAAAGAGATAACACCCCCCCATTACGTCATGCTTCAGAAATGTGGAAAATGGTCCGTTTTCAAATGTTTTATTTTTGAACATCAGTTCACATTTGTAGGTGGATCATCAGTGTTAGAGCTAAAATTAGCATGTTTAAAGTGATTTTCATGCTTCCAGAGGGTTCGGGAAGTGAATTAAATACTATTTGGAGGCATTTAATGTTCAATCAAAAACAGCTGATTTTTGACAAAAGAGATAACACCCCCCCATTACGTCATGCTTCAGAAATGTGGAAAATGGTCCGTTTTCAAATGTTTTATTTTTGAACGTCAGTTCACATTTGTAGGTGGATCATCAGTGTTAGAGCTAAAATTAGCATGTTTAAAGTGATTTTCATGCTTCCAGGGGCCCTAAACACAAGATTTATGGAATGGTTAAAAGTGCATGAAAATGGCCAATTTACTCACTCTGAGTTCTCAAAAAGGGTTTCTTCACCCCGGGAAGTTAATTAAATACCATTTTGAGGCATTTAATGTTCGAGCAAAAACAGCTGATTTTCGACAAAAGAGATAACACCCCCCCATTACGTCATGCTTCAGAAATGTGGAAAATGGTCCGTTTTCAAATGTTTTATTTTTGAACATCAGTTCACATTTGTAGGTGGATCATCAGTGTTAGAGCTAAAATTAGCATGTTTAAAGTGATTTTCATGCTTCCAGGGGCTCGGGAAGTGAATTAAATACTATTTGGAGGCATTTAATGTTCAAGCAAAAACAGCTGATTTTTGACAAAAGAGATAACACCCCCCCATTACGTCATGCTTCAGAAATGTGGAGAATGGTCCGTTTTCAAATGTTTTTTTTTTGAACGTCAGTTCACATTTGTAGGTGGATCATCAGTGTTAGAGCTAAAATTAGCATGTTTAAAGTGATTTTCATGCTTCCAGGGGCCCTAAACACAAGATTTATGGAATGGTTAAAAGTGCATGAAAATGGCCAATTTACTCACTCTGAGTTCTCAAAAAGGGTTTCTTCACCCCGGGAAGTTAATTAAATACCATTTTGAGGCATTTAATGTTCGAGCAAAAACGGCTGATTTTCGACAAAAGAGATAACACCCCCCCATTACGTCATGCTTCAGAAATGTGGAAAATGGTCCGTTTTCAAATGTTTTATTTTTGAACATCAGTTCACATTTGTAGGTGGATCATCAGTGTTAGAGCTAAAATTAGCATGTTTAAAGTGATTTTCATGCTTCCAGGGGCTCGGGAAGTGAATTAAATACTATTTGGAGGCATTTAATGTTCAATCAAAAACAGCTGATTTTTGACAAAAGAGATAACACCCCCCATTACGTCATGCTTCAGAAATGTGGAAAATGGTCCGTTTTCAAATGTTTTATTTTTGAACGTCTGTTCACATTTGTAGGTGGATCATCAGTGTTAGAGCTAAAATTAGCATGTTTAAAGTGATTTTCATGCTTCCAGGGGCCCTAAACACAAGATTTATGGAATGGTTAAAAGTGCATGAAAATGGCCAATTTACTCACTCTGAGTTCTCAAAAAGGGTTTCTTCACCCAGGGAAGTTAATTAAATACCATTTGGAGGCATTTAATGTTCGAGCAAAAACGGCTGATTTTCGACAAAAGAGATAACACCCCCCCATTACGTCATGCTTCAGAAATGTGGAAAATGGTCCGTTTTCAAATGTTTTATTTTTGAACATCAGTTCACATTTGTAGGTGGATCATCAGTGTTAGAGCTAAAATTAGCATGTTTAAAGTGATTTTCATGCTTCCAGAGGGTTCGGGAAGTGAATTAAATACTATTTGGAGGCATTTAATGTTCAATCAAAAACAGCTGATTTTTGACAAAAGAGATAACACCCCCCATTACGTCATGCTTCAGAAATGTGGAAAATGGTCCGTTTTCAAATGTTTTATTTTTGAACGTCAGTTCACATTTGTAGGTGGATCATCAGTGTTAGAGCTAAAATTAGCATGTTTAAAGTGATTTTCATGCTTCCAGGGGCCCTAAACACAAGATTTATGGAATGGTTAAAAGTGCATGAAAATGGCCAATTTACTCACTCTGAGTTCTCAAAAAGGGTTTCTTCACTCGGGAAGTTAATTAAATACCATTTTGAGGCATTTAATGTTCGAGCAAAAACGGCTGATTTTCGACAAAAGAGATAACACCCCCCCCCATTACGTCATGCTTCAGAAATGTGGAAAATGGTCCGTTTTCAAATGTTTTATTTTTGAACATCAGTTCACATTTGTAGGTGGATCATCAGTGTTAGAGCTAAAATTAGCATGTTTAAAGTGATTTTCATGCTTCCAGGGGCTCGGGAAGTGAATTAAATACTATTTGGAGGCATTTAATGTTCAAGCAAAAACAGCTGATTTTTGACAAAAGAGATAACACCCCCCATTACGTCATGCTTCAGAAATGTGGAAAATGGTCCGTTTTCAAATGTTTTATTTTTGAACGTCAGTTCACATTTGTAGGTGGATCATCAGTGTTAGAGCTAAAATTAGCATGTTTAAAGTGATTTTCATGCTTCCAGGGGCCCTAAACACAAGATTTATGGAATGGTTAAAAGTGCATGAAAATGGCCAATTTACTCACTCTGAGTTCTCAAAAAGGGTTTCTTCACCTCGGGAAGTTAATTAAATACCATTTGGAGGCATTTAATGTTCGAGCAAATACGGCTGATTTTCGACAAAGGAGATAACACCCCCCCATTACGTCATGCTTCAGAAATGTGGAAAATGGTCCATTTTCAAATGTTTTATTTTTGAACGTCAGTTCACATTTGTAGGTGGATCATCAGTGTTAGAGCTAAAATTAGCATGTTTAAAGTGATTTTCATGCTTCCAGGGGCTCGGGAAGTGAATTAAATACTATTTGGAGGCATTTAATGTTCAATCAAAAACAGCTGATTTTTGACAAAAGAGATAACACCCCCCCATTACGTCATGCTTCAGAAATGTGGAAAATGGTCCGTTTTCAAATGTTTTATTTTTGAACGTCAGTTCACATTTGTAGGTGGATCATCAGTGTTAGAGCTAAAATTAGCATGTTTAAAGTGATTTTCATGCTTCCAGGGGCCCTAAACACAAGATTTATGGAATGGTTAAAAGTGCATGAAAATGGCCAATTTACTCACTCTGAGTTCTCAAAAAGGGTTTCTTCACCCCGGAAGTTAATTAAATACCATTTGGAGGCATTTAATGTTCGAGCAAAAATGGCTGATTTTCGACAAAAGAGATAACACCCCCCCATTACGTCATGCTTCAGAAATGTGGAAAATGGTCCGTTTTCAAATGTTTTATTTTTGAATGTCAGTTCACATTTGTAGGTGGATCATCAGTGTTAGAGCTAAAATTAGCATGTTTAAAGTGATTTTCATGCTTCCAGGGGCTGGGAAGTGAATTAAATACTATTTGGAGGCATTTAATGTTCAATCAAAAACAGCTGATTTTTGACAAAAGAGATAACACCCCCCCATTACGTCATGCTTCAGAAATGTGGAAAATGGTCCGTATTCAAATGTTTTATTTTTGAACGTCAGTTCACATTTGTAGGTGGATCATCAGTGTTAGAGCTAAAATTGGCATGTTTAAAGTGATTTTCATGCTTCCAGGGGCCCTAAACACAAGATTTATGGAATGGTTAAAAGTGCATGAAAATGGCCAATTTACTCACTCTGAGTTCTCAAAAAGTGTTTCTTCACCCCGGGAAGTTAATTAAATACAATTTGGAGGCATTTAATGTTCGAGCAAAAACGGCTGATTTTCGACGAAAGAGATAACACCCCCCCATTACGTCATGCTTCAGAAATGTGGAAAATGGTCCGTTTTCAAATGTTTTATTTTTGAACGTCAGTTCACATTTGTAGGTGGATCATCAGTGTTAGAGCTAAAATTAGCATGTTTAAAGTGATTTTCATGCTTCCAGGGGCTCGGGAAGTGAATTAAATACTATTTGGAGGCATTTAATGTTCAATCAAAAACAGCTGATTTTTGACAAAAGAGATAACACCCCCCCATTACGTCATGCTTCAGAAATGTGGAAAATGGTCCGTTTTCAAATGTTTTATTTTTGAACGTCAGTTCACATTTGTAGGTGGATCATCAGTGTTAGAGCTAAAATTAGCATGTTTAAAGTGATTTTCATGCTTCCAGGGGCTCGGGAAGTAAATTAAATACTATTTGGAGGCATTTAATGTTCAATCAAAAACAGCTGATTTTTGACAAAAGAGATAACACCCCCCCATTACGTCATGCTTCAGAAATGTGGAAAATGGTCCGTTTTAAAATGTTTTATTTTTGAACGTCAGTTCACATTTGTAGGTGGATCATCAGTGTTAGAGCTAAAATTAGCATGTTTAAAGTGATTTTCATGCTTCCAGAGGCCCTAAACACAAGATTTATGGAATGGTTAAAAGTGCATGAAAATGGCCAATTTACTCACTCTGAGTTCTCAAAAAGGGTTTCTTCACCCCGGGAAGTTAATTGAATACCATTTGGAGGCATTTAATGGTCGAGCAAAAACGGCTGATTTTCGACAAAAGAGATAACACCCCCCATTACGTCATGCTTCAGAAATGTGGAAAATGGTCCGTTTTCAAATGTTTTATTTTTGAACGTCAGTTCACATTTGTAGGTGGATCATCAGTGTTAGAGCTAAAATTAGCATGTTTAAAGTGATTTTCATGCTTCCAGAGGGTTCGGGAAGTGAATTAAATACTATTTGGAGACATTTAATGTTCAATCAAAAACAGCTGATTTTTGACAAAAGAGATAACACCCCCCATTACGTCATGCTTCAGAAATGTGGAAAATGGTCCGTTTTCAAATGTTTTATTTTTGAACGTCAGTTCACATTTGTAGGTGGATCATCAGTGTTAGAGCTAAAATTAGCATGTTTAAAGTGATTTTCATGCTTCCAGGGGCCCTAAACACAAGATTTATGGAATGGTTAAAAGTGCATGAAAATGGCCAATTTACTCACTCTGAGTTCTCAAAAAGGGTTTCTTCACCCCGGGAAGTTAATTAAATACCATTTGGAGGCATTTAATGTTCGAGCAAAAACGGCTGATTTTCGACAAAAGAGATAACACCCCCCATTACGTCATGCTTCAGAAATGTGGAAAATGGTCCGTTTTCAAATGTTTTATTTTTGAACATCAGTTCACATTTGTAGGTGGATCATCAGTGTTAGAGCTAAAATTAGCATGTTTAAAGTGATTTTCATGCTTCCAGAGGGTTCGGGAAGTGAATTAAATACTATTTGGAGGCATTTAATGTTCAATCAAAAACAGCTGATTTTTGACAAAAGAGATAACACCCCCCCATTACGTCATGCTTCAGAAATGTGGAAAATGGTCCGTTTTCAAATGTTTTATTTTTGAACGTCAGTTCACATTTGTAGGTGGATCATCAGTGTTAGAGCTAAAATTAGCACGTTTAAAGTGATTTTCATGCTTCCAGGGGCCCTAAACACAAGATTTATGGAATGGTTAAAAGTGCATGAAAATGGCCAATTTACTCACTCTGAGTTCTCAAAAAGGGTTTCTTCACCCCGGGAAGTTAATTAAATACCATTTTGAGGCATTTAATGTTCGAGCAAAAACGGCTGATTTTCGACAAAAGAGATAACACCCCCCCATTACGTCATGCTTCAGAAATGTGGAAAATGGTCCGTTTTCAAATGTTTTATTTTTGAACATCAGTTCACATTTGTAGGTGGATCATCAGTGTTAGAGCTAAAATTAGCATGTTTAAAGTGATTTTCATGCTTCCAGGGGCTCGGGAAGTGAATTAAATACTATTTGGAGGCATTTAATGTTCAAGCAAAAACAGCTGATTTTTGACAAAAGAGATAACACCCCCCCATTACGTCATGCTTCAGAAATGTGGAAAATGGTCCGTTTTCAAATGTTTTATTTTTGAACGTCAGTTCACATTTGTAGGTGGATCATCAGTGTTAGAGCTAAAATTAGCATGTTTAAAGTGATTTTCATGCTTCCAGGGGCCCTAAACACAAGATTTATGGAATGGTTAAAAGTGCATGAAAATGGCCAATTTACTCACTCTGAGTTCTCAAAAAGGGTTTCTTCACCTCGGGAAGTTAATTAAATACCATTTGGAGGCATTTAATGTTCGAGCAAATACGGCTGATTTTCGACAAAGGAGATAACACCCCCCCATTACGTCATGCTTCAGAAATGTGGAAAATGGTCCATTTTCAAATGTTTTATTTTTGAACGTCAGTTCACATTTGTAGGTGGATCATCAGTGTTAGAGCTAAAATTAGCATGTTTAAAGTGATTTTCATGCTTCCAGGGGCTCGGGAAGTGAATTAAATACTATTTGGAGGCATTTAATGTTCAATCAAAAACAGCTGATTTTTGACAAAAGAGATAACACCCCCCCATTACGTCATGCTTCAGAAATGTGGAAAATGGTCCGTTTTCAAATGTTTTATTTTTGAACGTCAGTTCACATTTGTAGGTGGATCATCAGTGTTAGAGCTAAAATTAGCATGTTTAAAGTGATTTTCATGCTTCCAGGGGCCCTAAACACAAGATTTATGGAATGGTTAAAAGTGCATGAAAATGGCCAATTTACTCACTCTGAGTTCTCAAAAAGGGTTTCTTCACCCCGGAAGTTAATTAAATACCATTTGGAGGCATTTAATGTTCGAGCAAAAATGGCTGATTTTCGACAAAAGAGATAACACCCCCCCATTACGTCATGCTTCAGAAATGTGGAAAATGGTCCGTTTTCAAATGTTTTATTTTTGAATGTCAGTTCACATTTGTAGGTGGATCATCAGTGTTAGAGCTAAAATTAGCATGTTTAAAGTGATTTTCATGCTTCCAGGGGCCCTAAACACAAGATTTATGGAATGGTTAAAAGTGCATGAAAATGGCCAATTTACTCACTCTGAGTTCTCAAAAAGGGTTTCTTCACCCCGGGAAGTTAATTAAATACCATTTGGAGGCATTTAATGTTCGAGCAAAAACGGCTGATTTTCGACAAAAGAGATAACACCCCCCCCATTACGTCATGCTTCAGAAATGTGGAAAATGGTCCGTTTTCAAATGTTTTATTTTTGAACGTCAGTTCACATTTGTAGGTGGATCATCAGTGTTAGAACTAAAATTAGCATGTTTAAAGTGATTTTCATGCTTCCAGGGGCCCTAAACACAAGATTTATGGAATGGTTAAAAGTGCATGAAAATGGCCAATTTACTCACTCTGAGTTCTCAAAAAGGGTTTCTTCACCCCGGGAAGTTAATTAAATACCATTTGGAGGCATTTAATGTTCGAGCAAAAACGGCTGATTTTCGACAAAAGAGATAACACCCCCCCATTACGTCATGCTTCAGAAATGTGGAAAATGGTCCGTTTTCAAATGTTTTATTTTTGAACGTCAGTTCACATTTGTAGGTGGATCATCAGTGTTAGAGCTAAAATTAGCATGTTTAAAGTGATTTTCATGCTTCCAGAGGGTTCGGGAAGTGAATTAAATACTATTTGGAGGCATTTAATGTTCAATCAAAAACAGCTGATTTTTGACAAAAGAGATAACACCCCCCATTACGTCATGCTTCAGAAATGTGGAAAATGGTCCGTTTTCAAATGTTTTATTTTTGAACGTCAGTTCACATTTGTAGGTGGATCATCAGTGTTAGAGCTAAAATTAGCATGTTTAAAGTGATTTTCATGCTTCCAGGGGCCCTAAACACAAGATTTATGGAATGGTTAAAAGTGCATGAAAATGGCCAATTTACTCACTCTGAGTTCTCAAAAAGGGTTTCTTCACCCCGGGAAGTTAATTAAATACCATTTTGAGGCATTTAATGTTCGAGCAAAAACGGCTGATTTTCGACAAAAGAGATAACACCCCCCCATTACGTCATGCTTCAGAAATGTGGAAAATGGTCCGTTTTCAAATGTTTTATTTTTGAACATCAGTTCACATTTGTAGGTGGATCATCAGTGTTAGAGCTAAAATTAGCATGTTTAAAGTGATTTTCATGCTTCCAGGGGCTCGGGAAGTGAATTAAATACTATTTGGAGGCATTTAATGTTCAATCAAAAACAGCTGATTTTTGACAAAAGAGATAACACCCCCCCATTACGTCATGCTTCAGAAATGTGGAAAATGGTCCGTTTTCAAATATTTTATTTTTGAACGTCAGTTCACATTTGTAGGTGGATCATCAGTGTTAGAGCTAAAATTTGCATGTTTAAAGTGATTTTCATGCTTCCAGGGGCCCTAAACACAAGATTTATGGAATGGTTAAAAGTGCATGAAAATGGCCAATTTACTCACTCTGAGTTCTCAAAAAGGGTTTCTTCACCCCGGGAAGTTAATTAAATACCATTTGGAGGCATTTAATGTTCGAGCAAAAACGGCTGATTTTCGACAAAAGAGATAACACCCCCCCCATTACGTCATGCTTCAGAAATGTGGAAAATGGTCCGTTTTCAAATGTTTTATTTTTGAACGTCAGTTCACATTTGTAGGTGGATCATCAGTGTTAGAACTAAAATTAGCATGTTTAAAGTGATTTTCATGCTTCCAGGGGCCCTAAACACAAGATTTATGGAATGGTTAAAAGTGCATGAAAATGGCCAATTTACTCACTCTGAGTTCTCAAAAAGGGTTTCTTCACCCCGGGAAGTTAATTAAATACCATTTGGAGGCATTTAATGTTCGAGCAAAAACGGCTGATTTTCGACAAAAGAGATAACACCCCCCCATTACGTCATGCTTCAGAAATGTGGAAAATGGTCCGTTTTCAAATGTTTTATTTTTGAACGTCAGTTCACATTTGTAGGTGGATCATCAGTGTTAGAGCTAAAATTAGCATGTTTAAAGTGATTTTCATGCTTCCAGAGGGTTCGGGAAGTGAATTAAATACTATTTGGAGGCATTTAATGTTCAATCAAAAACAGCTGATTTTTGACAAAAGAGATAACACCCCCCATTACGTCATGCTTCAGAAATGTGGAAAATGGTCCGTTTTCAAATGTTTTATTTTTGAACGTCAGTTCACATTTGTAGGTGGATCATCAGTGTTAGAGCTAAAATTAGCATGTTTAAAGTGATTTTCATGCTTCCAGGGGCCCTAAACACAAGATTTATGGAATGGTTAAAAGTGCATGAAAATGGCCAATTTACTCACTCTGAGTTCTCAAAAAGGGTTTCTTCACCCCGGGAAGTTAATTAAATACCATTTGGAGGCATTTAATGTTCGAGCAAAAACGGCTGATTTTCGACAAAAGAGATAACACCCCCCCATTACGTCATGCTTCAGAAATGTGGAAAATGGTCCGTTTTCAAATGTTTTATTTTTGAACATCAGTTCACATTTGTAGGTGGATCATCAGTGTTAGAGCTAAAATTAGCATGTTTAAAGTGATTTTCATGCTTCCAGAGGGTTCGGGAAGTGAATTAAATACTATTTGGAGGCATTTAATGTTCAATCAAAAACAGCTGATTTTTGACAAAAGAGATAACACCCCCCCATTACGGCATGCTTCAGAAATGTGGAAAATGGTCCGTTTTCAAATGTTTTATTTTTGAACGTCAGTTCACATTTGTAGGTGGATCATCAGTGTTAGAGCTAAAATTAGCATGTTTAAAGTGATTTTCATGCTTCCAGGGGCCCTAAACACAAGATTTATGGAATGGTTAAAAGTGCATGAAAATGGCCAATTTACTCACTCTGAGTTCTCAAAAAGGGTTTCTTCACCCCGGGAAGTTAATTAAATACCATTTTGAGGCATTTAATGTTCGAGCAAAAACAGCTGATTTTCGACAAAAGAGATAACACCCCCCCATTACGTCATGCTTCAGAAATGTGGAAAATGGTCCGTTTTCAAATGTTTTATTTTTGAACATCAGTTCACATTTGTAGGTGGATCATCAGTGTTAGAGCTAAAATTAGCATGTTTAAAGTGATTTTCATGCTTCCAGGGGCTCGGGAAGTGAATTAAATACTATTTGGAGGCATTTAATGTTCAAGCAAAAACAGCTGATTTTTGACAAAAGAGATAACACCCCCCCATTACGTCATGCTTCAGAAATGTGGAGAATGGTCCGTTTTCAAATGTTTTTTTTTTGAACGTCAGTTCACATTTGTAGGTGGATCATCAGTGTTAGAGCTAAAATTAGCATGTTTAAAGTGATTTTCATGCTTCCAGGGGCCCTAAACACAAGATTTATGGAATGGTTAAAAGTGCATGAAAATGGCCAATTTACTCACTCTGAGTTCTCAAAAAGGGTTTCTTCACCCCGGGAAGTTAATTAAATACCATTTTGAGGCATTTAATGTTCGAGCAAAAACGGCTGATTTTCGACAAAAGAGATAACACCCCCCCATTACGTCATGCTTCAGAAATGTGGAAAATGGTCCGTTTTCAAATGTTTTATTTTTGAACATCAGTTCACATTTGTAGGTGGATCATCAGTGTTAGAGCTAAAATTAGCATGTTTAAAGTGATTTTCATGCTTCCAGGGGCTCGGGAAGTGAATTAAATACTATTTGGAGGCATTTAATGTTCAAGCAAAAACAGCTGATTTTTGACAAAAGAGATAACACCCCCCATTACGTCATGCTTCAGAAATGTGGAAAATGGTCCATTTTCAAATGTTTTATTTTTGAACGTCAGTTCACATTTGTAGGTGGATCATCAGTGTTAGAGCTAAAATTAGCATGTTTAAAGTGATTTTCATGCTTCCAGGGGCCCTAAACACAAGATTTATGGAATGGTTAAAAGTGCATGAAAATGGCCAATTTACTCACTCTGAGTTCTCAAAAAGGGTTTCTTCACCTCGGGAAGTTAATTAAATACCATTTGGAGGCATTTAATGTTCGAGCAAATACGGCTGATTTTCGACAAAGGAGATAACACCCCCCCATTACGTCATGCTTCAGAAATGTGGAAAATGGTCCATTTTCAAATGTTTTATTTTTGAACGTCAGTTCACATTTGTAGGTGGATCATCAGTGTTAGAGCTAAAATTAGCATGTTTAAAGTGATTTTCATGCTTCCAGGGGCTCGGGAAGTGAATTAAATACTATTTGGAGGCATTTAATGTTCAATCAAAAACAGCTGATTTTTGACAAAAGAGATAACACCCCCCCTTTACGTCATGCTTCAGAAATGTGGAAAATGGTCCGTTTTCAAATGTTTTATTTTTGAACGTCAGTTCACATTTGTAGGTGGATCATCAGTGTTAGAGCTAAAATTAGCATGTTTAAAGTGATTTTCATGCTTCCAGGGGCCCTAAACACAAGATTTATGGAATGGTTAAAAGTGCATGAAAATGGCCAATTTACTCACTCTGAGTTCTCAAAAAGGGTTTCTTCACCCCGGAAGTTAATTAAATACCATTTGGAGGCATTTAATGTTCGAGCAAAAATGGCTGATTTTCGACAAAAGAGATAACACCCCCCATTACGTCATGCTTCAGAAATGTGGAAAATGGTCCGTTTTCAAATGTTTTATTTTTGAACGTCAGTTCACATTTGTAGGTGGATCATCAGTGTTAGAGCTAAAATTAGCATGTTTAAAGTGATTTTCATGCTTCCAGAGGGTTCGGGAAGTGAATTAAATACTATTTGGAGGCATTTAATGTTCAATCAAAAACAGCTGATTTTTGACAAAAGAGATAACACCCCCCATTACGTCATGCTTCAGAAATGTGGAAAATGGTCCGTTTTCAAATGTTTTATTTTTGAACGTCAGTTCACATTTGTAGGTGGATCATCAGTGTTAGAGCTAAAATTAGCATGTTTAAAGTGATTTTCATGCTTCCAGGGGCCCTAAACACAAGATTTATGGAATGGTTAAAAGTGCATGAAAATGGCCAATTTACTCACTCTGAGTTCTCAAAAAGGGTTTCTTCACCCCGGGAAGTTAATTAAATACCATTTGGAGGCATTTAATGTTCGAGCAAAAACGGCTGATTTTCGACAAAAGAGATAACACCCCCCCATTACGTCATGCTTCAGAAATGTGGAAAATGGTCCGTTTTCAAATGTTTTATTTTTGAACGTCAGTTCACATTTGTAGGTGGATCATCAGTGTTAGAGCTAAAATTAGCATGTTTAAAGTGATTTTCATGCTTCCAGGGGCTCGGGAAGTGAATTAAATACTATTTGGAGGCATTTAATGTTCAATCAAAAACAGCTGATTTTTGACAAAAGAGATAACACCCCCCCATTACGTCATGCTTCAGAAATGTGGAAAATGGTCCGTTTTCAAATGTTTTATTTTTGAACGTCAGTTCACATTTGTAGGTGGATCATCAGTGTTAGAGCTAAAATTAGCATGTTTAAAGTGATTTTCATGCTTCCAGGGGCTCGGGAAGTAAATTAAATACTATTTGGAGGCATTTAATGTTCAATCAAAAACAGCTGATTTTTGACAAAAGAGATAACACCCCCCCATTACGTCATGCTTCAGAAATGTGGAAAATGGTCCGTTTTAAAATGTTTTATTTTTGAACGTCAGTTCACATTTGTAGGTGGATCATCAGTGTTAGAGCTAAAATTAGCATGTTTAAAGTGATTTTCATGCTTCCAGAGGCCCTAAACACAAGATTTATGGAATGGTTAAAAGTGCATGAAAATGGCCAATTTACTCACTCTGAGTTCTCAAAAAGGGTTTCTTCACCCCGGGAAGTTAATTGAATACCATTTGGAGGCATTTAATGGTCGAGCAAAAACGGCTGATTTTCGACAAAAGAGATAACACCCCCCATTACGTCATGCTTCAGAAATGTGGAAAATGGTCCGTTTTCAAATGTTTTATTTTTGAACGTCAGTTCACATTTGTAGGTGGATCATCAGTGTTAGAGCTAAAATTAGCATGTTTAAAGTGATTTTCATGCTTCCAGGGGCTCGGGAAGTGAATTAAATACTATTTGGAGGCATTTAATGTTCAAGCAAAAACAGCTGATTTTTGACAAAAGAGATAACACTCCCCCATTATGTCATGCTTCAGAAATGTGGAAAATGGTCCGTTTTCAAATGTTTTATTTTTGAACGTCAGTTCACATTTGTAGGTGGATCATCAGTGTTAGAGCTAAAATTAGCATGTTTAAAGTGATTTTCATGCTTCCAGGGGCTCGGGAAGTGAATTAAATACTAATTGGAGGCATTTAATGTTCAATCAAAAACAGCTGATTTTTGACAAAAGAGATAACACCCCCCCATTACGTCATGCTTCAGAAATATGGAAAATGGTCCGTTTTCAAATGTTTTATTTTTGAACGTCAGTTCACATTTGTAGGTGGATCATCAGTGTTAGAGCTAAAATTAGCATGTTTAAAGTGATTTTCATGCTTCCAGGGGCTCGGGAAGTGAATTAAATACTATTTGGAGGCATTTAATGTTCAAGCAAAAACAGCTGATTTTTTACAAAAGAGATAACACCCCCATTACGTCATGCTTCAGAAATGTGGAAAATGGTCCGTTTTCAAATGTTTTATTTTTGAACGTCAGTTCACATTTGTAGGTGGATCATCAGTGTTAGAGCTAAAATTAGCATGTTTAAAGTGATTTTCATGCTTCCAGGGGCCCTAAACACAAGATTTATGGAATGGTTAAAAGTGCATGAAAATGGCCAATTTACTCACTCTGAGTTCTCAAAAAGGGTTTCTTCACCCCGGGAAGTTAATCAAATACCATTTGGAGGCATTTAATGTTCGAGCAAAAACGGCTGATTTTCGACAAAAGAGATAACACCCCCCCATTACGTCATGCTTCAGAAATGTGGAAAATGGTCCGTTTTCAAATGTTTTATTTTTGAACATCAGTTCACATTTGTAGGTGGATCATCAGTGTTAGAGCTAAAATTGGCATGTTTAAAGTGATTTTCATGCTTCCGGAGGGTTCGGGAAGTGAATTAAATACTATTTGGAGGCATTTAATGTTCAATCAAAAACAGCTGGTTTTTGACAAAAGAGATAACACCCCCCCATTACGTCATGCTTCAGAAATGTGGAAAATGGTCCGTTTTCAAATGTTTTATTTTTGAACGTCAGTTCACATTTGTAGGTGGATCATCAGTGTTAGAGCTAAAATTAGCATGTTTAAAGTGATTTTCATGCTTCCAGGGGCCCTAAACACAAGATTTATGGAATGGTTAAAAGTGCATGAAAATGGCCAATTTACTCACTCTGAGTTCTCAAAAAGGGTTTCTTCACCTCGGGAAGTTAATTAAATACCATTTGGAGGCATTTAATGTTCGAGCAAATACGGCTGATTTTCGACAAAGGAGATAACACCCCCCCATTACGTCATGCTTCAGAAATGTGGAAAATGGTCCATTTTCAAATGTTTTATTTTTGAACGTCAGTTCACATTTGTAGGTGGATCATCAGTGTTAGAGCTAAAATTAGCATGTTTAAAGTGATTTTCATGCTTCCAGGGGCTCGGGAAGTGAATTAAATACTATTTGGAGGCATTTAATGTTCAATCAAAAACAGCTGATTTTTGACAAAAGAGATAACACCCCCCCATTACGTCATGCTTCAGAAATGTGGAAAATGGTCCGTTTTCAAATGTTTTATTTTTGAACGTCAGTTCACATTTGTAGGTGGATCATCAGTGTTAGAGCTAAAATTAGCATGTTTAAAGTGATTTTCATGCTTCCAGGGGCCCTAAACACAAGATTTATGGAATGGTTAAAAGTGCATGAAAATGGCCAATTTACTCACTCTGAGTTCTCAAAAAGGGTTTCTTCACCCCGGAAGTTAATTAAATACCATTTGGAGGCATTTAATGTTCGAGCAAAAATGGCTGATTTTCGACAAAAGAGATAACACCCCCCCATTACGTCATGCTTCAGAAATGTGGAAAATGGTCCGTTTTCAAATGTTTTATTTTTGAATGTCAGTTCACATTTGTAGGTGGATCATCAGTGTTAGAGCTAAAATTAGCATGTTTAAAGTGATTTTCATGCTTCCAGGGGCTGGGAAGTGAATTAAATACTATTTGGAGGCATTTAATGTTCAATCAAAAACAGCTGATTTTTGACAAAAGAGATAACACCCCCCCATTACGTCATGCTTCAGAAATGTGGAAAATGGTCCGTATTCAAATGTTTTATTTTTGAACGTCAGTTCACATTTGTAGGTGGATCATCAGTGTTAGAGCTAAAATTAGCATGTTTAAAGTGATTTTCATGCTTCCAGGGGCCCTAAACACAAGATTTATGGAATGGTTAAAAGTGCATGAAAATGGCCAATTTACTCACTCTGAGTTCTCAAAAAGGGTTTCTTCACCCCGGGAAGTTAATTAAATACCATTTGGAGGCATTTAATGTTCGAGCAAAAACGGCTGATTTTCGACAAAAGAGATAACACCCCCCCCATTACGTCATGCTTCAGAAATGTGGAAAATGGTCCGTTTTCAAATGTTTTATTTTTGAACGTCAGTTCACATTTGTAGGTGGATCATCAGTGTTAGAGCTAAAATTAGCATGTTTAAAGTGATTTTCATGCTTCCAGGGGCTCGGGAAGTGAATTAAATACTATTTGGAGGCATTTAATGTTCAATCAAAAACAGCTGATTTTTGACAAAAGAGATAACACCACCCCATTACGTCATGCTTCAGAAATGTGGAAAATGGTCCGTTTTCAAATATTTTATTTTTGAACGTCAGTTCACATTTGTAGGTGGATCATCAGTGTTAGAGCTAAAATTTGCATGTTTAAAGTGATTTTCATGCTTCCAGGGGCCCTAAACACAAGATTTATGGAATGGTTAAAAGTGCATGAAAATGGCCAATTTACTCACTCTGAGTTCTCAAAAAGGGTTTCTTCACCCCGGGAAGTTAATTAAATACCATTTGGAGGCATTTAATGTTCGAGCAAAAACGGCTGATTTTCGACAAAAGAGATAACACCCCCCCCATTACGTCATGCTTCAGAAATGTGGAAAATGGTCCGTTTTCAAATGTTTTATTTTTGAACGTCAGTTCACATTTGTAGGTGGATCATCAGTGTTAGAACTAAAATTAGCATGTTTAAAGTGATTTTCATGCTTCCAGGGGCCCTAAACACAAGATTTATGGAATGGTTAAAAGTGCATGAAAATGGCCAATTTACTCACTCTGAGTTCTCAAAAAGGGTTTCTTCACCCCGGGAAGTTAATTAAATACCATTTGGAGGCATTTAATGTTCGAGCAAAAACGGCTGATTTTCGACAAAAGAGATAACACCCCCCCATTACGTCATGCTTCAGAAATGTGGAAAATGGTCCGTTTTCAAATGTTTTATTTTTGAACGTCAGTTCACATTTGTAGGTGGATCATCAGTGTTAGAGCTAAAATTAGCATGTTTAAAGTGATTTTCATGCTTCCAGAGGGTTCGGGAAGTGAATTAAATACTATTTGGAGGCATTTAATGTTCAATCAAAAACAGCTGATTTTTGACAAAAGAGATAACACCCCCCATTACGTCATGCTTCAGAAATGTGGAAAATGGTCCGTTTTCAAATGTTTTATTTTTGAACGTCAGTTCACATTTGTAGGTGGATCATCAGTGTTAGAGCTAAAATTAGCATGTTTAAAGTGATTTTCATGCTTCCAGGGGCCCTAAACACAAGATTTATGGAATGGTTAAAAGTGCATGAAAATGGCCAATTTACTCACTCTGAGTTCTCAAAAAGGGTTTCTTCACCCCGGAAGTTAATTAAATACCATTTGGAGGCATTTAATGTTCGAGCAAAAATGGCTGATTTTCGACAAAAGAGATAACACCCCCCATTACGTCATGCTTCAGAAATGTGGAAAATGGTCCGTTTTCAAATGTTTTATTTTTGAACGTCAGTTCACATTTGTAGGTGGATCATCAGTGTTAGAGCTAAAATTAGCATGTTTAAAGTGATTTTCATGCTTCCAGAGGGTTCGGGAAGTGAATTAAATACTATTTGGAGGCATTTAATGTTCAATCAAAAACAGCTGATTTTTGACAAAAGAGATAACACCCCCCATTACGTCATGCTTCAGAAATGTGGAAAATGGTCCGTTTTCAAATGTTTTATTTTTGAACGTCAGTTCACATTTGTAGGTGGATCATCAGTGTTAGAGCTAAAATTAGCATGTTTAAAGTGATTTTCATGCTTCCAGGGGCCCTAAACACAAGATTTATGGAATGGTTAAAAGTGCATGAAAATGGCCAATTTACTCACTCTGAGTTCTCAAAAAGGGTTTCTTCACCCCGGGAAGTTAATTAAATACCATTTGGAGGCATTTAATGTTCGAGCAAAAACGGCTGATTTTCGACAAAAGAGATAACACCCCCCCATTACGTCATGCTTCAGAAATGTGGAAAATGGTCCGTTTTCAAATGTTTTATTTTTGAACGTCAGTTCACATTTGTAGGTGGATCATCAGTGTTAGAGCTAAAATTAGCATGTTTAAAGTGATTTTCATGCTTCCAGGGGCTCGGGAAGTGAATTAAATACTATTTGGAGGCATTTAATGTTCAATCAAAAACAGCTGATTTTTGACAAAAGAGATAACACCCCCCCATTACGTCATGCTTCAGAAATGTGGAAAATGGTCCGTTTTCAAATGTTTTATTTTTGAACGTCAGTTCACATTTGTAGGTGGATCATCAGTGTTAGAGCTAAAATTAGCATGTTTAAAGTGATTTTCATGCTTCCAGGGGCTCGGGAAGTAAATTAAATACTATTTGGAGGCATTTAATGTTCAATCAAAAACAGCTGATTTTTGACAAAAGAGATAACACCCCCCCATTACGTCATGCTTCAGAAATGTGGAAAATGGTCCGTTTTAAAATGTTTTATTTTTGAACGTCAGTTCACATTTGTAGGTGGATCATCAGTGTTAGAGCTAAAATTAGCATGTTTAAAGTGATTTTCATGCTTCCAGAGGCCCTAAACACAAGATTTATGGAATGGTTAAAAGTGCATGAAAATGGCCAATTTACTCACTCTGAGTTCTCAAAAAGGGTTTCTTCACCCCGGGAAGTTAATTGAATACCATTTGGAGGCATTTAATGGTCGAGCAAAAACGGCTGATTTTCGACAAAAGAGATAACACCCCCCATTACGTCATGCTTCAGAAATGTGGAAAATGGTCCGTTTTCAAATGTTTTATTTTTGAACGTCAGTTCACATTTGTAGGTGGATCATCAGTGTTAGAGCTAAAATTAGCATGTTTAAAGTGATTTTCATGCTTCCAGGGGCTCGGGAAGTGAATTAAATACTATTTGGAGGCATTTAATGTTCAAGCAAAAACAGCTGATTTTTGACAAAAGAGATAACACTCCCCCATTACGTCATGCTTCAGAAATGTGGAAAATGGTCCGTTTTCAAATGTTTTATTTTTGAACGTCAGTTCACATTTGTAGGTGGATCATCAGTGTTAGAGCTAAAATTAGCATGTTTAAAGTGATTTTCATGCTTCCAGGGGCTCGGGAAGTGAATTAAATACTAATTGGAGGCATTTAATGTTCAATCAAAAACAGCTGATTTTTGACAAAAGAGATAACACCCCCCCATTACGTCATGCTTCAGAAATATGGAAAATGGTCCGTTTTCAAATGTTTTATTTTTGAACGTCAGTTCACATTTGTAGGTGGATCATCAGTGTTAGAGCTAAAATTAGCATGTTTAAAGTGATTTTCATGCTTCCAGGGGCTCGGGAAGTGAATTAAATACTATTTGGAGGCATTTAATGTTCAAGCAAAAACAGCTGATTTTTTACAAAAGAGATAACACCCCCATTACGTCATGCTTCAGAAATGTGGAAAATGGTCCGTTTTCAAATGTTTTATTTTTGAACGTCAGTTCACATTTGTAGGTGGATCATCAGTGTTAGAGCTAAAATTAGCATGTTTAAAGTGATTTTCATGCTTCCAGGGGCCCTAAACACAAGATTTATGGAATGGTTAAAAGTGCATGAAAATGGCCAATTTACTCACTCTGAGTTCTCAAAAAGGGTTTCTTCACCCCGGGAAGTTAATCAAATACCATTTGGAGGCATTTAATGTTCGAGCAAAAACGGCTGATTTTCGACAAAAGAGATAACACCCCCCCATTACGTCATGCTTCAGAAATGTGGAAAATGGTCCGTTTTCAAATGTTTTATTTTTGAACATCAGTTCACATTTGTAGGTGGATCATCAGTGTTAGAGCTAAAATTGGCATGTTTAAAGTGATTTTCATGCTTCCGGAGGGTTCGGGAAGTGAATTAAATACTATTTGGAGGCATTTAATGTTCAATCAAAAACAGCTGGTTTTTGACAAAAGAGATAACACCCCCCCATTACGTCATGCTTCAGAAATGTGGAAAATGGTCCGTTTTCAAATGTTTTATTTTTGAACGTCAGTTCACATTTGTAGGTGGATCATCAGTGTTAGAGCTAAAATTAGCATGTTTAAAGTGATTTTCATGCTTCCAGGGGCCCTAAACACAAGATTTATGGAATGGTTAAAAGTGCATGAAAATGGCCAATTTACTCACTCTGAGTTCTCAAAAAGGGTTTCTTCACCTCGGGAAGTTAATTAAATACCATTTGGAGGCATTTAATGTTCGAGCAAATACGGCTGATTTTCGACAAAGGAGATAACACCCCCCCATTACGTCATGCTTCAGAAATGTGGAAAATGGTCCATTTTCAAATGTTTTATTTTTGAACGTCAGTTCACATTTGTAGGTGGATCATCAGTGTTAGAGCTAAAATTAGCATGTTTAAAGTGATTTTCATGCTTCCAGGGGCTCGGGAAGTGAATTAAATACTATTTGGAGGCATTTAATGTTCAATCAAAAACAGCTGATTTTTGACAAAAGAGATAACACCCCCCCATTACGTCATGCTTCAGAAATGTGGAAAATGGTCCGTTTTCAAATGTTTTATTTTTGAACGTCAGTTCACATTTGTAGGTGGATCATCAGTGTTAGAGCTAAAATTAGCATGTTTAAAGTGATTTTCATGCTTCCAGGGGCCCTAAACACAAGATTTATGGAATGGTTAAAAGTGCATGAAAATGGCCAATTTACTCACTCTGAGTTCTCAAAAAGGGTTTCTTCACCCCGGAAGTTAATTAAATACCATTTGGAGGCATTTAATGTTCGAGCAAAAATGGCTGATTTTCGACAAAAGAGATAACACCCCCCCATTACGTCATGCTTCAGAAATGTGGAAAATGGTCCGTTTTCAAATGTTTTATTTTTGAATGTCAGTTCACATTTGTAGGTGGATCATCAGTGTTAGAGCTAAAATTAGCATGTTTAAAGTGATTTTCATGCTTCCAGGGGCTGGGAAGTGAATTAAATACTATTTGGAGGCATTTAATGTTCAATCAAAAACAGCTGATTTTTGACAAAAGAGATAACACCCCCCCATTACGTCATGCTTCAGAAATGTGGAAAATGGTCCGTATTCAAATGTTTTATTTTTGAACGTCAGTTCACATTTGTAGGTGGATCATCAGTGTTAGAGCTAAAATTAGCATGTTTAAAGTGATTTTCATGCTTCCAGGGGCCCTAAACACAAGATTTATGGAATGGTTAAAAGTGCATGAAAATGGCCAATTTACTCACTCTGAGTTCTCAAAAAGGGTTTCTTCACCCCGGGAAGTTAATTAAATACCATTTGGAGGCATTTAATGTTCGAGCAAAAACGGCTGATTTTCGACAAAAGAGATAACACCCCCCCATTACGTCATGCTTCAGAAATGTGGAAAATGGTCCGTTTTCAAATGTTTTATTTTTGAACGTCAGTTCACATTTGTAGGTGGATCATCAGTGTTAGAGCTAAAATTAGCATGTTTAAAGTGATTTTCATGCTTCCAGGGGCTCGGGAAGTGAATTAAATACTATTTGGAGGCATTTAATGTTCAATCAAAAACAGCTGATTTTTGACAAAAGAGATAACACCACCCCATTACGTCATGCTTCAGAAATGTGGAAAATGGTCCGTTTTCAAATATTTTATTTTTGAACGTCAGTTCACATTTGTAGGTGGATCATCAGTGTTAGAGCTAAAATTTGCATGTTTAAAGTGATTTTCATGCTTCCAGGGGCCCTAAACACAAGATTTATGGAATGGTTAAAAGTGCATGAAAATGGCCAATTTACTCACTCTGAGTTCTCAAAAAGGGTTTCTTCACCCCGGGAAGTTAATTAAATACCATTTGGAGGCATTTAATGTTCGAGCAAAAACGGCTGATTTTCGACAAAAGAGATAACACCCCCCCATTACGTCATGCTTCAGAAATGTGGAAAATGGTCCGTTTTCAAATGTTTTATTTTTGAACGTCAGTTCACATTTGTAGGTGGATCATCAGTGTTAGAACTAAAATTAGCATGTTTAAAGTGATTTTCATGCTTCCAGGGGCCCTAAACACAAGATTTATGGAATGGTTAAAAGTGCATGAAAATGGCCAATTTACTCACTCTGAGTTCTCAAAAAGGGTTTCTTCACCCCGGGAAGTTAATTAAATACCATTTGGAGGCATTTAATGTTCGAGCAAAAACGGCTGATTTTCGACAAAAGAGATAACACCCCCCCATTACGTCATGCTTCAGAAATGTGGAAAATGGTCCGTTTTCAAATGTTTTATTTTTGAACGTCAGTTCACATTTGTAGGTGGATCATCAGTGTTAGAGCTAAAATTAGCATGTTTAAAGTGATTTTCATGCTTCCAGAGGGTTCGGGAAGTGAATTAAATACTATTTGGAGGCATTTAATGTTCAATCAAAAACAGCTGATTTTTGACAAAAGAGATAACACCCCCCATTACGTCATGCTTCAGAAATGTGGAAAATGGTCCGTTTTCAAATGTTTTATTTTTGAACGTCAGTTCACATTTGTAGGTGGATCATCAGTGTTAGAGCTAAAATTAGCATGTTTAAAGTGATTTTCATGCTTCCAGGGGCCCTAAACACAAGATTTATGGAATGGTTAAAAGTGCATGAAAATGGCCAATTTACTCACTCTGAGTTCTCAAAAAGGGTTTCTTCACCCCGGGAAGTTAATTAAATACCATTTGGAGGCATTTAATGTTCGAGCAAAAACGGCTGATTTTCGACAAAAGAGATAACACCCCCCCATTACGTCATGCTTCAGAAATGTGGAAAATGGTCCGTTTTCAAATGTTTTATTTTTGAACATCAGTTCACATTTGTAGGTGGATCATCAGTGTTAGAGCTAAAATTAGCATGTTTAAAGTGATTTTCATGCTTCCAGAGGGTTCGGGAAGTGAATTAAATACTATTTGGAGGCATTTAATGTTCAATCAAAAACAGCTGATTTTTGACAAAAGAGATAACACCCCCCCATTACGTCATGCTTCAGAAATGTGGAAAATGGTCCGTTTTCAAATGTTTTATTTTTGAACGTCAGTTCACATTTGTAGGTGGATCATCAGTGTTAGAGCTAAAATTAGCATGTTTAAAGTGATTTTCATGCTTCCAGGGGCCCTAAACACAAGATTTATGGAATGGTTAAAAGTGCATGAAAATGGCCAATTTACTCACTCTGAGTTCTCAAAAAGGGTTTCTTCACCCCGGGAAGTTAATTAAATACCATTTTGAGGCATTTAATGTTCGAGCAAAAACGGCTGATTTTCGACAAAAGAGATAACACCCCCCCATTACGTCATGCTTCAGAAATGTGGAAAATGGTCCGTTTTCAAATGTTTTATTTTTGAACATCAGTTCACATTTGTAGGTGGATCATCAGTGTTAGAGCTAAAATTAGCATGTTTAAAGTGATTTTCATGCTTCCAGGGGCTCGGGAAGTGAATTAAATACTATTTGGAGGCATTTAATGTTCAAGCAAAAACAGCTGATTTTTGACAAAAGAGATAACACCCCCCCATTACGTCATGCTTCAGAAATGTGGAAAATGGTCCGTTTTCAAATGTTTTATTTTTGAACGTCAGTTCACATTTGTAGGTGGATCATCAGTGTTAGAGCTAAAATTAGCATGTTTAAAGTGATTTTCATGCTTCCAGGGGCCCTAAACACAAGATTTATGGAATGGTTAAAAGTGCATGAAAATGGCCAATTTACTCACTCTGAGTTCTCAAAAAGGGTTTCTTCACCTCGGGAAGTTAATTAAATACCATTTGGAGGCATTTAATATTCGAGCAAATACGGCTGATTTTCGACAAAGGAGATAACACCCCCCCATTACGTCATGCTTCAGAAATGTGGAAAATGGTCCATTTTCAAATGTTTTATTTTTGAACGTCAGTTCACATTTGTAGGTGGATCATCAGTGTTAGAGCTAAAATTAGCATGTTTAAAGTGATTTTCATGCTTCCAGGGGCTCGGGAAGTGAATTAAATACTATTTGGAGGCATTTAATGTTCAATCAAAAACAGCTGATTTTTGACAAAAGAGATAACACCCCCCCTTTACGTCATGCTTCAGAAATGTGGAAAATGGTCCGTTTTCAAATGTTTTATTTTTGAACGTCAGTTCACATTTGTAGGTGGATCATCAGTGTTAGAGCTAAAATTAGCATGTTTAAAGTGATTTTCATGCTTCCAGGGGCCCTAAACACAAGATTTATGGAATGGTTAAAAGTGCATGAAAATGGCCAATTTACTCACTCTGAGTTCTCAAAAAGGGTTTCTTCACCCCGGAAGTTAATTAAATACCATTTGGAGGCATTTAATGTTCGAGCAAAAATGGCTGATTTTCGACAAAAGAGATAACACCCCCCCATTACGTCATGCTTCAGAAATGTGGAAAATGGTCCGTTTTCAAATGTTTTATTTTTGAATGTCAGTTCACATTTGTAGGTGGATCATCAGTGTTAGAGCTAAAATTAGCATGTTTAAAGTGATTTTCATGCTTCCAGGGGCTGGGAAGTGAATTAAATACTATTTGGAGGCATTTAATGTTCAATCAAAAACAGCTGATTTTTGACAAAAGAGATAACACCCCCCCATTACGTCATGCTTCAGAAATGTGGAAAATGGTCCGTATTCAAATGTTTTATTTTTGAACGTCAGTTCACATTTGTAGGTGGATCATCAGTGTTAGAGCTAAAATTGGCATGTTTAAAGTGATTTTCATGCTTCCAGGGGCCCTAAACACAAGATTTATGGAATGGTTAAAAGTGCATGAAAATGGCCAATTTACTCACTCTGAGTTCTCAAAAAGTGTTTCTTCACCCCGGGAAGTTAATTAAATACAATTTGGAGGCATTTAATGTTCGAGCAAAAACGGCTGATTTTCGACAAAAGAGATAACACCCCCCCATTACGTCATGCTTCAGAAATGTGGAAAATGGTCCGTTTTCAAATGTTTTATTTTTGAACGTCAGTTCACATTTGTAGGTGGATCATCAGTGTTAGAGCTAAAATTAGCATGTTTAAAGTGATTTTCATGCTTCCAGGGGCTCGGGAAGTGAATTAAATACTATTTGGAGGCATTTAATGTTCAATCAAAAACAGCTGATTTT
Source organism: Lissotriton vulgaris (assembly GCF_964263255.1). Classification (NCBI taxonomy): domain Eukaryota; kingdom Metazoa; phylum Chordata; class Amphibia; order Caudata; family Salamandridae; genus Lissotriton; species Lissotriton vulgaris. Next base: position 1,319,514 of record NW_028246385.1, read on the forward strand.
TGACAAAAGAGATAACACCCCCCCATTACGTCATGCTTCAGAAATGTGGAAAATGGTCCGTTTTCAAATGTTTTATTTTTGAACGTCAGTTCACATTTGTAGGTGGATCATCAGTGTTAGAGCTAAAATTAGCATGTTTAAAGTGATTTTCATGCTTCCAGGGGCTCGGGAAGTAAATTAAATACTATTTGGAGGCATTTAATGTTCAATCAAAAACAGCTGATTTTTGACAAAAGAGATAACACCCCCCCATTACGTCATGCTTCAGAAATGTGGAAAATGGTCCGTTTTAAAATGTTTTATTTTTGAACGTCAGTTCACATTTGTAGGTGGATCATCAGTGTTAGAGCTAAAATTAGCATGTTTAAAGTGATTTTCATGCTTCCAGAGGCCCTAAACACAAGATTTATGGAATGGTTAAAAGTGCATGAAAATGGCCAATTTACTCACTCTGAGTTCTCAAAAAGGGTTTCTTCACCCCGGGAAGTTAATTGAATACCATTTGGAGGCATTTAATGGTCGAGCAAAAACGGCTGATTTTCGACAAAAGAGATAACACCCCCCATTAGGTCATGCTTCAGAAATGTGGAAAATGGTCCGTTTTCAAATGTTTTATTTTTGAACGTCAGTTCACATTTGTAGGTGGATCATCAGTGTTAGAGCTAAAATTAGCATGTTTAAAGTGATTTTCATGCTTCCAGGGGCTCGGGAAGTGAATTAAATACTATTTGGAGGCATTTAATGTTCAAGCAAAAACAGCTGATTTTTGACAAAAGAGATAACACTCCCCCATTACGTCATGCTTCAGAAATGTGGAAAATGGTCCGTTTTCAAATGTTTTATTTTTGAACGTCAGTTCACATTTGTAGGTGGATCATCAGTGTTAGAGCTAAAATTAGCATGTTTAAAGTGATTTTCATGCTTCCAGGGGCTCGGGAAGTGAATTAAATACTAATTGGAGGCATTTAATGTTCAATCAAAAACAGCTGATTTTTGACAAAAGAGATAACACCCCCCCATTACGTCATGCTTCAGAAATATGGAAAATGGTCCGTTTTCAAATGTTTTATTTTTGAACGTCAGTTCACATTTGTAGGTGGATCATCAGTGTTAGAGCTAAAATTAGCATGTTTAAAGTGATTTTCATGCTTCCAGGGGCTCGGGAAGTGAATTAAATACTATTTGGAGGCATTTAATGTTCAAGCAAAAACAGCTGATTTTTTACAAAAGAGATAACACCCCCATTACGTCATGCTTCAGAAATGTGGAAAATGGTCCGTTTTCAAATGTTTTATTTTTGAACGTCAGTTCACATTTGTAGGTGGATCATCAGTGTTAGAGCTAAAATTAGCACGTTTAAAGTGATTTTCATGCTTCCAGGGGCCCTAAACACAAGATTTATGGAATGGTTAAAAGTGCATGAAAATGGCCAATTTACTCACTCTGAGTTCTCAAAAAGGGTTTCTTCACCCCGGGAAGTTAATCAAATACCATTTGGAGGCATTTAATGTTCGAGCAAAAACGGCTGATTTTCGACAAAAGAGATAACACCCCCCCATTACGTCATGCTTCAGAAATGTGGAAAATGGTCCGTTTTCAAATGTTTTATTTTTGAACATCAGTTCACATTTGTAGGTGGATCATCAGTGTTAGAGCTAAAATTGGCATGTTTAAAGTGATTTTCATGCTTCCGGAGGGTTCGGGAAGTGAATTAAATACTATTTGGAGGCATTTAATGTTCAATCAAAAACAGCTGGTTTTTGACAAAAGAGATAACACCCCCCCATTACGTCATGCTTCAGAAATGTGGAAAATGGTCCGTTTTCAAATGTTTTATTTTTGAACGTCAGTTCACATTTGTAGGTGGATCATCAGTGTTAGAGCTAAAATTAGCATGTTTAAAGTGATTTTCATGCTTCCAGGGGCTCGGGAAGTGAATTAAATACTATTTGGAGGCATTTAATGTTCAAGCAAAAACAGCTGATTTTTGACAAAAGAGATAACACCCCCCCATTACGTCATGCTTCAGAAATGTGGAAAATGGTCCGTTTTCAAATGTTTTATTTTTGAACGTCAGTTCACATTTGTAGGTGGATCATCAGTGTTAGAGCTAAAATTAGCATGTTTAAAGTGATTTTCATGCTTCCAGGGGTCCTAAACACAAGATTTATGGAATGGTTAAAAGTGCATGAAAATGGCCAATTTACTCACTCTGAGTTCCCAAAAAGGGTTTCTTCACCCCGGGAAGTTAATTAAATACCATTTGGAGGCATTTAATGTTCGAGCAAAAACGGCTGATTTTCGACAAAAGAGATAACACCCCCCCATTACGTCATGCTTCAGAAATGTGGAAAATGGTCCGTTTTCAAATGTTTTATTTTTGAACGTCAGTTCACATTTGTAGGTGGATCATCAGTGTTAGAGCTAAAATTAGCATGTTTAAAGTGATTTTCATGCTTCCAGGGGCTCGGGAAGTGAATTAAATACTATTTGGAGGCATTTAATGTTCAAGCAAAAACAGCTGATTTTTGACAAAAGAGATAACACCCCCCCATTACGTCATGCTTCAGAAATGTGGAAAATGGTCCGTTTTCAAATGTTTTATTTTTGAACGTCAGTTCACATTTGTAGGTGGATCATCAGTGTTAGAGCTAAAATTAGCATGTTTAAAGTGATTTTCATGCTTCCAGGGGCCCTAAACACAAGATTTATGGAATGGTTAAAAGTGCATGAAAATGGCCAATTTACTCACTCTGAGTTCTCAAAAAGGGTTTCTTCACCCCGGGAAGTTAATTAAATACCATTTGGAGGCATTTAATGTTCGAGCAAAAACGGCTGATTTTCGACAAAAGAGATAACACCCCCCCCCATTACGTCATGCTTCAGAAATGTGGAAAATGGTCCGTTTTCAAATGTTTTATTTTTGAACATCAGTTCACATTTGTAGGTGGATCATCAGTGTTAGAGCTAAAATTGGCATGTTTAAAGTGATTTTCATGCTTCCGGAGGGTTCGGGAAGTGAATTAAATACTATTTGGAGGCATTTAATGTTCAATCAAAAACAGCTGGTTTTTGACAAAAGAGATAACACCCCCCCATTACGTCATGCTTCAGAAATGTGGAAAATGGTCCGTTTTCAAATGTTTTATTTTTGAACGTCAGTTCACATTTGTAGGTGGATCATCAGTGTTAGAGCTAAAATTAGCATGTTTAAAGTGATTTTCATGCTTCCAGGGGCTCGGGAAGTGAATTAAATACTATTTGGAGGCATTTAATGTTCAAGCAAAAACAGCTGATTTTTGACAAAAGAGATAACACCCCCCCATTACGTCATGCTTCAGAAATGTGGAAAATGGTCCGTTTTCAAATGTTTTATTTTTGAACGTCAGTTCACATTTGTAGGTGGATCATCAGTGTTAGAGCTAAAATTAGCATGTTTAAAGTGATTTTCATGCTTCCAGGGGTCTTAAACACAAGATTTATGGAATGGTTAAAAGTGCATGAAAATGGCCAATTTACTCACTCTGAGTTCCCAAAAAGGGTTTCTTCACCCCGGGAAGTTAATTAAATACCATTTGGAGGCATTTAATGTTCGAGCAAAAACGGCTGATTTTCGACAAAAGAGATAACACCCCCCCATTACGTCATGCTTCAGAAATGTGGAAAATGGTCCGTTTTCAAATGTTTTATTTTTGAACGTCAGTTCACATTTGTAGGTGGATCATCAGTGTTAGAGCTAAAATTAGCATGTTTAAAGTGATTTTCATGCTTCCAGGGGCTCGGGAAGTGAATTAAATACTATTTGGAGGCATTTAATGTTCAATCAAAAACAGCTGATTTTTGACAAAAGAGATAACACCCCCCCATTACGTCATGCTTCAGAAATGTGGAAAATGGTCCGTTTTCAAATGTTTTATTTTTGAACGTCAGTTCACATTTGTAGGTGGATCATCAGTGTTAGAGCTAAAATTAGCATGTTTAAAGTGATTTTCATGCTTCCAGGGGCCCTAAACACAAGATTTATGGAATGGTTAAAAGTGCATGAAAATGGCCAATTTACTCACTCTGAGTTCTCAAAAAGGGTTTCTTCACCCCGGGAAGTTAATTAAATACCATTTGGAGGCATTTAATGTTCGAGCAAAAACGGCTGATTTTCGACAAAAGAGATAACACCCCCCCCATTACGTCATGCTTCAGAAATGTGGAAAATGGTCCGTTTTCAAATGTTTTATTTTTGAACGTCAGTTCACATTTGTAGGTGGATCATCAGTGTTAGAACTAAAATTAGCATGTTTAAAGTGATTTTCATGCTTCCAGGGGCTCGGGAAGTTAATTAAATACTATTTGGAGGCATTTAATGTCCAAGCAAAAACAGCTGATTTTTGACAAAAGAGATAACACCCCCCATTACGTCATGCTTCAGAAATGTGGAAAATGGTCCGTTTTCAAATGTTTTATTTTTGAACGTCAGTTCACATTTGTAGGTGGATCATCAGTGTTAGAGCTAAAATTAGCATGTTTAAAGTGATTTTCATGCTTCCAGGGGCCCTAAACACAAGATTTATGGAATGGTTAAAAGTGCATGAAAATGGCCAATTTACTCACTCTGAGTTCTCAAAAAGGGTTTCTTCACCCCGGGAAGTTAATTAAATACCATTTGGAGGCATTTAATGTTCGAGCAAAAACGGCTGATTTTCGACAAAAGAGATAACACCCCCCCATTACGTCATGCTTCAGAAATGTGGAAAATGGTCCGTTTTCAAATGTTTTATTTTTGAACATCAATTCACATTTGTAGGTGGATCATCAGTGTTAGAGCTAAAATTAGCATGTTTAAAGTGATTTTCATGCTTCCAGAGGGTTCGGGAAGTGAATTAAATACTATTTGGAGGCATTTAATGTTCAATCAAAAACAGCTGATTTTTGACAAAAGAGATAACACCCCCCCATTACGTCATGCTTCAGAAATGTGGAAAATGGTCCGTTTTCAAATGTTTTATTTTTGAACGTCAGTTCACATTTGTAGGTGGATCATCAGTGTTAGAGCTAAAATTAGCATGTTTAAAGTGATTTTCATGCTTCCAGGGGCCCTAAACACAAGATTTATGGAATGGTTAAAAGTGCATGAAAATGGCCAATTTACTCACTCTGAGTTCTCAAAAAGGGTTTCTTCACCCCGGGAAGTTAATTAAATACCATTTTGAGGCATTTAATGTTCGAGCAAAAACGGCTGATTTTCGACAAAAGAGATAACACCCCCCCATTACGTCATGCTTCAGAAATGTGGAAAATGGTCCGTTTTCAAATGTTTTATTTTTGAACATCAGTTCACATTTGTAGGTGGATCATCAGTGTTAGAGCTAAAATTAGCATGTTTAAAGTGATTTTCATGCTTCCAGGGGCTCGGGAAGTGAATTAAATACTATTTGGAGGCATTTAATGTTCAAGCAAAAACAGCTGATTTTTGACAAAAGAGATAACACCCCCCCATTACGTCATGCTTCAGAAATGTGGAAAATGGTCCGTTTTCAAATGTTTTATTTTTGAACGTCAGTTCACATTTGTAGGTGGATCATCAGTGTTAGAGCTAAAATTAGCATGTTTAAAGTGATTTTCATGCTTCCAGGGGCCCTAAACACAAGATTTATGGAATGGTTAAAAGTGCATGAAAATGGCCAATTTACTCACTCTGAGTTCTCAAAAAGGGTTTCTTCACCCCGGGAAGTTAATTAAATACCATTTGGAGGCATTTAATGTTCGAGCAAAAACTGCTGATTTTCGACAAAAGAGATAACACCCCCCCATTACGTCATGCTTCAGAAATGTGGAAAATGGTCCGTTTTCAAATGTTTTATTTTTGAACGTCAGTTCACATTTGTAGGTGGATCATCAGTGTTAGAGCTAAAATTAGCATGTTTAAAGTGATTTTCATGCTTCCAGGGGCTCGGGAAGTGAATTAAATACTATTTGGAGGCATTTAATGTTCAATCAAAAACAGCTGATTTTTGACAAAAGAGATAACACCCCCCCATTACGTCATGCTTCAGAAATGTGGAAAATGGTCCGTTTTCAAATGTTTTATTTTTGAACGTCAGTTCACATTTGTAGGTGGATCATCAGTGTTAGAGCTAAAATTAGCATGTTTAAAGTGATTTTCATGCTTCCAGGGGCTCGGGAAGTGAATTAAATACTATTTGGAGGCATTTAATGTTCAAGCAAAAACAGCTGATTTTTGACAAAAGAGACAACACCCCCCCATTACGTCATGCTTCAGAAATGTGGAAAATGGTCCGTTTTCAAATGTTTTATTTTTGAACGTCAGTTCACATTTGTAGGTGGATCATCAGTGTTAGAGCTAAAATTAGCATGTTTAAAGTGATTTTCATGCTTCCAGGGGCCCTAAACACAAGATTTATGGAATAGTTAAAAGTGCATGAAAATGGCCAATTTACTCACTCTGAGTTCTCAAAAAGGGTTTCTTCACCCCGGGAAGTTAATTAAATACCATTTGGAGGCATTTAATGTTCGAGCAAAAACGGCTGATTTTCGACAAAAGAGATAACACCCCCCCATTACGTCATGCTTCAGAAATGTGGAAAATGGTCCGTTTTCAAATGTTTTATTTTTGAACGTCAGTTCACATTTGTAGGTGGATCATCAGTGTTAGAGCTAAAATTAGCATGTTTAAAGTTATTTTCATGCTTCCAGGGGACCTAAACACAAGATTTATGGAATGGTTAAAAGTGCATGAAAATGGCCAATTTACTCACTCTGAGTTCTCAAAAAGTGTTTCTTCACCCCGGGAAGTTAATTAAATACCATTTGGAGGCATTTAATGTTCGAGCAAAAATGGCTGATTTTCGACAAAAGAGATAACACCCCCCCATTACGTCATGCTTCAGAAATGTGGAAAATGGTCCGTTTTCAAATGTTTTATTTTTGAACGTCAGTTCACATTTGTAGGTGGATCATCAGTGTTAGAGCTAAAATTAGCATGTTTAAAGTGATTTTCATGCTTCCAGGGGCCCTAAACACAAGATTTATGGAATGGTTAAAAGTGCATGAAAATGGCCAATTTACTCACTCTGAGTTCTCAAAAAGAGTTTCTTCACCCCGGGAAGTTAATTAAATACCATTTGGAGTCATTTAATGTTCGAGCAAAAACGGCTGATTTTCGACAAAAGAAATAACACCCCCCCCCATTACGTCATGCTTCAGAAATGTGGAAAATGGTCCGTTTTCAAATGTTTTATTTTTGAACGTCAGTTCACATTTGTAGGTGGATCATCAGTGTTAGAGCTAAAATTAGCATGTTTAAAGTGATTTTCATGCTTCCAGGGGCTCGGGAAGTGAATTAAATACTAGTTGGAGGCATTTAATGTTCAAGCAAAAACAGCTGATTTTTGACAAAAGAGATAACACCCCCCCATTACGTCATGCTTCAGAAATGTGGAAAATGGTCCGTTTTCAAATGTTTTATTTTTGAACGTCAGTTCACATTTGTAGGTGGATCATCAGTGTTAGAGCTAAAATTAGCATGTTTAAAGTGATTTTCATGCTTCCAGGGGCCCTAAACACAAGATTTATAGAATGGTTAAAAGTGCATGAAAATGGCCAATTTACTCACTCTGAGTTCTCAAAAAGGGTTTCTTCACCCCGGGAAGTTAATTAAATACCATTTGGAGGCATTTAATGTTCGAGCAAAAACTGCTGATTTTCGACAAAAGAGATAACACCCCCCCATTACGTCATGCTTCAGAAATGTGGAAAATGGTCCGTTTTCAAATGTTTTATTTTTGAACGTCAGTTAACATTTGTAGGTGGATCATCAGTGTTAGAGCTAAAATTAGCATGTTTAAAGTGATTTTCATGCTTCCAGGGGCTCGGGAAGTGAATTAAATACTATTTGGAGGCATTTAATGTTCAATCAAAAACAGCTGATTTTTGACAAAAGAGATAACACCCCCCCATTACGTCATGCTTCAGAAATGTGGAAAATGGTCCGTTTTCAAATGTTTTATTTTTGAACGTCAGTTCACATTTGTAGGTGGATCATCAGTGTTAGAGCTAAAATTAGCATGTTTAAAGTGATTTTCATTCTTCCAGGGGCTCGGGAAGTGAATTAAATACTATTTGGAGGCATTTAATGTTCAAGCAAAAACAGCTGATTTTTGACAAAAGAGATAACACCCCCCCATTACGTCATGCTTCAGAAATGTGGAAAATGGTCCGTTTTCAAATGTTTTATTTTTGAACGTCAGTTCACATTTGTAGGTGGATCATCAGTGTTAGAGCTAAAATGAGCATGTTTAAAGTGATTTTCATGCTTCCAGGGGCCCTAAACACAAGATTTACGGAATAGTTAAAAGTGCATGAAAATGGCCAATTTACTCACTCTGAGTTCTCAAAAAGGGTTTCTTCACCCCGGGAAGTTAATTAAATACCATTTGGAGGCATTTAATGTTCGAGCAAAAACGGCTGATTTTCGACAAAAGAGATAACACCCCCCCATTACGTCATGCTTCAGAAATGTGGAAAATGGTCCGTTTTCAAATGTTTTATTTTTGAACGTCAGTTCACATTTGTAGGTGGATCATCAGTGTTAGAGCTAAAATGAGCATGTTTAAAGTGATTTTCATGCTTCCAGGGGCCCTAAACACAAGATTTACGGAATAGTTAAAAGTGCATGAAAATGGCCAATTTACTCACTCTGAGTTCTCAAAAAGGGTTTCTTCACCCCGGGAAGTTAATTAAATACCATTTGGAGGCATTTAATGTTCGAGCAAAAACGGCTGATTTTCGACAAAAGAGATAACACCCCCCCATTACGTCATGCTTCAGAAATGTGGAAAATGGTCCGTTTTCAAATGTTTTATTTTTGAACGTCAGTTCACATTTGTAGGTGGATCATCAGTGTTAGAGCTAAAATTAGCATGTTTAAAGTGATTTTCATGCTTCCAGGGGCCCTAAACACAAGATTTATGGAATGGTTAAAAGTGCATGAAAATGGCCAATTTACTCACTCTGAGTTCTCAAAAAGTGTTTCTTCACCCCGGGAAGTTAATTAAATACCATTTGGAGGCATTTAATGTTCGAGCAAAAATGGCTGATTTTCGACAAAAGAGATAACACCCCCCCATTACGTCATGCTTCAGAAATGTGGAAAATGGTCCGTTTTCAAATGTTTTATTTTTGAACGTCAGTTCACATTTGTAGGTGGATCATCAGTGTTAGAGCTAAAATTAGCATGTTTAAAGTGATTTTCATGCTTCCAGGGGCCCTAAACACAAGATTTATGGAATGGTTAAAAGTGCATGAAAATGGCCAATTTACTCACTCTGAGTTCTCAAAAAGAGTTTCTTCACCCCGGGAAGTTAATTAAATACCATTTGGAGTCATTTAATGTTCGAGCAAAAACGGCTGATTTTCGACAAAAGAGATAACACCCCCCCCATTACGTCATGCTTCAGAAATGTGGAAAATGGTCCGTTTTCAAATGTTTTATTTTTAAACGTCAGTTCACATTTGTAGGTGGATCATCAGTGTTAGAGCTAAAATTAGCATGTTTAAAGTGATTTTCATGCTTCCAGGGGCTCGGGAAGTGAATTAAATACTAGTTGGAGGCATTTAATGTTCAAGCAAAAACAGCTGATTTTTGACAAAAGAGATAACACCCCCCCATTACGTCATGCTTCAGAAATGTGGAAAATGGTCCGTTTTCAAATGTTTTATTTTTGAGCGTCAGTTCACATTTGTAGGTGGATCATCAGTGTTAGAGCTAAAATTAGCATGTTTAAAGTGATTTTCATGCTTCCAGGGGCCCTAAACACAAGATTTATGGAATGGTTAAAAGTGCATGAAAATGGCCAATTTACTCACTCTGAGTTCTCAAAAAGGGTTTCTTCACCTCGGGAAGTTAATTAAATACCATTTGGAGGCATTTAATGTTCGAGCAAAAACGGCTGATTTTCGACAAAAGAGATAACACCCCCCATTACGTCATGCTTCAGAAATGTGGAAAATGGTCCGTTTTCAAATGTTTTATTTTTGAACGTCAGTTCACATTTGTAGGTGGATCATCAGTGTTAGAGCTAAAATTAGCATGTTTAAAGTGATTTTCATGCTTCCAGGGGCCCTAAACACAAGATTTATGGAATGGTTAAAAGTGCATGAAAATGGCCAATTTACTCACTCTGAGTTCTCAAAAAGGGTTTCTTCACCCCGGAAGTTAATTAAATACCATTTGGAGGCATTTAATGTTCGAGCAAAAACGTCTGATTTTCGACAAAAGAGATAACACCCCCCCCATTACGTCATGCTTCAGAAATGTGGAAAATGGTCCGTTTTCAAATGTTTTATTTTTGAACGTCAGTTCACATTTGTAGGTGGATCATCAGTGTTAGAACTAAAATTAGCATGTTTAAAGTGATTTTCATGCTTCCAGGGGCTCGGGAAGTTAATTAAATACTATTTGGAGGCATTTAATGTTCAAGCAAAAACAGCTGATTTTTGACAAAAGAGATAACACCCCCCATTACGTCATGCTTCAGAAATGTGGAAAATGGTCCGTTTTCAAATGTTTTATTTTTGAACGTCAGTTCACATTTGTAGGTGGATCATCAGTGTTAGAGCTAAAATTAGCATGTTTAAAGTGATTTTCATGCTTCCAGGGGCCCTAAACACAAGATTTATGGAATGGTTAAAAGTGCATGAAAATGGCCAATTTACTCACTCTGAGTTCTCAAAAAGGGTTTCTTCACCCCGGGAAGTTAATTAAATACCATTTGGAGGCATTTAATGTTCGAGCAAAAACGGCTGATTTTCGACAAAAGAGATAACACCCCCCCATTACGTCATGCTTCAGAAATGTGGAAAATGGTCCGTTTTCAAATGTTTTATTTTTGAACATCAGTTCACATTTGTAGGTGGATCATCAGTGTTAGAGCTAAAATTAGCATGTTTAAAGTGATTTTCATGCTTCCAGAGGGTTCGGGAAGTGAATTAAATACTATTTGGAGGCATTTAATGTTCAATCAAAAACAGCTGATTTTTGACAAAAGAGATAACACCCCCCCATTACGTCATGCTTCAGAAATGTGGAAAATGGTTCGTTTTCAAATGTTTTATTTTTGAACGTCAGTTCACATTTGTAGGTGGATCATCAGTGTTAGAGCTAAAATTAGCATGTTTAAAGTGATTTTCATGCTTCCAGGGGCCCTAAACACAAGATTTATGGAATGGTTAAAAGTGCATGAAAATGGCCAATTTACTCACTCTGAGTTCTCAAAAAGGGTTTCTTCACCCCGGGAAGTTAATTAAATACCATTTTGAGGCATTTAATGTTCGAGCAAAAACGGCTGATTTTCGACAAAAGAGATAACACCCCCCCATTACGTCATGCTTCAGAAATGTGGAAAATGGTCCGTTTTCAAATGTTTTATTTTTGAACATCAGTTCACATTTGTAGGTGGATCATCAGTGTTAGAGCTAAAATTAGCATGTTTAAAGTGATTTTCATGCTTCCAGGGGCTCGGGAAGTGAATTAAATACTATTTGGAGGCATTTAATGTTCAAGCAAAAACAGCTGATTTTTGACAAAAGAGATAACACCCCCCCATTACGTCATGCTTCAGAAATGTGGAAAATGGTCCGTTTTCAAATGTTTTATTTTTGAACGTCAGTTCACATTTGTAGGTGGATCATCAGTGTTAGAGCTAAAATTAGCATGTTTAAAGTGATTTTCATGCTTCCAGGGGCCCTAAACACAAGATTTATGGAATGGTTAAAAGTGCATGAAAATGGCCAATTTACTCACTCTGAGTTCTCAAAAAGGGTTTCTTCACCCCGGGAAGTTAATTAAATACCATTTGGAGGCATTTAATGTTCGAGCAAAAACTGCTGATTTTCGACAAAAGAGATAACACCCCCCCATTACGTCATGCTTCAGAAATGTGGAAAATGGTCCGTTTTCAAATGTTTTATTTTTGAACGTCAGTTCACATTTGTAGGTGGATCATCAGTGTTAGAGCTAAAATTAGCATGTTTAAAGTGATTTTCATGCTTCCAGGGGCTCGGGAAGTGAATTAAATACTATTTGGAGGCATTTAATGTTCAATCAAAAACAGCTGATTTTTGACAAAAGAGATAACACCCCCCATTACGTCATGCTTCAGAAATGTGGAAAATGGTCCGTTTTCAAATGTTTTATTTTTGAACGTCAGTTCACATTTGTAGGTGGATCATCAGTGTTAGAGCTAAAATTAGCATGTTTAAAGTGATTTTCATGCTTCCAGGGGCTCGGGAAGTGAATTAAATACTATTTGGAGGCATTTAATGTTCAAGCAAAAACAGCTGATTTTTGACAAAAGAGACAACACCCCCCCATTACGTCATGCTTCAGAAATGTGGAAAATGGTCCGTTTTCAAATGTTTTATTTTTGAACGTCAGTTCACATTTGTAGGTGGATCATCAGTGTTAGAGCTAAAATTAGCATGTTTAAAGTGATTTTCATGCTTCCAGGGGCCCTAAACACAAGATTTATGGAATAGTTAAAAGTGCATGAAAATGGCCAATTTACTCACTCTGAGTTCTCAAAAAGGGTTTCTTCACCCCGGGAAGTTAATTAAATACCATTTGGAGGCATTTAATGTTCGAGCAAAAACGGCTGATTTTCGACAAAAGAGATAACACCCCCCCATTACGTCATGCTTCAGAAATGTGGAAAATGGTCCGTTTTCAAATGTTTTATTTTTGAACATCAGTTCACATTTGTAGGTGGATCATCAGTGTTAGAGCTAAAATTAGCATGTTTAAAGTTATTTTCATGCTTCCAGGGGCCCTAAACACAAGATTTATGGAATGGTTAAAAGTGCATGAAAATGGCCAATTTACTCACTCTGAGTTCTCAAAAAGTGTTTCTTCACCCCGGGAAGTTAATTAAATACCATTTGGAGGCATTTAATGTTCGAGCAAAAATGGCTGATTTTCGACAAAAGAGATAACACCCCCCCATTACGTCATGCTTCAGAAATGTGGAAAATGGTCCGTTTTCAAATGTTTTATTTTTGAACGTCAGTTCACATTTGTAGGTGGATCATCAGTGTTAGAGCTAAAATTAGCATGTTTAAAGTGATTTTCATGCTTCCAGGGGCCCTAAACACAAGATTTATGGAATAGTTAAAAGTGCATGAAAATGGCCAATTTACTCACTCTGAGTTCTCAAAAAGGGTTTCTTCACCCCGGGAAGTTAATTAAATACCATTTGGAGGCATTTAATGTTCGAGCAAAAACGGCTGATTTTCGACAAAAGAGATAACACCCCCCCATTACGTCATGCTTCAGAAATGTGGAAAATGGTCCGTTTTCAAATGTTTTATTTTTGAACATCAGTTCACATTTGTAGGTGGATCATCAGTGTTAGAGCTAAAATTAGCATGTTTAAAGTTATTTTCATGCTTCCAGGGGCCCTAAACACAAGATTTATGGAATGGTTAAAAGTGCATGAAAATGGCCAATTTACTCACTCTGAGTTCTCAAAAAGTGTTTCTTCACCCCGGGAAGTTAATTAAATACCATTTGGAGGCATTTAATGTTCGAGCAAAAATGGCTGATTTTCGACAAAAGAGATAACACCCCCCCATTACGTCATGCTTCAGAAATGTGGAAAATGGTCCGTTTTCAAATGTTTTATTTTTGAACGTCAGTTCACATTTGTAGGTGGATCATCAGTGTTAGAGCTAAAATTAGCATGTTTAAAGTGATTTTCATGCTTCCAGGGGCCCTAAACACAAGATTTATGGAATGGTTAAAAGTGCATGAAAATGGCCAATTTACTCACTCTGAGTTCTCAAAAAGAGTTTCTTCACCCCGGGAAGTTAATTAAATACCATTTGGAGTCATTTAATGTTCGAGCAAAAACGGCTGATTTTCGACAAAAGAAATAACACCCCCCCCATTACGTCATGCTTCAGAAATGTGGAAAATGGTCCGTTTTCAAATGTTTTATTTTTGAACGTCAGTTCACATTTGTAGGTGGATCATCAGTGTTAGAGCTAAAATTAGCATGTTTAAAGTGATTTTCATGCTTCCAGGGGCTCGGGAAGTGAATTAAATACTAGTTGGAGGCATTTAATGTTCAAGCAAAAACAGCTGATTTTTGACAAAAGAGATAACACCCCCCATTACGTCATGCTTCAGAAATGTGGAAAATGGTCCGTTTTCAAATGTTTTATTTTTGAACGTCAGTTCACATTTGTAGGTGGATCATCAGTGTTAGAGCTAAAATTAGCATGTTTAAAGTGATTTTCATGCTTCCAGGGGCCCTAAACACAAGATTTATAGAATGGTTAAAAGTGCATGAAAATGGCCAATTTACTCACTCTGAGTTCTCAAAAAGGGTTTCTTCACCCCGGGAAGTTAATTAAATACCATTTGGAGGCATTTAATGTTCGAGCAAAAACTGCTGATTTTCGACAAAAGAGATAACACCCCCCCATTACGTCATGCTTCAGAAATGTGGAAAATGGTCCGTTTTCAAATGTTTTATTTTTGAACGTCAGTTAACATTTGTAGGTGGATCATCAGTGTTAGAGCTAAAATTAGCATGTTTAAAGTGATTTTCATGCTTCCAGGGGCTCGGGAAGTGAATTAAATACTATTTGGAGGCATTTAATGTTCAAGCAAAAACAGCTGATTTTTGACAAAAGAGATAACACCCCCCATTACGTCATGCTTCAGAAATGTGGAAAATGGTCCGTTTTCAAATGTTTTATTTTTGAACGTCAGTTCACATTTGTAGGTGGATCATCAGTGTTAGAGCTAAAATTAGCATGTTTAAAGTGATTTTCATGCTTCCAGGGGCCCTAAACACAAGATTTATGGAATGGTTAAAAGTGCATGAAAATGGCCAATTTACTCACTCTGAGTTCTCAAAAAGGGTTTCTTCACCCCGGGAAGTTAATTAAATACCATTTGGAGGCATTTAATGTTCGAGCAAAAACGGCTGATTTTCGACAAAAGAGATAACACCCCCCCATTACGTCATGCTTCAGAAATGTGGAAAATGGTCCGTTTTCAAATGTTTTATTTTTGAACATCAGTTCACATTTGTAGGTGGATCATCAGTGTTAGAGCTAAAATTAGCATGTTTAAAGTGATTTTCATGCTTCCAGAGGGTTCGGGAAGTGAATTAAATACTATTTGGAGGCATTTAATGTTCAATCAAAAACAGCTGATTTTTGACAAAAGAGATAACACCCCCCCATTACGTCATGCTTCAGAAATGTGGAAAATGGTTCGTTTTCAAATGTTTTATTTTTGAACGTCAGTTCACATTTGTAGGTGGATCATCAGTGTTAGAGCTAAAATTAGCATGTTTAAAGTGATTTTCATGCTTCCAGGGGCCCTAAACACAAGATTTATGGAATGGTTAAAAGTGCATGAAAATGGCCAATTTACTCACTCTGAGTTCTCAAAAAGGGTTTCTTCACCCCGGGAAGTTAATTAAATACCATTTTGAGGCATTTAATGTTCGAGCAAAAACGGCTGATTTTCGACAAAAGAGATAACACCCCCCCATTACGTCATGCTTCAGAAATGTGGAAAATGGTCCGTTTTCAAATGTTTTATTTTTGAACATCAGTTCACATTTGTAGGTGGATCATCAGTGTTAGAGCTAAAATTAGCATGTTTAAAGTGATTTTCATGCTTCCAGGGGCTCGGGAAGTGAATTAAATACTATTTGGAGGCATTTAATGTTCAAGCAAAAACAGCTGATTTTTGACAAAAGAGATAACACCCCCCCATTACGTCATGCTTCAGAAATGTGGAAAATGGTCCGTTTTCAAATGTTTTATTTTTGAACGTCAGTTCACATTTGTAGGTGGATCATCAGTGTTAGAGCTAAAATTAGCATGTTTAAAGTGATTTTCATGCTTCCAGGGGCCCTAAACACAAGATTTATGGAATGGTTAAAAGTGCATGAAAATGGCCAATTTACTCACTCTGAGTTCTCAAAAAGGGTTTCTTCACCCCGGGAAGTTAATTAAATACCATTTGGAGGCATTTAATGTTCGAGCAAAAACTGCTGATTTTCGACAAAAGAGATAACACCCCCCCATTACGTCATGCTTCAGAAATGTGGAAAATGGTCCGTTTTCAAATGTTTTATTTTTGAACGTCAGTTCACATTTGTAGGTGGATCATCAGTGTTAGAGCTAAAATTAGCATGTTTAAAGTGATTTTCATGCTTCCAGGGGCTCGGGAAGTGAATTAAATACTATTTGGAGGCATTTAATGTTCAATCAAAAACAGCTGATTTTTGACAAAAGAGATAACACCCCCCATTACGTCATGCTTCAGAAATGTGGAAAATGGTCCGTTTTCAAATGTTTTATTTTTGAACGTCAGTTCACATTTGTAGGTGGATCATCAGTGTTAGAGCTAAAATTAGCATGTTTAAAGTGATTTTCATGCTTCCAGGGGCTCGGGAAGTGAATTAAATACTATTTGGAGGCATTTAATGTTCAAGCAAAAACAGCTGATTTTTGACAAAAGAGACAACACCCCCCCATTACGTCATGCTTCAGAAATGTGGAAAATGGTCCGTTTTCAAATGTTTTATTTTTGAACGTCAGTTCACATTTGTAGGTGGATCATCAGTGTTAGAGCTAAAATTAGCATGTTTAAAGTGATTTTCATGCTTCCAGGGGCCCTAAACACAAGATTTATGGAATAGTTAAAAGTGCATGAAAATGGCCAATTTACTCACTCTGAGTTCTCAAAAAGGGTTTCTTCACCCCGGGAAGTTAATTAAATACCATTTGGAGGCATTTAATGTTCGAGCAAAAACGGCTGATTTTCGACAAAAGAGATAACACCCCCCCATTACGTCATGCTTCAGAAATGTGGAAAATGGTCCGTTTTCAAATGTTTTATTTTTGAACATCAGTTCACATTTGTAGGTGGATCATCAGTGTTAGAGCTAAAATTAGCATGTTTAAAGTTATTTTCATGCTTCCAGGGGCCCTAAACACAAGATTTATGGAATGGTTAAAAGTGCATGAAAATGGCCAATTTACTCACTCTGAGTTCTCAAAAAGTGTTTCTTCACCCCGGGAAGTTAATTAAATACCATTTGGAGGCATTTAATGTTCGAGCAAAAATGGCTGATTTTCGACAAAAGAGATAACACCCCCCCATTACGTCATGCTTCAGAAATGTGGAAAATGGTCCGTTTTCAAATGTTTTATTTTTGAACGTCAGTTCACATTTGTAGGTGGATCATCAGTGTTAGAGCTAAAATTAGCATGTTTAAAGTGATTTTCATGCTTCCAGGGGCCCTAAACACAAGATTTATGGAATAGTTAAAAGTGCATGAAAATGGCCAATTTACTCACTCTGAGTTCTCAAAAAGGGTTTCTTCACCCCGGGAAGTTAATTAAATACCATTTGGAGGCATTTAATGTTCGAGCAAAAACGGCTGATTTTCGACAAAAGAGATAACACCCCCCCATTACGTCATGCTTCAGAAATGTGGAAAATGGTCCGTTTTCAAATGTTTTATTTTTGAACATCAGTTCACATTTGTAGGTGGATCATCAGTGTTAGAGCTAAAATTAGCATGTTTAAAGTTATTTTCATGCTTCCAGGGGCCCTAAACACAAGATTTATGGAATGGTTAAAAGTGCATGAAAATGGCCAATTTACTCACTCTGAGTTCTCAAAAAGTGTTTCTTCACCCCGGGAAGTTAATTAAATACCATTTGGAGGCATTTAATGTTCGAGCAAAAATGGCTGATTTTCGACAAAAGAGATAACACCCCCCCATTACGTCATGCTTCAGAAATGTGGAAAATGGTCCGTTTTCAAATGTTTTATTTTTGAACGTCAGTTCACATTTGTAGGTGGATCATCAGTGTTAGAGCTAAAATTAGCATGTTTAAAGTGATTTTCATGCTTCCAGGGGCCCTAAACACAAGATTTATGGAATGGTTAAAAGTGCATGAAAATGGCCAATTTACTCACTCTGAGTTCTCAAAAAGAGTTTCTTCACCCCGGGAAGTTAATTAAATACCATTTGGAGTCATTTAATGTTCGAGCAAAAACGGCTGATTTTCGACAAAAGAAATAACACCCCCCCCATTACGTCATGCTTCAGAAATGTGGAAAATGGTCCGTTTTCAAATGTTTTATTTTTGAACGTCAGTTCACATTTGTAGGTGGATCATCAGTGTTAGAGCTAAAATTAGCATGTTTAAAGTGATTTTCATGCTTCCAGGGGCTCGGGAAGTGAATTAAATACTAGTTGGAGGCATTTAATGTTCAAGCAAAAACAGCTGATTTTTGACAAAAGAGATAACACCCCCCATTACGTCATGCTTCAGAAATGTGGAAAATGGTCCGTTTTCAAATGTTTTATTTTTGAACGTCAGTTCACATTTGTAGGTGGATCATCAGTGTTAGAGCTAAAATTAGCATGTTTAAAGTGATTTTCATGCTTCCAGGGGCCCTAAACACAAGATTTATAGAATGGTTAAAAGTGCATGAAAATGGCCAATTTACTCACTCTGAGTTCTCAAAAAGGGTTTCTTCACCCCGGGAAGTTAATTAAATACCATTTGGAGGCATTTAATGTTCGAGCAAAAACTGCTGATTTTCGACAAAAGAGATAACACCCCCCCATTACGTCATGCTTCAGAAATGTGGAAAATGGTCCGTTTTCAAATGTTTTATTTTTGAACGTCAGTTAACATTTGTAGGTGGATCATCAGTGTTAGAGCTAAAATTAGCATGTTTAAAGTGATTTTCATGCTTCCAGGGGCTCGGGAAGTGAATTAAATACTATTTGGAGGCATTTAATGTTCAATCAAAAACAGCTGATTTTTGACAAAAGAGATAACACCCCCCCATTACGTCATGCTTCAGAAATGTGGAAAATGGTCCGTTTTCAAATGTTTTATTTTTGAACGTCAGTTCACATTTGTAGGTGGATCATCAGTGTTAGAGCTAAAATTAGCATGTTTAAAGTGATTTTCATTCTTCCAGGGGCTCGGGAAGTGAATTAAATACTATTTGGAGGCATTTAATGTTCAAGCAAAAACAGCTGATTTTTGACAAAAGAGACAACACCCCCCCATTACGTCATGCTTCAGAAATGTGGAAAATGGTCCGTTTTCAAATGTTTTATTTTTGAACGTCAGTTCACATTTGTAGGTGGATCATCAGTGTTAGAGCTAAAATTAGCATGTTTAAAGTGATTTTCATGCTTCCAGGGGCCCTAAACACAAGATTTACGGAATAGTTAAAAGTGCATGAAAATGGCCAATTTACTCACTCTGAGTTCTCAAAAAGGGTTTCTTCACCCCGGGAAGTTAATTAAATACCATTTGGAGGCATTTAATGTTCGAGCAAAAACGGCTGATTTTCGACAAAAGAGATAACACCCCCCCATTACGTCATGCTTCAGAAATGTGGAAAATGGTCCGTTTTCAAATGTTTTATTTTTGAACGTCAGTTCACATTTGTAGGTGGATCATCAGTGTTAGAGCTAAAATTAGCATGTTTAAAGTGATTTTCATGCTTCCAGGGGCCCTAAACACAAGATTTATGGAATGGTTAAAAGTGCATGAAAATGGCCAATTTACTCACTCTGAGTTCTCAAAAAGTGTTTCTTCACCCCGGGAAGTTAATTAAATACCATTTGGAGGCATTTAATGTTCGAGCAAAAATGGCTGATTTTCGACAAAAGAGATAACACCCCCCCATTACGTCATGCTTCAGAAATGTGGAAAATGGTCCGTTTTCAAATGTTTTATTTTTAAACGTCAGTTCACATTTGTAGGTGGATCATCAGTGTTAGAGCTAAAATTAGCATGTTTAAAGTGATTTTTATGCTTCCAGGGGCCCTAAACACAAGATTTATGGAATGGTTAAAAGTGCATGAAAATGGCCAATTTACTCACTCTGAGTTCTCAAAAAGGGTTTCTTCACCTCGGGAAGTTAATTAAATACCATTTGGAGGCATTTAATGTTCGAGCAAAAACGGCTGATTTTCGACAAAAGAGATAACACCCCCCATTACGTCATGCTTCAGAAATGTGGAAAATGGTCCGTTTTCAAATGTTTTATTTTTGAACGTCAGTTCACATTTGTAGGTGGATCATCAGTGTTAGAGCTAAAATTAGCATGTTTAAAGTGATTTTCATGCTTCCAGGGGCCCTAAACACAAGATTTATGGAATGGTTAAAAGTGCATGAAAATGGCCAATTTACTCACTCTGAGTTCTCAAAAAGGGTTTCTTCACCCCGGAAGTTAATTAAATACCATTTGGAGGCATTTAATGTTCGAGCAAAAACGTCTGATTTTCGACAAAAGAGATAACACCCCCCCATTACGTCATGCTTCAGAAATGTGGAAAATGGTCCGTTTTTAAATGTTTTATTTTGGAACGTCAGTTCACATTTGTAGGTGGATCATCAGTGTTAGAGCTAAAATTAGCATGTTTATAGTCATGTTCATGCTTCCAGGGGCTCGGGAAGTGAATTAAATACTATTTGGAGGCATTTAATGTTCAATCAAAAACAGCTGATTTTTGACAAAAGAGATAACACCCCCCCATTACGTCATGCTTCAGAAATGTGGAAAATGGTCCGTTTTAAAATGTTTTATTTTTGAATGTCAGTTCACATTTGTAGGTGGATCATCAGTGTTGGAGCTAAAATTAGCATGTTTAAAGTGATTTTCATGCTTCCAGGGGCCCTAAACACAAGATTTATGGAATGGTTAAAAGTGCATGAAAATGGCCAATTTACTCACTCTGCGTTCTCAAAAAGGGTTTCTTCACCCCGGGAAGTTAATTAAATACCATTTGGAGGCATTTAATGTTCGAGCAAAAACGGCTGATTTTCGACAAAAGAGATAACACCCCCCATTACGTCATGCTTCAGAAATGTGGAAAATGGTCCGTTTTCAAATGTTTTATTTTTGAACGTCAGTTCACATTTGTAGGTGGATCATCAGTGTTAGAGCTAAAATTAGCATGTTTAAAGTGATTTTCATGCTTCCAGGGGCTCGGGAAGTGAATTAAATACTATTTGGAGGCATTCAATGTTCAAGCAAAAACAGCTGATTTTTGACAAAAGAGATAACACCCCCCCATTACGTCATGCTTCAGAAATGTGGAAAATGGTCCGTTTTCAAATGTTTTATTTTTGAACGTCAGTTCACATTTGTAGGTGGATCATCAGTGTTAGAGCTAAAATTAGCATGTTTAAAGTGATTTTCATGCTTCCAGGGGCTCGGGAAGTGAATTAAATACTATTTGGAGGCATATAATGTTCAAGCAAAAACAGCTGATTTTTGACAAAAGAGATAACACCCCCCCATTACGTCATGCTTCAGAAATGTGGAAAATGGTCCGTTTTCAAATGTTTTATTTTTGAACGTCAGTTCACATTTGTAGGTGGATCATCAGTGTTAGAGCTAAAATTAGCATGTTTAAAGTGATTTTCATGCTTCCAGGGGCCCTAAACACAAGATTTATGGAATGGTTAAAAGTGCATGAAAATTGCCAATTTACTCACTCTGAGTTCTCAAAAAGGGTTTCTTCACCCCGGGAAGTTAATTAAATACCATTTGGAGGCATTTAATGTTCGAGCAAAAACGGCTGATTTTCGACAAAAGAGATAACACCCCCCCATTACGTCATGCTTCAGAAATGTGGAAAATGGTCCGTTTTCAAATGTTTTATTTTTGAACGTCAGTTCACATTTGTAGGTGGATCATCAGTGTTAGAGCTAAAATTAGCATGTTTAAAGTGAGTTTCATGCTTCCAGGGGCTCGGGAAGTGAATTAAATACTATTTGGAGGCATTTAATGTTCAAGCAAAAACTGCTGATTTTCGACAAAAGAGATAACACCCCCCATTACGTCATGCTTCAGAAATGTGGAAAATGGTCCGTTTTCAAATGTTTTATTTTTGAACGTCAGTTCACATTTGTAGGTGGATCATCAGTGTTAGAGCTAAAATTAGCATGTTTAAAGTGAATTTCATCCTTGCAGGGGCTCGGGAGTGAATTAAATACTATTTGGAGGCATTTAATGTTCAAGCAAAAACAGCTGATTTTTGACAAAAGAGATAACACCCCCCCATTACGTCATGCTTCAGAAATGTGGAAAATGGTCCGTTTTCAAATGTTTTATTTTTGAACGTCAGTTCACATTTGTAGATGGATCATCAGTGTTAGAGCTAAAATTAGCATGTTTAAAGTGATTTTCATGCTTTCAGGGGCCCTAAACACAAGATTTATGGAATGGTTAAAAGTGCATGAAAATGGCCAATTTACTCACTCTGAGTTCTCAAAAAGGGTTTCTTCACACCGGGAAGTTAATTAAATACCATTTGGAGGCATTTAATGTTCGGGCAAAAACTGCTGATTTTCGACAAAAGAGATAACACCCCCCCATTACGTCATGCTTCAGAAATGTGGAAAATGGTCCGTTTTCAAATGTTTTATTTTTGAACGTCAGTTCACATTTGTAGGTGGATCATCAGTGTTAGAGCTAAAATTAGCATGTTTAAAGTGATTTTCATGCTTCCAGGGGCTCGGGAAGTGAATTAAATACTATTTGGAGGCATTTAATGTTCAAGCAAAAACAGCTGATTTTTGACAAAAGAGATAACACCCCCCATTACGTCATGCTTCAGAAATGTGGAAAATGGTCCGTTTTCAAATGTTTTATTTTTGAACGTCAGTTCACATTTGTAGGTGGACCATCAGTGTTAGAGCTAAAATTAGCATGTTTAAAGTGATTTTCATGCTTCCAGGGGCCCTAAACACAAGATTTATGGAATGGTTAAAAGTGCATGAAAATGGCCAATTTACTCACTCTGAGTTCTCAAAAAGGGTTTCTTCACCCCGGGAAGTTAATGAAATACCATTTGGAGGCATTTAATGTTCGAGCAAAAACGGCTGATTTTCGACAAAAGAGATAACACCCCCCCATTACGTCATGCTTCAGAAATGTGGAAAATGGTCCGTTTTCAAATGTTTTATTTTTGAACGTCAGTTCACATTTGTAGGTGGATCATCAGTGTTAGAGCTAAAATTAGCATGTTTAAAGTGATTTTCATGCTTCCAGGGGCTCGGGAAGTGAATTAAATACTATTTGGAGGCATTTAATGTTCAATCAAAAACAGCTGATTTTTGACAAAAGAGATAACACCCCCCCATTACGTCATGCTTCAGAAATGTGGAAAATGGTCCGTTTTCAAATGTTTTATTTTTGAACGTCAGTTCACATTTGTAGGTGGATCATCAGTGTTAGAGCTAAAATTAGCATGTTTAAAGTGATTTTCATGCTTCCAGGGGCCCTAAACACAAGATTTATGGAATGGTTAAAAGGGCATGAAAATGGCCAATTTACTCACTCTGAGTTCTCAAAAAGGGTTTCTTCACCCCGGGAAGTTAATTAAATACCATTTGGAGGCATTTAATGTTCGAGCAAAAACGGCTGATTTTCGACAAAAGAGATAACACCCCCCATTACGTCATGCTTCAGAAATGTGGAAAATGGTCCGTTTTCAAATGTTTTATTTTTGAACATCAGTTCACATTTGTAGGTGGATCATCAGTGTTAGAGCTAAAATTAGCATGTTTAAAGTGATTTTCATGCTTCCAGAGGGTTCGGGAAGTGAATTAAATACTATTTGGAGGCATTTAATGTTCAATCAAAGACAGCTGATTTTTGACAAAAGAGATAACACCCCCCCATTACGTCATGCTTCAGAAATGTGGAAAATGGTCCGTTTTCAAATGTTTTATTTTTGAACGTCAGTTCACATTTGTAGGTGGATCATCAGTGTTAGAGCTAAAATTAGCATGTTTAAAGTGATTTTCATGCTTCCAGGGGCCCTAAACACAAGATTTATGGAATGGTTAAAAGTGCATGAAAATGGCCAATTTACTCATTCTGAGTTCTCAAAAAGGGTTTCTTCACCCCGGGAAGTTAATTAAATACCATTTTGAGGCATTTAATGTTCGAGCAAAAACGGCTGATTTTCGACAAAAGAGATAACACCCCCCCATTACGTCATGCTTCAGAAATGTGGAAAATGGTCCGTTTTCAAATGTTTTATTTTTGAACATCAGTTCACATTTGTAGGTGGATCATCAGTGTTAGAGCTAAAATTAGCATGTTTAAAGTGATTTTCATGCTTCCAGGGGCTTGGGAAGTGAATTAAATACTATTTGGAGGCATTTAATGTTCAATCAAAAACAGCTGATTTTTGACAAAAGAGATAACACCCCCCCATTACGTCATGCTTCAGAAATGTGGAAAATGGTCCGTTTTCAAATGTTTTATTTTTGAACGTCAGTTCACATTTGTAGGTGGATCATCAGTGTTAGAGCTAAAATTAGCATGTTTAAAGTGATTTTCATGCTTCCAGGGGCCCTAAACACAAGATTTATGGAATAGTTAAAAGTGCATGAAAATGGCCAATTTACTCACTCTGAGTTCTCAAAAAGGGTTTCTTCACCCCGGGAAGTTAATTAAATACCATTTGGAGGCATTTAATGTTCGAGCAAAAACGGCTGATTTTCGACAAAAGAGATAACACCCCCCCATTACGTCATGCTTCAGAAATGTGGAAAATGGTCCGTTTTCAAATGTTTTATTTTTGAACGTCAGTTCACATTTGTAGGTGGATCATCAGTGTTAGAGCTAAAATTAGCATGTTTAAAGTTATTTTCATGCTTCCAGGGGCCCTAAACACAAGATTTATGGAATGGTTAAAAGTGCATGAAAATGGCCAATTTACTCACTCTGAGTTCTCAAAAAGTGTTTCTTCACCCCGGGAAGTTAATTAAATACCATTTGGAGGCATTTAATGTTCGAGCAAAAATGGCTGATTTTCGACAAAAGAGATAACACCCCCCCATTACGTCATGCTTCAGAAATGTGGAAAATGGTCCGTTTTCAAATGTTTTATTTTTGAACGTCAGTTCACATTTGTAGGTGGATCATCAGTGTTAGAGCTAAAATTAGCATGTTTAAAGTGATTTTCATGCTTCCAGGGGCCCTAAACACAAGATTTATGGAATGGTTAAAAGTGCATGAAAATGGCCAATTTACTCACTCTGAGTTCTCAAAAAGAGTTTCTTCACCCCGGGAAGTTAATTAAATACCATTTGGAGTCATTTAATGTTCGAGCAAAAACGGCTGATTTTCGACAAAAGAAATAACACCCCCCCCCATTACGTCATGCTTCAGAAATGTGGAAAATGGTCCGTTTTCAAATGTTTTATTTTTGAACGTCAGTTCACATTTGTAGGTGGATCGTCAGTGTTAGAGCTAAAATTAGCATGTTTAAAGTGATTTTCATGCTTCCAGGGGCTCGGGAAGTGAATTAAATACTAGTTGGAGGCATTTAATGTTCAAGCAAAAACAGCTGATTTTTGACAAAAGAGATAACACCCCCCCATTACGTCATGCTTCAGAAATGTGGAAAATGGTCCGTTTTCAAATGTTTTATTTTTGAACGTCAGTTCACATTTGTAGGTGGATCATCAGTGTTAGAGCTAAAATTAGCATGTTTAAAGTGATTTTCATGCTTCCAGGGACCCTCAACACAAGATTTATAGAATGGTTAAAAGTGCATGAAAATGGCCAATTTACTCACTCTGAGTTCTCAAAAAGGGTTTCTTCACCCCGGGAAGTTAATTAAATACCATTTGGAGGCATTTAATGTTCGAGCAAAAACTGCTGATTTTCGACAAAAGAGATAACACCCCCCCATTACGTCATGCTTCAGAAATGTGGAAAATGGTCCGTTTTCAAATGTTTTATTTTTGAACGTCAGTTAACATTTGTAGGTGGATCATCAGTGTTAGAGCTAAAATTAGCATGTTTAAAGTGATTTTCATGCTTCCAGGGGCTCGGGAAGTGAATTAAATACTATTTGGAGGCATTTAATGTTCAATCAAAAACAGCTGATTTTTGACAAAAGAGATAACACCCCCCCATTACGTCATGCTTCAGAAATGTGGAAAATGGTCAGTTTTCAAATGTTTTATTTTTGAACGTCAGTTCACATTTGTAGGTGGATCATCAGTGTTAGAGCTAAAATTAGCATGTTTAAAGTGATTTTCATTCTTCCAGGGGCTCGGGAAGTGAATTAAATACTATTTGGAGGCATTTAATGTTCAAGCAAAAACAGCTGATTTTTGACAAAAGAGACAACACCCCCCCATTACGTCATGCTTCAGAAATGTGGAAAATGGTCCGTTTTCAAATGTTTTATTTTTGAACGTCAGTTCACATTTGTAGGTGGATCATCAGTGTTAGAGCTAAAATTAGCATGTTTAAAGTGATTTTCATGCTTCCAGGGGCCCTAAACACAAGATTTACGGAATAGTTAAAAGTGCATGAAAATGGCCAATTTACTCACTCTGAGTTCTCAAAAAGGGTTTCTTCACCCCGGGAAGTTAATTAAATACCATTTGGAGGCATTTAATGTTCGAGCAAAAACGGCTGATTTTCGACAAAAGAGATAACACCCCCCCATTACGTCATGCTTCAGAAATGTGGAAAATGGTCCGTTTTCAAATGTTTTATTTTTGAACGTCAGTTCACATTTGTAGGTGGATCATCAGTGTTAGAGCTAAAATTAGCATGTTTAAAGTGATTTTCATGCTTCCAGGGGCCCTAAACACAAGATTTATGGAATGGTTAAAAGTGCATGAAAATGGCCAATTTACTCATTCTGAGTTCTCAAAAAGGGTTTCTTCACCCCGGGAAGTTAATTAAATACCATTTTGAGGCATTTAATGTTCGAGCAAAAACGGCTGATTTTCGACAAAAGAGATAACACCCCCCCATTACGTCATGCTTCAGAAATGTGGAAAATGGTCCGTTTTCAAATGTTTTATTTTTGAACATCAGTTCACATTTGTAGGTGGATCATCAGTGTTAGAGCTAAAATTAGCATGTTTAAAGTGATTTTCATGCTTCCAGGGGCTTGGGAAGTGAATTAAATACTATTTGGAGGCATTTAATGTTCAATCAAAAACAGCTGATTTTTTACAAAAGAGATAACACCCCCCCATTACGTCATGCTTCAGAAATGTGGAAAATGGTCCGTTTTCAAATGTTTTATTTTTGAACGTCAGTTCACATTTGTAGGTGGATCATCAGTGTTAGAGCTAAAATTAGCATGTTTAAAGTGATTTTCATGCTTCCAGGGGCCCTAAACACAAGATTTATGGAATAGTTAAAAGTGCATGAAAATGGCCAATTTACTCACTCTGAGTTCTCAAAAAGGGTGTCTTCACCCCGGGAAGTTAATTAAATACCATTTGGAGGCATTTAATGTTCGAGCAAAAACGGCTGATTTTCGACAAAAGAGATAACACCCCCCCATTACGTCATGCTTCAGAAATGTGGAAAATGGTCCGTTTTCAAATGTTTTATTTTTGAACGTCAGTTCACATTTGTAGGTGGATCATCAGTGTTAGAGCTAAAATTAGCATGTTTAAAGTTATTTTCATGCTTCCAGGGGCCCTAAACACAAGATTTATGGAATGGTTAAAAGTGCATGAAAATGGCCAATTTACTCACTCTGAGTTCTCAAAAAGTGTTTCTTCACCCCGGGAAGTTAATTAAATACCATTTGGAGGCATTTAATGTTCGAGCAAAAATGGCTGATTTTCGACAAAAGAGATAACACCCCCCCATTACGTCATGCTTCAGAAATGTGGAAAATGGTCCGTTTTCAAATGTTTTATTTTTGAACGTCAGTTCACATTTGTAGGTGGATCATCAGTGTTAGAGCTAAAATTAGCATGTTTAAAGTGATTTTCATGCTTCCAGGGGCCCTAAACACAAGATTTATGGAATGGTTAAAAGTGCATGAAAATGGCCAATTTACTCACTCTGAGTTCTCAAAAAGAGTTTCTTCACCCCGGGAAGTTAATTAAATACCATTTGGAGTCATTTAATGTTCGAGCAAAAACGGCTGATTTTCGACAAAAGAAATAACACCCCCCCCCATTACGTCATGCTTCAGAAATGTGGAAAATGGTCCGTTTTCAAATGTTTTATTTTTGAACGTCAGTTCACATTTGTAGGTGGATCATCAGTGTAAGAGCTAAAATTAGCATGTTTAAAGTGATTTTCATGCTTCCAGGGGCTCGGGAA
Organism: Lissotriton vulgaris; assembly: GCF_964263255.1. Classification (NCBI taxonomy): domain Eukaryota; kingdom Metazoa; phylum Chordata; class Amphibia; order Caudata; family Salamandridae; genus Lissotriton; species Lissotriton vulgaris. The sequence goes on from NW_028246385.1 coordinate 1,347,712, forward strand.
GTGAATTAAATACTAGTTGGAGGCATTTAATGTTCAAGCAAAAACAGCTGATTTTTGACAAAAGAGATAACACCCCCCCATTACGTCATGCTTCAGAAATGTGGAAAATGGTCCGTTTTCAAATGTTTTATTTTTGAACGTCAGTTCACATTTGTAGGTGGATCATCAGTGTTAGAGCTAAAATTAGCATGTTTAAAGTGATTTTCATGCTTCCAGGGGCCCTAAACACAAGATTTATAGAATGGTTAAAAGTGCATGAAAATGGCCAATTTACTCACTCTGAGTTCTCAAAAAGGGTTTCTTCACCCCGGGAAGTTAATTAAATACCATTTGGAGGCATTTAATGTTCGAGCAAAAACTGCTGATTTTCGACAAAAGAGATAACACCCCCCCATTACGTCATGCTTCAGAAATGTGGAAAATGGTCCGTTTTCAAATGTTTTATTTTTGAACGTCAGTTAACATTTGTAGGTGGATCATCAGTGTTAGAGCTAAAATTAGCATGTTTAAAGTGATTTTCATGCTTCCAGGGGCTCGGGAAGTGAATTAAATACTATTTGGAGGCATTTAATGTTCAATCAAAAACAGCTGATTTTTGACAAAAGAGATAACACCCCCCCATTACGTCATGCTTCAGAAATGTGGAAAATGGTCCGTTTTCAAATGTTTTATTTTTGAACGTCAGTTCACATTTGTAGGTGGATCATCAGTGTTAGAGCTAAAATTAGCATGTTTAAAGTGATTTTCATTCTTCCAGGGGCTCGGGAAGTGAATTAAATACTATTTGGAGGCATTTAATGTTCAAGCAAAAACAGCTGATTTTTGACAAAAGAGACAACACCCCCCCATTACGTCATGCTTCAGAAATGTGGAAAATGTTCCGTTTTCAAATGTTTTATTTTTGAACGTCAGTTCACATTTGTAGGTGGATCATCAGTGTTAGAGCTAAAATTAGCATGTTTAAAGTGATTTTCATGCTTCCAGGGGCCCTAAACACAAGATTTACGGAATAGTTAAAAGTGCATGAAAATGGCCAATTTACTCACTCTGAGTTCTCAAAGAGGGTTTCTTCACCCCGGGAAGTTAATTAAATACCATTTGGAGGCATTTAATGTTCGAGCAAAAACGGCTGATTTTCGACAAAAGAGATAACACCCCCCCATTACGTCATGCTTCAGAAATGTGGAAAATGGTCCGTTTTCAAATGTTTTATTTTTGAACGTCAGTTCACATTTGTAGGTGGATCATCAGTGTTAGAGCTAAAATTAGCATGTTTAAAGTGATTTTCATGCTTCCAGGGGCCCTAAACACAAGATTTATGGAATGGTTAAAAGTGCATGAAAATGGCCAATTTACTCACTCTGAGTTCTCAAAAAGTGTTTCTTCACCCCGGGAAGTTAATTAAATACCATTTGGAGGCATTTAATGTTCGAGCAAAAATGGCTGATTTTCGACAAAAGAGATAACACCCCCCCATTACGTCATGCTTCAGAAATGTGGAAAATGGTCCGTTTTCAAATGTTTTATTTTTGAACGTCAGTTCACATTTGTAGGTGGATCATCAGTGTTAGAGCTAAAATTAGCATGTTTAAAGTGATTTTCATGCTTCCAGGGGCCCTAAACACAAGATTTATGGAATGGTTAAAAGTGCATGAAAATGGCCAATTTACTCACTCTGAGTTCTCAAAAAGAGTTTCTTCACCCCGGGAAGTTAATTAAATACCATTTGGAGTCATTTAATGTTCGAGCAAAAACGGCTGATTTTCGACAAAAGAGATAACACCCCCCCCCATTACGTCATGCTTCAGAAATGTGGAAAATGGTCCGTTTTCAAATGTTTTATTTTTGAACGTCAGTTCACATTTGTAGGTGGATCATCAGTGTTAGAGCTAAAATTAGCATGTTTAAAGTGATTTTCATGCTTCCAGGGGCCCTAAACACAAGATTTATGGAATGGTTAAAAGTGCATGAAAATGGCCAATTTACTCACTCTGAGTTCTCAAAAAGAGTTTCTTCACCCCGGGAAGTTAATTAAATACCATTTGGAGGCATTTAATGTTCGAGCAAAAACGGCTGATTTTCGACAAAAGAGATAACACCCCCCCATTACGTCATGCTTCAGAAATGTGGAAAATGGTCCGTTTTCAAATGTTTTATTTTTGAACGTCAGTTCACATTTGTAGGTGGATCATCAGTGTTAGAGCTAAAATTAGCATGTTTAAAGTGATTTTCATGCTTTCAGGGGCCCTAAACACAAGATTTATGGAATGGTTAAAAGTGCATGAAAATGGCCAATTTACTCACTCTGAGTTCTCAAAAAGGGTTTCTTCACACCGGGAAGTTAATTAAATACCATTTGGAGGCATTTAATGTTCGGGCAAAAACTGCTGATTTTCGACAAAAGAGATAACACCCCCCCATTACGTCATGCTTCAGAAATGTGGAAAATGGTCCGTTTTCAAATGTTTTATTTTTGAGCGTCAGTTCACATTTGTAGGTGGATCATCAGTGTTAGAGCTAAAATTAGCATGTTTAAAGTGATTTTCATGCTTCCAGGGGCCCTAAACACAAGATTTATGGAATGGTTAAAAGTGCATGAAAATGGCCAATTTACTCACTCTGAGTTCTCAAAAAGGGTTTCTTCACCTCGGGAAGTTAATTAAATACCATTTGGAGGCATTTAATGTTCGAGCAAAAACGGCTGATTTTCGACAAAAGAGATAACACCCCCCATTACGTCATGCTTCAGAAATGTGGAAAATGGTCCGTTTTCAAATGTTTTATTTTTGAACGTCAGTTCACATTTGTAGGTGGATCATCAGTGTTAGAGCTAAAATTAGCATGTTTAAAGTGATTTTCATGCTTCCAGGGGCCCTAAACACAAGATTTATGGAATGGTTAAAAGTGCATGAAAATGGCCAATTTACTCACTCTGAGTTCTCAAAAAGGGTTTCTTCACCCCGGAAGTTAATTAAATACCATTTGGAGGCATTTAATGTTCGAGCAAAAACGTCTGATTTTCGACAAAAGAGATAACACCCCCCCATTACGTCATGCTTCAGAAATGTGGAAAATGGTCCGTTCTTAAATGTTTTATTTTGGAACGTCAGTTCACATTTGTAGGTGGATCATCAGTGTTAGAGCTAAAATTAGCATGTTTATAGTCATGTTCATGCTTCCAGGGGCTCGGGAAGTGAATTAAATACTATTTGGAGGCATTTAATGTTCAATCAAAAACAGCTGATTTTTGACAAAAGAGATAACACCCCCCCATTACGTCATGCTTCAGAAATGTGGAAAATGGTCCGTTTTAAAATGTTTTATTTTTGAATGTCAGTTCACATTTGTAGGTGGATCATCAGTGTTGGAGCTAAAATTAGCATGTTTAAAGTGATTTTCATGCTTCCAGGGGCCCTAAACACAAGATTTATGGAATGGTTAAAAGTGCATGAAAATGGCCAATTTACTCACTCTGCGTTCTCAAAAAGGGTTTCTTCACCCCGGGAAGTTAATTAAATACCATTTGGAGGCATTTAATGTTCGAGCAAAAACGGCTGATTTTCGACAAAAGAGATAACACCCCCCCATTACGTCATGCTTCAGAAATGTGGAAAATGGTCCGTTTTCAAATGTTTTATTTTTGAACGTCAGTTCACATTTGTAGGTGGATCATCAGTGTTAGAGCTAAAATTAGCATGTTTAAAGTGATTTTCATGCTTCCAGGGGCTCGGGAAGTGAATTAAATACTATTTGGAGGCATTCAATGTTCAAGCAAAAACAGCTGATTTTTGACAAAAGAGATAACACCCCCCCATTACGTCATGCTTCAGAAATGTGGAAAATGGTCCGTTTTCAAATGTTTTATTTTTGAACGTCAGTTCACATTTGTAGGTGGATCATCAGTGTTAGAGCTAAAATTAGCATGTTTAAAGTGATTTTCATGCTTCCAGGGGCTCGGGAAGTGAATTAGATACTATTTGGAGGCATATAATGTTCAAGCAAAAACAGCTGATTTTTGACAAAAGAGATAACACCCCCCCATTACGTCATGCTTCAGAAATGTGGAAAATGGTCCGTTTTCAAATGTTTTATTTTTGAACGTCAGTTCACATTTGTAGGTGGATCATCAGTGTTAGAGCTAAAATTAGCATGTTTAAAGTGATTTTCATGCTTCCAGGGGCCCTAAACACAAGATTTATGGAATGGTTAAAAGTGCATGAAAATTGCCAATTTACTCACTCTGAGTTCTCAAAAAGGGTTTCTTCACCCCGGGAAGTTAATTAAATACCATTTGGAGGCATTTAATGTTCGAGCAAAAACGGCTGATTTTCGACAAAAGAGATAACACCCCCCCATTACGTCATGCTTCAGAAATGTGGAAAATGGTCCGTTTTCAAATGTTTTATTTTTGAACGTCAGTTCACATTTGTAGGTGGATCATCAGTGTTAGAGCTAAAATTAGCATGTTTAAAGTGAGTTTCATGCTTCCAGGGGCTCGGGAAGTGAATTAAATACTATTTGGAGGCATTTAATGTTCAAGCAAAAACTGCTGATTTTCGACAAAAGAGATAACACCCCCCATTACGTCATGCTTCAGAAATGTGGAAAATGGTCCGTTTTCAAATGTTTTATTTTTGAACGTCAGTTCACATTTGTAGGTGGATCATCAGTGTTAGAGCTAAAATTAGCATGTTTAAAGTGAATTTCATCCTTGCAGGGGCTCGGGAGTGAATTAAATACTATTTGGAGGCATTTAATGTTCAAGCAAAAACAGCTGATTTTTGACAAAAGAGATAACACCCCCCCATTACGTCATGCTTCAGAAATGTGGAAAATGGTCCGTTTTCAAATGTTTTATTTTTGAACGTCAGTTCACATTTGTAGGTGGATCATCAGTGTTAGAGCTAAAATTAGCATGTTTAAAGTGATTTTCATGCTTTCAGGGGCCCTAAACACAAGATTTATGGAATGGTTAAAAGTGCATGAAAATGGCCAATTTACTCACTCTGAGTTCTCAAAAAGGGTTTCTTCACACCGGGAAGTTAATTAAATACCATTTGGAGGCATTTAATGTTCGGGCAAAAACTGCTGATTTTCGACAAAAGAGATAACACCCCCCCATTACGTCATGCTTCAGAAATGTGGAAAATGGTCCGTTTTCAAATGTTTTATTTTTGAACGTCAGTTCACATTTGTAGGTGGATCATCAGTGTTAGAGCTAAAATTAGCATGTTTAAAGTGATTTTCATGCTTCCAGGGGCTCCGGAAGTGAATTAAATACTATTTGGAGGCATTTAATGTTCAAGCAAAAACAGCTGATTTTTGACAAAAGAGATAACACCCCCCCATTACGTCATGCTTCAGAAATGTGGAAAATGGTCCGTTTTCAAATGTTTTATTTTTGAACGTCAGTTCACATTTGTAGGTGGATCATCAGTGTTAGAGCTAAAATTAGCATGTTTAAAGTGATTTTCATGCTTCCAGGGGCTCGGGAAGTGAATTAAATACTATTTGGAGGCATTCAATGTTCAAGCAAAAACAGCTGATTTTTGACAAAAGAGATAACACCCCCCCATTACGTCATGCTTCAGAAATGTGGAAAATGGTCCGTTTTCAAATGTTTTATTTTTGAACGTCAGTTCACATTTGTAGGTGGATCATCAGTGTTAGAGCTAAAATTAGCATGTTTAAAGTGATTTTCATGCTTCCAGGGGCTCGGGAAGTGAATTAAATACTATTTGGAGGCATATAATGTTCAAGCAAAAACAGCTGATTTTTGACAAAAGAGATAACACCCCCCCATTACGTCATGCTTCAGAAATGTGGAAAATGGTCCGTTTTCAAATGTTTTATTTTTGAACGTCAGTTCACATTTGTAGGTGGATCATCAGTGTTAGAGCTAAAATTAGCATGTTTAAAGTGATTTTCATGCTTCCAGGGGCCCTAAACACAAGATTTATGGAATGGTTAAAAGTGCATGAAAATTGCCAATTTACTCACTCTGAGTTCTCAAAAAGGGTTTCTTCACCCCGGGAAGTTAATTAAATACCATTTGGAGGCATTTAATGTTCGAGCAAAAACGGCTGATTTTCGACAAAAGAGATAACACCCCCCCATTACGTCATGCTTCAGAAATGTGGAAAATGGTCCGTTTTCAAATGTTTTATTTTTGAACGTCAGTTCACATTTGTAGGTGGATCATCAGTGTTAGAGCTAAAATTAGCATGTTTAAAGTGAGTTTCATGCTTCCAGGGGCTCGGGAAGTGAATTAAATACTATTTGGAGGCATTTAATGTTCAAGCAAAAACTGCTGATTTTCGACAAAAGAGATAACACCCCCCATTACGTCATGCTTCAGAAATGTGGAAAATGGTCCGTTTTCAAATGTTTTATTTTTGAACGTCAGTTCACATTTGTAGGTGGATCATCAGTGTTAGAGCTAAAATTAGCATGTTTAAAGTGAATTTCATCCTTGCAGGGGCTCGGGAGTGAATTAAATACTATTTGGAGGCATTTAATGTTCAATCAAAGACAGCTGATTTTTGACAAAAGAGATAACACCCCCCCATTACGTCATGCTTCAGAAATGTGGAAAATGGTCCGTTTTCAAATGTTTTATTTTTGAACGTCAGTTCACATTTGTAGGTGGATCATCAGTGTTAGAGCTAAAATTAGCATGTTTAAAGTGATTTTCATGCTTCCATGGGCCCTAAACACAAGATTTATGGAATGGTTAAAAGTGCATGAAAATTGCCAATTTACTCACTCTGAGTTCTCAAAAAGGGTTTCTTCACCCCGGGAAGTTAATTAAATACCATTTGGAGGCATTTAATGTTCGAGCAAAAACGGCTGATTTTCGACAAAAGAGATAACACCCCCCCATTACGTCATGCTTCAGAAATGTGGAAAATGGTCCGTTTTCAAATGTTTTATTTTTGAATGTCAGTTCACATTTGTAGGTGGATCATCAGTGTTAGAGCTAAAATTAGCATGTTTAAAGTGAGTTTCATGCTTCCAGGGGCTCGGGAAGTGAATTAAATACTATTTGGAGGCATTTAATGTTCAAGCAAAAACTGCTGATTTTCGACAAAAGAGATAACACCCCCCATTACGTCATGCTTCAGAAATGTGGAAAATGGTCCGTTTTCAAATGTTTTATTTTTGAACGTCAGTTCACATTTGTAGGTGGATCATCAGTGTTAGAGCTAAAATTAGCATGTTTAAAGTGAATTTCATCCTTGCAGGGGCTCGGGAGTGAATTAAATACTATTTGGAGGCATTTAATGTTCAAGCAAAAACAGCTGATTTTTGACAAAAGAGATAACACCCCCCCATTACGTCATGCTTCAGAAATGTGGAAAATGGTCCGTTTTCAAATGTTTTATTTTTGAACGTCAGTTCACATTTGTAGGTGGATCATCAGTGTTAGAGCTAAAATTAGCATGTTTAAAGTGATTTTCATGCTTTCAGGGGCCCTAAACACAAGATTTATGGAATGGTTAAAAGTGCATGAAAATGGCCAATTTACTCACTCTGAGTTCTCAAAAAGGGTTTCTTCACACCGGGAAGTTAATTAAATACCATTTGGAGGCATTTAATGTTCGGGCAAAAACTGCTGATTTTCGACAAAAGAGATAACACCCCCCCATTACGTCATGCTTCAGAAATGTGGAAAATGGTCCGTTTTCAAATGTTTTATTTTTGAACGTCAGTTCACATTTTTAGGTGGATCATCAGTGTTAGAGCTAAAATTAGCATGTTTAAAGTGATTTTCATGCTTCCAGGGGCTCGGGAAGTGAATTAAATACTATTTGGAGGCATTTAATGTTCAAGCAAAAACAGCTGATTTTTGACAAAAGAGATAACACCCCCCCATTACGTCATGCTTCAGAAATGTGGAAAATGGTCCGTTTTCAAATGTTTTATTTTTGAACGTCAGTTCACATTTGTAGGTGGATCATTAGTGTTAGAGCTAAAATTAGCATGTTTAAAGTGATTTTCATGCTTCCAGGGGCTCGGGAAGTGAATTAAATACTATTTGGAGGCATTCAATGTTCAAGCAAAAACAGCTGATTTTTGACAAAAGAGATAACACCCCCCCATTACGTCATGCTTCAGAAATGTGGAAAATGGTCCGTTTTCAAATGTTTTATTTTTGAACGTCAGTTCACATTTGTAGGTGGATCATCAGTGTTAGAGCTAAAATTAGCATGTTTAAAGTGATTTTCATGCTTCCAGGGGCTCGGGAAGTGAATTAAATACTATTTGGAGGCATATAATGTTCAAGCAAAAACAGCTGATTTTTGACAAAAGAGATAACACCCCCCCATTACGTCATGCTTCAGAAATGTGGAAAATGGTCCGTTTTCAAATGTTTTATTTTTGAACGTCAGTTCACATTTGTAGGTGGATCATCAGTGTTAGAGCTAAAATTAGCATGTTTAAAGTGATTTTCATGCTTCCAGGGGCCCTAAACACAAGATTTATGGAATGGTTAAAAGTGCATGAAAATTGCCAATTTACTCACTCTGAGTTCTCAAAAAGGGTTTCTTCACCCCGGGAAGTTAATTAAATACCATTTGGAGGCATTTAATGTTCGAGCAAAAACGGCTGATTTTCGACAAAAGAGATAACACCCCCCCATTACGTCATGCTTCAGAAATGTGGAAAATGGTCCGTTTTCAAATGTTTTATTTTTGAACGTCAGTTCACATTTGTAGGTGGATCATCAGTGTTAGAGCTAAAATTAGCATGTTTAAAGTGAGTTTCATGCTTCCAGGGGCTCGGGAAGTGAATTAAATACTATTTGGAGGCATTTAATGTTCAAGCAAAAACTGCTGATTTTCGACAAAAGAGATAACACCCCCCATTACGTCATGCTTCAGAAATGTGGAAAATGGTCCGTTTTCAAATGTTTTATTTTTGAACGTCAGTTCACATTTGTAGGTGGATCATCAGTGTTAGAGCTAAAATTAGCATGTTTAAAGTGATTTTCATGCTTTCAGGGGCCCTAAACACAAGATTTATGGAATGGTTAAAAGTGCATGAAAATGGCCAATTTACTCACTCTGAGTTCTCAAAAAGGGTTTCTTCACACCGGGAAGTTAATTAAATACCATTTGGAGGCATTTAATGTTCGGGCAAAAACTGCTGATTTTCGACAAAAGAGATAACACCCCCCCATTACGTCATGCTTCAGAAATGTGGAAAATGGTCCGTTTTCAAATGTTTTATTTTTGAACGTCAGTTCACATTTGTAGGTGGATCATCAGTGTTAGAGCTAAAATTAGCATGTTTAAAGTGATTTTCATGCTTCCAGGGGCTCGGGAAGTGAATTAAATACTATTTGGAGGCATTTAATGTTCAAGCAAAAACAGCTGATTTTTGACAAAAGAGATAACACCCCCCCATTACGTCATGCTTCAGAAATGTGGAAAATGGTCCGTTTTCAAATGTTTTATTTTTGAACGTCAGTTCACATTTGTAGGTGGACCATCAGTGTTAGAGCTAAAATTAGCATGTTTAAAGTGATTTTCATGCTTCCAGGGGCCCTAAACACAAGATTTATGGAATGGTTAAAAGTGCATGAAAATGGCCAATTTACTCACTCTGAGTTCTCAAAAAGGGTTTCTTCACCCCGGGAAGTTAATTAAATACCATTTGGAGGCATTTAATGTTCGAGCAAAAACGGCTGATTTTCGACAAAAGAGATAACACCCCCCCATTACGTCATGCTTCAGAAATGTGGAAAATGGTCCGTTTTCAAATGTTTTATTTTTGAACGTCAGTTCACATTTGTAGGTGGATCATCAGTGTTAGAGCTAAAATTAGCATGTTTAAAGTGATTTTCATGCTTCCAGGGGCTCGGGAAGTGAATTAAATACTATTTGGAGGCATTTAATGTTCAATCAAAAACAGCTGATTTTTGACAAAAGAGATAACACCCCCCCATTACGTCATGCTTCAGAAATGTGGAAAATGGTCCGTTTTCAAATGTTTTATTTTTGAACGTCAGTTCACATTTGTAGGTGGATCATCAGTGTTAGAGCTAAAATTAGCATGTTTAAAGTGATTTTCATGCTTCCAGGGGCCCTAAACACAAGATTTATGGAATGGTTAAAAGGGCATGAAAATGGCCAATTTACTCACTCTGAGTTCTCAAAAAGGGTTTCTTCACCCCGGGAAGTTAATTAAATACCATTTGGAGGCATTTAATGTTCGAGCAAAAACGGCTGATTTTCGACAAAAGAGATAACACCCCCCCATTACGTCATGCTTCAGAAATGTGGAAAATGGTCCGTTTTCAAATGTTTTATTTTTGAACATCAGTTCACATTTGTAGGTGGATCATCAGTGTTAGAGCTAAAATTAGCATGTTTAAAGTGATTTTCATGCTTCCAGGGGCTTGGGAAGTGAATTAAATACTATTTGGAGGCATTTAATGTTCAATCAAAAACAGCTGATTTTTGACAAAAGAGATAACACCCCCCCCATTACGTCATGCTTCAGAAATGTGGAAAATGGTCCGTTTTCAAATGTTTTATTTTTGAACGTCAGTTCACATTTGTAGGTGGATCATCAGTGTTAGAGCTAAAATTAGCATGTTTAAAGTGATTTTCATGCTTCCAGGGGCCCTAAACACAAGATTTATGGAATAGTTAAAAGTGCATGAAAATGGCCAATTTACTCACTCTGAGTTCTCAAAAAGGGTTTCTTCACCCCGGGAAGTTAATTAAATACCATTTGGAGGCATTTAATGTTCGAGCAAAAACGGCTGATTTTCGACAAAAGAGATAACACCCCCCCATTACGTCATGCTTCAGAAATGTGGAAAATGGTCCGTTTTCAAATGTTTTATTTTTGAACGTCAGTTCACATTTGTAGGAGGATCATCAGTGTTAGAGCTAAAATTAGCATGTTTAAAGTGAGTTTCATGCTTCCAGGGGCTCGGGAAGTGAATTAAATACTATTTGGAGGCATTTAATGTTCAAGCAAAAACTGCTGATTTTCGACAAAAGAGATAACACCCCCCATTACGTCATGCTTCAGAAATGTGGAAAATGGTCCGTTTTCAAATGTTTTATTTTTGAACGTCAGTTCACATTTGTAGGTGGATCATCAGTGTTAGAGCTAAAATTAGCATGTTTAAAGTGAATTTCATCCTTGCAGGGGCTCGGGAGTGAATTAAATACTATTTGGAGGCATTTAATGTTCAAGCAAAAACAGCTGATTTTTGACAAAAGAGATAACACCCCCCCATTACGTCATGCTTCAGAAATGTGGAAAATGGTCCGTTTTCAAATGTTTTATTTTTGAACGTCAGTTCACATTTGTAGGTGGATCATCAGTGTTAGAGCTAAAATTAGCATGTTTAAAGTGATTTTCATGCTTTCAGGGGCCCTAAACACAAGATTTATGGAATGGTTAAAAGTGCATGAAAATGGCCAATTTACTCACTCTGAGTTCTCAAAAAGGGTTTCTTCACACCGGGAAGTTAATTAAATACCATTTGGAGGCATTTAATGTTCGGGCAAAAACTGCTGATTTTCGACAAAAGAGATAACACCCCCCCATTACGTCATGCTTCAGAAATGTGGAAAATGGTCCGTTTTCAAATGTTTTATTTTTGAACGTCAGTTCACATTTGTAGGTGGATCATCAGTGTTAGAGCTAAAATTAGCATGTTTAAAGTGATTTTCATGCTTCCAGGGGCTCGGGAAGTGAATTAAATACTATTTGGAGGCATTTAATGTTCAAGCAAAAACAGCTGATTTTTGACAAAAGAGATAACACCCCCCCATTACGTCATGCTTCAGAAATGTGGAAAATGGTCCGTTTTCAAATGTTTTATTTTTGAACGTCAGTTCACATTTGTAGGTGGACCATCAGTGTTAGAGCTAAAATTAGCATGTTTAAAGTGATTTTCATGCTTCCAGGGGCCCTAAACACAAGATTTATGGAATGGTTAAAAGTGCATGAAAATGGCCAATTTACTCACTCTGAGTTCTCAAAAAGGGTTTCTTCACCCCGGGAAGTTAATTAAATACCATTTGGAGGCATTTAATGTTCGAGCAAAAACGGCTGATTTTCGACAAAAGAGATAACACCCCCCCATTACGTCATGCTTCAGAAATGTGGAAAATGGTCCGTTTTCAAATGTTTTATTTTTGAACGTCAGTTCACATTTGTAGGTGGATCATCAGTGTTAGAGCTAAAATTAGCATGTTTAAAGTGATTTTCATGCTTCCAGGGGCTCGGGAAGTGAATTAAATACTATTTGGAGGCATTTAATGTTCAATCAAAAACAGCTGATTTTTGACAAAAGAGATAACACCCCCCCATTACGTCATGCTTCAGAAATGTGGAAAATGGTCCGTTTTCAAATGTTTTATTTTTGAACGTCAGTTCACATTTGTAGGTGGATCATCAGTGTTAGAGCTAAAATTAGCATGTTTAAAGTGATTTTCATGCTTCCAGGGGCCCTAAACACAAGATTTATGGAATGGTTAAAAGGGCATGAAAATGGCCAATTTACTCACTCTGAGTTCTCAAAAAGGGTTTCTTCACCCCGGGAAGTTAATTAAATACCATTTGGAGGCATTTAATGTTCGAGCAAAAACGGCTGATTTTCGACAAAAGAGATAACACCCCCCATTACGTCATGCTTCAGAAATGTGGAAAATGGTCCGTTTTCAAATGTTTTATTTTTGAACATCAGTTCACATTTGTAGGTGGATCATCAGTGTTAGAGCTAAAATTAGCATGTTTAAAGTGATTTTCATGCTTCCAGAGGGTTCGGGAAGTGAATTAAATACTATTTGGAGGCATTTAATGTTCAATCAAAGACAGCTGATTTTTGACAAAAGAGATAACACCCCCCCATTACGTCATGCTTCAGAAATGTGGAAAATGGTCCGTTTTCAAATGTTTTATTTTTGAACGTCAGTTCACATTTGTAGGTGGATCATCAGTGTTAGAGCTAAAATTAGCATGTTTAAAGTGATTTTCATGCTTCCAGGGGCCCTAAACACAAGATTTATGGAATGGTTAAAAGTGCATGAAAATGGCCAATTTACTCATTCTGAGTTCTCAAAAAGGGTTTCTTCACCCCGGGAAGTTAATTAAATACCATTTTGAGGCATTTAATGTTCGAGCAAAAACGGCTGATTTTCGACAAAAGAGATAACACCCCCCCATTACGTCATGCTTCAGAAATGTGGAAAATGGTCCGTTTTCAAATGTTTTATTTTTGAACATCAGTTCACATTTGTAGGTGGATCATCAGTGTTAGAGCTAAAATTAGCATGTTTAAAGTGATTTTCATGCTTCCAGGGGCTTGGGAAGTGAATTAAATACTATTTGGAGGCATTTAATGTTCAATCAAAAACAGCTGATTTTTGACAAAAGAGATAACACCCCCCCATTACGTCATGCTTCAGAAATGTGGAAAATGGTCCGTTTTCAAATGTTTTATTTTTGAACGTCAGTTCACATTTGTAGGTGGATCATCAGTGTTAGAGCTAAAATTAGCATGTTTAAAGTGATTTTCATGCTTCCAGGGGCCCTAAACACAAGATTTATGGAATGGTTAAAAGTGCATGAAAATGGCCAATTTACTCACTCTGAGTTCTCAAAAAGGGTTTCTTCACCCCGGGAAGTTAATTAAATACCATTTGGAGGCATTTAATGTTCGAGCAAAAACGGCTGATTTTCGACAAAAGAGATAACACCCCCCCCATTACGTCATGCTTCAGAAATGTGGAAAATGGTCCGTTTTCAAATGTTTTATTTTTGAACGTCAGTTCACATTTGTAGGTGGATCATCAGTGTTAGAGCTAAAATTAGCATGTTTAAAGTGATTTTCATGCTTCCAGGGGCTCGGGAAGTGAATTAAATACTATTTGGAGGCATTTAATGTTCAATCAAAAACAGCTGATTTTTGACAAAAGAGATAACACCCCCCCATTACGTCATGCTTCAGAAATGTGGAAAATGGTCCGTTTTCAAATGTTTTATTTTTGAACGTCAGTTCACATTTGTAGGTGGATCATCAGTGTTAGAGCTAAAATTAGCATGTTTAAAGTGATTTTCATGCTTCCAGGGGCCCTAAACACAAGATTTATGGAATGGTTAAAAGTGCATGAAAATGGCCAATTTACTCATTCTGAGTTCTCAAAAAGGGTTTCTTCACCCCGGGAAGTTAATTAAATACCATTTTGAGGCATTTAATGTTCGAGCAAAACGGCTGATTTTCGACAAAAGAGATAACACCCCCCCATTACGTCATGCTTCAGAAATGTGGAAAATGGTCCGTTTTCAAATGTTTTATTTTTGAACATCAGTTCACATTTGTAGGTGGATCATCAGTGTTAGAGCTAAAATTAGCATGTTTAAAGTGATTTTCATGCTTCCAGGGGCTTGGGAAGTGAATTAAATACTATTTGGAGGCATTTAATGTTCAATCAAAAACAGCTGATTTTTGACAAAAGAGATAACACCCCCCCATTACGTCATGCTTCAGAAATGTGGAAAATGGTCCGTTTTCAAATGTTTTATTTTTGAACGTCAGTTCACATTTGTAGGTGGATCATCAGTGTTAGAGCTAAAATTAGCATGTTTAAAGTGATTTTCATGCTTCCAGGGGCCCTAAACACAAGATTTATGGAATAGTTAAAAGTGCATGAAAATGGCCAATTTACTCACTCTGAGTTCTCAAAAAGGGTTTCTTCACCCCGGGAAGTTAATTAAATACCATTTGGAGGCATTTAATGTTCGAGCAAAAACGGCTGATTTTCGACAAAAGAGATAACACCCCCCCATTACGTCATGCTTCAGAAATGTGGAAAATGGTCCGTTTTCAAATGTTTTATTTTTGAACGTCAGTTCACATTTGTAGGTGGATCATCAGAGTTAGAGCTAAAATTAGCATGTTTAAAGTTATTTTCATGCTTCCAGGGGCCCTAAACACAAGATTTATGGAATGGTTAAAAGTGCATGAAAATGGCCAATTTACTCACTCTGAGTTCTCAAAAAGTGTTTCTTCACCCCGGGAAGTTAATTAAATACCATTTGGAGGCATTTAATGTTCGAGCAAAAATGGCTGATTTTCGACAAAAGAGATAACACCCCCCCATTACGTCATGCTTCAGAAATGTGGAAAATGGTCCGTTTTCAAATGTTTTATTTTTGAACGTCAGTTCACATTTGTAGGTGGATCATCAGTGTTAGAGCTAAAATTAGCATGTTTAAAGTGATTTTCATGCTTCCAGGGGCCCTAAACACAAGATTTATGGAATGGTTAAAAGTGCATGAAAATGGCCAATTTACTCACTCTGAGTTCTCAAAAAGAGTTTCTTCACCCCGGGAAGTTAATTAAATACCATTTGGAGTCATTTAATGTTCGAGCAAAAACGGCTGATTTTCGACAAAAGAAAAAACACCCCCCCCCATTACGTCATGCTTCAGAAATGTGGAAAATGGTCCGTTTTCAAATGTTTTATTTTTGAACGTCAGTTCACATTTGTAGGTGGATCATCAGTGTTAGAGCTAAAATTAGCATGTTTAAAGTGATTTTCATGCTTCCAGGGGCTCGGGAAGTGAATTAAATACTAGTTGGAGGCATTTAATGTTCAAGCAAAAACAGCTGATTTTTGACAAAAGAGATAACACCCCCCCATTACGTCATGCTTCAGAAATGTGGAAAATGGTCCGTTTTCAAATGTTTTATTTTTGAACGTCAGTTCACATTTGTAGGTGGATCATCAGTGTTAGAGCTAAAATTAGCATGTTTAAAGTGATTTTCATGCTTCCAGGGGCCCTAAACACAAGATTTATAGAATGGTTAAAAGTGCATGAAAATGGCCAATTTACTCACTCTGAGTTCTCAAAAAGGGTTTCTTCACCCCGGGAAGTTAATTAAATACCATTTGGAGGCATTTAATGTTCGAGCAAAAACTGCTGATTTTCGACAAAAGAGATAACACCCCCCCATTACGTCATGCTTCAGAAATGTGGAAAATGGTCCGTTTTCAAATGTTTTATTTTTGAACGTCAGTTAACATTTGTAGGTGGATCATCAGTGTTAGAGCTAAAATTAGCATGTTTAAAGTGATTTTCATGCTTCCAGGGGCTCGGGAAGTGAATTAAATACTATTTGGAGGCATTTAATGTTCAATCAAAAACAGCTGATTTTTGACAAAAGAGATAACACCCCCCCATTACGTCATGCTTCAGAAATGTGGAAAATGGTCCGTTTTCAAATGTTTTATTTTTGAACGTCAGTTCACATTTGTAGGTGGATCATCAGTGTTAGAGCTAAAATTAGCATGTTTAAAGTGATTTTCATTCTTCCAGGGGCTCGGGAAGTGAATTAAATACTATTTGGAGGCATTTAATGTTCAAGCAAAAACAGCTGATTTTTGACAAAAGAGACAACACCCCCCCATTACGTCATGCTTCAGAAATGTGGAAAATGGTCCGTTTTCAAATGTTTTATTTTTGAACGTCAGTTCACATTTGTAGGTGGATCATCAGTGTTAGAGCTAAAATTAGCATGTTTAAAGTGATTTTCATGCTTCCAGGGGCCCTAAACACAAGATTTACGGAATAGTTAAAAGTGCATGAAAATGGCCAATTTACTCACTCTGAGTTCTCAAAAAGGGTTTCTTCACCCCGGGAAGTTAATTAAATACCATTTGGAGGCATTTAATGTTCGAGCAAAAACGGCTGATTTTCGACAAAAGAGATAACACCCCCCCATTACGTCATGCTTCAGAAATGTGGAAAATGGTCCGTTTTCAAATGTTTTATTTTTGAACGTCAGTTCACATTTGTAGGTGGATCATCAGTGTTAGAGCTAAAATTAGCATGTTTAAAGTGATTTTCATGCTTCCAGGGGCCCTAAACACAAGATTTATGGAATGGTTAAAAGTGCATGAAAATGGCCAATTTACTCACTCTGAGTTCTCAAAAAGTGTTTCTTCACCCCGGGAAGTTAATTAAATACCATTTGGAGGCATTTAATGTTCGAGCAAAAATGGCTGATTTTCGACAAAAGAGATAACACCCCCCCATTACGTCATGATTCAGAAATGTGGAAAATGGTCCGTTTTCAAATGTTTTATTTTTGAACGTCAGTTCACATTTGTAGGTGGATCATCAGTGTTAGAGCTAAAATTAGCATGTTTAAAGTTATTTTCATGCTTCCAGGGGCCCTAAACACAAGATTTATGGAATGGTTAAAAGTGCATGAAAATGGCCAATTTACTCATTCTGAGTTCTCAAAAAGGGTTTCTTCACCCCGGGAAGTTAATTAAATACCATTTTGAGGCATTTAATGTTCGAGCAAAAACGGCTGATTTTCGACAAAAGAGATAACACCCCCCCATTACGTCATGCTTCAGAAATGTGGAAAATGGTCCGTTTTCAAATGTTTTATTTTTGAACATCAGTTCACATTTGTAGGTGGATCATCAGTGTTAGAGCTAAAATTAGCATGTTTAAAGTGATTTTCATGCTTCCAGGGGCTTGGGAAGTGAATTAAATACTATTTGGAGGCATTTAATGTTCAATCAAAAACAGCTGATTTTTGACAAAAGAGATAACACCCCCCCATTACGTCATGCTTCAGAAATGTGGAAAATGGTCCGTTTTCAAATGTTTTATTTTTGAACGTCAGTTCACATTTGTAGGTGGATCATCAGTGTTAGAGCTAAAATTAGCATGTTTAAAGTGATTTTCATGCTTCCAGGGGCCCTAAACACAAGATTTATGGAATAGTTAAAAGTGCATGAAAATGGCCAATTTACTCACTCTGAGTTCTCAAAAAGGGTTTCTTCACCCCGGGAAGTTAATTAAATACCATTTGGAGGCATTTAATGTTCGAGCAAAAACGGCTGATTTTCGACAAAAGAGATAACACCCCCCCATTACGTCATGCTTCAGAAATGTGGAAAATGGTCCGTTTTCAAATGTTTTATTTTTGAACGTCAGTTCACATTTGTAGGTGGATCATCAGTGTTAGAGCTAAAATTAGCATGTTTAAAGTTATTTTCATGCTTCCAGGGGCCCTAAACACAAGATTTATGGAATGGTTAAAAGTGCATGAAAATGGCCAATTTACTCACTCTGAGTTCTCAAAAAGTGTTTCTTCACCCCGGGAAGTTAATTAAATACCATTTGGAGGCATTTAATGTTCGAGCAAAAATGGCTGATTTTCGACAAAAGAGATAACACCCCCCCATTACGTCATGCTTCAGAAATGTGGAAAATGGTCCGTTTTCAAATGTTTTATTTTTGAACGTCAGTTCACATTTGTAGGTGGATCATCAGTGTTAGAGCTAAAATTAGCATGTTTAAAGTGATTTTCATGCTTCCAGGGGCCCTAAACACAAGATTTATGGAATGGTTAAAAGTGCATGAAAATGGCCAATTTACTCACTCTGAGTTCTCAAAAAGAGTTTCTTCACCCCGGGAAGTTAATTAAATACCATTTGGAGTCATTTAATGTTCGAGCAAAAACGGCTGATTTTCGACAAAAGAAATAACACCCCCCCCCATTACGTCATGCTTCAGAAATGTGGAAAATGGTCCGTTTTCAAATGTTTTATTTTTGAACGTCAGTTCACATTTGTAGGTGGATCATCAGTGTTAGAGCTAAAATTAGCATGTTTAAAGTGATTTTCATGCTTCCAGGGGCTCGGGAAGTGAATTAAATACTAGTTGGAGGCATTTAATGTTCAAGCAAAAACAGCTGATTTTTGACAAAAGAGATAACACCCCCCCATTACGTCATGCTTCAGAAATGTGGAAAATGGTCCGTTTTCAAATGTTTTATTTTTGAACGTCAGTTCACATTTGTAGGTGGATCATCAGTGTTAGAGCTAAAATTAGCATGTTTAAAGTGATTTTCATGCTTCCAGGGGCCCTAAACACAAGATTTATAGAATGGTTAAAAGTGCATGAAAATGGCCAATTTACTCACTCTGAGTTCTCAAAAAGGGTTTCTTCACCCCGGGAAGTTAATTAAATACCATTTGGAGGCATTTAATGTTCGAGCAAAAACTGCTGATTTTCGACAAAAGAGATAACACCCCCCCATTACGTCATGCTTCAGAAATGTGGAAAATGGTCCGTTTTCAAATGTTTTATTTTTGAACGTCAGTTAACATTTGTAGGTGGATCATCAGTGTTAGAGCTAAAATTAGCATGTTTAAAGTGATTTTCATGCTTCCAGGGGCTCGGGAAGTGAATTAAATACTATTTGGAGGCATTTAATGTTCAATCAAAAACAGCTGATTTTTGACAAAAGAGATAACACCCCCCCATTACGTCATGCTTCAGAAATGTGGAAAATGGTCCGTTTTCAAATGTTTTATTTTTGAACGTCAGTTCACATTTGTAGGTGGATCATCAGTGTTAGAGCTAAAATTAGCATGTTTAAAGTGATTTTCATGCTTCCAGGGGCCCTAAACACAAGATTTACGGAATAGTTAAAAGTGCATGAAAATGGCCAATTTACTCACTCTGAGTTCTCAAAAAGGGTTTCTTCACCCCGGGAAGTTAATTAAATACCATTTGGAGGCATTTAATGTTCGAGCAAAAACGGCTGATTTTCGACAAAAGAGATAACACCCCCCCATTACGTCATGCTTCAGAAATGTGGAAAATGGTCCGTTTTCAAATGTTTTATTTTTGAACGTCAGTTCACATTTGTAGGTGGATCATCAGTGTTAGAGCTAAAATTAGCATGTTTAAAGTGATTTTCATGCTTCCAGGGGCCCTAAACACAAGATTTATGGAATGGTTAAAAGTGCATGAAAATGGCCAATTTACTCACTCTGAGTTCTCAAAAAGTGTTTCTTCACCCCGGGAAGTTAATTAAATACCATTTGGAGGCATTTAATGTTCGAGCAAAAATGGCTGATTTTCGACAAAAGAGATAACACCCCCCCATTACGTCATGCTTCAGAAATGTGGAAAATGGTCCGTTTTCAAATGTTTTATTTTTGAACGTCAGTTCACATTTGTAGGTGGATCATCAGTGTTAGAGCTAAAATTAGCATGTTTAAAGTGATTTTCATGCTTCCAGGGGCCCTAAACACAAGATTTATGGAATGGTTAAAAGTGCATGAAAATGGCCAATTTACTCACTCTGAGTTCTCAAAAAGAGTTTCTTCACCCCGGGAAGTTAATTAAATACCATTTGGAGTCATTTAATGTTCGAGCAAAAACTGCTGATTTTCGACAAAAGAGATAACACCCCCCCCCATTACGTCATGCTTCAGAAATGTGGAAAATGGTCCGTTTTCAAATGTTTTATTTTTAAACGTCAGTTCACATTTGTAGGTGGATCATCAGTGTTAGAGCTAAAATTAGCATGTTTAAAGTGATTTTCATGCTTCCAGGGGCTCGGGAAGTGAATTAAATACTAGTTGGAGGCATTTAATGTTCAAGCAAAAACAGCTGATTTTTGACAAAAGAGATAACACCCCCCCATTACGTCATGCTTCAGAAATGTGGAAAATGGTCCGTTTTCAAATGTTTTATTTTTGAGCGTCAGTTCACATTTGTAGGTGGATCATCAGTGTTAGAGCTAAAATTAGCATGTTTAAAGTGATTTTCATGCTTCCAGGGGCTCGGGAAGTGAATTAAATACTATTTGGAGGCATTTAATGTTCAAGCAAAAACTGCTGATTTTCGACAAAAGAGATAACACCCCCCATTACGTCATGCTTCAGAAATGTGGAAAATGGTCCGTTTTCAAATGTTTTATTTTTGAACGTCAGTTCACATTTGTAGGTGGATCATCAGTGTTAGAGCTAAAATTAGCATGTTTAAAGTGAATTTCATCCTTGCAGGGGCTCGGGAGTGAATTAAATACTATTTGGAGGCATTTAATGTTCAAGCAAAAACAGCTGATTTTTGACAAAAGAGATAACACCCCCCCATTACGTCATGCTTCAGAAATGTGGAAAATGGTCCGTTTTCAAATGTTTTATTTTTGAACGTCAGTTCACATTTGTAGGTGGATCATCAGTGTTAGAGCTAAAATTAGCATGTTTAAAGTGATTTTCATGCTTTCAGGGGCCCTAAACACAAGATTTATGGAATGGTTAAAAGTGCATGAAAATGGCCAATTTACTCACTCTGAGTTCTCAAAAAGGGTTTCTTCACACCGGGAAGTTAATTAAATACCATTTGGAGGCATTTAATGTTCGGGCAAAAACTGCTGATTTTCGACAAAAGAGATAACACCCCCCCATTACGTCATGCTTCAGAAATGTGGAAAATGGTCCGTTTTCAAATGTTTTATTTTTGAACGTCAGTTCACATTTGTAGGTGGATCATCAGTGTTAGAGCTAAAATTAGCATGTTTAAAGTGATTTTCATGCTTCCAGGGGCTCGGGAAGTGAATTAAATACTATTTGGAGGCATTTAATGTTCAAGCAAAAACAGCTGATTTTTGACAAAAGAGATAACACCCCCCCATTACGTCATGCTTCAGAAATGTGGAAAATGGTCCGTTTTCAAATGTTTTATTTTTGAACGTCAGTTCACATTTGTAGGTGGACCATCAGTGTTAGAGCTAAAATTAGCATGTTTAAAGTGATTTTCATGCTTCCAGGGGCCCTAAACACAAGATTTATGGAATGGTTAAAAGTGCATGAAAATGGCCAATTTACTCACTCTGAGTTCTCAAAAAGGGTTTCTTCACCCCGGGAAGTTAATTAAATACCATTTGGAGGCATTTAATGTTCGAGCAAAAACGGCTGATTTTCGACAAAAGAGATAACACCCCCCATTACGTCATGCTTCAGAAATGTGGAAAATGGTCCGTTTTCAAATGTTTTATTTTTGAACGTCAGTTCACATTTGTAGGTGGATCATCAGTGTTAGAGCTAAAATTAGCATGTTTAAAGTGATTTTCATGCTTCCAGGGGCCCTAAACACAAGATTTATGGAATGGTTAAAAGTGCATGAAAATGGCCAATTTACTCATTCTGAGTTCTCAAAAAGGGTTTCTTCACCCCGGGAAGTTAATTAAATACCATTTTGAGGCATTTAATGTTCGAGCAAAAACGGCTGATTTTCGACAAAAGAGATAACACCCCCCCATTACGTCATGCTTCAGAAATGTGGAAAATGGTCCGTTTTCAAATGTTTTATTTTTGAACATCAGTTCACATTTGTAGGTGGATCATCAGTGTTAGAGCTAAAATTAGCATGTTTAAAGTGATTTTCATGCTTCCAGGGGCTTGGGAAGTGAATTAAATACTATTTGGAGGCATTTAATGTTCAATCAAAAACAGCTGATTTTTGACAAAAGAGATAACACCCCCCCATTACGTCATGCTTCAGAAATGTGGAAAATGGTCCGTTTTCAAATGTTTTATTTTTGAACGTCAGTTCACATTTGTAGGTGGATCATCAGTGTTAGAGCTAAAATTAGCATGTTTAAAGTGATTTTCATGCTTCCAGGGGCCCTAAACACAAGATTTATGGAATGGTTAAAAGTGCATGAAAATGGCCAATTTACTCACTCTGAGTTCTCAAAAAGGGTTTCTTCACCCCGGGAAGTTAATTAAATACCATTTGGAGGCATTTAATGTTCGAGCAAAAACGGCTGATTTTCGACAAAAGAGATAACACCCCCCATTACGTCATGCTTCAGAAATGTGGAAAATGGTCCGTTTTCAAATGTTTTATTTTTGAACGTCAGTTCACATTTGTAGGTGGATCATCAGTGTTAGAGCTAAAATTAGCATGTTTAAAGTGATTTTCATGCTTCCAGGGGCTCGGGAAGTGAATTAAATACTATTTGGAGGCATTTAATGTTCAATCAAAAACAGCTGATTTTTGACAAAAGAGATAACACCCCCCCATTACGTCATGTTTCAGAAATGTGGAAAATGGTCCGTTTTCAAATGTTTTATTTTTGAACGTCAGTTCACATTTGTAGGTGGATCATCAGTGTTAGAGCTAAAATTAGCATGTTTAAAGTGATTTTCATGCTTCCAGGGGCCCTAAACACAAGATTTATGGAATGGTTAAAAGTGCATGAAAATGGCCAATTTACTCACTCTGAGTTCTCAAAAAGGGTTTCTTCACCCCGGGAAGTTAATTAAATACCATTTGGAGGCATTTAATGTTCGAGCAAAAACGGCTGATTTTCGACAAAAGAGATAACACCCCCCCCATTACGTCATGCTTCAGAAATGTGGAAAATGGTCCGTTTTCAAATGTTTTATTTTTGAACGTCAGTTCACATTTGTAGGTGGATCATCAGTGTTAGAGCTAAAATTAGCATGTTTAAAGTGATTTTCATGCTTCCAGGGGCTCGGGAAGTGAATTAAATACTATTTGGAGGCATTTAATGTTCAATCAAAAACAGCTGATTTTTGACAAAAGAGATAACACCCCCCCCATTACGTCATGCTTCAGAAATGTGGAAAATGGTCCGTTTTCAAATGTTTTATTTTTGAACATCAGTTCACATTTGTAGGTGGATCATCAGTGTTAGAGCTAAAATTAGCATGTTTAAAGTGATTTTCATGCTTCCAGAGGGTTCGGGAAGTGAATTAAATACTATTTGGAGGCATTTAATGTTCAATCAAAAACAGCTGATTTTTGACAAAAGAGATAACACCCCCCCATTACGTCATGCTTCAGAAATGTGGAAAATGGTCCGTTTTCAAATGTTTTATTTTTGAACGTCAGTTCACATTTGTAGGTGGATCATCAGTGTTAGAGCTAAAATTAGCATGTTTAAAGTGATTTTCATGCTTCCAGGGGCCCTAAACACAAGATTTATGGAATGGTTAAAAGTGCATGAAAATGGCCAATTTACTCACTCTGAGTTCTCAAAAAGGGTTTCTTCACCCCGGGAAGTTAATTAAATACCATTTGGAGGCATTTAATGTTCGAGCAAAAATGGCTGATTTTCGACAAAAGAGATAACACCCCCCCATTACGTCATGCTTCAGAAATGTGGAAAATGGTCCGTTTTCAAATGTTTTATTTTTGAGCGTCAGTTCACATTTGTAGGTGGATCATCAGTGTTAGAGCTAAAATTAGCATGTTTAAAGTGATTTTCATGCTTCCAGGGGCTCGGGAAGTGAATTAAATACTAGTTGGAGGCATTTAATGTTCAAGCAAAAACAGCTGATTTTTGACAAAAGAGATAACACCCCCCCATTACGTCATGCTTCAGAAATGTGGAAAATGGTCCGTTTTCAAATGTTTTATTTTTGAACGTCAGTTCACATTTGTAGGTGGATCATCAGTGTTAGAGCTAAAATTAGCATGTTTAAAGTGATTTTCATGCTTCCAGGGGCCCTAAACACAAGATTTATAGAATGGTTAAAAGTGCATGAAAATGGCCAATTTACTCACTCTGAGTTCTCAAAAAGGGTTTCTTCACCCCGGGAAGTTAATTAAATACCATTTGGAGGCATTTAATGTTCGAGCAAAAACTGCTGATTTTCGACAAAAGAGATAACACCCCCCCATTACGTCATGCTTCAGAAATGTGGAAAATGGTCCATTTTCAAATGTTTTATTTTTGAACGTCAGTTAACATTTGTAGGTGGATCATCAGTGTTAGAGCTAAAATTAGCATGTTTAAAGTGATTTTCATGCTTCCAGGGGCTCGGGAAGTGAATTAAATACTATTTGGAGGCATTTAATGTTCAATCAAAAACAGCTGATTTTTGACAAAAGAGATAACACCCCCCCATTACGTCATGCTTCAGAAATGTGGAAAATGGTCCGTTTTCAAATGTTTTATTTTTGAACGTCAGTTCACATTTGTAGGTGGATCATCAGTGTTAGAGCTAAAATTAGCATGTTTAAAGTGATTGTCATGCTTCCAGGGGCCCTAAACACAAGATTTATGGAATGGTTAAAAGTGCATGAAAATGGCCAATTTACTCATTCTGAGTTCTCAAAAAGGGTTTCTTCACCCCGGGAAGTTAATTAAATACCATTTTGAGGCATTTAATGTTCGAGCAAAAACGGCTGATTTTCGACAAAAGAGATAACACCCCCCCATTACGTCATGCTTCAGAAATGTGGAAAATGGTCCGTTTTCAAATGTTTTATTTTTGAACATCAGTTCACATTTGTAGGTGGATCATCAGTGTTAGAGCTAAAATTAGCATGTTTAAAGTGATTTTCATGCTTCCAGGGGCTCGGGAAGTGAATTAAATACTATTTGGAGGCATTTAATGTTCAATCAAAAACAGCTGATTTTTGACAAAAGAGATAACACCCCCCCATTACGTCATGCTTCAGAAATGTGGAAAATGGTCCGTTTTCAAATGTTTTATTTTTGAACGTCAGTTCACATTTGTAGGTGGATCATCAGTGTTAGAGCTAAAATTTGCATGTTTAAAGTGATTTTCATGCTTCCAGGGGCCCTAAACACAAGATTTATGGAATGGTTAAAAGTGCATGAAAATGGCCAATTTACTCACTCTGAGTTCTCAAAAAGGGTTTCTTCACCCCGGGAAGTTAATTAAATACCATTTGGAGGCATTTAATGTTCGAGCAAAAACGGCTGATTTTCGACAAAAGAGATAACACCCCCCCATTACGTCATGCTTCAGAAATGTGGAAAATGGTCCGTTTTCAAATGTTTTATTTTTGAACGTCAGTTCACATTTGTAGGTGGATCATCAGTGTTAGAACTAAAATTAGCATGCTTAAAGTGATTTTCATGCTTCCAGGGGCTCGGGAAGTTAATTAAATACTATTTGGAGGCATTTAATGTTCAAGCAAAAACATCTGATTTTTGACAAAAGAGATAACACCCCCCATTACGTCATGCTTCAGAAATGTGGAAAATGGTCCGTTTTCAAATGTTTTATTTTTGAACGTCAGTTCACATTTGTAGGTGGATCATCAGTGTTAGAGCTAAAATTAGCATGTTTAAAGTGATTTTCATGCTTCCAGGGGCCCTAAACACAAGATTTATGGAATGGTTAAAAGTGCATGAAAATGGCCAATTTACTCACTCTGAGTTCTCAAAAAGGGTTTCTTCACCCCGGGAAGTTAATTAAATACCATTTGGAGGCATTTAATGTTCGAGCAAAAACGGCTGATTTTCGACAAAAGAGATAACACCCCCCCATTACGTCATGCTTCAGAAATGTGGAAAATGGTCCGTTTTCAAATGTTTTATTTTTGAACATCAGTTCACATTTGTAGGTGGATCATCAGTGTTAGAGCTAAAATTAGCATGTTTAAAGTGATTTTCATGCTTCCAGAGGGTTCGGGAAGTGAATTAAATACTATTTGGAGGCATTTAATGTTCAATCAAAAACAGCTGATTTTTGACAAAAGAGATAACACCCCCCCATTACGTCATGCTTCAGAAATGTGGAAAATGGTCCGTTTTCAAATGTTTTATTTTTGAACGTCAGTTCACATTTGTAGGTGGATCATCAGTGTTAGAGCTAAAATTAGCATGTTTAAAGTGATTTTCATGCTTCCAGGGGCCCTAAACACAAGATTTATGGAATGGTTAAAAGTGCATGAAAATGGCCAATTTACTCACTCTGAGTTCTCAAAAAGGGTTTCTTCACCCCGGGAAGTTAATTAAATACCATTTTGAGGCATTTAATGTTCGAGCAAAAACGGCTGATTTTCGACAAAAGAGATAACACCCCCCCATTACGTCATGCTTCAGAAATGTGGAAAATGGTCCGTTTTCAAATGTTTTATTTTTGAACATCAGTTCACATTTGTAGGTGGATCATCAGTGTTAGAGCTAAAATTAGCATGTTTAAAGTGATTTTCATGCTTCCAGGGGCTCGGGAAGTGAATTAAATACTATTTGGAGGCATTTAATGTTCAAGCAAAAACAGCTGATTTTTGACAAAAGAGATAACACCCCCCCCATTACGTCATGCTTCAGAAATGTGGAAAATGGTCCGTTTTCAAATGTTTTATTTTTGAACGTCAGTTCACATTCGTAGGTGGATCATCAGTGTTAGAGCTAAAATTAGCATGTTTAAAGTGATTTTCATGCTTCCAGGGGCCCTAAACACAAGATTTATGGAATGGTTAAAAGTGCATGAAAATGGCCAATTTACTCACTCTGAGTTCTCAAAAAGGGTTTCTTCACCCCGGGAAGTTAATTAAATACCATTTGGAGGCATTTAATGTTCGAGCAAAAATGGCTGATTTTCGACAAAAGAGATAACACCCCCCATTACGTCATGCTTCAGAAATGTGGAAAATGGTCCGTTTTCAAATGTTTTATTTTTGAGCGTCAGTTCACATTTGTAGGTGGATCATCAGTGTTAGAGCTAAAATTAGCATGTTTAAAGTGATTTTCATGCTTCCAGGGGCTCGGGAAGTGAATTAAATACTAGTTGGAGGCATTTAATGTTCAAGCAAAAACAGCTGATTTTTGACAAAAGAGATAACACCCCCCCATTACGTCATGCTTCAGAAATGTGGAAAATGGTCCGTTTTCAAATGTTTTATTTTTGAACGTCAGTTCACATTTGTAGGTGGATCATCAGTGTTAGAGCTAAAATTAGCATGTTTAAAGTGATTTTCATGCTTCCAGGGGCCCTAAACACAAGATTTATAGAATGGTTAAAAGTGCATGAAAATGGCCAATTTACTCACTCTGAGTTCTCAAAAAGGGTTTCTTCACCCCGGGAAGTTAATTAAATACCATTTGGAGGCATTTAATGTTTGAGCAAAAACTGCTGATTTTCGACAAAAGAGATAACACCCCCCCATTACGTCATGCTTCAGAAATGTGGAAAATGGTCCATTTTCAAATGTTTTATTTTTGAACGTCAGTTAACATTTGTAGGTGGATCATCAGTGTTAGAGCTAAAATTAGCATGTTTAAAGTGATTTTCATGCTTCCAGGGGCTCGGGAAGTGAATTAAATACTATTTGGAGGCATTTAATGTTCAATCAAAAACAGCTGATTTTTGACAAAAGAGATAACACCCCCCCATTACGTCATGCTTCAGAAATGTGGAAAATGGTCCGTTTTCAAATGTTTTATTTTTGAACGTCAGTTCACATTTGTAGGTGGATCATCAGTGTTAGAGCTAAAATTAGCATGTTTAAAGTGATTTTCATTCTTCCAGGGGCTCGGGAAGTGAATTAAATACTATTTGGAGGCATTTAATGTTCAAGCAAAAACAGCTGATTTTTGACAAAAGAGACAACACCCCCCCATTACGTCATGCTTCAGAAATGTGGAAAATGGTCCGTTTTCAAATGTTTTATTTTTGAACGTCAGTTCACATTTGTAGGTGGATCATCAGTGTTAGAGCTAAAATTAGCATGTTTAAAGTGATTTTCATGCTTCC
Organism: Lissotriton vulgaris; assembly: GCF_964263255.1. Taxonomy (NCBI): domain Eukaryota; kingdom Metazoa; phylum Chordata; class Amphibia; order Caudata; family Salamandridae; genus Lissotriton; species Lissotriton vulgaris. The sequence goes on from NW_028246385.1 coordinate 1,376,055, forward strand.
AGGGGCCCTAAACACAAGATTTACGGAATAGTTAAAAGTGCATGAAAATGGCCAATTTACTCACTCTGAGTTCTCAAAAAGGGTTTCTTCACCCCGGGAAGTTAATTAAATACCATTTGGAGGCATTTAATGTTCGAGCAAAAACGGCTGATTTTCGACAAAAGAGATTACACCCCCCCATTACGTCATGCTTCAGAAATGTGGAAAATGGTCCGTTTTCAAATGTTTTATTTTTGAACGTCAGTTCACATTTGTAGGTGGATCATCAGTGTTAGAGCTAAAATTAGCATGTTTAAAGTGATTTTCATGCTTCCAGGGGCCCTAAACACAAGATTTATGGAATGGTTAAAAGTGCATGAAAATGGCCAATTTACTCACTCTGAGTTCTCAAAAAGTGTTTCTTCACCCCGGGAAGTTAATTAAATACCATTTGGAGGCATTTAATGTTCGAGCAAAAATGGCTGATTTTCGACAAAAGAGATAACACCCCCCCATTACGTCATGCTTCAGAAATGTGGAAAATGGTCCGTTTTCAAATGTTTTATTTTTGAACGTCAGTTCACATTTGTAGGTGGATCGTCAGTGTTAGAGCTAAAATTAGCATGTTTAAAGTGATTTTCATGCTTCCAGGGGCCCTAAACACAAGATTTATGGAATGGTTAAAAGTGCATGAAAATGGCCAATTTACTCACTCTGAGTTCTCAAAAAGAGTTTCTTCACCCCGGGAAGTTAATTAAATACCATTTGGAGTCATTTAATGTTCGAGCAAAAACGGCTGATTTTCGACAAAAGAGATAACACCCCCCCCATTACGTCATGCTTCAGAAATGTGGAAAATGGTCCGTTTTCAAATGTTTTATTTTTAAACGTCAGTTCACATTTGTAGGTGGATCATCAGTGTTAGAGCTAAAATTAGCATGTTTAAAGTGATTTTCATGCTTCCAGGGGCTCGGGAAGTGAATTAAATACTAGTTGGAGGCATTTAATGTTCAAGCAAAAACAGCTGATTTTTGACAAAAGAGATAACACCCCCCCATTACGTCATGCTTCAGAAATGTGGAAAATGGTCCGTTTTCAAATGTTTTATTTTTGAGCGTCAGTTCACATTTGTAGGTGGATCATCAGTGTTAGAGCTAAAATTAGCATGTTTAAAGTGATTTTCAAGCTTCCAGTGGCTCTAAACACAAGATTTATGGAATGGTTAAAAGTGCATGAAAATGGCCAATTTACTCACTCTGAGTTCTCAAAAAGGGTTTCTTCACCTCGGGAAGTTAATTAAATACCATTTGGAGGCATTTAATGTTCGAGCAAAAACGGCTGATTTTCGACAAAAGAGATAACACCCCCCATTACGTCATGCTTCAGAAATGTGGAAAATGGTCCGTTTTCAAATGTTTTATTTTTGAACGTCAGTTCACATTTGTAGGTGGATCATCAGTGTTAGAGCTAAAATTAGCATGTTTAAAGTGATTTTCATGCTTCCAGGGGCCCTAAACACAAGATTTATGGAATGGTTAAAAGTGCATGAAAATGGCCAATTTACTCACTCTGAGTTCTCAAAAAGAGTTTCTTCACCCCGGGAAGTTAATTAAATACCATTTGGAGTCATTTAATGTTCGAGCAAAAACGGCTGATTTTCGACAAAAGAGATAACACCCCCCCCATTACGTCATGCTTCAGAAATGTGGAAAATGGTCCGTTTTCAAATGTTTTATTTTTAAACGTCAGTTCACATTTGTAGGTGGATCATCAGTGTTAGAGCTAAAATTAGCATGTTTAAAGTGATTTTCATGCTTCCAGGGGCTCGGGAAGTGAATTAAATACTAGTTGGAGGCATTTAATGTTCAAGCAAAAACAGCTGATTTTTGACAAAAGAGATAACACCCCCCCATTACGTCATGCTTCAGAAATGTGGAAAATGGTCCGTTTTCAAATGTTTTATTTTTGAGCGTCAGTTCACATTTGTAGGTGGATCATCAGTGTTAGAGCTAAAATTAGCATGTTTAAAGTGATTTTCATGCTTCCAGGGGCCCTAAACACAAGATTTATGGAATGGTTAAAAGTGCATGAAAATGGCCAATTTACTCACTCTGAGTTCTCAAAAAGGGTTTCTTCACCTCGGGAAGTTAATTAAATACCATTTGGAGGCATTTAATGTTCGAGCAAAAACGGCTGATTTTCGACAAAAGAGATAACACCCCCCATTACGTCATGCTTCAGAAATGTGGAAAATGGTCCGTTTTCAAATGTTTTATTTTTGAACGTCAGTTCACATTTGTAGGTGGATCATCAGTGTTAGAGCTAAAATTAGCATGTTTAAAGTGATTTTCATGCTTCCAGGGGCCCTAAACACAAGATTTATGGAATGGTTAAAAGTGCATGAAAATGGCCAATTTACTCACTCTGAGTTCTCAAAAAGGGTTTCTTCACCCCGGAAGTTAATTAAATACCATTTGGAGGCATTTAATGGTTGAGCAAAAACGTCTGATTTTCGACAAAAGAGATAACACCCCCCCATTACGTCATGCTTCAGAAATGTGGAAAATGGTCCGTTTTTAAATGTTTTATTTTGGAACGTCAGTTCACATTTGTAGGTGGATCATCAGTGTTAGAGCTAAAATTAGCATGTTTATTGTCATGTTCATGCTTCCAGGGGCTCGGGAAGTGAATTAAATACTATTTGGAGGCATTTAATGTTCAATCAAAAACAGCTGATTTTTGACAAAAGAGATAACACCCCCCCATTACGTCATGCTTCAGAAATGTGGAAAATGGTCCGTTTTAAAATGTTTTATTTTTGAATGTCAGTTCACATTTGTAGGTGGATCATCAGTGTTGGAGCTAAAATTAGCATGTTTAAAGTGATTTTCATGCTTCCAGGGGCCCTAAACACAAGATTTATGGAATGGTTAAAAGTGCATGAAAATGGCCAATTTACTCACTCTGAGTTCTCAAAAAGGGTTTCTTCACCCCGGGAAGTTAATTAAATACCATTTGGAGGCATTTAATGTTCGAGCAAAAACGGCTGATTTTCGACAAAAGAGATAACACCCCCCCATTACGTCATGCTTCAGAAATGTGGAAAATGGTCCGTTTTCAAATGTTTTATTTTTGAACGTCAGTTCACATTTGTAGGTGGATCATCAGTGTTAGAGCTAAAATTAGCATGTTTAAAGTGATTTTCATGCTTCCAGGGGCTCGGGAAGTGAATTAAATACTATTTGGAGGCATTCAATGTTCAAGCAAAAACAGCTGATTTTTGACAAAAGAGATAACACCCCCCCATTACGTCATGCTTCAGAAATGTGGAAAATGGTCCGTTTTCAAATGTTTTATTTTTGAACGTCAGTTCACATTTGTAGGTGGATCATCAGTGTTAGAGCTAAAATTAGCATGTTTAAAGTGAGTTTCATGCTTCCAGGGGCTCGGGAAGTGAATTAAATACTATTTGGAGGCATTTAATGTTCAAGCAAAAACTGCTGATTTTCGACAAAAGAGATAACACCCCCCATTACGTCATGCTTCAGAAATGTGGAAAATGGTCCGTTTTCAAATGTTTTATTTTTGAACGTCAGTTCACATTTGTAGGTGGATCATCAGTGTTAGAGCTAAAATTAGCATGTTTAAAGTTATTTTCATGCTTCCAGGGGCCCTAAACACAAGAATTATGGAATGGTTAAAAGTGCATAAAAATGGCCAATTTACTCACTCTGAGTTCTCAAAAAGTGTTTCTTCACCCCGGGAAGTTAATTAAATACCATTTGGAGGCATTTAATGTTCGAGCAAAAATGGCTGATTTTCGACAAAAGAGATAACACCCCCCATTACGTCATGCTTCAGAAATGTGGAAAATGGTCCGTTTTCAAATGTTTTATTTTTGAACGTCAGTTCACATTTGTAGGTGGATCATCAGTGTTAGAGCTAAAATTAGCATATTTAAAGTGATTTTCATGCTTCCAGGGGCCCTAAACACAAGATTTATGGAATGGTTAAAAGTGCATGAAAATGGCCAATTTACTCACTCTGAGTTCTCAAAAAGAGTTTCTTCACCCCGGGAAGTTAATTAAATACCATTTGGAGTCATTTAATGTTCGAGCAAAAACGGCTGATTTTCGACAAAAGAAATAACACCCCCCCCCATTACGTCATGCTTCAGAAATGTGGAAAATGGTCCGTTTTCAAATGTTTTATTTTTGAACGTCAGTTCACATTTGTAGGTGGATCATCAGTGTTAGAGCTAAAATTAGCATGTTTAAAGTGATTTTCATGCTTCCAGGGGCTCGGGAAGTGAATTAAATACTAGTTGGAGGCATTTAATGTTCAAGCAAAAACAGCTGATTTTTGACAAAAGAGATAACACCCCCCCATTACGTCATGCTTCAGAAATGTGGAAAATGGTCCGTTTTCAAATGTTTTATTTTTGAACGTCAGTTCACATTTGTAGGTGGATCATCAGTGTTAGAGCTAAAATTAGCATGTTTAAAGTGATTTTCATGCTTCCAGGGGCCCTAAACACAAGATTTATAGAATGGTTAAAAGTGCATGAAAATGGCCAATTTACTCACTCTGAGTTCTCAAAAAGGGTTTCTTCACCCCGGGAAGTTAATTAAATACCATTTGGAGGCATTTAATGTTCGAGCAAAAACTGCTGATTTTCGACAAAAGAGATAACACCCCCCCATTACGTCATGCTTCAGAAATGTGGAAAATGGTCCGTTTTCAAATGTTTTATTTTTGAACGTCAGTTAACATTTGTAGGTGGATCATCAGTGTTAGAGCTAAAATTAGCATGTTTAAAGTGATTTTCATGCTTCCAGGGGCTCGGGAAGTGAATTAAATACTATTTGGAGGCATTTAATATTCAATCAAAAACAGCTGATTTTTGACAAAAGAGATAACACCCCCCCATTACGTCATGCTTCAGAAATGTGGAAAATGGTCCGTTTTCAAATGTTTTATTTTTGAACGTCAGTTCACATTTGTAGGTGGATCATCAGTGTTAGAGCTAAAATTAGCATGTTTAAAGTGATTTTCATTCTTCCAGGGGCTCGGGAAGTGAATTTAATACTATTTGGAGGCATTTAATGTTCAAGCAAAAACAGCTGATTTTTGACAAAAGAGACAACACCCCCCCATTACGTCATGCTTCAGAAATGTGGAAAATGGTCCGTTTTCAAATGTTTTATTTTTGAACGTCAGTTCACATTTGTAGGTGGATCATCAGTGTTAGAGCTAAAATTAGCATGTTTAAAGTGATTTTCATGCTTCCAGGGGCCCTAAACACAAGATTTACGGAATAGTTAAAAGTGCATGAAAATGGCCAATTTACTCACTCTGAGTTCTCAAAAAGGGTTTCTTCACCCCGGGAAGTTAATTAAATACCATTTGGAGGCATTTAATGTTCGAGCAAAAACGGCTGATTTTCGACAAAAGAGATAACACCCCCCCATTACGCCATGCTTCAGAAATGTGGAAAATGGTCCGTTTTCAAATGTTTTATTTTTGAACGTCAGTTCACATTTGTAGGTGGATCATCAGTGTTAGAGCTAAAATTAGCATGTTTAAAGTGATTTTCATGCTTCCAGGGGCCCTAAACACAAGATTTATGGAATGGTTAAAAGTGCATGAAAATGGCCAATTTACTCACTCTGAGTTCTCAAAAAGTGTTTCTTCACCCCGGGAAGTTAATTAAATACCATTTAGAGGCATTTAATGTTCGAGCAAAAATGGCTGATTTTCGACAAAAGAGATAACACCCCCCCATTACGTCATGCTTCAGAAATGTGGAAAATGGTCCGTTTTCAAATGTTTTATTTTTGAACGTCAGTTCACATTTGTAGGTGGATCATCAGTGTTAGAGCTAAAATTAGCATGTTTAAAGTGATTTTCATGCTTCCAGGGGCCCTAAACACAAGATTTATGGAATGGTTAAAAGTGCATGAAAATGGCCAATTTACTCACTCTGAGTTCTCAAAAAGAGTTTCTTCACCCCGGGAAGTTAATTAAATACCATTTGGAGTCATTTAATGTTCGAGCAAAAACGGCTGATTTTCGACAAAAGAGATAACACCCCCCCCATTACGTCATGCTTCAGAAATGTGGAAAATGGTCCGTTTTCAAATGTTTTATTTTTAAACGTCAGTTCACATTTGTAGGTGGATCATCAGTGTTAGAGCTAAAATTAGCATGTTTAAAGTGATGTTCATGCTTCCAGGGGCTCGGGAAGTGAATTAAATACTAGTTGGAGGCATTTAATGTTCAAGCAAAAACAGCTGATTTTTGACAAAAGAGATAACACCCCCCCATTACGTCATGCTTCAGAAATGTGGAAAATGGTCCGTTTTCAAATGTTTTATTTTTGAGCGTCAGTTCACATTTGTAGGTGGATCATCAGTGTTAGAGCTAAAATTAGCATGTTTAAAGTGATTTTCATGCTTCCAGGGGCCCTAAACACAAGATTTATGGAATGGTTAAAAGTGCATGAAAATGGCCAATTTACTCACTCTGAGTTCTCAAAAAGGGTTTCTTCACCTCGGGAAGTTAATTAAATACCATTTGGAGGCATTTAATGTTCGAGCAAAAACGGCTGATTTTCGACAAAAGAGATAACACCCCCCATTACGTCATGCTTCAGAAATGTGGAAAATGGTCCGTTTTCAAATGTTTTATTTTTGAACGTCAGTTCACATTTGTAGGTGGATCATCAGTGTTAGAGCTAAAATTAGCATGTTTAAAGTGATTTTCATGCTTCCAGGGGCTCGGGAAGTGAATTAAATACTATTTGGAGGCATTTAATGTTCAATCAAAAACAGCTGATTTTTGACAAAAGAGATAACACCCCCCCATTATGTCATGCTTCAGAAATGTGGAAAATGGTCCGTTTTAAAATGTTTTATTTTTGAATGTCAGTTCACATTTGTAGGTGGATCATCAGTGTTGGAGCTAAAATTAGCATGTTTAAAGTGATTTTCATGCTTCCAGGGGCCCTAAACACAAGATTTATGGAATGGTTAAAAGTGCATGAAAATGGCCAATTTACTCACTCTGAGTTCTCAAAAAGGGTTTCTTCACCCCGGGAAGTTAATTAAATACCATTTGGAGGCATTTAATGTTCGAGCAAAAACGGCTGATTTTCGACAAAAGAGATAACACCCCCCCATTACGTCATGCTTCAGAAATGTGGAAAATGGTCCGTTTTCAAATGTTTTATTTTTGAACGTCAGTTCACATTTGTAGGTGGATCATCAGTGTTAGAGCTAAAATTAGCATGTTTAAAGTGATTTTCATGCTTCCAGGGGCTCGGGAAGTGAATTAAATACTATTTGGAGGCATTCAATGTTCAAGCAAAAACAGCTGATTTTTGACAAAAGAGATAACACCCCCCCATTACGTCATGCTTCAGAAATGTGGAAAATGGTCCGTTTTCAAATGTTTTATTTTTGAACGTCAGTTCACATTTGTAGGTGGATCATCAGTGTTAGAGCTAAAATTAGCATGTTTAAAGTGATTTTCATGCTTCCAGGGGCTCGGGAAGTGAATTAAATACTATTTGGAGGCATATAATGTTCAAGCAAAAACAGCTGATTTTTGACAAAAGAGATAACACCCCCCCATTACGTCATGCTTCAGAAATGTGGAAAATGGTCCGTTTTCAAATGTTTTATTTTTGAACGTCAGTTCACATTTGTAGGTGGATCATCAGTGTTAGAGCTAAAATTAGCATGTTTAAAGTGATTTTCATGCTTCCAGGGGCCCTAAACACAAGATTTATGGAATGGTTAAAAGTGCATGAAAATTGCCAATTTACTCACTCTGAGTTCTCAAAAAGGGTTTCTTCACCCCGGGAAGTTAATTAAATACCATTTGGAGGCATTTAATGTTCGAGCAAAAACGGCTGATTTTCGACAAAAGAGATAACACCCCCCCATTATGTCATGCTTCAGAAATGTGGAAAATGGTCCGTTTTCAAATGTTTTATTTTTGAACGTCAGTTCACATTTGTAGGTGGATCATCAGTGTTAGAGCTAAAATGAGCATGTTTAAAGTGAGTTTCATGCTTCCAGGGGCTCGGGAAGTGAATTAAATACTATTTGGAGGCATTTAATGTTCAAGCAAAAACTGCTGATTTTCGACAAAAGAGATAACACCCCCCATTACGTCATGCTTCAGAAATGTGGAAAATGGTCCGTTTTCAAATGTTTTATTTTTGAACGTCAGTTCACATTTGTAGGTGGATCATCAGTGTTAGAGCTAAAATTAGCATGTTTAAAGTGATTTTCATCCTTGCAGGGGCTCGGGAGTGAATTAAATACTATTTGGAGGCATTTAATGTTCAAGCAAAAACAGCTGATTTTTGACAAAAGAGATAACACCCCCCCATTACGTCATGCTTCAGAAATGTGGAAAATGGTCCGTTTTCAAATGTTTTATTTTTGAACGTCAGTTCACATTTGTAGGTGGATCATCAGTGTTAGAGCTAAAATTAGCATGTTTAAAGTGATTTTCATGCTTTCAGGGGCCCTAAACACAAGATTTATGGAATGGTTAAAAGTGCATGAAAATGGCCAATTTACTCACTCTGAGTTCTCAAAAAGGGTTTCTTCACACCGGGAAGTTAATTAAATACCATTTGGAGGCATTTAATGTTCGGGCAAAAACTGCTGATTTTCGACAAAAGAGATAACACCCCCCCATTACGTCATGCTTCAGAAATGTGGAAAATGGTCCGTTTTCAAATGTTTTATTTTTGAACGTCAGTTCACATTTGTAGGTGGATCATCAGTGTTAGAGCTAAAATTAGCATGTTTAAAGTGATTTTCATGCTTCCAGGGGCTCGGGAAGTGAATTAAATACTATTTGGAGGCATTTAATGTTCAAGCAAAAACAGCTGATTTTTGACAAAAGAGATAACACCCCCCCATTACGTCATGCTTCAGAAATGTGGAAAATGGTCCGTTTTCAAATGTTTTATTTTTGAACGTCAGTTCACATTTGTAGGTGGACCATCAGTGTTAGAGCTAAAATTAGCATGTTTAAAGTGATTTTCATGCTTCCAGGGGCCCTAAACACAAGATTTATGGAATGGTTAAAAGTGCATGAAAATGGCCAATTTACTCACTCTGAGTTCTCAAAAAGGGATTCTTCACCCCGGGAAGTTAATTAAATACCATTTGGAGGCATTTAATGTTCGAGCAAAAACGGCTGATTTTCGACAAAAGAGATAACACCCCCCCATTACGTCATGCTTCAGAAATGTGGAAAATGGTCCGTTTTCAAATGTTTTATTTTTGAACGTCAGTTCACATTTGTAGGTGGATCATCAGTGTTAGAGCTAAAATTAGCATGTTTAAAGTGATTTTCATGCTTCCAGGGGCCCTAAACACAAGATTTATGGAATGGTTAAAAGTGCATGAAAATGGCCAATTTACTCACTCTGAGTTCTCAAAAAGTGTTTCTTCACCCCGGGAAGTTAATTAAATACCATTTGGAGGCATTTAATGTTCGAGCAAAAATGGCTGATTTTCGACAAAAGAGATAACACCCCCCCATTACGTCATGCTTCAGAAATGTGGAAAATGGTCCGTTTTCAAATGTTTTATTTTTGAACGTCAGTTCACATTTGTAGGTGGATCATCAGTGTTAGAGCTAAATTTAGCATGTTTAAAGTGATTTTCATGCTTCCAGGGGCCCTAAACACAAGATTTATGGAATGGTTAAAAGTGCATGAAAATGGCCAATTTACTCACTCTGAGTTCTCAAAAAGAGTTTCTTCACCCCGGGAAGTTAATTAAATACCATTTGGAGTCATTTAATGTTCGAGCAAAAACGGCTGATTTTCGACAAAAGAGATAACACCCCCCCCATTACGTCATGCTTCAGAAATGTGGAAAATGGTCCGTTTTCAAATGTTTTATTTTTAAACGTCAGTTCACATTTGTAGGTGGATCATCAGTGTTAGAGCTAAAATTAGCATGTTTAAAGTGATGTTCATGCTTCCAGGGGCTCGGGAAGTGAATTAAATACTAGTTGGAGGCATTTAATGTTCAAGCAAAAACAGCTGATTTTTGACAAAAGAGATAACACCCCCCCATTACGTCATGCTTCAGAAATGTGGAAAATGGTCCGTTTTCAAATGTTTTATTTTTGAGCGTCAGTTCACATTTGTAGGTGGATCATCAGTGTTAGAGCTAAAATTAGCATGTTTAAAGTGATTTTCATGCTTCCAGGGGCCCTAAACACAAGATTTATGGAATGGTTAAAAGTGCATGAAAATGGCCAATTTACTCACTCTGAGTTCTCAAAAAGGGTTTCTTCACCTCGGGAAGTTAATTAAATACCATTTGGAGGCATTTAATGTTCGAGCAAAAACGGCTGATTTTCGACAAAAGAGATAACACCCCCCATTACGTCATGCTTCAGAAATGTGGAAAATGGTCCGTTTTCAAATGTTTTATTTTTGAACGTCAGTTCACATTTGTAGGTGGATCATCAGTGTTAGAGCTAAAATTAGCATGTTTAAAGTGATTTTCATGCTTCCAGGGGCCCTAAACACAAGATTTATGGAATGGTTAAAAGTGCATGAAAATGGCCAATTTACTCACTCTGAGTTCTCAAAAAGGGTTTCTTCACCCCGGAAGTTAATTAAATACCATTTGGAGGCATTTAATGTTCGAGCAAAAACGTCTGATTTTCGACAAAAGAGATAACACCCCCCCATTACGTCATGCTTCAGAAATGTGGAAAATGGTCCGTTTTTAAATGTTTTATTTTGGAACGTCAGTTCACATTTGTAGGTGGATCATCAGTGTTAGAGCTAAAATTAGCATGTTTATAGTCATGTTCATGCTTCCAGGGGCTCGGGAAGTGAATTAAATACTATTTGGAGGCATTTAATGTTCAATCAAAAACAGCTGATTTTTGACAAAAGAGATAACACCCCCCCATTACGTCATGCTTCAGAAATGTGGAAAATGGTCCGTTTTAAAATGTTTTATTTTTGAATGTCAGTTCACATTTGTAGGTGGATCATCAGTGTTGGAGCTAAAATTAGCATGTTTAAAGTGATTTTCATGCTTCCAGGGGCCCTAAACACAAGATTTATGGAATGGTTAAAAGTGCATGAAAATGGCCAATTTACTCACTCTGAGTTCTCAAAAAGGGTTTCTTCACCCCGGGAAGTTAATTAAATACCATTTGGAGGCATTTAATGTTCGAGCAAAAACGGCTGATTTTCGACAAAAGAGATAACACCCCCCCATTACGTCATGCTTCAGAAATGTGGAAAATGGTCCGTTTTCAAATGTTTTATTTTTGAACGTCAGTTCACATTTGTAGGTGGATCATCAGTGTTAGAGCTAAAATTAGCATGTTTAAAGTGATTTTCATGCTTCCAGGGGCTCGGGAAGTGAATTAAATACTATTTGGAGGCATATAATGTTCAAGCAAAAACAGCTGATTTTTGACAAAAGAGATAACACCCCCCCATTACGTCATGCTTCAGAAATGTGGAAAATGGTCCGTTTTCAAATGTTTTATTTTTGAACGTCAGTTCACATTTCTAGGTGGATCATCAGTGTTAGAGCTAAAATTAGCATGTTTAAAGTGATTTTCATGCTTCCAGGGGCCCTAAACACAAGATTTATGGAATGGTTAAAAGTGCATGAAAATTGCCAATTTACTCACTCTGAGTTCTCAAAAAGGGTTTCTTCACCCCGGGAAGTTAATTAAATACAATTTGGAGGCATTTAATGTTCGAGCAAAAACGGCTGATTTTCGACAAAAGAGATAACACCCCCCCATTACGTCATGCTTCAGAAATGTGGAAAATGGTCCGTTTTCAAATGTTTTATTTTTGAACATCAGTTCACATTTGTACGTGGCTCATCAGTGTTAGAGCTAAAATTAGCTTGTTTAAAGTGATTTTCATGCTTCCAGGGGCTCGGGAAGTGAATTAAATACTATTTGGAGGCATTTAATGTTCAATCAAAAACAGCTGATTTTTGACAAAAGAGATAACACCCCCCCATTACGTCATGCTTCAGAAATGTGGAAAATGGTCCGTTTTCAAATGTTTTATTTTTGAACGTCAGTTCACATTTGTAGGTGGATCATCAGTGTTAGAGCTAAAATTAGCATGTTTAAAGTGATTTTCATGCTTCCAGGGGCCCTAAACTCAAGATTTATGGAATGGTTAAAAGTGCATGAAAATGGCTAATTTATTCACTCTGAGTTCTCAAAAAGGGTTTCTTCACCCCGGAAAGTTAATTAAATACCATTTGGAGGCATTTAATGTTCGAGCAAAAACGGCTGATTTTCGACAAAAGAGATAACACCCCCCCATTACGTCATGCTTCAGAAATGTGGAAAATGGTCCGTTTTCAAATGTTTTATTTTTGAACGTCAGTTCACATTTGTAGGTGGATCATCAGTGTTAGAGCTAAAATTAGCATGTTTAAAGTGATTTTCATGCTTCCAGGGGCTCGGGAAGTGAATTAAATACTATTTGGAGGCATTTAATGTTCAATCAAAAACAGCTGATTTTTGACAAAAGAGATAACACCCCCCCATTACGTCATGCTTCAGAAATGTGGAAAATGGTCTGTTTTCAAATGTTTTATTTTTGAACGTCAGTTCACATTTGTAGGTGGATCATCAGTGTTAGAGCGAAAATTAGCATGTTTAAAGTGATTTTCATGCTTCCACGGGCCCTAAACACAAGATTTATGGAATGGTTAAAAGTGCATGAAAATGGCAAATTTACTCACTCTGAGTTCTCAAAAAGGGTTTCTTCACTCCGGGAAGTTAATTAAATACCAATTGGAGGCATTTAATGTTCGAGCGAAAACGGCTGATTTTCGACAAAAGAGATAACACCCCCATTAAGTCATGCTTCAGAAATGTGGAAAATGGTCAGTTTTCAAATGTTTTATTTTTGAACGTCAGTTCACATTTGAAGGTGGATCATCAGTGTTAGAGCTAAAATTAGCATGTTTAAAGTGATTTTCATGCTTCCAGGGGCTCGGGAAGTGAAATAAATACTATTTGGAGGCATTTAATGTTCAATCAAAAACAGCTGATTTTTGACAAAAGAGATAACACCCCCCATTACGTCATGCTTTAGAAATGTGGAAAATGGTCCGTTTTAAAATGTTTTATTTTTGAACGTCAGTTCACATTTGTAGGTGGATCATCAGTGTTGGAGCTAAAATTAGCATGTTTAAAGTGATTTTCATGCTTCCAGGGGCCCTAAACACAAGATTTATGGAATGGTTAAAAGTGCATGAAAATGGCCAATTTACTCACTCTGAGTTCTCAAAAAGGGTTTCTTCACCCCGGGAAGTTAATTAAATACCATTTGGAGGCATTTAATGTTCGAGCAAAAACGGCTGATTTTCGACAAAAGAGATAACACCCCCCCATTACGTCATGCTTCAGAAATGTGGAAAATGGTCCGTTTTCAAATGTTTTATTTTTGAACGTCAGTTCACATTTGTAGGTGGATCATCAGTGTTAGAGCTAAAATTAGCATGTTTAAAGTGATTTTCATGCTTCCAGGGGCTCGGGAAGTGAATTAAATACTATTTGGAGGCATTCAATGTTCAAGCAAAAACAGCTGATTTTTGACAAAAGAGATAACACCCCCCCATTACGTCATGCTTCAGAAATGTGGAAAATGGTCCGTTTTCAAATGTTTTATTTTTGAACGTCAGTTCACATTTGTAGGTGGATCATCAGTGTTAGAGCTAAAATTAGCATGTTTAAAGTGATTTTCATGCTTCCAGGGGCTCGGGAAGTGAATTAAATACTATTTGGAGGCATATAATGTTCAAGCAAAAACAGCTGATTTTTGACAAAAGAGATAACACCCCCCCATTACGTCATGCTTCAGAAATGTGGAAAATGGTCCGTTTTCAAATGTTTTATTTTTGAACGTCAGTTCACATTTGTAGGTGGATCATCAGTGTTAGAGCTAAAATTAGCATGTTTAAAGTGATTTTCATGCTTCCAGGGGCCCTAAACACAAGATTTATGGAATGGTTAAAAGTGCATGAAAATTGCCAATTTACTCACTCTGAGTTCTCAAAAAGGGTTTCTTCACCCCGGGAAGTTAATTAAATACCATTTGGAGGCATTTAATGTTCGAGCAAAAACGGCTGATTTTCGACAAAAGAGATAACACCCCCCCATTATGTCATGCTTCAGAAATGTGGAAAATGGTCCGTTTTCAAATGTTTTATTTTTGAACGTCAGTTCACATTTGTAGGTGGATCATCAGTGTTAGAGCTAAAATGAGCATGTTTAAAGTGAGTTTCATGCTTCCAGGGGCTCGGGAAGTGAATTAAATACTATTTGGAGGCATTTAATGTTCAAGCAAAAACTGCTGATTTTCGACAAAAGAGATAACACCCCCCATTACGTCATGCTTCAGAAATGTGGAAAATGGTCCGTTTTCAAATGTTTTATTTTTGAACGTCAGTTCACATTTGTAGGTGGATCATCAGTGTTAGAGCTAAAATTAGCATGTTTAAAGTGATTTTCATCCTTGCAGGGGCTCGGGAGTGAATTAAATACTATTTGGAGGCATTTAATGTTCAAGCAAAAACAGCTGATTTTTGACAAAAGAGATAACACCCCCCCATTACGTCATGCTTCAGAAATGTGGAAAATGGTCCGTTTTCAAATGTTTTATTTTTGAACGTCAGTTCACATTTGTAGGTGGATCATCAGTGTTAGAGCTAAAATTAGCATGTTTAAAGTGATTTTCATGCTTTCAGGGGCCCTAAACACAAGATTTATGGAATGGTTAAAAGTGCATGAAAATGGCCAATTTACTCACTCTGAGTTCTCAAAAAGGGTTTCTTCACACCGGGAAGTTAATTAAATACCATTTGGAGGCATTTAATGTTCGGGCAAAAACTGCTGATTTTCGACAAAAGAGATAACACCCCCCCATTACGTCATGCTTCAGAAATGTGGAAAATGGTCCGTTTTCAAATGTTTTATTTTTGAACGTCAGTTCACATTTGTAGGTGGATCATCAGTGTTAGAGCTAAAATTAGCATGTTTAAAGTGATTTTCATGCTTCCAGGGGCCCTAAACACAAGATTTATGGAATGGTTAAAAGTGCATGAAAATGGCCAATTTACTCACTCTGAGTTCTCAAAAAGTGTTTCTTCACCCCGGGAAGTTAATTAAATACCATTTAGAGGCATTTAATGTTCGAGCAAAAATGGCTGATTTTCGACAAAAGAGATAACACCCCCCCATTACGTCATGCTTCAGAAATGTGGAAAATGGTCCGTTTTCAAATGTTTTATTTTTGAACGTCAGTTCACATTTGTAGGTGGATCATCAGTGTTAGAGCTAAAATTAGCATGTTTAAAGTGATTTTCATGCTTCCAGGGGCCCTAAACACAAGATTTATGGAATGGTTAAAAGTGCATGAAAATGGCCAATTTACTCACTCTGAGTTCTCAAAAAGAGTTTCTTCACCCCGGGAAGTTAATTAAATACCATTTGGAGTCATTTAATGTTCGAGCAAAAACGGCTGATTTTCGACAAAAGAGATAACACCCCCCCCATTACGTCATGCTTCAGAAATGTGGAAAATGGTCCGTTTTCAAATGTTTTATTTTTAAACGTCAGTTCACATTTGTAGGTGGATCATCAGTGTTAGAGCTAAAATTAGCATGTTTAAAGTGATGTTCATGCTTCCAGGGGCTCGGGAAGTGAATTAAATACTAGTTGGAGGCATTTAATGTTCAAGCAAAAACAGCTGATTTTTGACAAAAGAGATAACACCCCCCCATTACGTCATGCTTCAGAAATGTGGAAAATGGTCCGTTTTCAAATGTTTTATTTTTGAGCGTCAGTTCACATTTGTAGGTGGATCATCAGTGTTAGAGCTAAAATTAGCATGTTTAAAGTGATTTTCATGCTTCCAGGGGCCCTAAACACAAGATTTATGGAATGGTTAAAAGTGCATGAAAATGGCCAATTTACTCACTCTGAGTTCTCAAAAAGGGTTTCTTCACCTCGGGAAGTTAATTAAATACCATTTGGAGGCATTTAATGTTCGAGCAAAAACGGCTGATTTTCGACAAAAGAGATAACACCCCCCATTACGTCATGCTTCAGAAATGTGGAAAATGGTCCGTTTTCAAATGTTTTATTTTTGAACGTCAGTTCACATTTGTAGGTGGATCATCAGTGTTAGAGCTAAAATTAGCATGTTTAAAGTGATTTTCATGCTTCCAGGGGCTCGGGAAGTGAATTAAATACTATTTGGAGGCATTTAATGTTCAATCAAAAACAGCTGATTTTTGACAAAAGAGATAACACCCCCCCATTATGTCATGCTTCAGAAATGTGGAAAATGGTCCGTTTTAAAATGTTTTATTTTTGAATGTCAGTTCACATTTGTAGGTGGATCATCAGTGTTGGAGCTAAAATTAGCATGTTTAAAGTGATTTTCATGCTTCCAGGGGCCCTAAACACAAGATTTATGGAATGGTTAAAAGTGCATGAAAATGGCCAATTTACTCACTCTGAGTTCTCAAAAAGGGTTTCTTCACCCCGGGAAGTTAATTAAATACCATTTGGAGGCATTTAATGTTCGAGCAAAAACGGCTGATTTTCGACAAAAGAGATAACACCCCCCCATTACGTCATGCTTCAGAAATGTGGAAAATGGTCCGTTTTCAAATGTTTTATTTTTGAACGTCAGTTCACATTTGTAGGTGGATCATCAGTGTTAGAGCTAAAATTAGCATGTTTAAAGTGATTTTCATGCTTCCAGGGGCTCGGGAAGTGAATTAAATACTATTTGGAGGCATTCAATGTTCAAGCAAAAACAGCTGATTTTTGACAAAAGAGATAACACCCCCCCATTACGTCATGCTTCAGAAATGTGGAAAATGGTCCGTTTTCAAATGTTTTATTTTTGAACGTCAGTTCACATTTGTAGGTGGATCATCAGTGTTAGAGCTAAAATTAGCATGTTTAAAGTGATTTTCATGCTTCCAGGGGCTCGGGAAGTGAATTAAATACTATTTGGAGGCATATAATGTTCAAGCAAAAACAGCTGATTTTTGACAAAAGAGATAACACCCCCCCATTACGTCATGCTTCAGAAATGTGGAAAATGGTCCGTTTTCAAATGTTTTATTTTTGAACGTCAGTTCACATTTGTAGGTGGATCATCAGTGTTAGAGCTAAAATTAGCATGTTTAAAGTGATTTTCATGCTTCCAGGGGCCCTAAACACAAGATTTATGGAATGGTTAAAAGTGCATGAAAATTGCCAATTTACTCACTCTGAGTTCTCAAAAAGGGTTTCTTCACCCCGGGAAGTTAATTAAATACCATTTGGAGGCATTTAATGTTCGAGCAAAAACGGCTGATTTTCGACAAAAGAGATAACACCCCCCCATTATGTCATGCTTCAGAAATGTGGAAAATGGTCCGTTTTCAAATGTTTTATTTTTGAACGTCAGTTCACATTTGTAGGTGGATCATCAGTGTTAGAGCTAAAATGAGCATGTTTAAAGTGAGTTTCATGCTTCCAGGGGCTCGGGAAGTGAATTAAATACTATTTGGAGGCATTTAATGTTCAAGCAAAAACTGCTGATTTTCGACAAAAGAGATAACACCCCCCATTACGTCATGCTTCAGAAATGTGGAAAATGGTCCGTTTTCAAATGTTTTATTTTTGAACGTCAGTTCACATTTGTAGGTGGATCATCAGTGTTAGAGCTAAAATTAGCATGTTTAAAGTGATTTTCATCCTTGCAGGGGCTCGGGAGTGAATTAAATACTATTTGGAGGCATTTAATGTTCAAGCAAAAACAGCTGATTTTTGACAAAAGAGATAACACCCCCCCATTACGTCATGCTTCAGAAATGTGGAAAATGGTCCGTTTTCAAATGTTTTATTTTTGAACGTCAGTTCACATTTGTAGGTGGATCATCAGTGTTAGAGCTAAAATTAGCATGTTTAAAGTGATTTTCATGCTTTCAGGGGCCCTAAACACAAGATTTATGGAATGGTTAAAAGTGCATGAAAATGGCCAATTTACTCACTCTGAGTTCTCAAAAAGGGTTTCTTCACACCGGGAAGTTAATTAAATACCATTTGGAGGCATTTAATGTTCGGGCAAAAACTGCTGATTTTCGACAAAAGAGATAACACCCCCCCATTACGTCATGCTTCAGAAATGTGGAAAATGGTCCGTTTTCAAATGTTTTATTTTTGAACGTCAGTTCACATTTGTAGGTGGATCATCAGTGTTAGAGCTAAAATTAGCATGTTTAAAGTGATTTTCATGCTTCCAGGGGCTCGGGAAGTGAATTAAATACTATTTGGAGGCATTTAATGTTCAAGCAAAAACAGCTGATTTTTGACAAAAGAGATAACACCCCCCCATTACGTCATGCTTCAGAAATGTGGAAAATGGTCCGTTTTCAAATGTTTTATTTTTGAACGTCAGTTCACATTTGTAGGTGGACCATCAGTGTTAGAGCTAAAATTAGCATGTTTAAAGTGATTTTCATGCTTCCAGGGGCCCTAAACACAAGATTTATGGAATGGTTAAAAGTGCATGAAAATGGCCAATTTACTCACTCTGAGTTCTCAAAAAGGGATTCTTCACCCCGGGAAGTTAATTAAATACCATTTGGAGGCATTTAATGTTCGAGCAAAAACGGCTGATTTTCGACAAAAGAGATAACACCCCCCCATTACGTCATGCTTCAGAAATGTGGAAAATGGTCCGTTTTCAAATGTTTTATTTTTGAACGTCAGTTCACATTTGTAGGTGGATCATCAGTGTTAGAGCTAAAATTAGCATGTTTAAAGTGATTTTCATGCTTCCAGGGGCCCTAAACACAAGATTTATGGAATGGTTAAAAGTGCATGAAAATGGCCAATTTACTCACTCTGAGTTCTCAAAAAGTGTTTCTTCACCCCGGGAAGTTAATTAAATACCATTTGGAGGCATTTAATGTTCGAGCAAAAATGGCTGATTTTCGACAAAAGAGATAACACCCCCCCATTACGTCATGCTTCAGAAATGTGGAAAATGGTCCGTTTTCAAATGTTTTATTTTTGAACGTCAGTTCACATTTGTAGGTGGATCATCAGTGTTAGAGCTAAATTTAGCATGTTTAAAGTGATTTTCATGCTTCCAGGGGCCCTAAACACAAGATTTATGGAATGGTTAAAAGTGCATGAAAATGGCCAATTTACTCACTCTGAGTTCTCAAAAAGAGTTTCTTCACCCCGGGAAGTTAATTAAATACCATTTGGAGTCATTTAATGTTCGAGCAAAAACGGCTGATTTTCGACAAAAGAGATAACACCCCCCCCATTACGTCATGCTTCAGAAATGTGGAAAATGGTCCGTTTTCAAATGTTTTATTTTTAAACGTCAGTTCACATTTGTAGGTGGATCATCAGTGTTAGAGCTAAAATTAGCATGTTTAAAGTGATGTTCATGCTTCCAGGGGCTCGGGAAGTGAATTAAATACTAGTTGGAGGCATTTAATGTTCAAGCAAAAACAGCTGATTTTTGACAAAAGAGATAACACCCCCCCATTACGTCATGCTTCAGAAATGTGGAAAATGGTCCGTTTTCAAATGTTTTATTTTTGAGCGTCAGTTCACATTTGTAGGTGGATCATCAGTGTTAGAGCTAAAATTAGCATGTTTAAAGTGATTTTCATGCTTCCAGGGGCCCTAAACACAAGATTTATGGAATGGTTAAAAGTGCATGAAAATGGCCAATTTACTCACTCTGAGTTCTCAAAAAGGGTTTCTTCACCTCGGGAAGTTAATTAAATACCATTTGGAGGCATTTAATGTTCGAGCAAAAACGGCTGATTTTCGACAAAAGAGATAACACCCCCCATTACGTCATGCTTCAGAAATGTGGAAAATGGTCCGTTTTCAAATGTTTTATTTTTGAACGTCAGTTCACATTTGTAGGTGGATCATCAGTGTTAGAGCTAAAATTAGCATGTTTAAAGTGATTTTCATGCTTCCAGGGGCCCTAAACACAAGATTTATGGAATGGTTAAAAGTGCATGAAAATGGCCAATTTACTCACTCTGAGTTCTCAAAAAGGGTTTCTTCACCCCGGAAGTTAATTAAATACCATTTGGAGGCATTTAATGTTCGAGCAAAAACGTCTGATTTTCGACAAAAGAGATAACACCCCCCCATTACGTCATGCTTCAGAAATGTGGAAAATGGTCCGTTTTTAAATGTTTTATTTTGGAACGTCAGTTCACATTTGTAGGTGGATCATCAGTGTTAGAGCTAAAATTAGCATGTTTATAGTCATGTTCATGCTTCCAGGGGCTCGGGAAGTGAATTAAATACTATTTGGAGGCATTTAATGTTCAATCAAAAACAGCTGATTTTTGACAAAAGAGATAACACCCCCCCATTACGTCATGCTTCAGAAATGTGGAAAATGGTCCGTTTTAAAATGTTTTATTTTTGAATGTCAGTTCACATTTGTAGGTGGATCATCAGTGTTGGAGCTAAAATTAGCATGTTTAAAGTGATTTTCATGCTTCCAGGGGCCCTAAACACAAGATTTATGGAATGGTTAAAAGTGCATGAAAATGGCCAATTTACTCACTCTGAGTTCTCAAAAAGGGTTTCTTCACCCCGGGAAGTTAATTAAATACCATTTGGAGGCATTTAATGTTCGAGCAAAAACGGCTGATTTTCGACAAAAGAGATAACACCCCCCCATTACGTCATGCTTCAGAAATGTGGAAAATGGTCCGTTTTCAAATGTTTTATTTTTGAACGTCAGTTCACATTTGTAGGTGGATCATCAGTGTTAGAGCTAAAATTAGCATGTTTAAAGTGATTTTCATGCTTCCAGGGGCTCGGGAAGTGAATTAAATACTATTTGGAGGCATATAATGTTCAAGCAAAAACAGCTGATTTTTGACAAAAGAGATAACACCCCCCCATTACGTCATGCTTCAGAAATGTGGAAAATGGTCCGTTTTCAAATGTTTTATTTTTGAACGTCAGTTCACATTTGTAGGTGGATCATCAGTGTTAGAGCTAAAATTAGCATGTTTAAAGTGATTTTCATGCTTCCAGGGGCCCTAAACACAAGATTTATGGAATGGTTAAAAGTGCATGAAAATTGCCAATTTACTCACTCTGAGTTCTCAAAAAGGGTTTCTTCACCCCGGGAAGTTAATTAAATACAATTTGGAGGCATTTAATGTTCGAGCAAAAACGGCTGATTTTCGACAAAAGAGATAACACCCCCCCATTACGTCATGCTTCAGAAATGTGGAAAATGGTCCGTTTTCAAATGTTTTATTTTTGAACATCAGTTCACATTTGTACGTGGCTCATCAGTGTTAGAGCTAAAATTAGCTTGTTTAAAGTGATTTTCATGCTTCCAGGGGCTCGGGAAGTGAATTAAATACTATTTGGAGGCATTTAATGTTCAATCAAAAACAGCTGATTTTTGACAAAAGAGATAACACCCCCCCATTACGTCATGCTTCAGAAATGTGGAAAATGGTCCGTTTTCAAATGTTTTATTTTTGAACGTCAGTTCACATTTGTAGGTGGATCATCAGTGTTAGAGCTAAAATTAGCATGTTTAAAGTGATTTTCATGCTTCCAGGGGCCCTAAACTCAAGATTTATGGAATGGTTAAAAGTGCATGAAAATGGCTAATTTATTCACTCTGAGTTCTCAAAAAGGGTTTCTTCACCCCGGAAAGTTAATTAAATACCATTTGGAGGCATTTAATGTTCGAGCAAAAACGGCTGATTTTCGACAAAAGAGATAACACCCCCCCATTACGTCATGCTTCAGAAATGTGGAAAATGGTCCGTTTTCAAATGTTTTATTTTTGAACGTCAGTTCACATTTGTAGGTGGATCATCAGTGTTAGAGCTAAAATTAGCATGTTTAAAGTGATTTTCATGCTTCCAGGGGCTCGGGAAGTGAATTAAATACTATTTGGAGGCATTTAATGTTCAATCAAAAACAGCTGATTTTTGACAAAAGAGATAACACCCCCCCATTACGTCATGCTTCAGAAATGTGGAAAATGGTCTGTTTTCAAATGTTTTATTTTTGAACGTCAGTTCACATTTGTAGGTGGATCATCAGTGTTAGAGCGAAAATTAGCATGTTTAAAGTGATTTTCATGCTTCCACGGGCCCTAAACACAAGATTTATGGAATGGTTAAAAGTGCATGAAAATGGCAAATTTACTCACTCTGAGTTCTCAAAAAGGGTTTCTTCACTCCGGGAAGTTAATTAAATACCAATTGGAGGCATTTAATGTTCGAGCGAAAACGGCTGATTTTCGACAAAAGAGATAACACCCCCATTAAGTCATGCTTCAGAAATGTGGAAAATGGTCAGTTTTCAAATGTTTTATTTTTGAACGTCAGTTCACATTTGAAGGTGGATCATCAGTGTTAGAGCTAAAATTAGCATGTTTAAAGTGATTTTCATGCTTCCAGGGGCTCGGGAAGTGAAATAAATACTATTTGGAGGCATTTAATGTTCAATCAAAAACAGCTGATTTTTGACAAAAGAGATAACACCCCCCATTACGTCATGCTTTAGAAATGTGGAAAATGGTCCGTTTTAAAATGTTTTATTTTTGAACGTCAGTTCACATTTGTAGGTGGATCATCAGTGTTGGAGCTAAAATTAGCATGTTTAAAGTGATTTTCATGCTTCCAGGGGCCCTAAACACAAGATTTATGGAATGGTTAAAAGTGCATGAAAATGGCCAATTTACTCACTCTGAGTTCTCAAAAAGGGTTTCTTCACCCCGGGAAGTTAATTAAATACCATTTGGAGGCATTTAATGTTCGAGCAAAAACGGCTGATTTTCGACAAAAGAGATAACACCCCCCCATTACGTCATGCTTCAGAAATGTGGAAAATGGTCCGTTTTCAAATGTTTTATTTTTGAACGTCAGTTCACATTTGTAGGTGGATCATCAGTGTTAGAGCTAAAATTAGCATGTTTAAAGTGATTTTCATGCTTCCAGGGGCTCGGGAAGTGAATTAAATACTATTTGGAGGCATTCAATGTTCAAGCAAAAACAGCTGATTTTTGACAAAAGAGATAACACCCCCCCATTACGTCATGCTTCAGAAATGTGGAAAATGGTCCGTTTTCAAATGTTTTATTTTTGAACGTCAGTTCACATTTGTAGGTGGATCATCAGTGTTAGAGCTAAAATTAGCATGTTTAAAGTGATTTTCATGCTTCCAGGGGCTCGGGAAGTGAATTAAATACTATTTGGAGGCATATAATGTTCAAGCAAAAACAGCTGATTTTTGACAAAAGAGATAACACCCCCCCATTACGTCATGCTTCAGAAATGTGGAAAATGGTCCGTTTTCAAATGTTTTATTTTTGAACGTCAGTTCACATTTGTAGGTGGATCATCAGTGTTAGAGCTAAAATTAGCATGTTTAAAGTGATTTTCATGCTTCCAGGGGCCCTAAACACAAGATTTATGGAATGGTTAAAAGTGCATGAAAATTGCCAATTTACTCACTCTGAGTTCTCAAAAAGGGTTTCTTCACCCCGGGAAGTTAATTAAATACCATTTGGAGGCATTTAATGTTCGAGCAAAAACGGCTGATTTTCGACAAAAGAGATAACACCCCCCCATTATGTCATGCTTCAGAAATGTGGAAAATGGTCCGTTTTCAAATGTTTTATTTTTGAACGTCAGTTCACATTTGTAGGTGGATCATCAGTGTTAGAGCTAAAATGAGCATGTTTAAAGTGAGTTTCATGCTTCCAGGGGCTCGGGAAGTGAATTAAATACTATTTGGAGGCATTTAATGTTCAAGCAAAAACTGCTGATTTTCGACAAAAGAGATAACACCCCCCATTACGTCATGCTTCAGAAATGTGGAAAATGGTCCGTTTTCAAATGTTTTATTTTTGAACGTCAGTTCACATTTGTAGGTGGATCATCAGTGTTAGAGCTAAAATTAGCATGTTTAAAGTGATTTTCATCCTTGCAGGGGCTCGGGAGTGAATTAAATACTATTTGGAGGCATTTAATGTTCAAGCAAAAACAGCTGATTTTTGACAAAAGAGATAACACCCCCCCATTACGTCATGCTTCAGAAATGTGGAAAATGGTCCGTTTTCAAATGTTTTATTTTTGAACGTCAGTTCACATTTGTAGGTGGATCATCAGTGTTAGAGCTAAAATTAGCATGTTTAAAGTGATTTTCATGCTTTCAGGGGCCCTAAACACAAGATTTATGGAATGGTTAAAAGTGCATGAAAATGGCCAATTTACTCACTCTGAGTTCTCAAAAAGGGTTTCTTCACACCGGGAAGTTAATTAAATACCATTTGGAGGCATTTAATGTTCGGGCAAAAACTGCTGATTTTCGACAAAAGAGATAACACCCCCCCATTACGTCATGCTTCAGAAATGTGGAAAATGGTCCGTTTTCAAATGTTTTATTTTTGAACGTCAGTTCACATTTGTAGGTGGATCATCAGTGTTAGAGCTAAAATTAGCATGTTTAAAGTGATTTTCATGCTTCCAGGGGCTCGGGAAGTGAATTAAATACTATTTGGAGGCATTTAATGTTCAAGCAAAAACAGCTGATTTTTGACAAAAGAGATAACACCCCCCCATTACGTCATGCTTCAGAAATGTGGAAAATGGTCCGTTTTCAAATGTTTTATTTTTGAACGTCAGTTCACATTTGTAGGTGGACCATCAGTGTTAGAGCTAAAATTAGCATGTTTAAAGTGATTTTCATGCTTCCAGGGGCCCTAAACACAAGATTTATGGAATGGTTAAAAGTGCATGAAAATGGCCAATTTACTCACTCTGAGTTCTCAAAAAGGGATTCTTCACCCCGGGAAGTTAATTAAATACCATTTGGAGGCATTTAATGTTCGAGCAAAAACGGCTGATTTTCGACAAAAGAGATAACACCCCCCCATTACGTCATGCTTCAGAAATGTGGAAAATGGTCCGTTTTCAAATGTTTTATTTTTGAACGTCAGTTCACATTTGTAGGTGGATCATCAGTGTTAGAGCTAAAATTAGCATGTTTAAAGTGATTTTCATGCTTCCAGGGGCCCTAAACACAAGATTTATGGAATGGTTAAAAGTGCATGAAAATGGCCAATTTACTCACTCTGAGTTCTCAAAAAGTGTTTCTTCACCCCGGGAAGTTAATTAAATACCATTTGGAGGCATTTAATGTTCGAGCAAAAATGGCTGATTTTCGACAAAAGAGATAACACCCCCCCATTACGTCATGCTTCAGAAATGTGGAAAATGGTCCGTTTTCAAATGTTTTATTTTTGAACGTCAGTTCACATTTGTAGGTGGATCATCAGTGTTAGAGCTAAAATTAGCATGTTTAAAGTGATTTTCATGCTTCCAGGGGCTCGGGAAGTGAATTAAATACTATTTGGAGGCATTTAATGTTCAATCAAAAACAGCTGATTTTTGACAAAAGAGATAACACCCCCCCATTACGTCATGCTTCAGAAATGTGGAAAATGGTCTGTTTTCAAATGTTTTATTTTTGAACGTCAGTTCACATTTGTAGGTGGATCATCAGTGTTAGAGCGAAAATTAGCATGTTTAAAGTGATTTTCATGCTTCCACGGGCCCTAAACACAAGCTTTATGGAATGGTTAAAAGTGCATGAAAATGGCAAATTTACTCACTCTGAGTTCTCAAAAAGGGTTTCTTCACTCCGGGAAGTTAATTAAATACCAATTGGAGGCATTTAATGTTCGAGCGAAAACGGCTGATTTTCGACAAAAGAGATAACACCCCCATTAAGTCATGCTTCAGAAATGTGGAAAATGGTCAGTTTTCAAATGTTTTATTTTTGAACGTCAGTTCACATTTGAAGGTGGATCATCAGTGTTAGAGCTAAAATTAGCATGTTTAAAGTGATTTTCATGCTTCCAGGGGCTCGGGAAGTGAAATAAATACTATTTGGAGGCATTTAATGTTCAATCAAAAACAGCTGATTTTTGACAAAAGAGATAACACCCCCCATTACGTCATGCTTTAGAAATGTGGAAAATGGTCCGTTTTAAAATGTTTTATTTTTGAACGTCAGTTCACATTTGTAGGTGGATCATCAGTGTTGGAGCTAAAATTAGCATGTTTAAAGTGATTTTCATGCTTCCAGGGGCCCTAAACACAAGATTTATGGAATGGTTAAAAGTGCATGAAAATGGCCAATTTACTCACTCTGAGTTCTCAAAAAGGGTTTCTTCACCCCGGGAAGTTAATTAAATACCATTTGGAGGCATTTAATGTTCGAGCAAAAACGGCTGATTTTCGACAAAAGAGATAACACCCCCCCATTACGTCATGCTTCAGAAATGTGGAAAATGGTCCGTTTTCAAATGTTTTATTTTTGAACGTCAGTTCACATTTGTAGGTGGATCATCAGTGTTAGAGCTAAAATTAGCATGTTTAAAGTGATTTTCATGCTTCCAGGGGCTCGGGAAGTGAATTAAATACTATTTGGAGGCATTCAATGTTCAAGCAAAAACAGCTGATTTTTGACAAAAGAGATAACACCCCCCCATTACGTCATGCTTCAGAAATGTGGAAAATGGTCCGTTTTCAAATGTTTTATTTTTGAACGTCAGTTCACATTTGTAGGTGGATCATCAGTGTTAGAGCTAAAATTAGCATGTTTAAAGTGATTTTCATGCTTCCAGGGGCTCGGGAAGTGAATTAAATACTATTTGGAGGCATATAATGTTCAAGCAAAAACAGCTGATTTTTGACAAAAGAGATAACACCCCCCCATTACGTCATGCTTCAGAAATGTGGAAAATGGTCCGTTTTCAAATGTTTTATTTTTGAACGTCAGTTCACATTTGTAGGTGGATCATCAGTGTTAGAGCTAAAATTAGCATGTTTAAAGTGATTTTCATGCTTCCAGGGGCCCTAAACACAAGATTTATGGAATGGTTAAAAGTGCATGAAAATTGCCAATTTACTCACTCTGAGTTCTCAAAAAGGGTTTCTTCACCCCGGGAAGTTAATTAAATACCATTTGGAGGCATTTAATGTTCGAGCAAAAACGGCTGATTTTCGACAAAAGAGATAACACCCCCCCATTATGTCATGCTTCAGAAATGTGGAAAATGGTCCGTTTTCAAATGTTTTATTTTTGAACGTCAGTTCACATTTGTAGGTGGATCATCAGTGTTAGAGCTAAAATGAGCATGTTTAAAGTGAGTTTCATGCTTCCAGGGGCTCGGGAAGTGAATTAAATACTATTTGGAGGCATTTAATGTTCAAGCAAAAACTGCTGATTTTCGACAAAAGAGATAACACCCCCCATTACGTCATGCTTCAGAAATGTGGAAAATGGTCCGTTTTCAAATGTTTTATTTTTGAACGTCAGTTCACATTTGTAGGTGGATCATCAGTGTTAGAGCTAAAATTAGCATGTTTAAAGTGATTTTCATCCTTGCAGGGGCTCGGGAGTGAATTAAATACTATTTGGAGGCATTTAATGTTCAAGCAAAAACAGCTGATTTTTGACAAAAGAGATAACACCCCCCCATTACGTCATGCTTCAGAAATGTGGAAAATGGTCCGTTTTCAAATGTTTTATTTTTGAACGTCAGTTCACATTTGTAGGTGGATCATCAGTGTTAGAGCTAAAATTAGCATGTTTAAAGTGATTTTCATTCTTCCAGGGGCTCGGGAAGTGAATTAAATACTATTTGGAGGCATTTAATGTTCAAGCAAAAACAGCTGATTTTTGACAAAAGAGACAACACCCCCCCATTACGTCATGCTTCAGAAATGTGGAAAATGGTCCGTTTTCAAATGTTTTATTTTTGAACGTCAGTTCACATTTGTAGGTGGATCATCAGTGTTAGAGCTAAAATTAGCATGTTTAAAGTGATTTTCATGCTTCCAGGGGCCCTAAACACAAGATTTACGGAATAGTTAAAAGTGCATGAAAATGGCCAATTTACTCACTCTGAGTTCTCAAAAAGGGTTTCTTCACCCCGGGAAGTTAATTAAATACCATTTGGAGGCATTTAATGTTCGAGCAAAAACGGCTGATTTTCGACAAAAGAGATTACACCCCCCCATTACGTCATGCTTCAGAAATGTGGAAAATGGTCCGTTTTCAAATGTTTTATTTTTGAACGTCAGTTCACATTTGTAGGTGGATCATCAGTGTTAGAGCTAAAATTAGCATGTTTAAAGTGATTTTCATGCTTCCAGGGGCCCTAAACACAAGATTTATGGAATGGTTAAAAGTGCATGAAAATGGCCAATTTACTCACTCTGAGTTCTCAAAAAGTGTTTCTTCACCCCGGGAAGTTAATTAAATACCATTTGGAGGCATTTAATGTTCGAGCAAAAATGGCTGATTTTCGACAAAAGAGATAACACCCCCCCATTACGTCATGCTTCAGAAATGTGGAAAATGGTCCGTTTTCAAATGTTTTATTTTTGAACGTCAGTTCACATTTGTAGGTGGATCGTCAGTGTTAGAGCTAAAATTAGCATGTTTAAAGTGATTTTCATGCTTCCAGGGGCCCTAAACACAAGATTTATGGAATGGTTAAAAGTGCATGAAAATGGCCAATTTACTCACTCTGAGTTCTCAAAAAGAGTTTCTTCACCCCGGGAAGTTAATTAAATACCATTTGGAGTCATTTAATGTTCGAGCAAAAACGGCTGATTTTCGACAAAAGAGATAACACCCCCCCCATTACGTCATGCTTCAGAAATGTGGAAAATGGTCCGTTTTCAAATGTTTTATTTTTAAACGTCAGTTCACATTTGTAGGTGGATCATCAGTGTTAGAGCTAAAATTAGCATGTTTAAAGTGATTTTCATGCTTCCAGGGGCTCGGGAAGTGAATTAAATACTAGTTGGAGGCATTTAATGTTCAAGCAAAAACAGCTGATTTTTGACAAAAGAGATAACACCCCCCCATTACGTCATGCTTCAGAAATGTGGAAAATGGTCCGTTTTCAAATGTTTTATTTTTGAGCGTCAGTTCACATTTGTAGGTGGATCATCAGTGTTAGAGCTAAAATTAGCATGTTTAAAGTGATTTTCAAGCTTCCAGTGGCTCTAAACACAAGATTTATGGAATGGTTAAAAGTGCATGAAAATGGCCAATTTACTCACTCTGAGTTCTCAAAAAGGGTTTCTTCACCTCGGGAAGTTAATTAAATACCATTTGGAGGCATTTAATGTTCGAGCAAAAACGGCTGATTTTCGACAAAAGAGATAACACCCCCCATTACGTCATGCTTCAGAAATGTGGAAAATGGTCCGTTTTCAAATGTTTTATTTTTGAACGTCAGTTCACATTTGTAGGTGGATCATCAGTGTTAGAGCTAAAATTAGCATGTTTAAAGTGATTTTCATGCTTCCAGGGGCCCTAAACACAAGATTTATGGAATGGTTAAAAGTGCATGAAAATGGCCAATTTACTCACTCTGAGTTCTCAAAAAGAGTTTCTTCACCCCGGGAAGTTAATTAAATACCATTTGGAGTCATTTAATGTTCGAGCAAAAACGGCTGATTTTCGACAAAAGAGATAACACCCCCCCCATTACGTCATGCTTCAGAAATGTGGAAAATGGTCCGTTTTCAAATGTTTTATTTTTAAACGTCAGTTCACATTTGTAGGTGGATCATCAGTGTTAGAGCTAAAATTAGCATGTTTAAAGTGATTTTCATGCTTCCAGGGGCTCGGGAAGTGAATTAAATACTAGTTGGAGGCATTTAATGTTCAAGCAAAAACAGCTGATTTTTGACAAAAGAGATAACACCCCCCCATTACGTCATGCTTCAGAAATGTGGAAAATGGTCCGTTTTCAAATGTTTTATTTTTGAGCGTCAGTTCACATTTGTAGGTGGATCATCAGTGTTAGAGCTAAAATTAGCATGTTTAAAGTGATTTTCATGCTTCCAGGGGCCCTAAACACAAGATTTATGGAATGGTTAAAAGTGCATGAAAATGGCCAATTTACTCACTCTGAGTTCTCAAAAAGGGTTTCTTCACCTCGGGAAGTTAATTAAATACCATTTGGAGGCATTTAATGTTCGAGCAAAAACGGCTGATTTTCGACAAAAGAGATAACACCCCCCATTACGTCATGCTTCAGAAATGTGGAAAATGGTCCGTTTTCAAATGTTTTATTTTTGAACGTCAGTTCACATTTGTAGGTGGATCATCAGTGTTAGAGCTAAAATTAGCATGTTTAAAGTGATTTTCATGCTTCCAGGGGCCCTAAACACAAGATTTATGGAATGGTTAAAAGTGCATGAAAATGGCCAATTTACTCACTCTGAGTTCTCAAAAAGGGTTTCTTCACCCCGGAAGTTAATTAAATACCATTTGGAGGCATTTAATGGTTGAGCAAAAACGTCTGATTTTCGACAAAAGAGATAACACCCCCCCATTACGTCATGCTTCAGAAATGTGGAAAATGGTCCGTTTTTAAATGTTTTATTTTGGAACGTCAGTTCACATTTGTAGGTGGATCATCAGTGTTAGAGCTAAAATTAGCATGTTTATTGTCATGTTCATGCTTCCAGGGGCTCGGGAAGTGAATTAAATACTATTTGGAGGCATTTAATGTTCAATCAAAAACAGCTGATTTTTGACAAAAGAGATAACACCCCCCCATTACGTCATGCTTCAGAAATGTGGAAAATGGTCCGTTTTAAAATGTTTTATTTTTGAATGTCAGTTCACATTTGTAGGTGGATCATCAGTGTTGGAGCTAAAATTAGCATGTTTAAAGTGATTTTCATGCTTCCAGGGGCCCTAAACACAAGATTTATGGAATGGTTAAAAGTGCATGAAAATGGCCAATTTACTCACTCTGAGTTCTCAAAAAGGGTTTCTTCACCCCGGGAAGTTAATTAAATACCATTTGGAGGCATTTAATGTTCGAGCAAAAACGGCTGATTTTCGACAAAAGAGATAACACCCCCCCATTACGTCATGCTTCAGAAATGTGGAAAATGGTCCGTTTTCAAATGTTTTATTTTTGAACGTCAGTTCACATTTGTAGGTGGATCATCAGTGTTAGAGCTAAAATTAGCATGTTTAAAGTGATTTTCATGCTTCCAGGGGCTCGGGAAGTGAATTAAATACTATTTGGAGGCATTCAATGTTCAAGCAAAAACAGCTGATTTTTGACAAAAGAGATAACACCCCCCCATTACGTCATGCTTCAGAAATGTGGAAAATGGTCCGTTTTCAAATGTTTTATTTTTGAACGTCAGTTCACATTTGTAGGTGGATCATCAGTGTTAGAGCTAAAATTAGCATGTTTAAAGTGAGTTTCATGCTTCCAGGGGCTCGGGAAGTGAATTAAATACTATTTGGAGGCATTTAATGTTCAAGCAAAAACTGCTGATTTTCGACAAAAGAGATAACACCCCCCATTACGTCATGCTTCAGAAATGTGGAAAATGGTCCGTTTTCAAATGTTTTATTTTTGAACGTCAGTTCACATTTGTAGGTGGATCATCAGTGTTAGAGCTAAAATTAGCATGTTTAAAGTTATTTTCATGCTTCCAGGGGCCCTAAACACAAGAATTATGGAATGGTTAAAAGTGCATAAAAATGGCCAATTTACTCACTCTGAGTTCTCAAAAAGTGTTTCTTCACCCCGGGAAGTTAATTAAATACCATTTGGAGGCATTTAATGTTCGAGCAAAAATGGCTGATTTTCGACAAAAGAGATAACACCCCCCCATTACGTCATGCTTCAGAAATGTGGAAAATGGTCCGTTTTCAAATGTTTTATTTTTGAACGTCAGTTCACATTTGTAGGTGGATCATCAGTGTTAGAGCTAAAATTAGCATATTTAAAGTGATTTTCATGCTTCCAGGGGCCCTAAACACAAGATTTATGGAATGGTTAAAAGTGCATGAAAATGGCCAATTTACTCACTCTGAGTTCTCAAAAAGAGTTTCTTCACCCCGGGAAGTTAATTAAATACCATTTGGAGTCATTTAATGTTCGAGCAAAAACGGCTGATTTTCGACAAAAGAAATAACACCCCCCCCCATTACGTCATGCTTCAGAAATGTGGAAAATGGTCCGTTTTCAAATGTTTTATTTTTGAACGTCAGTTCACATTTGTAGGTGGATCATCAGTGTTAGAGCTAAAATTAGCATGTTTAAAGTGATTTTCATGCTTCCAGGGGCTCGGGAAGTGAATTAAATACTAGTTGGAGGCATTTAATGTTCAAGCAAAAACAGCTGATTTTTGACAAAAGAGATAACACCCCCCCATTACGTCATGCTTCAGAAATGTGGAAAATGGTCCGTTTTCAAATGTTTTATTTTTGAACGTCAGTTCACATTTGTAGGTGGATCATCAGTGTTAGAGCTAAAATTAGCATGTTTAAAGTGATTTTCATGCTTCCAGGGGCCCTAAACACAAGATTTATAGAATGGTTAAAAGTGCATGAAAATGGCCAATTTACTCACTCTGAGTTCTCAAAAAGGGTTTCTTCACCCCGGGAAGTTAATTAAATACCATTTGGAGGCATTTAATGTTCGAGCAAAAACTGCTGATTTTCGACAAAAGAGATAACACCCCCCCATTACGTCATGCTTCAGAAATGTGGAAAATGGTCCGTTTTCAAATGTTTTATTTTTGAACGTCAGTTAACATTTGTAGGTGGATCATCAGTGTTAGAGCTAAAATTAGCATGTTTAAAGTGATTTTCATGCTTCCAGGGGCTCGGGAAGTGAATTAAATACTATTTGGAGGCATTTAATGTTCAATCAAAAACAGCTGATTTTTGACAAAAGAGATAACACCCCCCCATTACGTCATGCTTCAGAAATGTGGAAAATGGTCCGTTTTCAAATGTTTTATTTTTGAACGTCAGTTCACATTTGTAGGTGGATCATCAGTGTTAGAGCTAAAATTAGCATGTTTAAAGTGATTTTCATTCTTCCAGGGGCTCGGGAAGTGAATTTAATACTATTTGGAGGCATTTAATGTTCAAGCAAAAACAGCTGATTTTTGACAAAAGAGACAACACCCCCCCATTACGTCATGCTTCAGAAATGTGGAAAATGGTCCGTTTTCAAATGTTTTATTTTTGAACGTCAGTTCACATTTGTAGGTGGATCATCAGTGTTAGAGCTAAAATTAGCATGTTTAAAGTGATTTTCATGCTTCCAGGGGCCCTAAACACAAGATTTACGGAATAGTTAAAAGTGCATGAAAATGGCCAATTTACTCACTCTGAGTTCTCAAAAAGGGTTTCTTCACCCCGGGAAGTTAATTAAATACCATTTGGAGGCATTTAATGTTCGAGCAAAAACGGCTGATTTTCGACAAAAGAGATAACACCCCCCCATTACGTCATGCTTCAGAAATGTGGAAAATGGTCCGTTTTCAAATGTTTTATTTTTGAACGTCATTTTACATTTGTAGGTGGATCATCAGTGTTAGAGCTAAAATTAGCATGTTTAAAGTGATTTTCATGCTTCCAGGGGCCCTAAACACAAGATTTATGGAATGGTTAAAAGTGCATGAAAATGGCCAATTTACTCACTCTGAGTTCTCAAAAAGTGTTTCTTCACCCCGGGAAGTTAATTAAATACCATTTAGAGGCATTTAATGTTCGAGCAAAAATGGCTGATTTTCGACAAAAGAGATAACACCCCCCCATTACGTCATGCTTCAGAAATGTGGAAAATGGTCCGTTTTCAAATGTTTTATTTTTGAACGTCAGTTCACATTTGTAGGTGGATCATCAGTGTTAGAGCTAAAATTAGCATGTTTAAAGTGATTTTCATGCTTCCAGGGGCCCTAAACACAAGATTTATGGAATGGTTAAAAGTGCATGAAAATGGCCAATTTACTCACTCTGAGTTCTCAAAAAGAGTTTCTTCACCCCGGGAAGTTAATTAAATACCATTTGGAGTCATTTAATGTTCGAGCAAAAACGGCTGATTTTCGACAAAAGAGATAACACCCCCCCCATTACGTCATGCTTCAGAAATGTGGAAAATGGTCCGTTTTCAAATGTTTTATTTTTAAACGTCAGTTCACATTTGTAGGTGGATCATCAGTGTTAGAGCTAAAATTAGCATGTTTAAAGTGATGTTCATGCTTCCAGGGGCTCGGGAAGTGAATTAAATACTAGTTGGAGGCATTTAATGTTCAAGCAAAAACAGCTGATTTTTGACAAAAGAGATAACACCCCCCCATTACGTCATGCTTCAGAAATGTGGAAAATGGTCCGTTTTCAAATGTTTTATTTTTGAGCGTCAGTTCACATTTGTAGGTGGATCATCAGTGTTAGAGCTAAAATTAGCATGTTTAAAGTGATTTTCATGCTTCCAGGGGCCCTAAACACAAGATTTATGGAATGGTTAAAAGTGCATGAAAATGGCCAATTTACTCACTCTGAGTTCTCAAAAAGGGTTTCTTCACCTCGGGAAGTTAATTAAATACCATTTGGAGGCATTTAATGTTCGAGCAAAAACGGCTGATTTTCGACAAAAGAGATAACACCCCCCATTACGTCATGCTTCAGAAATGTGGAAAATGGTCCGTTTTCAAATGTTTTATTTTTGAACGTCAGTTCACATTTGTAGGTGGATCATCAGTGTTAGAGCTAAAATTAGCATGTTTAAAGTGATTTTCATGCTTCCAGGGGCTCGGGAAGTGAATTAAATACTATTTGGAGGCATTTAATGTTCAATCAAAAACAGCTGATTTTTGACAAAAGAGATAACACCCCCCCATTATGTCATGCTTCAGAAATGTGGAAAATGGTCCGTTTTAAAATGTTTTATTTTTGAATGTCAGTTCACATTTGTAGGTGGATCATCAGTGTTGGAGCTAAAATTAGCATGTTTAAAGTGATTTTCATGCTTCCAGGGGCCCTAAACACAAGATTTATGGAATGGTTAAAAGTGCATGAAAATGGCCAATTTACTCACTCTGAGTTCTCAAAAAGGGTTTCTTCACCCCGGGAAGTTAATTAAATACCATTTGGAGGCATTTAATGTTCGAGCAAAAACGGCTGATTTTCGACAAAAGAGATAACACCCCCCCATTACGTCATGCTTCAGAAATGTGGAAAATGGTCCGTTTTCAAATGTTTTATTTTTGAACGTCAGTTCACATTTGTAGGTGGATCATCAGTGTTAGAGCTAAAATTAGCATGTTTAAAGTGATTTTCATGCTTCCAGGGGCTCGGGAAGTGAATTAAATACTATTTGGAGGCATTCAATGTTCAAGCAAAAACAGCTGATTTTTGACAAAAGAGATAACACCCCCCCATTACGTCATGCTTCAGAAATGTGGAAAATGGTCCGTTTTCAAATGTTTTATTTTTGAACGTCAGTTCACATTTGTAGGTGGATCATCAGTGTTAGAGCTAAAATTAGCATGTTTAAAGTGATTTTCATGCTTCCAGGGGCTCGGGAAGTGAATTAAATACTATTTGGAGGCATATAATGTTCAAGCAAAAACAGCTGATTTTTGACAAAAGAGATAACACCCCCCCATTACGTCATGCTTCAGAAATGTGGAAAATGGTCCGTTTTCAAATGTTTTATTTTTGAACGTCAGTTCACATTTGTAGGTGGATCATCAGTGTTAGAGCTAAAATTAGCATGTTTAAAGTGATTTTCATGCTTCCAGGGGCCCTAAACACAAGATTTATGGAATGGTTAAAAGTGCATGAAAATTGCCAATTTACTCACTCTGAGTTCTCAAAAAGGGTTTCTTCACCCCGGGAAGTTAATTAAATACCATTTGGAGGCATTTAATGTTCGAGCAAAAACGGCTGATTTTCGACAAAAGAGATAACACCCCCCCATTATGTCATGCTTCAGAAATGTGGAAAATGGTCCGTTTTCAAATGTTTTATTTTTGAACGTCAGTTCACATTTGTAGGTGGATCATCAGTGTTAGAGCTAAAATGAGCATGTTTAAAGTGAGTTTCATGCTTCCAGGGGCTCGGGAAGTGAATTAAATACTATTTGGAGGCATTTAATGTTCAAGCAAAAACTGCTGATTTTCGACAAAAGAGATAACACCCCCCATTACGTCATGCTTCAGAAATGTGGAAAATGGTCCGTTTTCAAATGTTTTATTTTTGAACGTCAGTTCACATTTGTAGGTGGATCATCAGTGTTAGAGCTAAAATTAGCATGTTTAAAGTGATTTTCATCCTTGCAGGGGCTCGGGAGTGAATTAAATACTATTTGGAGGCATTTAATGTTCAAGCAAAAACAGCTGATTTTTGACAAAAGAGATAACACCCCCCCATTACGTCATGCTTCAGAAATGTGGAAAATGGTCCGTTTTCAAATGTTTTATTTTTGAACGTCAGTTCACATTTGTAGGTGGATCATCAGTGTTAGAGCTAAAATTAGCATGTTTAAAGTGATTTTCATGCTTTCAGGGGCCCTAAACACAAGATTTATGGAATGGTTAAAAGTGCATGAAAATGGCCAATTTACTCACTCTGAGTTCTCAAAAAGGGTTTCTTCACACCGGGAAGTTAATTAAATACCATTTGGAGGCATTTAATGTTCGGGCAAAAACTGCTGATTTTCGACAAAAGAGATAACACCCCCCCATTACGTCATGCTTCAGAAATGTGGAAAATGGTCCGTTTTCAAATGTTTTATTTTTGAACGTCAGTTCACATTTGTAGGTGGATCATCAGTGTTAGAGCTAAAATTAGCATGTTTAAAGTGATTTTCATGCTTCCAGGGGCTCGGGAAGTGAATTAAATACTATTTGGAGGCATTTAATGTTCAAGCAAAAACAGCTGATTTTTGACAAAAGAGATAACACCCCCCCATTACGTCATGCTTCAGAAATGTGGAAAATGGTCCGTTTTCAAATGTTTTATTTTTGAACGTCAGTTCACATTTGTAGGTGGACCATCAGTGTTAGAGCTAAAATTAGCATGTTTAAAGTGATTTTCATGCTTCCAGGGGCCCTAAACACAAGATTTATGGAATGGTTAAAAGTGCATGAAAATGGCCAATTTACTCACTCTGAGTTCTCAAAAAGGGATTCTTCACCCCGGGAAGTTAATTAAATACCATTTGGAGGCATTTAATGTTCGAGCAAAAACGGCTGATTTTCGACAAAAGAGATAACACCCCCCATTACGTCATGCTTCAGAAATGTGGAAAATGGTCCGTTTTCAAATGTTTTATTTTTGAACGTCAGTTCACATTTGTAGGTGGATCATCAGTGTTAGAGCTAAAATTAGCATGTTTAAAGTGATTTTCATGCTTCCAGGGGCCCTAAACACAAGATTTATGGAATGGTTAAAAGTGCATGAAAATGGCCAATTTACTCACTCTGAGTTCTCAAAAAGTGTTTCTTCACCCCGGGAAGTTAATTAAATACCATTTGGAGGCATTTAATGTTCGAGCAAAAATGGCTGATTTTCGACAAAAGAGATAACACCCCCCCATTACGTCATGCTTCAGAAATGTGGAAAATGGTCCGTTTTCAAATGTTTTATTTTTGAACGTCAGTTCACATTTGTAGGTGGATCATCAGTGTTAGAGCTAAATTTAGCATGTTTAAAGTGATTTTCATGCTTCCAGGGGCCCTAAACACAAGATTTATGGAATGGTTAAAAGTGCATGAAAATGGCCAATTTACTCACTCTGAGTTCTCAAAAAGAGTTTCTTCACCCCGGGAAGTTAATTAAATACCATTTGGAGTCATTTAATGTTCGAGCAAAAACGGCTGATTTTCGACAAAAGAGATAACACCCCCCCCATTACGTCATGCTTCAGAAATGTGGAAAATGGTCCGTTTTCAAATGTTTTATTTTTAAACGTCAGTTCACATTTGTAGGTGGATCATCAGTGTTAGAGCTAAAATTAGCATGTTTAAAGTGATGTTCATGCTTCCAGGGGCTCGGGAAGTGAATTAAATACTAGTTGGAGGCATTTAATGTTCAAGCAAAAACAGCTGATTTTTGACAAAAGAGATAACACCCCCCCATTACGTCATGCTTCAGAAATGTGGAAAATGGTCCGTTTTCAAATGTTTTATTTTTGAGCGTCAGTTCACATTTGTAGGTGGATCATCAGTGTTAGAGCTAAAATTAGCATGTTTAAAGTGATTTTCATGCTTCCAGGGGCCCTAAACACAAGATTTATGGAATGGTTAAAAGTGCATGAAAATGGCCAATTTACTCACTCTGAGTTCTCAAAAAGGGTTTCTTCACCTCGGGAAGTTAATTAAATACCATTTGGAGGCATTTAATGTTCGAGCAAAAACGGCTGATTTTCGACAAAAGAGATAACACCCCCCATTACGTCATGCTTCAGAAATGTGGAAAATGGTCCGTTTTCAAATGTTTTATTTTTGAACGTCAGTTCACATTTGTAGGTGGATCATCAGTGTTAGAGCTAAAATTAGCATGTTTAAAGTGATTTTCATGCTTCCAGGGGCCCTAAACACAAGATTTATGGAATGGTTAAAAGTGCATGAAAATGGCCAATTTACTCACTCTGAGTTCTCAAAAAGGGTTTCTTCACCCCGGAAGTTAATTAAATACCATTTGGAGGCATTTAATGTTCAAGCAAAAACTGCTGATTTTCGACAAAAGAGATAACACCCCCCATTACGTCATGCTTCAGAAATGTGGAAAATGGTCCGTTTTCAAATGTTTTATTTTTGAACGTCAGTTCACATTTGTAGGTGGATCATCAGTGTTAGAGCTAAAATTAGCATGTTTAAAGTGATTTTCATGCTTTCAGGGGCCCTAAACACAAGATTTATGGAATGGTTAAAAGTGCATGAAAATGGCCAATTTACTCACTCTGAGTTCTCAAAAAGGGTTTCTTCACACCGGGAAGTTAATTAAATACCATTTGGAGGCATTTAATGTTCGGGCAAAAACTGCTGATTTTCGACAAAAGAGATAACACCCCCCCATTACGTCATGCTTCAGAAATGTGGAAAATGGTCCGTTTTCAAATGTTTTATTTTTGAACGTCAGTTCACATTTGTAGGTGGATCATCAGTGTTAGAGCTAAAATTAGCATGTTTAAAGTGATTTTCATGCTTCCAGGGGCTCGGGAAGTGAATTAAATACTATTTGGAGGCATTTAATGTTCAAGCAAAAACAGCTGATTTTTGACAAAAGAGATAACACCCCCCCATTACGTCATGCTTCAGAAATGTGGAAAATGGTCCGTTTTCAAATGTTTTATTTTTGAACGTCAGTTCACATTTGTAGGTGGACCATCAGTGTTAGAGCTAAAATTAGCATGTTTAAAGTGATTTTCATGCTTCCAGGGGCCCTAAACACAAGATTTATGGAATGGTTAAAAGTGCATGAAAATGGCCAATTTACTCACTCTGAGTTCTCAAAAAGGGATTCTTCACCCCGGGAAGTTAATTAAATACCATTTGGAGGCATTTAATGTTCGAGCAAAAACGGCTGATTTTCGACAAAAGAGATAACACCCCCCATTACGTCATGCTTCAGAAATGTGGAAAATGGTCCGTTTTCAAATGTTTTATTTTTGAACGTCAGTTCACATTTGTAGGTGGATCATCAGTGTTAGAGCTAAAATTAGCATGTTTAAAGTGATTTTCATGCTTCCAGGGGCCCTAAACACAAGATTTATGGAATGGTTAAAAGTGCATGAAAATGGCCAATTTACTCACTCTGAGTTCTCAAAAAGTGTTTCTTCACCCCGGGAAGTTAATTAAATACCATTTGGAGGCATTTAATGTTCGAGCAAAAATGGCTGATTTTCGACAAAAGAGATAACACCCCCCCATTACGTCATGCTTCAGAAATGTGGAAAATGGTCCGTTTTCAAATGTTTTATTTTTGAACGTCAGTTCACATTTGTAGGTGGATCATCAGTGTTAGAGCTAAATTTAGCATGTTTAAAGTGATTTTCATGCTTCCAGGGGCCCTAAACACAAGATTTATGGAATGGTTAAAAGTGCATGAAAATGGCCAATTTACTCACTCTGAGTTCTCAAAAAGAGTTTCTTCACCCCGGGAAGTTAATTAAATACCATTTGGAGTCATTTAATGTTCGAGCAAAAACGGCTGATTTTCGACAAAAGAGATAACACCCCCCCCATTACGTCATGCTTCAGAAATGTGGAAAATGGTCCGTTTTCAAATGTTTTATTTTTAAACGTCAGTTCACATTTGTAGGTGGATCATCAGTGTTAGAGCTAAAATTAGCATGTTTAAAGTGATGTTCATGCTTCCAGGGGCTCGGGAAGTGAATTAAATACTAGTTGGAGGCATTTAATGTTCAAGCAAAAACAGCTGATTTTTGACAAAAGAGATAACACCCCCCCATTACGTCATGCTTCAGAAATGTGGAAAATGGTCCGTTTTCAAATGTTTTATTTTTGAGCGTCAGTTCACATTTGTAGGTGGATCATCAGTGTTAGAGCTAAAATTAGCATGTTTAAAGTGATTTTCATGCTTCCAGGGGCCCTAAACACAAGATTTATGGAATGGTTAAAAGTGCATGAAAATGGCCAATTTACTCACTCTGAGTTCTCAAAAAGGGTTTCTTCACCTCGGGAAGTTAATTAAATACCATTTGGAGGCATTTAATGTTCGAGCAAAAACGGCTGATTTTCGACAAAAGAGATAACACCCCCCATTACGTCATGCTTCAGAAATGTGGAAAATGGTCCGTTTTCAAATGTTTTATTTTTGAACGTCAGTTCACATTTGTAGGTGGATCATCAGTGTTAGAGCTAAAATTAGCATGTTTAAAGTGATTTTCATCCTTGCAGGGGCCCTAAACACAAGATTTATGGAATGGTTAAAAGTGCATGAAAATGGCCAATTTACTCACTCTGAGTTCTCAAAAAGGGTTTCTTCACCCCGGAAGTTAATTAAATACCATTTGGAGGCATTTAATGTTCGAGCAAAAACGTCTGATTTTCGACAAAAGAGATAACACCCCCCCATTACGTCATGCTTCAGAAA
Organism: Lissotriton vulgaris; assembly: GCF_964263255.1. Taxonomy (NCBI): domain Eukaryota; kingdom Metazoa; phylum Chordata; class Amphibia; order Caudata; family Salamandridae; genus Lissotriton; species Lissotriton vulgaris. Next base: position 1,417,095 of record NW_028246385.1, read on the forward strand.
TGTGGAAAATGGTCCGTTTTTAAATGTTTTATTTTGGAACGTCAGTTCACATTTGTAGGTGGATCATCAGTGTTAGAGCTAAAATTAGCATGTTTATAGTCATGTTCATGCTTCCAGGGGCTCGGGAAGTGAATTAAATACTATTTGGAGGCATTTAATGTTCAATCAAAAACAGCTGATTTTTGACAAAAGAGATAACACCCCCCCATTACGTCATGCTTCAGAAATGTGGAAAATGGTCCGTTTTAAAATGTTTTATTTTTGAATGTCAGTTCACATTTGTAGGTGGATCATCAGTGTTGGAGCTAAAATTAGCATGTTTAAAGTGATTTTCATGCTTCCAGGGGCCCTAAACACAAGATTTATGGAATGGTTAAAAGTGCATGAAAATGGCCAATTTACTCACTCTGAGTTCTCAAAAAGGGTTTCTTCACCCCGGGAAGTTAATTAAATACCATTTGGAGGCATTTAATGTTCGAGCAAAAACGGCTGATTTTCGACAAAAGAGATAACACCCCCCCATTACGTCATGCTTCAGAAATGTGGAAAATGGTCCGTTTTCAAATGTTTTATTTTTGAACGTCAGTTCACATTTGTAGGTGGATCATCAGTGTTAGAGCTAAAATTAGCATGTTTAAAGTGATTTTCATGCTTCCAGGGGCTCGGGAAGTGAATTAAATACTATTTGGAGGCATATAATGTTCAAGCAAAAACAGCTGATTTTTGACAAAAGAGATAACACCCCCCCATTACGTCATGCTTCAGAAATGTGGAAAATGGTCCGTTTTCAAATGTTTTATTTTTGAACGTCAGTTCACATTTGTAGGTGGATCATCAGTGTTAGAGCTAAAATTAGCATGTTTAAAGTGATTTTCATGCTTCCAGGGGCCCTAAACACAAGATTTATGGAATGGTTAAAAGTGCATGAAAATTGCCAATTTACTCACTCTGAGTTCTCAAAAAGGGTTTCTTCACCCCGGGAAGTTAATTAAATACAATTTGGAGGCATTTAATGTTCGAGCAAAAACGGCTGATTTTCGACAAAAGAGATAACACCCCCCCATTACGTCATGCTTCAGAAATGTGGAAAATGGTCCGTTTTCAAATGTTTTATTTTTGAACATCAGTTCACATTTGTACGTGGCTCATCAGTGTTAGAGCTAAAATTAGCTTGTTTAAAGTGATTTTCATGCTTCCAGGGGCTCGGGAAGTGAATTAAATACTATTTGGAGGCATTTAATGTTCAATCAAAAACAGCTGATTTTTGACAAAAGAGATAACACCCCCCCATTACGTCATGCTTCAGAAATGTGGAAAATGGTCCGTTTTCAAATGTTTTATTTTTGAACGTCAGTTCACATTTGTAGGTGGATCATCAGTGTTAGAGCTAAAATTAGCATGTTTAAAGTGATTTTCATGCTTCCAGGGGCCCTAAACTCAAGATTTATGGAATGGTTAAAAGTGCATGAAAATGGCTAATTTATTCACTCTGAGTTCTCAAAAAGGGTTTCTTCACCCCGGAAAGTTAATTAAATACCATTTGGAGGCATTTAATGTTCGAGCAAAAACGGCTGATTTTCGACAAAAGAGATAACACCCCCCCATTACGTCATGCTTCAGAAATGTGGAAAATGGTCCGTTTTCAAATGTTTTATTTTTGAACGTCAGTTCACATTTGTAGGTGGATCATCAGTGTTAGAGCTAAAATTAGCATGTTTAAAGTGATTTTCATGCTTCCAGGGGCTCGGGAAGTGAATTAAATACTATTTGGAGGCATTTAATGTTCAATCAAAAACAGCTGATTTTTGACAAAAGAGATAACACCCCCCCATTACGTCATGCTTCAGAAATGTGGAAAATGGTCTGTTTTCAAATGTTTTATTTTTGAACGTCAGTTCACATTTGTAGGTGGATCATCAGTGTTAGAGCGAAAATTAGCATGTTTAAAGTGATTTTCATGCTTCCACGGGCCCTAAACACAAGATTTATGGAATGGTTAAAAGTGCATGAAAATGGCAAATTTACTCACTCTGAGTTCTCAAAAAGGGTTTCTTCACTCCGGGAAGTTAATTAAATACCAATTGGAGGCATTTAATGTTCGAGCGAAAACGGCTGATTTTCGACAAAAGAGATAACACCCCCATTAAGTCATGCTTCAGAAATGTGGAAAATGGTCAGTTTTCAAATGTTTTATTTTTGAACGTCAGTTCACATTTGAAGGTGGATCATCAGTGTTAGAGCTAAAATTAGCATGTTTAAAGTGATTTTCATGCTTCCAGGGGCTCGGGAAGTGAAATAAATACTATTTGGAGGCATTTAATGTTCAATCAAAAACAGCTGATTTTTGACAAAAGAGATAACACCCCCCATTACGTCATGCTTTAGAAATGTGGAAAATGGTCCGTTTTAAAATGTTTTATTTTTGAACGTCAGTTCACATTTGTAGGTGGATCATCAGTGTTGGAGCTAAAATTAGCATGTTTAAAGTGATTTTCATGCTTCCAGGGGCCCTAAACACAAGATTTATGGAATGGTTAAAAGTGCATGAAAATGGCCAATTTACTCACTCTGAGTTCTCAAAAAGGGTTTCTTCACCCCGGGAAGTTAATTAAATACCATTTGGAGGCATTTAATGTTCGAGCAAAAACGGCTGATTTTCGACAAAAGAGATAACACCCCCCCATTACGTCATGCTTCAGAAATGTGGAAAATGGTCCGTTTTCAAATGTTTTATTTTTGAACGTCAGTTCACATTTGTAGGTGGATCATCAGTGTTAGAGCTAAAATTAGCATGTTTAAAGTGATTTTCATGCTTCCAGGGGCTCGGGAAGTGAATTAAATACTATTTGGAGGCATTCAATGTTCAAGCAAAAACAGCTGATTTTTGACAAAAGAGATAACACCCCCCCATTACGTCATGCTTCAGAAATGTGGAAAATGGTCCGTTTTCAAATGTTTTATTTTTGAACGTCAGTTCACATTTGTAGGTGGATCATCAGTGTTAGAGCTAAAATTAGCATGTTTAAAGTGATTTTCATGCTTCCAGGGGCTCGGGAAGTGAATTAAATACTATTTGGAGGCATATAATGTTCAAGCAAAAACAGCTGATTTTTGACAAAAGAGATAACACCCCCCCATTACGTCATGCTTCAGAAATGTGGAAAATGGTCCGTTTTCAAATGTTTTATTTTTGAACGTCAGTTCACATTTGTAGGTGGATCATCAGTGTTAGAGCTAAAATTAGCATGTTTAAAGTGATTTTCATGCTTCCAGGGGCCCTAAACACAAGATTTATGGAATGGTTAAAAGTGCATGAAAATTGCCAATTTACTCACTCTGAGTTCTCAAAAAGGGTTTCTTCACCCCGGGAAGTTAATTAAATACCATTTGGAGGCATTTAATGTTCGAGCAAAAACGGCTGATTTTCGACAAAAGAGATAACACCCCCCCATTATGTCATGCTTCAGAAATGTGGAAAATGGTCCGTTTTCAAATGTTTTATTTTTGAACGTCAGTTCACATTTGTAGGTGGATCATCAGTGTTAGAGCTAAAATGAGCATGTTTAAAGTGAGTTTCATGCTTCCAGGGGCTCGGGAAGTGAATTAAATACTATTTGGAGGCATTTAATGTTCAAGCAAAAACTGCTGATTTTCGACAAAAGAGATAACACCCCCCATTACGTCATGCTTCAGAAATGTGGAAAATGGTCCGTTTTCAAATGTTTTATTTTTGAACGTCAGTTCACATTTGTAGGTGGATCATCAGTGTTAGAGCTAAAATTAGCATGTTTAAAGTGATTTTCATCCTTGCAGGGGCTCGGGAGTGAATTAAATACTATTTGGAGGCATTTAATGTTCAAGCAAAAACAGCTGATTTTTGACAAAAGAGATAACACCCCCCCATTACGTCATGCTTCAGAAATGTGGAAAATGGTCCGTTTTCAAATGTTTTATTTTTGAACGTCAGTTCACATTTGTAGGTGGATCATCAGTGTTAGAGCTAAAATTAGCATGTTTAAAGTGATTTTCATGCTTTCAGGGGCCCTAAACACAAGATTTATGGAATGGTTAAAAGTGCATGAAAATGGCCAATTTACTCACTCTGAGTTCTCAAAAAGGGTTTCTTCACACCGGGAAGTTAATTAAATACCATTTGGAGGCATTTAATGTTCGGGCAAAAACTGCTGATTTTCGACAAAAGAGATAACACCCCCCCATTACGTCATGCTTCAGAAATGTGGAAAATGGTCCGTTTTCAAATGTTTTATTTTTGAACGTCAGTTCACATTTGTAGGTGGATCATCAGTGTTAGAGCTAAAATTAGCATGTTTAAAGTGATTTTCATGCTTCCAGGGGCTCGGGAAGTGAATTAAATACTATTTGGAGGCATTTAATGTTCAAGCAAAAACAGCTGATTTTTGACAAAAGAGATAACACCCCCCCATTACGTCATGCTTCAGAAATGTGGAAAATGGTCCGTTTTCAAATGTTTTATTTTTGAACGTCAGTTCACATTTGTAGGTGGACCATCAGTGTTAGAGCTAAAATTAGCATGTTTAAAGTGATTTTCATGCTTCCAGGGGCCCTAAACACAAGATTTATGGAATGGTTAAAAGTGCATGAAAATGGCCAATTTACTCACTCTGAGTTCTCAAAAAGGGATTCTTCACCCCGGGAAGTTAATTAAATACCATTTGGAGGCATTTAATGTTCGAGCAAAAACGGCTGATTTTCGACAAAAGAGATAACACCCCCCCATTACGTCATGCTTCAGAAATGTGGAAAATGGTCCGTTTTCAAATGTTTTATTTTTGAACGTCAGTTCACATTTGTAGGTGGATCATCAGTGTTAGAGCTAAAATTAGCATGTTTAAAGTGATTTTCATGCTTCCAGGGGCCCTAAACACAAGATTTATGGAATGGTTAAAAGTGCATGAAAATGGCCAATTTACTCACTCTGAGTTCTCAAAAAGTGTTTCTTCACCCCGGGAAGTTAATTAAATACCATTTGGAGGCATTTAATGTTCGAGCAAAAATGGCTGATTTTCGACAAAAGAGATAACACCCCCCCATTACGTCATGCTTCAGAAATGTGGAAAATGGTCCGTTTTCAAATGTTTTATTTTTGAACGTCAGTTCACATTTGTAGGTGGATCATCAGTGTTAGAGCTAAATTTAGCATGTTTAAAGTGATTTTCATGCTTCCAGGGGCCCTAAACACAAGATTTATGGAATGGTTAAAAGTGCATGAAAATGGCCAATTTACTCACTCTGAGTTCTCAAAAAGAGTTTCTTCACCCCGGGAAGTTAATTAAATACCATTTGGAGTCATTTAATGTTCGAGCAAAAACGGCTGATTTTCGACAAAAGAGATAACACCCCCCCCATTACGTCATGCTTCAGAAATGTGGAAAATGGTCCGTTTTCAAATGTTTTATTTTTAAACGTCAGTTCACATTTGTAGGTGGATCATCAGTGTTAGAGCTAAAATTAGCATGTTTAAAGTGATGTTCATGCTTCCAGGGGCTCGGGAAGTGAATTAAATACTAGTTGGAGGCATTTAATGTTCAAGCAAAAACAGCTGATTTTTGACAAAAGAGATAACACCCCCCCATTACGTCATGCTTCAGAAATGTGGAAAATGGTCCGTTTTCAAATGTTTTATTTTTGAGCGTCAGTTCACATTTGTAGGTGGATCATCAGTGTTAGAGCTAAAATTAGCATGTTTAAAGTGATTTTCATGCTTCCAGGGGCCCTAAACACAAGATTTATGGAATGGTTAAAAGTGCATGAAAATGGCCAATTTACTCACTCTGAGTTCTCAAAAAGGGTTTCTTCACCTCGGGAAGTTAATTAAATACCATTTGGAGGCATTTAATGTTCGAGCAAAAACGGCTGATTTTCGACAAAAGAGATAACACCCCCCATTACGTCATGCTTCAGAAATGTGGAAAATGGTCCGTTTTCAAATGTTTTATTTTTGAACGTCAGTTCACATTTGTAGGTGGATCATCAGTGTTAGAGCTAAAATTAGCATGTTTAAAGTGATTTTCATGCTTCCAGGGGCCCTAAACACAAGATTTATGGAATGGTTAAAAGTGCATGAAAATGGCCAATTTACTCACTCTGAGTTCTCAAAAAGGGTTTCTTCACCCCGGAAGTTAATTAAATACCATTTGGAGGCATTTAATGTTCGAGCAAAAACGTCTGATTTTCGACAAAAGAGATAACACCCCCCCATTACGTCATGCTTCAGAAATGTGGAAAATGGTCCGTTTTTAAATGTTTTATTTTGGAACGTCAGTTCACATTTGTAGGTGGATCATCAGTGTTAGAGCTAAAATTAGCATGTTTATAGTCATGTTCATGCTTCCAGGGGCTCGGGAAGTGAATTAAATACTATTTGGAGGCATTTAATGTTCAATCAAAAACAGCTGATTTTTGACAAAAGAGATAACACCCCCCCATTACGTCATGCTTCAGAAATGTGGAAAATGGTCCGTTTTAAAATGTTTTATTTTTGAATGTCAGTTCACATTTGTAGGTGGATCATCAGTGTTGGAGCTAAAATTAGCATGTTTAAAGTGATTTTCATGCTTCCAGGGGCCCTAAACACAAGATTTATGGAATGGTTAAAAGTGCATGAAAATGGCCAATTTACTCACTCTGAGTTCTCAAAAAGGGTTTCTTCACCCCGGGAAGTTAATTAAATACCATTTGGAGGCATTTAATGTTCGAGCAAAAACGGCTGATTTTCGACAAAAGAGATAACACCCCCCCATTACGTCATGCTTCAGAAATGTGGAAAATGGTCCGTTTTCAAATGTTTTATTTTTGAACGTCAGTTCACATTTGTAGGTGGATCATCAGTGTTAGAGCTAAAATTAGCATGTTTAAAGTGATTTTCATGCTTCCAGGGGCTCGGGAAGTGAATTAAATACTATTTGGAGGCATATAATGTTCAAGCAAAAACAGCTGATTTTTGACAAAAGAGATAACACCCCCCCCATTACGTCATGCTTCAGAAATGTGGAAAATGGTCCGTTTTCAAATGTTTTATTTTTGAACGTCAGTTCACATTTGTAGGTGGATCATCAGTGTTAGAGCTAAAATTAGCATGTTTAAAGTGATTTTCATGCTTCCAGGGGCCCTAAACACAAGATTTATGGAATGGTTAAAAGTGCATGAAAATTGCCAATTTACTCACTCTGAGTTCTCAAAAAGGGTTTCTTCACCCCGGGAAGTTAATTAAATACAATTTGGAGGCATTTAATGTTCGAGCAAAAACGGCTGATTTTCGACAAAAGAGATAACACCCCCCCATTACGTCATGCTTCAGAAATGTGGAAAATGGTCCGTTTTCAAATGTTTTATTTTTGAACATCAGTTCACATTTGTACGTGGCTCATCAGTGTTAGAGCTAAAATTAGCTTGTTTAAAGTGATTTTCATGCTTCCAGGGGCTCGGGAAGTGAATTAAATACTATTTGGAGGCATTTAATGTTCAATCAAAAACAGCTGATTTTTGACAAAAGAGATAACACCCCCCCATTACGTCATGCTTCAGAAATGTGGAAAATGGTCCGTTTTCAAATGTTTTATTTTTGAACGTCAGTTCACATTTGTAGGTGGATCATCAGTGTTAGAGCTAAAATTAGCATGTTTAAAGTGATTTTCATGCTTCCAGGGGCCCTAAACTCAAGATTTATGGAATGGTTAAAAGTGCATGAAAATGGCTAATTTATTCACTCTGAGTTCTCAAAAAGGGTTTCTTCACCCCGGAAAGTTAATTAAATACCATTTGGAGGCATTTAATGTTCGAGCAAAAACGGCTGATTTTCGACAAAAGAGATAACACCCCCCCATTACGTCATGCTTCAGAAATGTGGAAAATGGTCCGTTTTCAAATGTTTTATTTTTGAACGTCAGTTCACATTTGTAGGTGGATCATCAGTGTTAGAGCTAAAATTAGCATGTTTAAAGTGATTTTCATGCTTCCAGGGGCTCGGGAAGTGAATTAAATACTATTTGGAGGCATTTAATGTTCAATCAAAAACAGCTGATTTTTGACAAAAGAGATAACACCCCCCCATTACGTCATGCTTCAGAAATGTGGAAAATGGTCTGTTTTCAAATGTTTTATTTTTGAACGTCAGTTCACATTTGTAGGTGGATCATCAGTGTTAGAGCGAAAATTAGCATGTTTAAAGTGATTTTCATGCTTCCACGGGCCCTAAACACAAGATTTATGGAATGGTTAAAAGTGCATGAAAATGGCAAATTTACTCACTCTGAGTTCTCAAAAAGGGTTTCTTCACTCCGGGAAGTTAATTAAATACCAATTGGAGGCATTTAATGTTCGAGCAAAAACGGCTGATTTTCGACAAAAGAGATAACACCCCCATTAAGTCATGCTTCAGAAATGTGGAAAATGGTCAGTTTTCAAATGTTTTATTTTTGAACGTCAGTTCACATTTGAAGGTGGATCATCAGTGTTAGAGCTAAAATTAGCATGTTTAAAGTGATTTTCATGCTTCCAGGGGCTCGGGAAGTGAAATAAATACTATTTGGAGGCATTTAATGTTCAATCAAAAACAGCTGATTTTTGACAAAAGAGATAACACCCCCCATTACGTCATGCTTTAGAAATGTGGAAAATGGTCCGTTTTAAAATGTTTTATTTTTGAACGTCAGTTCACATTTGTAGGTGGATCATCAGTGTTGGAGCTAAAATTAGCATGTTTAAAGTGATTTTCATGCTTCCAGGGGCCCTAAACACAAGATTTATGGAATGGTTAAAAGTGCATGAAAATGGCCAATTTATTAACTCTGAGTTCTCAAAAAGGGTTTCTTCACCCCGGGAAGTTAATTAAATACCATTTGGAGGCATTTAATGTTCGAGCAAAAACGGCTGATTTTCGACAAAAGAGATAACACCCCCCCATTACGTCATGCTTGAGAAATGTGGAAAATGGTCCGTTTTCAAATGTTTTATTTTTGAACGTCAGTTCACATTTGTAGGTGGATCATCAGTGTTAGAGCTAAAATTAGCATGTTTAAAGTGATTTTCATGCTTCCTGGGGCCCGGGAAGTGAATTAAATACTATTTGGAGGCATTTAATGTTCAAGCAAAAACAGCTGATTTTTGACAAAAGAGATAACATCCCCCCCATTACGTCATGCTTGAGAAATGTGGAAAATGGTCCGTTTTCAAATGTTTTATTTTTGAACGTCAGTTCACATTTGTAGGTGGATCATCAGTGTTAGAGCTAAAATTAGCATGTTTAAAGTGATTTCATGCTTCCAGGGGCCCTAAACACAAGATTTATGGAATGGTTAAAAGTGCATGAAAATGGCCAATTTACTCACTCTGAGTTCTCAAAAAGGGTTTCTTCACCCCGGGAAGTTAATTAAATACAATTTGGAGGCATTTAATGTTCGAGCAAAAACGGCTGATTTTCGACAAAAGAGATAACACCCCCCCATTACGTCATGCTTCAGAAATGTGGACAATGGTCCGTTTTCAAATGTTTTATTTTTGAACGTCAGTTCACATTTGTAGGTGGATCATCAGTGTTGGAGCTAAAATTAGCATGTTTAAAGTGATTTTCATGCTTCCAGGGGCTCGGGAAGTGAATTAAATACTATTTGGAGGCATTTAATGTTCAATCAAAAACAGCTGATTTTTGACAAAAGAGATAACACCCCCCCATTACGTCATGCTTCAGAAATGTGGAAAATGGTCCGTTTTCAAATGTTTTATTTTTGAACGTCAGTTCACATTTGTAGGTGGATCATCAGTGTTAGAGCTAAAATTAGCATGTTTAAAGTGATTTTCATGCTTCCAGGGGCCCTAAACACAAGATTTATGGAATGGTTAAAAGTGCATGAAAATGGCCAATTTACTCACTCTGAGTTCTCAAAAAGGGTTTCTTCACCCCGGGAAGTTAATTAAATACCATTTGGAGGCATTTAATGTTCGAGCAAAAACGGCTGATTTTCGACAAAAGAGATAACACCCCCCCCCCCATTACGTCATGCTTCAGAAATGTGGAAAATGGTCCGTTTTCAAATGTTTTATTTTTGAATGTCAGTTCACATTTGTAGGTGGATCATCAGTGTTAGAGCTAAAATTAGCATGTTTAAAGTGATTTTCATGCTTCCAGGGGCTCGGGAAGTGAATTAAATACTATTTGGAGGCATTTAATGTTCAAGCAAAAACAGCTGATTTTTGACAAAAGAGATAACACCCCCCCATTACGTCATGCTTCAGAAATGTGGAAAATGGTCCGTTTTCAAATGTTTTATTTTTGAACGTCAGTTCACATTTGTATGTGGATCATCAGTGTTAGAGCTAAAATTAGCATGTTTAAAGTGATTTTCATGCTTCCAGGGGCCCTAAACACAAGATTTATGGAATGGTTAAAAGTGCATGAAAATGGCCAAGTTACTCACTCTGAGTTCTCAAAAAGTGTTTCTTCACCCCGGGAAGTTAATTAAATACCATTTGGAGGCATTTAATGTTCGAGCAGAAACGGCTGATTTTCGACAAAAGAGATAACACCCCCCCATTAAGTTATGCTTCAGAAATGTGGAAAATGGTCCGTTTTCAAATGTTTTATTTTGGAACGTCAGTTCACATTTGTAGGTGGATCAACAGTGTTAGAGCTAAAATTAGCATGTTTATAGTGATGTTCATGCTTCCAGGGGCTCGGGAAGTGAATTAAATACTATTTGGAGGCATTTAATGTTCAATCAAAAACAGCTCATTTTTGACAAAAGAGATAACACCCCCCCATTACGTCATGCTTCAGAAATGTGGAAAATGGTCCGTTTTAAAATGTTTTATTTTTGAATGTCAGTTCACATTTGTAGGTGGATCATCAGTGTTGGAGCTAAAATTAGCATGTTTAAAGTTATTTTCATGCTTCCAGGGGCCCTAAACACAAGATTTATGGAATGGTTAAAAGTGCATGAAAATGGCCATTTACTCACTCTGAGTTCTCAAAAAGGGTTTCTTCACCCCGGGAAGTTAATTAAATACCATTTGGAGGCATTTAATGTTCGAGCAAAAACGGCTGATTTTCGACAAAAGAGATAACACCCCCCCATTACGTCATGCTTCAGAAATGTGGAAAATGGTCCGTTTTCAAATGTTTTATTTTTGAACGTCAGTTCACATTTGTAGGTGGATCATCAGTGTTAGAGCTAAAATTAGCATGTTTAAAGTGATTTTCATGCTTCCAGGGGCTCGGGAAGTGAATTAAATACTATTTGGAGGCATTTAATGTTCAAGCAAAAACAGCTGATTTTTGACAAAAGAGATAACACCCCCCCCCATTACATCATGCTTCAGAAATGTGGAAAATGGTCCGTTTTCAAATGTTTTATTCTTGAACGTCAGTTCACATTTGTAGGTGGATCATCAGTGTTAGAGCTAAAATTAGCATGTTTAAAGTGATTTTCATGCTTCCAGGGGCCCTAAACACAAGATTTATGGAATGGTTAAAAGTGCATGAAAATGGCCAATTTACTCACTCTGAGTTCTCAAAAGGGTTTCTTCACCCCGGGAAGTTAATTAAATACCATTTGGAGGCATTTAATGTTCGAGCAAAAACGGCTGATTTTCGACAAAAGAGATAACACCCCCCCATTACGTCATGCTTCAGAAATGTGGAAAATGGTCCGTTTTCAAATGTTTTATTTTTGAACGTCAGTTCACATTTGTAGGTGGATCATCAGTGTTAGAGCTAAAATTAGCATGTTTAAAGTGATTTTCATGCTTCCAGGGGCTCGGGAAGTGAATTAAATACTATTTGGAGGCATTTAATGTTCAATCAAAAACAGCTGATTTTTGACAAAAGAGATAACACCCCCCCATTACGTCATGCTTCAGAAATGTGGAAAATGGTCCGTTTTCAAATGTTTTATTTTTGAACGTCAGTTCACATTTGTAGGTGGATCATCAGTGTTGGAGCTAAAATTAGCATGTTTAAAGTGATTTTCATGCTTCCAGGGGCGCTAAACACAAGATTTATGGAATGGTTAAAAGTGCATGAAAATGGCCAATTTATTAACTCTGAGTTCTCAAAAAGGGTTTCTTCACCCCGGGAAGTTAATTAAATACCATTTGGAGGCATTTAATGTTCGAGCAAAAACGGCTGATTTTCGACAAAAGAGATAACACCCCCCATTACGTCATGCTTGAGAAATGTGGAAAATGGTCCGTTTTCAAATGTTTTATTTTTGAACGTCAGTTCACATTTGTAGGTGGATCATCAGTGTTAGAGCTAAAATTAGCATGTTTAAAGTGATTTTCATGCTTCCAGGGGCTCGGGAAGTGAATTAAATACTATTTGGAGGCATTTAATGTTCAAGCAAAAACAGCTGATTTTTGACAAAAGAGATAACACCCCCCCCCCCCATTACGTCATGCTTCAGAAATGTGGAAAATGGTCCCTTTCAAATGTTTTTTTTTTGAACGTCAGTTCACATTTGTAGGTGGATCATCAGTGTTAGAGCTAAAATTAGCATGTTTAAAGTGATTTTCATGCTTCCAGGGGCCCTAAACACAAGATTTATGGAATGGTTAAAAGTGCATGAAAATGGCCAATTTACTCACTCTGAGTTCTCAAAAAGGGTTTCTTCACCCCGGGAAGTTAATTAAATACAATTTGGAGGCATTTAATGTTCGAGCAAAAACGGCGGATTTTCGACAAAAGAGATAACACCCCCCCATTACGTCATGCTTCAGAAATTGGAAAATGGTCCGTTTTCAAATGTTTTATTTTTGAACGTCAGTTCACATTTGTAGGTGGATGATAAGTGTTAGAGCTAAAATTAGCATGTTTAAAGTGATTTTCATTCTTCCAGGGGCCCTAAACACAAGATTTATGGAATGGTTAAAAGTGCATGAAAATGGCCAATTTACTCACTCTGAGTTCTCAAAAAGGGTTTCTTCACCCCGGGAAGTTAATTAAATACCATTTGGAGGCATTTAATGTTCGAGCAAAAATGGCTGATTTTCGACAAAAGAGATAACACCCCCCCCATTACGTCATGCTTCAGAAATGTGGAAAATGGTCCGTTTTCAAATGTTTTATTTTTGAACGTCAGTTCACATTTGTAGGTGGATCATCAGTGTTAGAGCTAAAATTAGCATGTTTAAAGTGATTTTCATGCTTCCAGGGGCCCTAAACACAAGATTTATGGAATGGTTAAAAGTGCATGAAAATGGCCAATTTACTCACTCTGAGTTCTCAAAAAGGGTTTTTTCACCCCGGGAAGTTAATTAAATACCATTTGGAGGCATTTAATGTTCGAGCAAAAACGGCTGATTTTCGACAAAAGAGATAACACCCCCCATTACGTCATGCTTGAGAAATGTGGAAAATGGTCCGTTTTCAAATGTTTTATTTTTGAACGTCAGTTCACATTTGTAGGTGGATCATCAGTGTTAGAGCTAAAATTAGCATGTTTAAAGTGATTTTCATGCTTCCAGGGGCTCGGGAAGTGAATTAAATACTATTTGGAGGCATTTAATGTTCAAGCAAAAACAGCTGATTTTTGACAAAAGAGATAACACCCCCCCCCATTACGTCATGCTTCAGAAATGTGGAAAATGGTCCTTTTCAAATGTTTTATTTTTGAACGTCAGTTCACATTTGTAGGTGGATCATCAGTGTTAGAGCTAAAATTAGCATGTTTAAAGTGATTTTCATGCTTCCAGGGGCCCTAAACACAAGATTTATGGAATGGTTAAAAGTGCATGAAAATGGCCAATTTACTCACTCTGAGTTCTCAAAAAGGGTTTCTTCACCCCGGGAAGTTAATTAAATACAATTTGGAGGCATTTAATGTTCGAGCAAAAACGGCTGATTTTCGACAAAAGAGATAACACCCCCCCATTACGTCATGCTTCAGAAATTGGAAAATGGTCCGTTTTCAAATGTTTTATTTTTGAACGTCAGTTCACATTTGTAGGTGGATCATCAGTGTTAGAGCTAAAATTAGCATGTTTAAAGTGATTTTCATGCTTCCAGGGGCCCTAAACACAAGATTTATGGAATGGTTAAAAGTGCATGAAAATGGCCAATTTACTCACTCTGAGTTCTCAAAAAGGGTTTTTTCACCCCGGGAAGTTAATTAAATACCATTTGGAGGCATTTAATGTTCGAGCAAAAACGGCTGATTTTCGACAAAAGAGATAACACCCCCCATTACGTCATGCTTGAGAAATGTGGAAAATGGTCCGTTTTCAAATGTTTTATTTTTGAACGTCAGTTCACATTTGTAGGTGGATCATCAGTGTTAGAGCTAAAATTAGCATGTTTAAAGTGATTTTCATGCTTCCAGGGGCTCGGGAAGTGAATTAAATACTATTTGGAGGCATTTAATGTTCAAGCAAAAACAGCTGATTTTTGACAAAAGAGATAACACCCCCCCCCATTACGTCATGCTTCAGAAATGTGGAAAATGGTCCTTTTCAAATGTTTTATTTTTGAACGTCAGTTCACATTTGTAGGTGGATCATCAGTGTTAGAGCTAAAATTAGCATGTTTAAAGTGATTTTCATGCTTCCAGGGGCCCTAAACACAAGATTTATGGAATGGTTAAAAGTGCATGAAAATGGCCAATTTACTCACTCTGAGTTCTCAAAAAGGGTTTCTTCACCCCGGGAAGTTAATTAAATACAATTTGGAGGCATTTAATGTTCGAGCAAAAACGGCTGATTTTCGACAAAAGAGATAACACCCCCCCATTACGTCATGCTTCAGAAATTGGAAAATGGTCCGTTTTCAAATGTTTTATTTTTGAACGTCAGTTCACATTTGTAGGTGGATCATCAGTGTTGGAGCTAAAATTAGCATGTTTAAAGTGATTTTCATGCTTCCAGGGGCGCTAAACACAAGATTTATGGAATGGTTAAAAGTGCATGAAAATGGCCAATTTATTAACTCTGAGTTCTCAAAAAGGGTTTCTTCACCCCGGGAAGTTAATTAAATACCATTTGGAGGCATTTAATGTTCGAGCAAAAACGGCTGATTTTCGACAAAAGAGATAACACCCCCCCATTACGTCATGCTTGAGAAATGTGGAAAATGGTCCGTTTTCAAATGTTTTATTTTTGAACGTCAGTTCACATTTGTAGGTGGATCATCAGTGTTAGAGCTAAAATTAGCATGTTTAAAGTGATTTTCATGCTTCCAGGGGCTCGGGAAGTGAATTAAATACTATTTGGAGGCATTTAATGTTCAAGCAAAAACAGCTGATTTTTGACAAAAGAGATAACACCCCCCCCCCATTACGTCATGCTTCAGAAATGTGGAAAATGGTCCTTTTCAAATGTTTTATTTTTGAACGTCAGTTCACATTTGTAGGTGGATCATCAGTGTTAGAGCTAAAATTAGCATGTTTAAAGTGATTTTCATGCTTCCAGGGGCCCTAAACACAAGATTTATGGAATGGTTAAAAGTGCATGAAAATGGCCAATTTACGCACTCTGAGTTCTCAAAAAGGGTTTCTTCACCCCGGGAAGTTAATTAAATACAATTTGGAGGCATTTAATGTTCGAGCAAAAACGGCGGATTTTCGACAAAAGAGATAACACCCCCCCATTACGTCATGCTTCAGAAATTGGAAAATGGTCCGTTTTCAAATGTTTTATTTTTGAACATCAGTTCACATTTGTAGGTGGATGATAAGTGTTAGAGCTAAAATTAGCATGTTTAAAGTGATTTTCATTCTTCCAGGGGCCCTAAACACAAGATTTATGGAATGGTTAAAAGTGCATGAAAATGGCCAATTTACTCACTCTGAGTTCTCAAAAAGGGTTTCTTCACCCCGGGAAGTTAATTAAATACCATTTGGAGGCATTTAATGTTCGAGCAAAAACGGCTGATTTTCGACAAAAGAGATAACACCCCCCCATTACGTCATGCTTCAGAAATGTGGAAAATGGTCCGTTTTCAAATGTTTTATTTTTGAACGTCAGTTCACATTTGTAGGTGGATCATCAGTGTTAGAGCTAAAATTAGCATGTTTAAAGTGATTTTCATGCTTCCAGGGGCCCTAAACACAAGATTTATGGAATGGTTAAAAGTGCATGAAAATGGCCAATTTACTCACTCTGAGTTCTCAAAAAGGGTTTTTTCACCCCGGGAAGTTAATTAAATACCATTTGGAGGCATTTAATGTTCGAGCAAAAACGGCTGATTTTCGACAAAAGAGATAACACCCCCCATTACGTCATGCTTGAGAAATGTGGAAAATGGTCCGTTTTCAAATGTTTTATTTTTGAACGTCAGTTCACATTTGTAGGTGGATCATCAGTGTTAGAGCTAAAATTAGCATGTTTAAAGTGATTTTCATGCTTCCAGGGGCTCGGGAAGTGAATTAAATACTATTTGGAGGCATTTAATGTTCAAGCAAAAACAGCTGATTTTTGACAAAAGAGATAACACCCCCCCCCATTACGTCATGCTTCAGAAATGTGGAAAATGGTCCTTTTCAAATGTTTTATTTTTGAATGTCAGTTCACATTTGTAGGTGGATCATCAGTGTTAGAGCTAAAATTAGCATGTTTAAAGTGATTTTCATGCTTCCAGGGGCCCTAAACACAAGATTTATGGAATGGTTAAAAGTGCATGAAAATGGCCAATTTACTCACTCTGAGTTCTCAAAAAGGGTTTCTTCACCCCGGGAAGTTAATTAAATACAATTTGGAGGCATTTAATGTTCGAGCAAAAACGGCTGATTTTCGACAAAAGAGATAACACCCCCCCATTACGTCATGCTTCAGAAATTGGAAAATGGTCCGTTTTCAAATGTTTTATTTTTGAACGTCAGTTCACATTTGTAGGTGGATGATAAGTGTTAGAGCTAAAATTAGCATGTTTAAAGTGATTTTCATTCTTCCAGGGGCCCTAAACACAAGATTTATGGAATGGTTAAAAGTGCATGAAAATGGCCAATTTACTCACTCTGAGTTCTCAAAAAGGGTTTCTTCACCCCGGGAAGTTAATTAAATACCATTTGGAGGCATTTAATGTTCGAGCAAAAACGGCTGATTTTCGACAAAAGAGATAACACCCCCCCATTACGTCATGCTTCAGAAATGTGGAAAATGGTCCGTTTTCAAATGTTTTATTTTTGAACGTCAGTTCACATTTGTAGGTGGATCATCAGTGTTAGAGCTAAAATTAGCATGTTTAAAGTGATTTTCATGCTTCCAGGGGCCCTAAACACAAGATTTATGGAATGGTTAAAAGTGCATGAAAATGGCCAATTTACTCACTCTGAGTTCTCAAAAAGGGTTTTTTCACCCCGGGAAGTTAATTAAATACCATTTGGAGGCATTTAATGTTCGAGCAAAAACGGCTGATTTTCGACAAAAGAGATAACACCCCCCCATTACGTCATGCTTCAGAAATGTGGAAAATGGTCCGTTTTCAAATGTTTTATTTTTGAACGTCAGTTCACATTTGTAGGTGGATCATCAGTGTTAGAGCTAAAATTAGCATGTTTAAAGTGATTTTCATGCTTCAAGGGGCTCGGGAAGTGAATTAAATACTATTTGGAGGCATTTAATGTTCAAGCAAAAACAGCTGATTTTTGACAAAAGAGATAACACCCCCCCATTACGTCATGCTTCAGAAATGTGGAAAATGGTCCGTTTTCAAATGTTTTATTTTTGAACGTCAGTTCACATTTGTAGGTGGATCATCAGTGTTAGAGCTAAAATTAGCATGTTTAAAGTGATTTTCATGCTTCCAGGGGCCCTAAACACAAGATTTATGGAATGGTTAAAAGTGCATGAAAATGGCCAATTTACTCACTCTGAGTTCTCAAAAAGGGTTTCTTCACCCCGGGAAGTTAATTAAATACCATTTGGAGGCATTTAATGTTCGAGCAAAAACAGCTGATTTTCGACAAAAGAGATAACACCCCCCCATTACGTCATGCTTCAGAAATGTGGAAAATGGTCCGTTTTCAAATTTTTATTTTTGAACATCAGTTCACATTTGTAGGTGGATCATCAGTGTTAGAGCTAAAATTAGCATGTTTAAAGTGATTTTCATGCTTCCAGGGGCTCGGGAAGTGAATTAAATACTATTTGGAGGCATTTAATGTTCAATCAAAAACAGCTGATTTTTGACAAAAGAGATAACACCCCCCCATTACGTCATGCTTCAGAAATGTGGAAAATAGTCCGTTTTCAAATGTTTTATTTTTGAACGTCAGTTCACATTTGTAGGTGCATCATCAGTGTTAGAGCTAAAATTAGCATGTTTAAAGTGATTTTCATGCTTCCAGGGGCCCTAAACACAAGATTTATGGAATGGTTAAAAGTGCATGAAAATGGCCAATTTACTCACTCTGAGTTCTCAAAAAGGGTTTCTTCACCCCGGGAAGTTAATTAAATACCATTTGGAGGCATTTAATGTTCGAGCAAAAACGGCTGATTTTCGACAAAAGAGATAACGGCCCCCCCATTACGTCATGCTTCAGAAATGTGGAAAATGGTCCGTTTTCAAATGTTTTATTTTTGAACATCAGTTCACATTTGTAGGTGGATCATCAGTGTTAGAGCTAAAATTAGCATGTTTAAAGTGATTTTCATGCTTCCAGGGCCTCGGGAAGTGAATTAAATACTATTTGGAGGCATTTAATGTTCAAGCAAAAACAGCTGATTTTTGACAAAAGAGATAACACCCCCCCATTACGTCATGCTTCAGAAATGTGGAAAATGGTCCGTTTTCAAATGTTTTATTTTTGAACGTCAGTTCACATTTGTAGGTGGATCATCAGTGTTAGAGCTAAAATTAGCATGTTTAAAGTGATTTTCATGCTTCCAGGGGCCCTAAACACAAGATTTATGGAATGGTTAAAAGTGCATGAAAATGGCCAATTTACTCACTCTGAGTTCTCAAAAAGGGTTTCTTCACCCCGGGAAGTTAATTAAATACCATTTGGAGGCATTTAATGTTCGAGCAAAAACGGCTGATTTTCGACAAAAGAGATAACACCCCCCCATTACGTCATGCTTCAGAAATGTGGAAAATGGTCCGTTTTCAAATGTTTTATTTTTGAACGTCAGTTCACATTTGTAGGTGGATCATCAGTGTTAGAGCTAAAATTAGCATGTTTAAAGTGATTTTCATGCTTCAAGGGGCTCGGGAAGTGAATTAAATACTATTTGGAGGCATTTAATGTTCAAGCAAAAACAGCTGATTTTTGACAAAAGAGATAACACCCCCCCATTACGTCATGCTTCAGAAATGTGGAAAATGGTCCGTTTTCAAATGTTTTATTTTTGAACGTCAGTTCACATTTGTAGGTGGATCATCAGTGTTAGAGCTAAAATTAGCATGTTTAAAGTGATTTTCATGCTTCCAGGGGCCCTAAACACAAGATTTATGGAATGGTTAAAAGTGCATGAAAATGGCCAATTTACTCACTCTGAGTTCTCAAAAAGGGTTTCTTCACCCCGGGAAGTTAATTAAATACCATTTGGAGGCATTTAATGTTCGAGCAAAAACGGCTGATTTTCGACAAAAGAGATAACACCCCCCCATTACGTCATGCTTCAGAAATGTGGAAAATGGTCCGTTTTCAAATTTTTATTTTTGAACATCAGTTCACATTTGTAGGTGGATCATCAGTGTTAGAGCTAAAATTAGCATGTTTAAAGTGATTTTCATGCTTCCAGGGGCTCGGGAAGTGAATTAAATACTATTTGGAGGCATTTAAAGTTCAATCAAAAACAGCTGATTTTTGACAAAAGAGATAACACCCCCCCATTACGTCATGCTTCAGAAATGTGGAAAATGGTCTGTTTTCAAATGTTTTATTTTTGAATGTCAGTTCACATTTGTAGGTGGATCATCAGTGTTGGAGCTAAAATTAGCACGTTTAAAGTGATTTTCATGCTTCCAGGGGCCCTAAACACAAGATTTATGGAATGGTTAAAAGTGCATGAAAATGGCCAATTTATTAACTCTGAGTTCTCAAAAAGGGTTTCTTCAACCCGGGAAGTTAATTAAATACCATTTGGAGGCATTTAATGTTCAAGCAAAAACGGCTGATTTTCGACAAAAGAGATAACACCCCCCCATTACGTCATGCTTGAGAAATGTGGAAAATGGTCCGTTTTCAAATGTTTTATTTTTGAACGTCAGTTCACATTTGTAGGTGGATCATCAGTGTTAGAGCTAAAATTAGCATGTTTAAAGTGATTTTCATGCTTCCAGGGGCTCGGGAAGTGAATTAAATACTATTTGGAGGCATTTAATGTTCAAGCAAAAACAGCTGATTTTTGACTAAAGAGATAACACCCCCCCCATTACGTCATGCTTCAGAAATGTGGAAAATGGTCCGTTTTCAAATGTTTTATTTTTGAACGTCAGTTCACATTTGTAGGTGGATGATAAGTGTTAGAGCTAAAATTAGCATGTTTAAAGTGATTTTCATTCTTCCAGGGGCCCTAAACACAAGATTTATGGAATGGTTAAAAGTGCATGAAAATGGCCAAGTTACTCACTCTGAGTTCTCAAAAAGTGTTTCTTCACCCCGGGAAGTTAATTAAATACCATTTGGAGGCATTTAATGTTCGAGCAGAAACGGCTGATTTTCGACAAAAGAGATAACACCCCCCCATTAAGTTATGCTTCAGAAATGTGGAAAATGGTCCGTTTTCAAATGTTTTATTTTGGAACGTCAGTTCACATTTGTAGGTGGATCATCAGTGTTAGAGCTAAAATTAGCATGTTTATAGTGATGTTCATGCTTCCAGGGGCTCGGGAAGTGAATTAAATACTATTTGGAGGCATTTAATGTTCAATCAAAAACAGCTCATTTTTGACAAAAGAGATAACACCCCCCCATTACGTCATGCTTCAGAAATGTGGAAAATGGTCCGTTTTAAAATGTTTTATTTTTGAATGTCAGTTCACATTTGTAGGTGGATCATCAGTGTTGGAGCTAAAATTAGCATGTTTAAAGTTATTTTCATGCTTCCAGGGGCCCTAAACACAAGATTTATGGAATGGTTAAAAGTGCATGAAAATGGCCATTTACTCACTCTGAGTTCTCAAAAAGGGTTTCTTCACCCCGGGAAGTTAATTAAATACCATTTGGAGGCATTTAATGTTCGAGCAAAAACGGCTGATTTTCGACAAAAGAGATAACACCCCCCCATTACGTCATGCTTCAGAAATGTGGAAAATGGTCCGTTTTCAAATGTTTTATTTTTGAACGTCAGTTCACATTTGTAGGTGGATCATCAGTGTTAGAGCTAAAATTAGCATGTTTAAAGTGATTTTCATGCTTCCAGGGGCTCGGGAAGTGAATTAAATACTATTTGGAGGCATTTAATGTTCAAGCAAAAACAGCTGATTTTTGACAAAAGAGATAACACCCCCCCCCATTACATCATGCTTCAGAAATGTGGAAAATGGTCCGTTTTCAAATGTTTTATTCTTGAACGTCAGTTCACATTTGTAGGTGGATCATCAGTGTTAGAGCTAAAATTAGCATGTTTAAAGTGATTTTCATGCTTCCAGGGGCCCTAAACACAAGATTTATGGAATGGTTAAAAGTGCATGAAAATGGCCAATTTACTCACTCTGAGTTCTCAAAAGGGTTTCTTCACCCCGGGAAGTTAATTAAATACCATTTGGAGGCATTTAATGTTCGAGCAAAAACGGCTGATTTTCGACAAAAGAGATAACACCCCCCCATTACGTCATGCTTCAGAAATGTGGAAAATGGTCCGTTTTCAAATGTTTTATTTTTGAACGTCAGTTCACATTTGTAGGTGGATCATCAGTGTTAGAGCTAAAATTAGCATGTTTATAGTCATGTTCATGCTTCCAGGGGCTCGGGAAGTGAATTAAATACTATTTGGAGGCATTTAATGTTCAATCAAAAACAGCTGATTTTTGACAAAAGAGATAACACCCCCCCATTACGTCATGCTTCAGAAATGTGGAAAATGGTCCGTTTTAAAATGTTTTATTTTTGAATGTCAGTTCACATTTGTAGGTGGATCATCAGTGTTGGAGCTAAAATTAGCATGTTTAAAGTGATTTTCATGCTTCCAGGGGCCCTAAACACAAGATTTATGGAATGGTTAAAAGTGCATGAAAATGGCCAATTTACTCACTCTGAGTTCTCAAAAAGGGTTTCTTCACCCCGGGAAGTTAATTAAATACCATTTGGAGGCATTTAATGTTCGAGCAAAAACGGCTGATTTTCGACAAAAGAGATAACACCCCCCCATTACGTCATGCTTCAGAAATGTGGAAAATGGTCCGTTTTCAAATGTTTTATTTTTGAACGTCAGTTCACATTTGTAGGTGGATCATCAGTGTTAGAGCTAAAATTAGCATGTTTAAAGTGATTTTCATGCTTCCAGGGGCTCGGGAAGTGAATTAAATACTATTTGGAGGCATATAATGTTCAAGCAAAAACAGCTGATTTTTGACAAAAGAGATAACACCCCCCCCATTACGTCATGCTTCAGAAATGTGGAAAATGGTCCGTTTTCAAATGTTTTATTTTTGAACGTCAGTTCACATTTGTAGGTGGATCATCAGTGTTAGAGCTAAAATTAGCATGTTTAAAGTGATTTTCATGCTTCCAGGGGCCCTAAACACAAGATTTATGGAATGGTTAAAAGTGCATGAAAATTGCCAATTTACTCACTCTGAGTTCTCAAAAAGGGTTTCTTCACCCCGGGAAGTTAATTAAATACAATTTGGAGGCATTTAATGTTCGAGCAAAAACGGCTGATTTTCGACAAAAGAGATAACACCCCCCCATTACGTCATGCTTCAGAAATGTGGAAAATGGTCCGTTTTCAAATGTTTTATTTTTGAACATCAGTTCACATTTGTACGTGGCTCATCAGTGTTAGAGC
Organism: Lissotriton vulgaris; assembly: GCF_964263255.1. Lineage (NCBI taxonomy): Eukaryota > Metazoa > Chordata > Amphibia > Caudata > Salamandridae > Lissotriton > Lissotriton vulgaris. Next base: position 1,440,015 of record NW_028246385.1, read on the forward strand.
TAAAATTAGCTTGTTTAAAGTGATTTTCATGCTTCCAGGGGCTCGGGAAGTGAATTAAATACTATTTGGAGGCATTTAATGTTCAATCAAAAACAGCTGATTTTTGACAAAAGAGATAACACCCCCCCATTACGTCATGCTTCAGAAATGTGGAAAATGGTCCGTTTTCAAATGTTTTATTTTTGAACGTCAGTTCACATTTGTAGGTGGATCATCAGTGTTAGAGCTAAAATTAGCATGTTTAAAGTGATTTTCATGCTTCCAGGGGCCCTAAACTCAAGATTTATGGAATGGTTAAAAGTGCATGAAAATGGCTAATTTATTCACTCTGAGTTCTCAAAAAGGGTTTCTTCACCCCGGAAAGTTAATTAAATACCATTTGGAGGCATTTAATGTTCGAGCAAAAACGGCTGATTTTCGACAAAAGAGATAACACCCCCCCATTACGTCATGCTTCAGAAATGTGGAAAATGGTCCGTTTTCAAATGTTTTATTTTTGAACGTCAGTTCACATTTGTAGGTGGATCATCAGTGTTAGAGCTAAAATTAGCATGTTTAAAGTGATTTTCATGCTTCCAGGGGCTCGGGAAGTGAATTAAATACTATTTGGAGGCATTTAATGTTCAATCAAAAACAGCTGATTTTTGACAAAAGAGATAACACCCCCCCATTACGTCATGCTTCAGAAATGTGGAAAATGGTCTGTTTTCAAATGTTTTATTTTTGAACGTCAGTTCACATTTGTAGGTGGATCATCAGTGTTAGAGCGAAAATTAGCATGTTTAAAGTGATTTTCATGCTTCCACGGGCCCTAAACACAAGATTTATGGAATGGTTAAAAGTGCATGAAAATGGCAAATTTACTCACTCTGAGTTCTCAAAAAGGGTTTCTTCACTCCGGGAAGTTAATTAAATACCAATTGGAGGCATTTAATGTTCGAGCAAAAACGGCTGATTTTCGACAAAAGAGATAACACCCCCATTAAGTCATGCTTCAGAAATGTGGAAAATGGTCAGTTTTCAAATGTTTTATTTTTGAACGTCAGTTCACATTTGAAGGTGGATCATCAGTGTTAGAGCTAAAATTAGCATGTTTAAAGTGATTTTCATGCTTCCAGGGGCTCGGGAAGTGAAATAAATACTATTTGGAGGCATTTAATGTTCAATCAAAAACAGCTGATTTTTGACAAAAGAGATAACACCCCCCATTACGTCATGCTTTAGAAATGTGGAAAATGGTCCGTTTTAAAATGTTTTATTTTTGAACGTCAGTTCACATTTGTAGGTGGATCATCAGTGTTGGAGCTAAAATTAGCATGTTTAAAGTGATTTTCATGCTTCCAGGGGCCCTAAACACAAGATTTATGGAATGGTTAAAAGTGCATGAAAATGGCCAATTTATTAACTCTGAGTTCTCAAAAAGGGTTTCTTCACCCCGGGAAGTTAATTAAATACCATTTGGAGGCATTTAATGTTCGAGCAAAAACGGCTGATTTTCGACAAAAGAGATAACACCCCCCCATTACGTCATGCTTGAGAAATGTGGAAAATGGTCCGTTTTCAAATGTTTTATTTTTGAACGTCAGTTCACATTTGTAGGTGGATCATCAGTGTTAGAGCTAAAATTAGCATGTTTAAAGTGATTTTCATGCTTCCTGGGGCCCGGGAAGTGAATTAAATACTATTTGGAGGCATTTAATGTTCAAGCAAAAACAGCTGATTTTTGACAAAAGAGATAACATCCCCCCCATTACGTCATGCTTGAGAAATGTGGAAAATGGTCCGTTTTCAAATGTTTTATTTTTGAACGTCAGTTCACATTTGTAGGTGGATCATCAGTGTTAGAGCTAAAATTAGCATGTTTAAAGTGATTTCATGCTTCCAGGGGCCCTAAACACAAGATTTATGGAATGGTTAAAAGTGCATGAAAATGGCCAATTTACTCACTCTGAGTTCTCAAAAAGGGTTTCTTCACCCCGGGAAGTTAATTAAATACAATTTGGAGGCATTTAATGTTCGAGCAAAAACGGCTGATTTTCGACAAAAGAGATAACACCCCCCCATTACGTCATGCTTCAGAAATGTGGACAATGGTCCGTTTTCAAATGTTTTATTTTTGAACGTCAGTTCACATTTGTAGGTGGATCATCAGTGTTGGAGCTAAAATTAGCATGTTTAAAGTGATTTTCATGCTTCCAGGGGCTCGGGAAGTGAATTAAATACTATTTGGAGGCATTTAATGTTCAATCAAAAACAGCTGATTTTTGACAAAAGAGATAACACCCCCCCATTACGTCATGCTTCAGAAATGTGGAAAATGGTCCGTTTTCAAATGTTTTATTTTTGAACGTCAGTTCACATTTGTAGGTGGATCATCAGTGTTAGAGCTAAAATTAGCATGTTTAAAGTGATTTTCATGCTTCCAGGGGCCCTAAACACAAGATTTATGGAATGGTTAAAAGTGCATGAAAATGGCCAATTTACTCACTCTGAGTTCTCAAAAAGGGTTTCTTCACCCCGGGAAGTTAATTAAATACCATTTGGAGGCATTTAATGTTCGAGCAAAAACGGCTGATTTTCGACAAAAGAGATAACACCCCCCCCCCCATTACGTCATGCTTCAGAAATGTGGAAAATGGTCCGTTTTCAAATGTTTTATTTTTGAATGTCAGTTCACATTTGTAGGTGGATCATCAGTGTTAGAGCTAAAATTAGCATGTTTAAAGTGATTTTCATGCTTCCAGGGGCTCGGGAAGTGAATTAAATACTATTTGGAGGCATTTAATGTTCAAGCAAAAACAGCTGATTTTTGACAAAAGAGATAACACCCCCCCATTACGTCATGCTTCAGAAATGTGGAAAATGGTCCGTTTTCAAATGTTTTATTTTTGAACGTCAGTTCACATTTGTATGTGGATCATCAGTGTTAGAGCTAAAATTAGCATGTTTAAAGTGATTTTCATGCTTCCAGGGGCCCTAAACACAAGATTTATGGAATGGTTAAAAGTGCATGAAAATGGCCAAGTTACTCACTCTGAGTTCTCAAAAAGTGTTTCTTCACCCCGGGAAGTTAATTAAATACCATTTGGAGGCATTTAATGTTCGAGCAGAAACGGCTGATTTTCGACAAAAGAGATAACACCCCCCCATTAAGTTATGCTTCAGAAATGTGGAAAATGGTCCGTTTTCAAATGTTTTATTTTGGAACGTCAGTTCACATTTGTAGGTGGATCAACAGTGTTAGAGCTAAAATTAGCATGTTTATAGTGATGTTCATGCTTCCAGGGGCTCGGGAAGTGAATTAAATACTATTTGGAGGCATTTAATGTTCAATCAAAAACAGCTCATTTTTGACAAAAGAGATAACACCCCCCCATTACGTCATGCTTCAGAAATGTGGAAAATGGTCCGTTTTAAAATGTTTTATTTTTGAATGTCAGTTCACATTTGTAGGTGGATCATCAGTGTTGGAGCTAAAATTAGCATGTTTAAAGTTATTTTCATGCTTCCAGGGGCCCTAAACACAAGATTTATGGAATGGTTAAAAGTGCATGAAAATGGCCATTTACTCACTCTGAGTTCTCAAAAAGGGTTTCTTCACCCCGGGAAGTTAATTAAATACCATTTGGAGGCATTTAATGTTCGAGCAAAAACGGCTGATTTTCGACAAAAGAGATAACACCCCCCCATTACGTCATGCTTCAGAAATGTGGAAAATGGTCCGTTTTCAAATGTTTTATTTTTGAACGTCAGTTCACATTTGTAGGTGGATCATCAGTGTTAGAGCTAAAATTAGCATGTTTAAAGTGATTTTCATGCTTCCAGGGGCTCGGGAAGTGAATTAAATACTATTTGGAGGCATTTAATGTTCAAGCAAAAACAGCTGATTTTTGACAAAAGAGATAACACCCCCCCCCATTACATCATGCTTCAGAAATGTGGAAAATGGTCCGTTTTCAAATGTTTTATTCTTGAACGTCAGTTCACATTTGTAGGTGGATCATCAGTGTTAGAGCTAAAATTAGCATGTTTAAAGTGATTTTCATGCTTCCAGGGGCCCTAAACACAAGATTTATGGAATGGTTAAAAGTGCATGAAAATGGCCAATTTACTCACTCTGAGTTCTCAAAAGGGTTTCTTCACCCCGGGAAGTTAATTAAATACCATTTGGAGGCATTTAATGTTCGAGCAAAAACGGCTGATTTTCGACAAAAGAGATAACACCCCCCCATTACGTCATGCTTCAGAAATGTGGAAAATGGTCCGTTTTCAAATGTTTTATTTTTGAACGTCAGTTCACATTTGTAGGTGGATCATCAGTGTTAGAGCTAAAATTAGCATGTTTAAAGTGATTTTCATGCTTCCAGGGGCTCGGGAAGTGAATTAAATACTATTTGGAGGCATTTAATGTTCAATCAAAAACAGCTGATTTTTGACAAAAGAGATAACACCCCCCCATTACGTCATGCTTCAGAAATGTGGAAAATGGTCCGTTTTCAAATGTTTTATTTTTGAACGTCAGTTCACATTTGTAGGTGGATCATCAGTGTTGGAGCTAAAATTAGCATGTTTAAAGTGATTTTCATGCTTCCAGGGGCGCTAAACACAAGATTTATGGAATGGTTAAAAGTGCATGAAAATGGCCAATTTATTAACTCTGAGTTCTCAAAAAGGGTTTCTTCACCCCGGGAAGTTAATTAAATACCATTTGGAGGCATTTAATGTTCGAGCAAAAACGGCTGATTTTCGACAAAAGAGATAACACCCCCCATTACGTCATGCTTGAGAAATGTGGAAAATGGTCCGTTTTCAAATGTTTTATTTTTGAACGTCAGTTCACATTTGTAGGTGGATCATCAGTGTTAGAGCTAAAATTAGCATGTTTAAAGTGATTTTCATGCTTCCAGGGGCTCGGGAAGTGAATTAAATACTATTTGGAGGCATTTAATGTTCAAGCAAAAACAGCTGATTTTTGACAAAAGAGATAACACCCCCCCCCCCCATTACGTCATGCTTCAGAAATGTGGAAAATGGTCCCTTTCAAATGTTTTTTTTTTGAACGTCAGTTCACATTTGTAGGTGGATCATCAGTGTTAGAGCTAAAATTAGCATGTTTAAAGTGATTTTCATGCTTCCAGGGGCCCTAAACACAAGATTTATGGAATGGTTAAAAGTGCATGAAAATGGCCAATTTACTCACTCTGAGTTCTCAAAAAGGGTTTCTTCACCCCGGGAAGTTAATTAAATACAATTTGGAGGCATTTAATGTTCGAGCAAAAACGGCGGATTTTCGACAAAAGAGATAACACCCCCCCATTACGTCATGCTTCAGAAATTGGAAAATGGTCCGTTTTCAAATGTTTTATTTTTGAACGTCAGTTCACATTTGTAGGTGGATGATAAGTGTTAGAGCTAAAATTAGCATGTTTAAAGTGATTTTCATTCTTCCAGGGGCCCTAAACACAAGATTTATGGAATGGTTAAAAGTGCATGAAAATGGCCAATTTACTCACTCTGAGTTCTCAAAAAGGGTTTCTTCACCCCGGGAAGTTAATTAAATACCATTTGGAGGCATTTAATGTTCGAGCAAAAATGGCTGATTTTCGACAAAAGAGATAACACCCCCCCCATTACGTCATGCTTCAGAAATGTGGAAAATGGTCCGTTTTCAAATGTTTTATTTTTGAACGTCAGTTCACATTTGTAGGTGGATCATCAGTGTTAGAGCTAAAATTAGCATGTTTAAAGTGATTTTCATGCTTCCAGGGGCCCTAAACACAAGATTTATGGAATGGTTAAAAGTGCATGAAAATGGCCAATTTACTCACTCTGAGTTCTCAAAAAGGGTTTTTTCACCCCGGGAAGTTAATTAAATACCATTTGGAGGCATTTAATGTTCGAGCAAAAACGGCTGATTTTCGACAAAAGAGATAACACCCCCCATTACGTCATGCTTGAGAAATGTGGAAAATGGTCCGTTTTCAAATGTTTTATTTTTGAACGTCAGTTCACATTTGTAGGTGGATCATCAGTGTTAGAGCTAAAATTAGCATGTTTAAAGTGATTTTCATGCTTCCAGGGGCTCGGGAAGTGAATTAAATACTATTTGGAGGCATTTAATGTTCAAGCAAAAACAGCTGATTTTTGACAAAAGAGATAACACCCCCCCCCATTACGTCATGCTTCAGAAATGTGGAAAATGGTCCTTTTCAAATGTTTTATTTTTGAACGTCAGTTCACATTTGTAGGTGGATCATCAGTGTTAGAGCTAAAATTAGCATGTTTAAAGTGATTTTCATGCTTCCAGGGGCCCTAAACACAAGATTTATGGAATGGTTAAAAGTGCATGAAAATGGCCAATTTACTCACTCTGAGTTCTCAAAAAGGGTTTCTTCACCCCGGGAAGTTAATTAAATACAATTTGGAGGCATTTAATGTTCGAGCAAAAACGGCTGATTTTCGACAAAAGAGATAACACCCCCCCATTACGTCATGCTTCAGAAATTGGAAAATGGTCCGTTTTCAAATGTTTTATTTTTGAACGTCAGTTCACATTTGTAGGTGGATCATCAGTGTTAGAGCTAAAATTAGCATGTTTAAAGTGATTTTCATGCTTCCAGGGGCCCTAAACACAAGATTTATGGAATGGTTAAAAGTGCATGAAAATGGCCAATTTACTCACTCTGAGTTCTCAAAAAGGGTTTTTTCACCCCGGGAAGTTAATTAAATACCATTTGGAGGCATTTAATGTTCGAGCAAAAACGGCTGATTTTCGACAAAAGAGATAACACCCCCCATTACGTCATGCTTGAGAAATGTGGAAAATGGTCCGTTTTCAAATGTTTTATTTTTGAACGTCAGTTCACATTTGTAGGTGGATCATCAGTGTTAGAGCTAAAATTAGCATGTTTAAAGTGATTTTCATGCTTCCAGGGGCTCGGGAAGTGAATTAAATACTATTTGGAGGCATTTAATGTTCAAGCAAAAACAGCTGATTTTTGACAAAAGAGATAACACCCCCCCCCATTACGTCATGCTTCAGAAATGTGGAAAATGGTCCTTTTCAAATGTTTTATTTTTGAACGTCAGTTCACATTTGTAGGTGGATCATCAGTGTTAGAGCTAAAATTAGCATGTTTAAAGTGATTTTCATGCTTCCAGGGGCCCTAAACACAAGATTTATGGAATGGTTAAAAGTGCATGAAAATGGCCAATTTACTCACTCTGAGTTCTCAAAAAGGGTTTCTTCACCCCGGGAAGTTAATTAAATACAATTTGGAGGCATTTAATGTTCGAGCAAAAACGGCTGATTTTCGACAAAAGAGATAACACCCCCCCATTACGTCATGCTTCAGAAATTGGAAAATGGTCCGTTTTCAAATGTTTTATTTTTGAACGTCAGTTCACATTTGTAGGTGGATCATCAGTGTTGGAGCTAAAATTAGCATGTTTAAAGTGATTTTCATGCTTCCAGGGGCGCTAAACACAAGATTTATGGAATGGTTAAAAGTGCATGAAAATGGCCAATTTATTAACTCTGAGTTCTCAAAAAGGGTTTCTTCACCCCGGGAAGTTAATTAAATACCATTTGGAGGCATTTAATGTTCGAGCAAAAACGGCTGATTTTCGACAAAAGAGATAACACCCCCCCATTACGTCATGCTTGAGAAATGTGGAAAATGGTCCGTTTTCAAATGTTTTATTTTTGAACGTCAGTTCACATTTGTAGGTGGATCATCAGTGTTAGAGCTAAAATTAGCATGTTTAAAGTGATTTTCATGCTTCCAGGGGCTCGGGAAGTGAATTAAATACTATTTGGAGGCATTTAATGTTCAAGCAAAAACAGCTGATTTTTGACAAAAGAGATAACACCCCCCCCCCATTACGTCATGCTTCAGAAATGTGGAAAATGGTCCTTTTCAAATGTTTTATTTTTGAACGTCAGTTCACATTTGTAGGTGGATCATCAGTGTTAGAGCTAAAATTAGCATGTTTAAAGTGATTTTCATGCTTCCAGGGGCCCTAAACACAAGATTTATGGAATGGTTAAAAGTGCATGAAAATGGCCAATTTACGCACTCTGAGTTCTCAAAAAGGGTTTCTTCACCCCGGGAAGTTAATTAAATACAATTTGGAGGCATTTAATGTTCGAGCAAAAACGGCGGATTTTCGACAAAAGAGATAACACCCCCCCATTACGTCATGCTTCAGAAATTGGAAAATGGTCCGTTTTCAAATGTTTTATTTTTGAACATCAGTTCACATTTGTAGGTGGATGATAAGTGTTAGAGCTAAAATTAGCATGTTTAAAGTGATTTTCATTCTTCCAGGGGCCCTAAACACAAGATTTATGGAATGGTTAAAAGTGCATGAAAATGGCCAATTTACTCACTCTGAGTTCTCAAAAAGGGTTTCTTCACCCCGGGAAGTTAATTAAATACCATTTGGAGGCATTTAATGTTCGAGCAAAAACGGCTGATTTTCGACAAAAGAGATAACACCCCCCCATTACGTCATGCTTCAGAAATGTGGAAAATGGTCCGTTTTCAAATGTTTTATTTTTGAACGTCAGTTCACATTTGTAGGTGGATCATCAGTGTTAGAGCTAAAATTAGCATGTTTAAAGTGATTTTCATGCTTCCAGGGGCCCTAAACACAAGATTTATGGAATGGTTAAAAGTGCATGAAAATGGCCAATTTACTCACTCTGAGTTCTCAAAAAGGGTTTTTTCACCCCGGGAAGTTAATTAAATACCATTTGGAGGCATTTAATGTTCGAGCAAAAACGGCTGATTTTCGACAAAAGAGATAACACCCCCCATTACGTCATGCTTGAGAAATGTGGAAAATGGTCCGTTTTCAAATGTTTTATTTTTGAACGTCAGTTCACATTTGTAGGTGGATCATCAGTGTTAGAGCTAAAATTAGCATGTTTAAAGTGATTTTCATGCTTCCAGGGGCTCGGGAAGTGAATTAAATACTATTTGGAGGCATTTAATGTTCAAGCAAAAACAGCTGATTTTTGACAAAAGAGATAACACCCCCCCCCATTACGTCATGCTTCAGAAATGTGGAAAATGGTCCTTTTCAAATGTTTTATTTTTGAATGTCAGTTCACATTTGTAGGTGGATCATCAGTGTTAGAGCTAAAATTAGCATGTTTAAAGTGATTTTCATGCTTCCAGGGGCCCTAAACACAAGATTTATGGAATGGTTAAAAGTGCATGAAAATGGCCAATTTACTCACTCTGAGTTCTCAAAAAGGGTTTCTTCACCCCGGGAAGTTAATTAAATACAATTTGGAGGCATTTAATGTTCGAGCAAAAACGGCTGATTTTCGACAAAAGAGATAACACCCCCCCATTACGTCATGCTTCAGAAATTGGAAAATGGTCCGTTTTCAAATGTTTTATTTTTGAACGTCAGTTCACATTTGTAGGTGGATGATAAGTGTTAGAGCTAAAATTAGCATGTTTAAAGTGATTTTCATTCTTCCAGGGGCCCTAAACACAAGATTTATGGAATGGTTAAAAGTGCATGAAAATGGCCAATTTACTCACTCTGAGTTCTCAAAAAGGGTTTCTTCACCCCGGGAAGTTAATTAAATACCATTTGGAGGCATTTAATGTTCGAGCAAAAACGGCTGATTTTCGACAAAAGAGATAACACCCCCCCATTACGTCATGCTTCAGAAATGTGGAAAATGGTCCGTTTTCAAATGTTTTATTTTTGAACGTCAGTTCACATTTGTAGGTGGATCATCAGTGTTAGAGCTAAAATTAGCATGTTTAAAGTGATTTTCATGCTTCCAGGGGCCCTAAACACAAGATTTATGGAATGGTTAAAAGTGCATGAAAATGGCCAATTTACTCACTCTGAGTTCTCAAAAAGGGTTTTTTCACCCCGGGAAGTTAATTAAATACCATTTGGAGGCATTTAATGTTCGAGCAAAAACGGCTGATTTTCGACAAAAGAGATAACACCCCCCCATTACGTCATGCTTCAGAAATGTGGAAAATGGTCCGTTTTCAAATGTTTTATTTTTGAACGTCAGTTCACATTTGTAGGTGGATCATCAGTGTTAGAGCTAAAATTAGCATGTTTAAAGTGATTTTCATGCTTCAAGGGGCTCGGGAAGTGAATTAAATACTATTTGGAGGCATTTAATGTTCAAGCAAAAACAGCTGATTTTTGACAAAAGAGATAACACCCCCCCATTACGTCATGCTTCAGAAATGTGGAAAATGGTCCGTTTTCAAATGTTTTATTTTTGAACGTCAGTTCACATTTGTAGGTGGATCATCAGTGTTAGAGCTAAAATTAGCATGTTTAAAGTGATTTTCATGCTTCCAGGGGCCCTAAACACAAGATTTATGGAATGGTTAAAAGTGCATGAAAATGGCCAATTTACTCACTCTGAGTTCTCAAAAAGGGTTTCTTCACCCCGGGAAGTTAATTAAATACCATTTGGAGGCATTTAATGTTCGAGCAAAAACAGCTGATTTTCGACAAAAGAGATAACACCCCCCCATTACGTCATGCTTCAGAAATGTGGAAAATGGTCCGTTTTCAAATTTTTATTTTTGAACATCAGTTCACATTTGTAGGTGGATCATCAGTGTTAGAGCTAAAATTAGCATGTTTAAAGTGATTTTCATGCTTCCAGGGGCTCGGGAAGTGAATTAAATACTATTTGGAGGCATTTAATGTTCAATCAAAAACAGCTGATTTTTGACAAAAGAGATAACACCCCCCCATTACGTCATGCTTCAGAAATGTGGAAAATAGTCCGTTTTCAAATGTTTTATTTTTGAACGTCAGTTCACATTTGTAGGTGCATCATCAGTGTTAGAGCTAAAATTAGCATGTTTAAAGTGATTTTCATGCTTCCAGGGGCCCTAAACACAAGATTTATGGAATGGTTAAAAGTGCATGAAAATGGCCAATTTACTCACTCTGAGTTCTCAAAAAGGGTTTCTTCACCCCGGGAAGTTAATTAAATACCATTTGGAGGCATTTAATGTTCGAGCAAAAACGGCTGATTTTCGACAAAAGAGATAACGGCCCCCCCATTACGTCATGCTTCAGAAATGTGGAAAATGGTCCGTTTTCAAATGTTTTATTTTTGAACATCAGTTCACATTTGTAGGTGGATCATCAGTGTTAGAGCTAAAATTAGCATGTTTAAAGTGATTTTCATGCTTCCAGGGCCTCGGGAAGTGAATTAAATACTATTTGGAGGCATTTAATGTTCAAGCAAAAACAGCTGATTTTTGACAAAAGAGATAACACCCCCCCATTACGTCATGCTTCAGAAATGTGGAAAATGGTCCGTTTTCAAATGTTTTATTTTTGAACGTCAGTTCACATTTGTAGGTGGATCATCAGTGTTAGAGCTAAAATTAGCATGTTTAAAGTGATTTTCATGCTTCCAGGGGCCCTAAACACAAGATTTATGGAATGGTTAAAAGTGCATGAAAATGGCCAATTTACTCACTCTGAGTTCTCAAAAAGGGTTTCTTCACCCCGGGAAGTTAATTAAATACCATTTGGAGGCATTTAATGTTCGAGCAAAAACGGCTGATTTTCGACAAAAGAGATAACACCCCCCCATTACGTCATGCTTCAGAAATGTGGAAAATGGTCCGTTTTCAAATGTTTTATTTTTGAACGTCAGTTCACATTTGTAGGTGGATCATCAGTGTTAGAGCTAAAATTAGCATGTTTAAAGTGATTTTCATGCTTCAAGGGGCTCGGGAAGTGAATTAAATACTATTTGGAGGCATTTAATGTTCAAGCAAAAACAGCTGATTTTTGACAAAAGAGATAACACCCCCCCATTACGTCATGCTTCAGAAATGTGGAAAATGGTCCGTTTTCAAATGTTTTATTTTTGAACGTCAGTTCACATTTGTAGGTGGATCATCAGTGTTAGAGCTAAAATTAGCATGTTTAAAGTGATTTTCATGCTTCCAGGGGCCCTAAACACAAGATTTATGGAATGGTTAAAAGTGCATGAAAATGGCCAATTTACTCACTCTGAGTTCTCAAAAAGGGTTTCTTCACCCCGGGAAGTTAATTAAATACCATTTGGAGGCATTTAATGTTCGAGCAAAAACGGCTGATTTTCGACAAAAGAGATAACACCCCCCCATTACGTCATGCTTCAGAAATGTGGAAAATGGTCCGTTTTCAAATTTTTATTTTTGAACATCAGTTCACATTTGTAGGTGGATCATCAGTGTTAGAGCTAAAATTAGCATGTTTAAAGTGATTTTCATGCTTCCAGGGGCTCGGGAAGTGAATTAAATACTATTTGGAGGCATTTAAAGTTCAATCAAAAACAGCTGATTTTTGACAAAAGAGATAACACCCCCCCATTACGTCATGCTTCAGAAATGTGGAAAATGGTCTGTTTTCAAATGTTTTATTTTTGAATGTCAGTTCACATTTGTAGGTGGATCATCAGTGTTGGAGCTAAAATTAGCACGTTTAAAGTGATTTTCATGCTTCCAGGGGCCCTAAACACAAGATTTATGGAATGGTTAAAAGTGCATGAAAATGGCCAATTTATTAACTCTGAGTTCTCAAAAAGGGTTTCTTCAACCCGGGAAGTTAATTAAATACCATTTGGAGGCATTTAATGTTCAAGCAAAAACGGCTGATTTTCGACAAAAGAGATAACACCCCCCCATTACGTCATGCTTGAGAAATGTGGAAAATGGTCCGTTTTCAAATGTTTTATTTTTGAACGTCAGTTCACATTTGTAGGTGGATCATCAGTGTTAGAGCTAAAATTAGCATGTTTAAAGTGATTTTCATGCTTCCAGGGGCTCGGGAAGTGAATTAAATACTATTTGGAGGCATTTAATGTTCAAGCAAAAACAGCTGATTTTTGACTAAAGAGATAACACCCCCCCCATTACGTCATGCTTCAGAAATGTGGAAAATGGTCCGTTTTCAAATGTTTTATTTTTGAACGTCAGTTCACATTTGTAGGTGGATGATAAGTGTTAGAGCTAAAATTAGCATGTTTAAAGTGATTTTCATTCTTCCAGGGGCCCTAAACACAAGATTTATGGAATGGTTAAAAGTGCATGAAAATGGCCAAGTTACTCACTCTGAGTTCTCAAAAAGTGTTTCTTCACCCCGGGAAGTTAATTAAATACCATTTGGAGGCATTTAATGTTCGAGCAGAAACGGCTGATTTTCGACAAAAGAGATAACACCCCCCCATTAAGTTATGCTTCAGAAATGTGGAAAATGGTCCGTTTTCAAATGTTTTATTTTGGAACGTCAGTTCACATTTGTAGGTGGATCATCAGTGTTAGAGCTAAAATTAGCATGTTTATAGTGATGTTCATGCTTCCAGGGGCTCGGGAAGTGAATTAAATACTATTTGGAGGCATTTAATGTTCAATCAAAAACAGCTCATTTTTGACAAAAGAGATAACACCCCCCCATTACGTCATGCTTCAGAAATGTGGAAAATGGTCCGTTTTAAAATGTTTTATTTTTGAATGTCAGTTCACATTTGTAGGTGGATCATCAGTGTTGGAGCTAAAATTAGCATGTTTAAAGTTATTTTCATGCTTCCAGGGGCCCTAAACACAAGATTTATGGAATGGTTAAAAGTGCATGAAAATGGCCATTTACTCACTCTGAGTTCTCAAAAAGGGTTTCTTCACCCCGGGAAGTTAATTAAATACCATTTGGAGGCATTTAATGTTCGAGCAAAAACGGCTGATTTTCGACAAAAGAGATAACACCCCCCCATTACGTCATGCTTCAGAAATGTGGAAAATGGTCCGTTTTCAAATGTTTTATTTTTGAACGTCAGTTCACATTTGTAGGTGGATCATCAGTGTTAGAGCTAAAATTAGCATGTTTAAAGTGATTTTCATGCTTCCAGGGGCTCGGGAAGTGAATTAAATACTATTTGGAGGCATTTAATGTTCAAGCAAAAACAGCTGATTTTTGACAAAAGAGATAACACCCCCCCCCATTACATCATGCTTCAGAAATGTGGAAAATGGTCCGTTTTCAAATGTTTTATTCTTGAACGTCAGTTCACATTTGTAGGTGGATCATCAGTGTTAGAGCTAAAATTAGCATGTTTAAAGTGATTTTCATGCTTCCAGGGGCCCTAAACACAAGATTTATGGAATGGTTAAAAGTGCATGAAAATGGCCAATTTACTCACTCTGAGTTCTCAAAAGGGTTTCTTCACCCCGGGAAGTTAATTAAATACCATTTGGAGGCATTTAATGTTCGAGCAAAAACGGCTGATTTTCGACAAAAGAGATAACACCCCCCCATTACGTCATGCTTCAGAAATGTGGAAAATGGTCCGTTTTCAAATGTTTTATTTTTGAACGTCAGTTCACATTTGTAGGTGGATCATCAGTGTTAGAGCTAAAATTAGCATGTTTAAAGTGATTTTCATGCTTCCAGGGGCTCGGGAAGTGAATTAAATACTATTTGGAGGCATTTAATGTTCAATCAAAAACAGCTGATTTTTGACAAAAGAGATAACACCCCCCCATTACGTCATGCTTCAGAAATGTGGAAAATGGTCCGTTTTCAAATGTTTTATTTTTGAACGTCAGTTCACATTTGTAGGTGGATCATCAGTGTTGGAGCTAAAATTAGCATGTTTAAAGTGATTTTCATGCTTCCAGGGGCGCTAAACACAAGATTTATGGAATGGTTAAAAGTGCATGAAAATGGCCAATTTATTAACTCTGAGTTCTCAAAAAGGGTTTCTTCACCCCGGGAAGTTAATTAAATACCATTTGGAGGCATTTAATGTTCGAGCAAAAACGGCTGATTTTCGACAAAAGAGATAACACCCCCCATTACGTCATGCTTGAGAAATGTGGAAAATGGTCCGTTTTCAAATGTTTTATTTTTGAACGTCAGTTCACATTTGTAGGTGGATCATCAGTGTTAGAGCTAAAATTAGCATGTTTAAAGTGATTTTCATGCTTCCAGGGGCTCGGGAAGTGAATTAAATACTATTTGGAGGCATTTAATGTTCAAGCAAAAACAGCTGATTTTTGACAAAAGAGATAACACCCCCCCCCCCCCATTACGTCATGCTTCAGAAATGTGGAAAATGGTCCTTTTCAAATGTTTTATTTTTGAACGTCAGTTCACATTTGTAGGTGGATCATCAGTGTTAGAGCTAAAATTAGCATGTTTAAAGTGATTTTCATGCTTCCAGGGGCCCTAAACACAAGATTTATGGAATGGTTAAAAGTGCATGAAAATGGCCAATTTACTCACTCTGAGTTCTCAAAAAGGGTTTCTTCACCCCGGGAAGTTAATTAAATACAATTTGGAGGCATTTAATGTTCGAGCAAAAACGGCGGATTTTCGACAAAAGAGATAACACCCCCCCATTACGTCATGCTTCAGAAATTGGAAAATGGTCCGTTTTCAAATGTTTTATTTTTGAACGTCAGTTCACATTTGTAGGTGGATGATAAGTGTTAGAGCTAAAATTAGCATGTTTAAAGTGATTTTCATTCTTCCAGGGGCCCTAAACACAAGATTTATGGAATGGTTAAAAGTGCATGAAAATGGCCAATTTACTCACTCTGAGTTCTCAAAAAGGGTTTCTTCACCCCGGGAAGTTAATTAAATACCATTTGGAGGCATTTAATGTTCGAGCAAAAACGGCTGATTTTCGACAAAAGAGATAACACCCCCCCCATTACGTCATGCTTCAGAAATGTGGAAAATGGTCCGTTTTCAAATGTTTTATTTTTGAACGTCAGTTCACATTTGTAGGTGGATCATCAGTGTTAGAGCTAAAATTAGCATGTTTAAAGTGATTTTCATGCTTCCAGGGTCCCTAAACACAAGATTTATGGAATGGTTAAAAGTGCATGAAAATGGCCAATTTACTCACTCTGAGTTCTCAAAAAGGGTTTTTTCACCCCGGGAAGTTAATTAAATACCATTTGGAGGCATTTAATGTTCGAGCAAAAACGGCTGATTTTCGACAAAAGAGATAACACCCCCCATTACGTCATGCTTGAGAAATGTGGAAAATGGTCCGTTTTCAAATGTTTTATTTTTGAACGTCAGTTCACATTTGTAGGTGGATCATCAGTGTTAGAGCTAAAATTAGCATGTTTAAAGTGATTTTCATGCTTCCAGGGGCTCGGGAAGTGAATTAAATACTATTTGGAGGCATTTAATGTTCAAGCAAAAACAGCTGATTTTTGACAAAAGAGATAACACCCCCCCCCATTACGTCATGCTTCAGAAATGTGGAAAATGGTCCTTTTCAAATGTTTTATTTTTGAACGTCAGTTCACATTTGTAGGTGGATCATCAGTGTTAGAGCTAAAATTAGCATGTTTAAAGTGATTTTCATGCTTCCAGGGGCCCTAAACACAAGATTTATGGAATGGTTAAAAGTGCATGAAAATGGCCAATTTACTCACTCTGAGTTCTCAAAAAGGGTTTCTTCACCCCGGGAAGTTAATTAAATACAATTTGGAGGCATTTAATGTTCGAGCAAAAACGGCTGATTTTCGACAAAAGAGATAACACCCCCCCATTACGTCATGCTTCAGAAATTGGAAAATGGTCCGTTTTCAAATGTTTTATTTTTGAACGTCAGTTCACATTTGTAGGTGGATCATCAGTGTTGGAGCTAAAATTAGCATGTTTAAAGTGATTTTCATGCTTCCAGGGGCGCTAAACACAAGATTTATGGAATGGTTAAAAGTGCATGAAAATGGCCAATTTATTAACTCTGAGTTCTCAAAAAGGGTTTCTTCACCCCGGGAAGTTAATTAAATACCATTTGGAGGCATTTAATGTTCGAGCAAAAACGGCTGATTTTCGACAAAAGAGATAACACCCCCCCATTACGTCATGCTTGAGAAATGTGGAAAATGGTCCGTTTTCAAATGTTTTATTTTTGAACGTCAGTTCACATTTGTAGGTGGATCATCAGTGTTAGAGCTAAAATTAGCATGTTTAAAGTGATTTTCATGCTTCCAGGGGCTCGGGAAGTGAATTAAATACTATTTGGAGGCATTTAATGTTCAAGCAAAAACAGCTGATTTTTGACAAAAGAGATAACACCCCCCCCCCCATTACGTCATGCTTCAGAAATGTGGAAAATGGTCCTTTTCAAATGTTTTATTTTTGAACGTCAGTTCACATTTGTAGGTGGATCATCAGTGTTAGAGCTAAAATTAGCATGTTTAAAGTGATTTTCATGCTTCCAGGGGCCCTAAACACAAGATTTATGGAATGGTTAAAAGTGCATGAAAATGGCCAATTTACGCACTCTGAGTTCTCAAAAAGGGTTTCTTCACCCCGGGAAGTTAATTAAATACAATTTGGAGGCATTTAATGTTCGAGCAAAAACGGCGGATTTTCGACAAAAGAGATAACACCCCCCCATTACGTCATGCTTCAGAAATTGGAAAATGGTCCGTTTTCAAATGTTTTATTTTTGAACGTCAGTTCACATTTGTAGGTGGATGATAAGTGTTAGAGCTAAAATTAGCATGTTTAAAGTGATTTTCATTCTTCCAGGGGCCCTAAACACAAGATTTATGGAATGGTTAAAAGTGCATGAAAATGGCCAATTTACTCACTCTGAGTTCTCAAAAAGGGTTTCTTCACCCCGGGAAGTTAATTAAATACCATTTGGAGGCATTTAATGTTCGAGCAAAAACGGCTGATTTTCGACAAAAGAGATAACACCCCCCCATTACGTCATGCTTCAGAAATGTGGAAAATGGTCCGTTTTCAAATGTTTTATTTTTGAACGTCAGTTCACATTTGTAGGTGGATCATCAGTGTTAGAGCTAAAATTAGCATGTTTAAAGTGATTTTCATGCTTCCAGGGGCCCTAAACACAAGATTTATGGAATGGTTAAAAGTGCATGAAAATGGCCAATTTACTCACTCTGAGTTCTCAAAAAGGGTTTTTTCACCCCGGGAAGTTAATTAAATACCATTTGGAGGCATTTAATGTTCGAGCAAAAACGGCTGATTTTCGACAAAAGAGATAACACCCCCCATTACGTCATGCTTGAGAAATGTGGAAAATGGTCCGTTTTCAAATGTTTTATTTTTGAACGTCAGTTCACATTTGTAGGTGGATCATCAGTGTTAGAGCTAAAATTAGCATGTTTAAAGTGATTTTCATGCTTCCAGGGGCTCGGGAAGTGAATTAAATACTATTTGGAGGCATTTAATGTTCAAGCAAAAACAGCTGATTTTTGACAAAAGAGATAACACCCCCCCCCATTACGTCATGCTTCAGAAATGTGGAAAATGGTCCTTTTCAAATGTTTTATTTTTGAATGTCAGTTCACATTTGTAGGTGGATCATCAGTGTTAGAGCTAAAATTAGCATGTTTAAAGTGATTTTCATGCTTCCAGGGGCCCTAAACACAAGATTTATGGAATGGTTAAAAGTGCATGAAAATGGCCAATTTACTCACTCTGAGTTCTCAAAAAGGGTTTCTTCACCCCGGGAAGTTAATTAAATACAATTTGGAGGCATTTAATGTTCGAGCAAAAACGGCTGATTTTCGACAAAAGAGATAACACCCCCCCATTACGTCATGCTTCAGAAATTGGAAAATGGTCCGTTTTCAAATGTTTTATTTTTGAACGTCAGTTCACATTTGTAGGTGGATGATAAGTGTTAGAGCTAAAATTAGCATGTTTAAAGTGATTTTCATTCTTCCAGGGGCCCTAAACACAAGATTTATGGAATGGTTAAAAGTGCATGAAAATGGCCAATTTACTCACTCTGAGTTCTCAAAAAGGGTTTCTTCACCCCGGGAAGTTAATTAAATACCATTTGGAGGCATTTAATGTTCGAGCAAAAACGGCTGATTTTCGACAAAAGAGATAACACCCCCCCATTACGTCATGCTTCAGAAATGTGGAAAATGGTCCGTTTTCAAATGTTTTATTTTTGAACGTCAGTTCACATTTGTAGGTGGATCATCAGTGTTAGAGCTAAAATTAGCATGTTTAAAGTGATTTTCATGCTTCCAGGGGCCCTAAACACAAGATTTATGGAATGGTTAAAAGTGCATGAAAATGGCCAATTTACTCACTCTGAGTTCTCAAAAAGGGTTTTTTCACCCCGGGAAGTTAATTAAATACCATTTGGAGGCATTTAATGTTCGAGCAAAAACGGCTGATTTTCGACAAAAGAGATAACACCCCCCCATTACGTCATGCTTCAGAAATGTGGAAAATGGTCCGTTTTCAAATGTTTTATTTTTGAACGTCAGTTCACATTTGTAGGTGGATCATCAGTGTTAGAGCTAAAATTAGCATGTTTAAAGTGATTTTCATGCTTCAAGGGGCTCGGGAAGTGAATTAAATACTATTTGGAGGCATTTAATGTTCAAGCAAAAACAGCTGATTTTTGACAAAAGAGATAACACCCCCCCATTACGTCATGCTTCAGAAATGTGGAAAATGGTCCGTTTTCAAATGTTTTATTTTTGAACGTCAGTTCACATTTGTAGGTGGATCATCAGTGTTAGAGCTAAAATTAGCATGTTTAAAGTGATTTTCATGCTTCCAGGGGCCCTAAACACAAGATTTATGGAATGGTTAAAAGTGCATGAAAATGGCCAATTTACTCACTCTGAGTTCTCAAAAAGGGTTTCTTCACCCCGGGAAGTTAATTAAATACCATTTGGAGGCATTTAATGTTCGAGCAAAAACAGCTGATTTTCGACAAAAGAGATAACACCCCCCCATTACGTCATGCTTCAGAAATGTGGAAAATGGTCCGTTTTCAAATTTTTATTTTTGAACATCAGTTCACATTTGTAGGTGGATCATCAGTGTTAGAGCTAAAATTAGCATGTTTAAAGTGATTTTCATGCTTCCAGGGGCTCGGGAAGTGAATTAAATACTATTTGGAGGCATTTAATGTTCAATCAAAAACAGCTGATTTTTGACAAAAGAGATAACACCCCCCCATTACGTCATGCTTCAGAAATGTGGAAAATAGTCCGTTTTCAAATGTTTTATTTTTGAACGCCAGTTCACATTTGTAGGTGCATCATCAGTGTTAGAGCTAAAATTAGCATGTTTAAAGTGATTTTCATGCTTCCAGGGGCCCTAAACACAAGATTTATGGAATGGTTAAAAGTGCATGAAAATGGCCAATTTACTCACTCTGAGTTCTCAAAAAGGGTTTCTTCACCCCGGGAAGTTAATTAAATACCATTTGGAGGCATTTAATGTTCGAGCAAAAACGGCTGATTTTCGACAAAAGAGATAACGGCCCCCCCATTACGTCATGCTTCAGAAATGTGGAAAATGGTCCGTTTTCAAATGTTTTATTTTTGAACATCAGTTCACATTTGTAGGTGGATCATCAGTGTTAGAGCTAAAATTAGCATGTTTAAAGTGATTTTCATGCTTCCAGGGCCTCGGGAAGTGAATTAAATACTATTTGGAGGCATTTAATGTTCAAGCAAAAACAGCTGATTTTTGACAAAAGAGATAACACCCCCCCATTACGTCATGCTTCAGAAATGTGGAAAATGGTCCGTTTTCAAATGTTTTATTTTTGAACGTCAGTTCACATTTGTAGGTGGATCATCAGTGTTAGAGCTAAAATTAGCATGTTTAAAGTGATTTTCATGCTTCCAGGGGCCCTAAACACAAGATTTATGGAATGGTTAAAAGTGCATGAAAATGGCCAATTTACTCACTCTGAGTTCTCAAAAAGGGTTTCTTCACCCCGGGAAGTTAATTAAATACCATTTGGAGGCATTTAATGTTCGAGCAAAAACGGCTGATTTTCGACAAAAGAGATAACACCCCCCCATTACGTCATGCTTCAGAAATGTGGAAAATGGTCCGTTTTCAAATGTTTTATTTTTGAACGTCAGTTCACATTTGTAGGTGGATCATCAGTGTTAGAGCTAAAATTAGCATGTTTAAAGTGATTTTCATGCTTCAAGGGGCTCGGGAAGTGAATTAAATACTATTTGGAGGCATTTAATGTTCAAGCAAAAACAGCTGATTTTTGACAAAAGAGATAACACCCCCCCATTACGTCATGCTTCAGAAATGTGGAAAATGGTCCGTTTTCAAATGTTTTATTTTTGAACGTCAGTTCACATTTGTAGGTGGATCATCAGTGTTAGAGCTAAAATTAGCATGTTTAAAGTGATTTTCATGCTTCCAGGGGCCCTAAACACAAGATTTATGGAATGGTTAAAAGTGCATGAAAATGGCCAATTTACTCACTCTGAGTTCTCAAAAAGGGTTTCTTCACCCCGGGAAGTTAATTAAATACCATTTGGAGGCATTTAATGTTCGAGCAAAAACGGCTGATTTTCGACAAAAGAGATAACACCCCCCCATTACGTCATGCTTCAGAAATGTGGAAAATGGTCCGTTTTCAAATTTTTATTTTTGAACATCAGTTCACATTTGTAGGTGGATCATCAGTGTTAGAGCTAAAATTAGCATGTTTAAAGTGATTTTCATGCTTCCAGGGGCTCGGGAAGTGAATTAAATACTATTTGGAGGCATTTAAAGTTCAATCAAAAACAGCTGATTTTTGACAAAAGAGATAACACCCCCCCATTACGTCATGCTTCAGAAATGTGGAAAATGGTCTGTTTTCAAATGTTTTATTTTTGAATGTCAGTTCACATTTGTAGGTGGATCATCAGTGTTGGAGCTAAAATTAGCACGTTTAAAGTGATTTTCATGCTTCCAGGGGCCCTAAACACAAGATTTATGGAATGGTTAAAAGTGCATGAAAATGGCCAATTTATTAACTCTGAGTTCTCAAAAAGGGTTTCTTCAACCCGGGAAGTTAATTAAATACCATTTGGAGGCATTTAATGTTCAAGCAAAAACGGCTGATTTTCGACAAAAGAGATAACACCCCCCCATTACGTCATGCTTGAGAAATGTGGAAAATGGTCCGTTTTCAAATGTTTTATTTTTGAACGTCAGTTCACATTTGTAGGTGGATCATCAGTGTTAGAGCTAAAATTAGCATGTTTAAAGTGATTTTCATGCTTCCAGGGGCTCGGGAAGTGAATTAAATACTATTTGGAGGCATTTAATGTTCAAGCAAAAACAGCTGATTTTTGACTAAAGAGATAACACCCCCCCCATTACGTCATGCTTCAGAAATGTGGAAAATGGTCCGTTTTCAAATGTTTTATTTTTGAACGTCAGTTCACATTTGTAGGTGGATGATAAGTGTTAGAGCTAAAATTAGCATGTTTAAAGTGATTTTCATTCTTCCAGGGGCCCTAAACACAAGATTTATGGAATGGTTAAAAGTGCATGAAAATGGCCAATTTACTCACTCTGAGTTCTCAAAAAGGGTTTCTTCACCCCGGGAAGTTAATTAAATACCATTTGGAGGCATTTAATGTTCGAGCAAAAACGGCTGATTTTCGACAAAAGAGATAACACCCCCCCATTACGTCATGCTTCAGAAATGTGGAAAATGGTCCGTTTTCAAATGTTTTATTTTTGAACGTCAGTTCACATTTGTAGGTGGATCATCAGTGTTAGAGCTAAAATTAGCATGTTTAAAGTGATTTTCATGCTTCCAGGGGCCCTAAACACAAGATTTATGGAATGGTTAAAAGTGCATGAAAATGGCCAAGTTACTCACTCTGAGTTCTCAAAAAGTGTTTCTTCACCCCGGGAAGTTAATTAAATACCATTTGGAGGCATTTAATGTTCGAGCAGAAACGGCTGATTTTCGACAAAAGAGATTACACCCCCCCATTAAGTCATGCTTCAGAAATGTGGAAAATGGTCCGTTTTCAAATGTTTTATTTTGGAACGTCAGTTCACATTTGTAGGTGGATCATCAGTGTTAGAGCTAAAATTAGCATGTTTATAGTGATGTTCATGCTTCCAGGGGCTCGGGAAGTGAATTAAATACTATTTGGAGGCATTTAATGTTCAATCAAAAACAGCTCATTTTTGACAAAAGAGATAACACCCCCCCCATTACGTCATGCTTCAGAAATGTGGAAAATGGTCCGTTTTAAAATGTTTTATTTTTGAATGTCAGTTCACATTTGTAGGTGGATCATCAGTGTTGGAGCTAAAATTAGCATGTTTAAAGTGATTTTCATGCTTCCAGGGGCCCTAAACACAAGATTTATGGAATGGTTAAAAGTGCATGAAAATGGCCAATTTACTCACTCTGAGTTCTCAAAAAGGGTTTCTTCACCCCGGGAAGTTAATTAAATACCATTTGGAGGCATTTAATGTTCGAGCAAAAACGGCTGATTTTCGACAAAAGAGATAACACCCCCCCATTACGTCATGCTTCAGAAATGTGGAAAATGGTCCGTTTTCAAATGTTTTATTTTTGAACGTCAGTTCACATTTGTAGGTGGATCATCAGTGTTAGAGCTAAAATTAGCATGTTTAAAGTGATTTTCATGCTTCCAGGGGCCCTAAACTCAAGATTTATGGAATGGTTAAAAGTGCAGGAAAATGGCCAATTTACTCACTCTGAGTTCTCAAAAAGGGTTTCTTCACCCCGGGAAGTTAATTAAATACCATTTGGAGGCATTTAATGTTCGAGCAAAAACGGCTGATTTTCGACAAAAGAGATAACACCCCCCCCCCCATTACGTCATGCTTCAGAAATGTGGAAAATGGTCCGTTTTCAAATGTTTTATTTTTGAACATCAGTTCACATTTGTAGGTGGATCATCAGTGTTAGAGCTAAAATTAGCATGTTTAAAGTGATTTTCATGCTTCCAGGGGCTCGGGAAGTGAATTAAATACTATTTGGAGGCATTTAATGTTCAATCAAAAACAGCTGATTTTTGACAAAAGAGATAACACCCCCCCATTACGTCATGCTTCAGAAATGTGGAAAATGGTCCGTTTTCAAATGTTTTATTTTTTAACGTCAGTTCACATTTGTAGGTGGATCATCAGTGTTAGAGCTAAAATTAGCATGTTTAAAGTGATTTTCATGCTTCCATGGGCTCGGGAAGTGAATTAAATACTATTTGGAGGCATTTAATGTTCAAGCAAAAACAGCTGATTTTTGACAAAAGAGATAACACCCCCCCATTACGTCATGCTTCAGAAATGTGGAAAATGGTCCGTTTTCAAATGTTTTATTTTTGAACGTCAGTTCACATTTGTAGGTGGATCATCAGTGTTAGAGCTAAAATTAGCATGTTTAAAGTGATTTTCATGCTTCCAGGGGCCCTAAACAAAAGATTTATGGAATGGTTAAAAGTGCATGAAAATGGCCAAGTTACTCACTCTGAGTTCTCAAAAAGTGTTTCTTCACCCCGGGAAGTTAATTAAATACCATTTGGAGGCATTTAATGTTCGAGCAGAAACGGCTGATTTTCGACAAAAGAGATAACACCCCCCCATTAAGTCATGCTTCAGAAATGTGGAAAATGGTCCGTTTTCAAATGTTTTATTTTGGAACGTCAGTTCACATTTGTAGGTGGATCATCAGTGTTAGAGCTAAAATTAGCATGTTTATAGTGATGTTCATGCTTCCAGGGGCTCGGGAAGTGAATTAAATACTATTTGGAGGCATTTAATGTTCAATCAAAAACAGCTGATTTTTGACAAAAGAGATAACACCCCCCCATTACGTCATGCTTCAGAAATGTGGAAAATGGTCCGTTTTCAAATGTTTTATTTTTGAACGTCAGTTCACATTTGTAGGTGGATCATCAGTGTTAGAGCTAAAATTAGCATGATTAAAGTGATTTTCATGCTTCCAGGGGCCCTAAACACAAGATTTATGGAATGGTTAAAAGTGCATGAAAATGGCCAATTTACTCACTCTGAGTTCTCAAAAAGTGTTTCTTCACCCCGGGAAGTTAATTAAATACCATTTGGAGGCATTTAATGTTCGAGCAGAAACGGCTGATTTTCGACAAAAGAGATAACACCCCCCCCATTAAGTCATGCTTCAGAAATGTGGAAAATGGTCCGTTTCCAAATGTTTTATTTTGGAACGTCAGTTCACATTTGTAGGTGGATCATCAGTGTTAGAGCTAAAATTAGCATGTTTATAGTGATGTTCATGCTTCCAGGGGCTCGGGAAGTGAATTAAATACTATTTGGAGGCATTTAATGTTCAATCAAAAACAGCTGATTTTTGACAAAAGAGATAACACCCCCCCCATTACGTCATGCTTCAGAAATGTGGAAAATGGTCCGTTTTAAAATGTTTTATTTTTGAATGTCAGTTCACATTTGTAGGTGGATCATCAGTGTTGGAGCTAAAATTAGCATGTTTAAAGTGATTTTCATGCTTCCAGGGGCCCTAAACACTAGATTTATGGAATGGTTAAAAGTGCATGAAAATGGCCAATTTACTCACTCTGAGTTCTCAAAAAGGGTTTCTTCACCCCGGGAAGGTAATTAAATACCATTTAGAGGCATTTAATGTTCGAGCAAAAACGGCTGATTTTCGACAAAAGAGATAACACCCCCCCATTACGTCATGATTCAGAAATGTGGAAAATGGTCCGTTTTCAAATGTTTTATTTTTGAACGTCAGTTCACATTTGTAGGTGGATCATCAGTGTTAGAGCTAAAATTAGCATGTTTAAAGTGATTTTCATGCTTCCAGGGGCTCGGGAAGTGAATTAAATACTATTTGGAGGCATTTAATGTTCAAGCAAAAACAGCTGATTTTTGACAAAAGAGATAACCCCCCCCCCATTACGTCATGCTTCAGAAATGTGGAAAATGGTCCGTTTTTAAATGTTTTATTTTTAAACGTCAGTTCACATTTGTAGGTGGATCATCAGTGTTAGAGCTAAAATTAGCATGTTTAAAGTGATTTTCATGCTTCCAGGGGCCCTAAACACAAGATTTATGGAATGGTTAAAAGTGCATGAAAATGGCCAATTTACTCACTCTGAGTTCTCAAAAAGGGTTTCTTCACCCCGGGAAGTTAATTAAATACAATTTGGAGGCATTTAATGTTCGAGCAAAAACGGCTGATTTTCGACAAAAGAGATAACACCCCCCCATTACGTCATGCTTCAGAAATGTGGAAAATGGTCCGTTTTCAAATGTTTTATTTTTGAACATCAGTTCACATTTGTAGGTGGCTCATCAGTGTTAGAGCTAAAATTAGCATGTTTAAAGTGATTTTCATGCTTCCAGGGGCTCGGGAAGTGAATTAAATACTATTTGGAGGCATTTAATGTTCAATCAAAAACAGCGGATTTTTGACAAAAGAGATAACACCCCCCCATTACGTCATGCTTCAGAAATGTGGAAAATGGTCTGTTTTCAAATGTTTTATTTTTTAACGTCAGTTCACATTTGTAGGTGGATCATCAGTGTTAGAGCTAAAATTAGCATGTTTAAAGTGATTTTCATGCTTCCAGGGGCCCTAAACACAAGATTTATGGAATGGTTAAAAGTGCATGAAAATGGCAAATTTACTCACTCTGAGTTCTCAAAAAGGGTTTCTTCACTCCGGGAAGTTAATTAAATACCAATTGGAGGCATTTAATGTTCGAGCAAAAACGGCTGATTTTCGACAAAAGAGATAACACCCCCATTAAGTCATGCTTCAGAAATGTGGAAAATGGTCAGTTTTCAAATGTTTTATTTTTGAACGTCAGTTCACATTTGTAGGTGGATCATCAGTGTTAGAGCTAAAATTAGCATGTTTAAAGTGATTTTCATGCTTCCAGGGGCTCGGGAAGTGAAATAAATACTATTTGGAGGCATTTAATGTTCAATCAAAAACAGCTGATTTTTGACAAAAGAGATAACACCCCCCATTACGTCATGCTTTAGAAATGTGGAAAATGGTCCGTTTTAAAATGTTTTATTTTTGAACGTCAGTTCACATTTGTAGGTGGATCATCAGTGTTGGAGCTAAAATTAGCATGTTTAAAGTGATTTTCATGCTTCCAGGGGCCCTAAACACAAGATTTATGGAATGGTTAAAAGTGCATGAAAATGGCCAATTTATTAACTCTGAGTTCTCAAAAAGGGTTTCTTCACCCCGGGAAGTTAATTAAATACCATTTGGAGGCATTTAATGTTCGAGCAAAAACGGCTGATTTTCGACAAAAGAGATAACACCCCCCCATTACGTCATGCTTGAGAAATGTGGAAAATGGTCCGTTTTCAAATGTTTTATTTTTGAACGTCAGTTCACATTTGTAGGTGGATCATCAGTGTTAGAGCTAAAATTAGCATGTTTAAAGTGATTTTCATGCTTCCAGGGGCCCGGGAAGTGAATTAAATACTATTTGGAGGCATTTAATGTTCAAGCAAAAACAGCTGATTTTTGACAAAAGAGATAACACCCCCCCCAATTACGTCATGCTTCAGAAATGTGGAAAATGGTCCGTTTTCAAATGTTTTATTTTTGAACGTTAGTTCACATTTGTAGGTGGATCATCAGTGTTAGAGCTAAAATTAGCATGTTTAAAGTGATTTTCATGCTTCCAGGGGCCCTAAACACAAGATTTATGGAATGGTTAAAAGTGCATGAAAATGGCCAATTTACTCACTCTGAGTTCTCAAAAAGGGTTTCTTCACCCCGGGAAGTTAATTAAATACCACTTGGAGGCATTTAATGTTCGAGCAAAAACGGCTGATTTTCGACAAAAGAGATAAAACCCCCCATTAAGTCATGCTTCAGAAATGTGGAAAATGGTCCGTTTTCAAATGTTTTATTTTGGAACGTCAGTTCACATTTGTAGGTGGATCATCAGTGTTGGAGCTAAAATTAGCATGTTTATAGTGATGTTCATGCTTCCAGGGGCTCGGGAAGTGAATTAAATACTATTTGGAGGCATTTAATGTTCAATCAAAAACATCTGATTTTTGACAAAAGAGATAACACCCCCCCATTACGTCATGCTTCAGAAATGTGGAAAATGGTCCGTTTTCAAATGTTTTATTTTTGAACGTCAGTTCACATTTGTAGGTGGATCATCAGTGTTAGAGCTAAAATTAGCATGTTTAAAGTGATTTTCATGCTTCCAGGGGCCCTAAACACAAGATTTATGGAATGGTTAAAAGTGCATGAAAATGACCAAGTTACTCACTCTGAGTTCTCAAAAAGTGTTTCTTCACCCCGGGAAGTTAATTAAATACCATTTGGAGGCATTTAATGTTCGAGCAGAAACGGCTGATTTTCGACAAAAGAGATAACACCCCCCCCATTAAGTCATGCTTCAGAAATGTGGAAAATGGTCCGTTTTCAAATGTTTTATTTTGGAACGTCAGTTCACATTTGTAGGTGGATCATCAGTGTTAGAGCTAAAATTAGCATGTTTATAGTGATGTTCATGCTTCCAGGGGCTCGGGAAGTGAATTAAATACTATTTGGAGGCATTTAATGTTCAATCAAAAACAGCTCATTTTTGACAAAAGAGATAACACCCCCCCATTACGTCATGCTTCAGAAATGTGGAAAATGGTCCGTTTTAAAATGTTTTATTTTTGAATGTCAGTTCACATTTTTAGGTGGATCATCAGTGTTGGAGCTAAAATTAGCATGTTTAAAGTGATTTTCATGCTTCCATGGGCCCTAAACACAAGATTTATGGAATGGTTAAAAGTGCATGAAAATGGCCAATTTACTCACTCTGAGTTCTCAAAAAGGGTTTCTTCACCCCGGGAAGTTAATTAAATACCATTTGGAGGCATTTAATGTTCGAGCAAAAACGGCTGATTTTCGACAAAAGAGATAACACCCCCCCATTACGTCATGCTTCAGAAATGTGGAAAATGGTCCGTTTTCAAATGTTTTATTTTTGAACGTCAGTTCACATTTGTAGGTGGATGATAAGTGTTAGAGCTAAAATTAGCATGTTTAAAGTGATTTTTATTCTTCCAGGGGCCCTAAACACAAGATTTATGGAATGGTTAAAAGTGCATGAAAATGGCCAATTTACTCACTCTGAGTTCTCAAAAAGGGTTTCTTCACCCCGGGAAGTTAATTAAATACCATTTGGAGGCATTTAATGTTCGAGCAAAAACGGCTGATTTTCGACAAAAGAGATAACACCCCCCATTACGTCATGCTTCAGAAATGTGGAAAATGGTCCGTTTTCAAATGTTTTATTTTTGAACGTCAGTTCACATTTGTAGGTGGATCATCAGTGTTAGAGCTAAAATTAGCATGTTTAAAGGGATTTTCATGCTTCCAGGGGCTCTGGAAGTGAATTAAATACTATTTGGAGGCATTTAATGTTCAAGCAAAAACAGCTGATTTTTGACAAAAGAGATAACCCCCCCCCCCATTACGTCATGCTTCAGAAATGTGGAAAATGGTCCGTTTTCAAATGTTTTATTTTTAAACGTCAGTTCACATTTGTAGGTGGATCATCAGTGTTAGAGCTAAAATTGGCATGTTTAAAGTGATTTTCATGCTTCCAGGGGCCCTAAACACAAGATTTATGGAATGGTTAAAAGTGCATGAAAATGGCCAATTTACTCACTCTGAGTTCTCAAAAAGGGTTTCTTCACCCCGGGAAGTTAATTAAATACCACTTGGAGGCATTTAATGTTCGAGCAAAAACGGCTGATTTTCGACAAAAGAGATAAAACCCCCCATTAAGTCATGCTTCAGAAATGTGGAAAATGGTCCGTTTTCAAATGTTTTATTTTGGAACGTCAGTTCACATTTGTAGGTGGATCATCAGTGTTGGAGCTAAAATTAGCATGTTTATAGTGATGTTCATGCTTCCAGGGGCTCGGGAAGTGAATTAAATACTATTTGGAGGCATTTAATGTTCAATCAAAAACATCTGATTTTTGACAAAAGAGATAACACCCCCCCATTACGTCATGCTTCAGAAATGTGGAAAATGGTCCGTTTTCAAATGTTTTATTTTTGAACGTCAGTTCACATTTGTAGGTGGATCATCAGTGTTAGAGCTAAAATTAGCATGTTTAAAGTGATTTTCATGCTTCCAGGGGCCCTAAACACAAGATTTATGGAATGGTTAAAAGTGCATGAAAATGACCAAGTTACTCACTCTGAGTTCTCAAAAAGTGTTTCTTCACCCCGGGAAGTTAATTAAATACCATTTGGAGGCATTTAATGTTCGAGCAGAAACGGCTGATTTTCGACAAAAGAGATAACACCCCCCCCATTAAGTCATGCTTCAGAAATGTGGAAAATGGTCCGTTTTCAAATGTTTTATTTTGGAACGTCAGTTCACATTTGTAGGTGGATCATCAGTGTTAGAGCTAAAATTAGCATGTTTATAGTGATGTTCATGCTTCCAGGGGCTCGGGAAGTGAATTAAATACTATTTGGAGGCATTTAATGTTCAATCAAAAACAGCTCATTTTTGACAAAAGAGATAACACCCCCCCATTACGTCATGCTTCAGAAATGTGGAAAATGGTCCGTTTTAAAATGTTTTATTTTTGAATGTCAGTTCACATTTTTAGGTGGATCATCAGTGTTGGAGCTAAAATTAGCATGTTTAAAGTGATTTTCATGCTTCCATGGGCCCTAAACACAAGATTTATGGAATGGTTAAAAGTGCATGAAAATGGCCAATTTACTCACTCTGAGTTCTCAAAAAGGGTTTCTTCACCCCGGGAAGTTAATTAAATACCATTTGGAGGCATTTAATGTTCGAGCAAAAACGGCTGATTTTCGACAAAAGAGATAACACCCCCCCATTACGTCATGCTTCAGAAATGTGGAAAATGGTCCGTTTTCAAATGTTTTATTTTTGAACGTCAGTTCACATTTGTAGGTGGATGATAAGTGTTAGAGCTAAAATTAGCATGTTTAAAGTGATTTTTATTCTTCCAGGGGCCCTAAACACAAGATTTATGGAATGGTTAAAAGTGCATGAAAATGGCCAATTTACTCACTCTGAGTTCTCAAAAAGGGTTTCTTCACCCCGGGAAGTTAATTAAATACCATTTGGAGGCATTTAATGTTCGAGCAAAAACGGCTGATTTTCGACAAAAGAGATAACACCCCCCATTACGTCATGCTTCAGAAATGTGGAAAATGGTCCGTTTTCAAATGTTTTATTTTTGAACGTCAGTTCACATTTGTAGGTGGATCATCAGTGTTAGAGCTAAAATTAGCATGTTTAAAGGGATTTTCATGCTTCCAGGGGCTCTGGAAGTGAATTAAATACTATTTGGAGGCATTTAATGTTCAAGCAAAAACAGCTGATTTTTGACAAAAGAGATAACACCCCCCCATTACGTCATGCTTCAGAAATGTGGAAAATGGTCCGTTTTCAAATGTTTTATTTTTGAACGTCAGTTCACATTTGTAGGTGGATCATCAGTGTTAGAGCTAAAATTAGCATGTTTAAAGTGATTTTCATGCTTCCAGGGGCCCTAAACTCAAGATTTATGGAATGGTTAAAAGTGCATGAAAATGGCTAATTTATTCACTCTGAGTTCTCAAAAAGGGTTTCTTCACCCCGGAAAGTTAATTAAATACCATTTGGAGGCATTTAATGTTCGAGCAAAAACGGCTGATTTTCGACAAAAGAGATAACACCCCCCCATTACGTCATGCTTCAGAAATGTGGAAAATGGTCCGTTTTCAAATGTTTTATTTTTGAACGTCAGTTCACATTTGTAGGTGGATCATCAGTGTTAGAGCTAAAATTAGCATGTTTAAAGTGATTTTCATGCTTCCAGGGGCTCGGGAAGTGAATTAATTACTATTTGGAGGCATTTAATGTTCAATCAAAAACAGCTGATTTTTGACAAAAGAGATAACACCCCCCCATTACGTCATGCTTCAGAAATGTGGAAAATGGTCTGTTTTCAAATGCTTTATTTTTGAACGTCAGTTCACATTTGTAGGTGGATCATCAGTGTTAGAGCGAAAATTAGCATGTTTAAAGTGATTTTCATGCTTCCACGGGCCCTAAACACAAGATTTATGGAATGGTTAAAAGTGCATGAAAATGGCAAATTTACTCACTCTGAGTTCTCAAAAAGGGTTTCTTCACTCCGGGAAGTTAATTAAATACCAATTGGAGGCATTTAATGTTCGAGCAAAAACGGCTGATTTTCGACAAAAGAGATAACACCCCCATTAAGTCATGCTTCAGAAATGTGGAAAATGGTCAGTTTTCAAATGTTTTATTTTTGAACGTCAGTTCACATTTGTAGGTGGATCATCAGTGTTAGAGCTAAAATTAGCATGTTTAAAGTGATTTTCATGCTTCCAGGGGCTCGGGAAGTGAAATAAATACTATTTGGAGGCATTTAATGTTCAATCAAAAACAGCTGATTTTTGACAAAAGAGATAACACCCCCCATTACGTCATGCTTTAGAAATGTGGAAAATGGTCCGTTTTAAAATGTTTTATTTTTGAACGTCAGTTCACATTTGTAGGTGGATCATCAGTGTTGGAGCTAAAATTAGCATGTTTAAAGTGATTTTCATGCTTCCAGGGGCCCTAAACACAAGATTTATGGAATGGTTAAAAGTGCATGAAAATGGCCAATTTATTAACTCTGAGTTCTCAAAAAGGGTTTCTTCACCCCGGGAAGTTAATTAAATACCATTTGGAGGCATTTAATGTTCGAGCAAAAACGGCTGATTTTCGACAAAAGAGATAACACCCCCCCATTACGTCATGCTTGAGAAATGTGGAAAATGGTCCGTTTTCAAATGTTTTATTTTTGAACGTCAGTTCACATTTGTAGGTGGATCATCAGTGTTAGAGCTAAAATTAGCATGTTTAAAGTGATTTTCATGCTTCCAGGGGCCCGGGAAGTGAATTAAATACTATTTGGAGGCATTTAATGTTCAAGCAAAAACAGCTGATTTTTGACAAAAGAGATAACACCCCCCCCATTACGTCATGCTTGAGAAATGTGGAAAATGGTCCGTTTTCAAATGTTTTATTTTTGAACGTCAGTTCACATTTGTAGGTGGATCATCAGTGTTAGAGCTAAAATTAGCATGTTTAAAGTGATTTTCATGCTTCCAGGGGCCCTAAACACAAGATTTATGGAATGGTTAAAAGTGCATGAAAATGGCCAATTTACTCACTCTGAGTTCTCAAAAAGGGTTTCTTCACCCCGGGAAGTTAATTAAATACAATTTGGAGGCATTTAATGTTCGAGCAAAAACGGCTGATTTTCGACAAAAGAGATAACACCCCCCCCATTACGTCATGCTTGAGAAATGTGGAAAATGGTCCGTTTTCAAATGTTTTATTTTTGAATGTCAGTTCACATTTGTAGGTGGATCATCAGTGTTAGAGCTAAAATTAGCATGTTTAAAGTGATTTTCATGCTTCCAGGGGCTCGGGAAGTGAATTAAATACTATTTGGAGGCATTTAATGTTCAAGCAAAAACAGCTGATTTTTGACAAAAGAGATAACACCCCCCCATTACGTCATGCTTCAGAAATGTGGAAAATGGTCCGTTTTCAAATGTTTTATTTTTGAACGTCAGTTCACATTTGTAGGTGGATGATAAGTGTTAGAGCTAAAATTAGCATGTTTAAAGTGATTTTCATTCTTCCAGGGGCCCTAAACACAAGATTTATGGAATGGTTAAAAGTGCATGAAAATGGCCAATTTACTCACTCTGAGTTCTCAAAAAGGGTTTCTTCACCCCGGGAAGTTAATTAAATACCATTTGGAGGCATTTAATGTTCGAGCAAAAACGGCTGATTTTCGACAAAAGAGATAACACCCCCCCATTACGTCATGCTTCAGAAATGTGGAAAATGGTCCGTTTTCAAATGTTTTATTTTTGAACGTCAGTTCACATTTGTAGGTGGATCATCAGTGTTAGAGCTAAAATTAGCATGTTTAAAGTGATTTTCATGCTTCCAGGGGCCCTAAACACAAGATTTATGGAATGGTTAAAAGTGCATGAAAATGGCCAATTTACTCACTCTGAGTTCTCAAAAAGGGTTTTTTCACCCCGGGAAGTTAATTAAATACCATTTGGAGGCATTTAATGTTCGAGCAAAAACGGCTGATTTTCGACAAAAGAGATAACACCCCCCCATTACGTCATGCTTCAGAAATGTGGAAAATGGTCCGTTTTCAAATGTTTTATTTTTGAACGTCAGTTCACATTTGTAGGTGGATCATCAGTGTTAGAGCTAAAATTAGCATGTTTAAAGTGATTTTCATGCTTCAAGGGGCTCGGGAAGTGAATTAAATACTATTTGGAGGCATTTAATGTTCAAGCAAAAACAGCTGATTTTTGACAAAAGAGATAACACCCCCCCATTACGTCATGCTTCAGAAATGTGGAAAATGGTCCGTTTTCAAATGTTTTATTTTTGAACGTCAGTTCACATTTGTAGGTGCATCATCAGTGTTAGAGCTAAAATTAGCATGTTTAAAGTGATTTTCATGCTTCCAGGGGCCCTAAACACAAGATTTATGGAATGGTTAAAAGTGCATGAAAATGGCCAATTTACTCACTCTGAGTTCTCAAAAAGGGTTTCTTCACCCCGGGAAGTTAATTAAATACCATTTGGAGGCATTTAATGTTCGAGCAAAAACGGCTGATTTTCGACAAAAGAGATAACGGCCCCCCCATTACGTCATGCTTCAGAAATGTGGAAAATGGTCCGTTTTCAAATGTTTTATTTTTGAACATCAGTTCACATTTGTAGGTGGATCATCAGTGTTAGAGCTAAAATTAGCATGTTTAAAGTGATTTTCATGCTTCCAGGGGCTCGGGAAGTGAATTAAATACTATTTGGAGGCAT
Organism: Lissotriton vulgaris; assembly: GCF_964263255.1. Lineage (NCBI taxonomy): Eukaryota > Metazoa > Chordata > Amphibia > Caudata > Salamandridae > Lissotriton > Lissotriton vulgaris. The sequence continues at coordinate 1,474,742 of NW_028246385.1, forward strand.
TTAATGTTCAAGCAAAAACAGCAGATTTTTGACAAAAGAGATAACACCCCCCCATTACGTCATGCTTCAGAAATGTGGAAAATGGTCCGTTTTCAAATGTTTTATTTTTGAACGTCAGTTCACATTTGTAGGTGGATCATCAGTGTTAGAGCTAAAATTAGCATGTTTAAAGTGATTTTCATGCTTCCAGGGGCCCTAAACACAAGATTTATGGAATGGTTAAAAGTGCATGAAAATGGCCAATTTACTCACTCTGAGTTCTCAAAAAGGGTTTCTTCACCCCGGGAAGTTAATTAAATACCATTTGGAGGCATTTAATGTTCGAGCAAAAACGGCTGATTTTCGACAAAAGAGATAACACCCCCATTAAGTCATGCTTCAGAAATGTGGAAAATGGTCAGTTTTCAAATGTTTTATTTTTGAACGTCAGTTCACATTTGTAGGTGGATCATCAGTGTTAGAGCTAAAATTAGCATGTTTAAAGTGATTTTCATGCTTCCAGGGGCTCGGGAAGTGAAATAAATACTATTTGGAGGCATTTAATGTTCAATCAAAAACAGCTGATTTTTGACAAAAGAGATAACACCCCCCATTACGTCATGCTTTAGAAATGTGGAAAATGGTCCGTTTTAAAATGTTTTATTTTTGAACGTCAGTTCACATTTGTAGGTGGATCATCAGTGTTGGAGCTAAAATTAGCATGTTTAAAGTGATTTTCATGCTTCCAGGGGCCCTAAACACAAGATTTATGGAATGGTTAAAAGTGCATGAAAATGGCCAATTTATTAACTCTGAGTTCTCAAAAAGGGTTTCTTCACCCCGGGAAGTTAATTAAATACCATTTGGAGGCATTTAATGTTCGAGCAAAAACGGCTGATTTTCGACAAAAGAGATAACACCCCCCCATTACGTCATGCTTGAGAAATGTGGAAAATGGTCCGTTTTCAAATGTTTTATTTTTGAACGTCAGTTCACATTTGTAGGTGGATCATCAGTGTTAGAGCTAAAATTAGCATGTTTAAAGTGATTTTCATGCTTCCAGGGGCCCGGGAAGTGAATTAAATACTATTTGGAGGCATTTAATGTTCAAGCAAAAACAGCTGATTTTTGACAAAAGAGATAACACCCCCCCCATTACGTCATGCTTGAGAAATGTGGAAAATGGTCCGTTTTCAAATGTTTTATTTTTGAACGTCAGTTCACATTTGTAGGTGGATCATCAGTGTTAGAGCTAAAATTAGCATGTTTAAAGTGATTTTCATGCTTCCAGGGGCCCTAAACACAAGATTTATGGAATGGTTAAAAGTGCATGAAAATGGCCAATTTACTCACTCTGAGTTCTCAAAAAGGGTTTCTTCACCCCGGGAAGTTAATTAAATACAATTTGGAGGCATTTAATGTTCGAGCAAAAACGGCTGATTTTCGACAAAAGAGATAACACCCCCCCCATTACGTCATGCTTGAGAAATGTGGAAAATGGTCCGTTTTCAAATGTTTTATTTTTGAACGTCAGTTCACATTTGTAGGTGGATCATCAGTGTTAGAGCTAAAATTAGCATGTTTAAAGTGATTTTCATGCTTCCAGGGGCTCGGGAAGTGAATTAAATACTATTTGGAGGCATTTAATGTTCAAGCAAAAACAGCTGATTTTTGACAAAAGAGATAACACCCCCCCCATTACGTCATGCTTCAGAAATGTGGAAAATGGTCCGTTTTCAAATGTTTTATTTTTGAACGTCAGTTCACATTTGTAGGTGGATGATAAGTGTTAGAGCTAAAATTAGCATGTTTAAAGTGATTTTCATTCTTCCAGGGGCCCTAAACACAAGATTTATGGAATGGTTAAAAGTGCATGAAAATGGCCAATTTACTCACTCTGAGTTCTCAAAAAGGGTTTCTTCACCCCGGGAAGTTAATTAAATACCATTTGGAGGCATTTAATGTTCGAGCAAAAACGGCTGATTTTCGACAAAAGAGATAACACCCCCCCATTACGTCATGCTTCAGAAATGTGGAAAATGGTCCGTTTTCAAATGTTTTATTTTTGAACGTCAGTTCACATTTGTAGGTGGATCATCAGTGTTAGAGCTAAAATTAGCATGTTTAAAGTGATTTTCATGCTTCCAGGGGCCCTAAACACAAGATTTATGGAATGGTTAAAAGTGCATGAAAATGGCCAATTTACTCACTCTGAGTTCTCAAAAAGGGTTTTTTCACCCCGGGAAGTTAATTAAATACCATTTGGAGGCATTTAATGTTCGAGCAAAAACGGCTGATTTTCGACAAAAGAGATAACACCCCCCCATTACGTCATGCTTCAGAAATGTGGAAAATGGTCCGTTTTCAAATGTTTTATTTTTGAACGTCAGTTCACATTTGTAGGTGGATCATCAGTGTTAGAGCTAAAATTAGCATGTTTAAAGTGATTTTCATGCTTCAAGGGGCTCGGGAAGTGAATTAAATACTATTTGGAGGCATTTAATGTTCAAGCAAAAACAGCTGATTTTTGACAAAAGAGATAACACCCCCCCATTACGTCATGCTTCAGAAATGTGGAAAATGGTCCGTTTTCAAATGTTTTATTTTTGAACGTCAGTTCACATTTGTAGGTGCATCATCAGTGTTAGAGCTAAAATTAGCATGTTTAAAGTGATTTTCATGCTTCCAGGGGCCCTAAACACAAGATTTATGGAATGGTTAAAAGTGCATGAAAATGGCCAATTTACTCACTCTGAGTTCTCAAAAAGGGTTTCTTCACCCCGGGAAGTTAATTAAATACCATTTGGAGGCATTTAATGTTCGAGCAAAAACGGCTGATTTTCGACAAAAGAGATAACGGCCCCCCCATTACGTCATGCTTCAGAAATGTGGAAAATGGTCCGTTTTCAAATGTTTTATTTTTGAACATCAGTTCACATTTGTAGGTGGATCATCAGTGTTAGAGCTAAAATTAGCATGTTTAAAGTGATTTTCATGCTTCCAGGGGCTCGGGAAGTGAATTAAATACTATTTGGAGGCATTTAATGTTCAAGCAAAAACAGCTGATTTTTGACAAAAGAGATAACACCCCCCCATTACGTCATGCTTCAGAAATGTGGAAAATGGTCCGTTTTCAAATGTTTTATTTTTGAACGTCAGTTCACATTTGTAGGTGGATCATCAGTGTTAGAGCTAAAATTAGCATGTTTAAAGTGATTTTCATGCTTCCAGGGGCCCTAAACACAAGATTTATGGAATGGTTAAAAGTGCATGAAAATGGCCAATTTACTCACTCTGAGTTCTCAAAAAGGGTTTCTTCACCCCGGGAAGTTAATTAAATACCATTTGGAGGCATTTAATGTTCGAGCAAAAACGGCTGATTTTCGACAAAAGAGATAACACCCCCCCATTACGTCATGCTTCAGAAATGTGGAAAATGGTCCGTTTTCAAATGTTTTATTTTTGAACGTCAGTTCACATTTGTAGGTGGATCATCAGTGTTAGAGCTAAAATTAGCATGTTTAAAGTGATTTTCATGCTTCAAGGGGCTCGGGAAGTGAATTAAATACTATTTGGAGGCATTTAATGTTCAAGCAAAAACAGCTGATTTTTGACAAAAGAGATAACACCCCCCCATTACGTCATGCTTCAGAAATGTGGAAAATGGTCCGTTTTCAAATGTTTTATTTTTGAACGTCAGTTCACATTTGTAGGTGGATCATCAGTGTTAGAGCTAAAATTAGCATGTTTAAAGTGATTTTCATGCTTCCAGGGGCCCTAAACACAAGATTTATGGAATGGTTAAAAGTGCATGAAAATGGCCAATTTACTCACTCGGAGTTCTCAAAAAGGGTTTCTTCACCCCGGGAAGTTAATTAAATACCATTTGGAGGCATTTAATGTTCGAGCAAAAACGGCTGATTTTCGACAAAAGAGATAACACCCCCCCATTACGTCATGCTTCAGAAATGTGGAAAATGGTCCGTTTTCAAATTTTTATTTTTGAACATCAGTTCACATTTGTAGGTGGATCATCAGTGTTAGAGCTAAAATTAGCATGTTTAAAGTGATTTTCATGCTTCCAGGGGCTCGGGAAGTGAATTAAATACTATTTGGAGGCATTTAATGTTCAAGCAAAAACAGCTGATTTTTGACAAAAGAGATAACACCCCCCCATTACGTCATGCTTTAGAAATGTGGAAAATGGTCCGTTTTAAAATGTTTTATTTTTGAACGTCAGTTCACATTTGTAGGTGGATCATCAGTGTTGGAGCTAAAATTAGCATGTTTAAAGTGATTTTCATGCTTCCAGGGGCCCTAAACACAAGATTTATGGAATGGTTAAAAGTGCATGAAAATGGCCAATTTATTAACTCTGAGTTCTCAAAAAGGGTTTCTTCACCCCGGGAAGTTAATTAAATACCATTTGGAGGCATTTAATGTTCAAGCAAAAACGGCTGATTTTCGACAAAAGAGATAACACCCCCCCATTACGTCATGCTTGAGAAATGTGGAAAATGGTCCGTTTTCAAATGTTTTATTTTTGAACGTCAGTTCACATTTGTAGGTGGATCATCAGTGTTAGAGCTAAAATTAGCATGTTTAAAGTGATTTTCATGCTTCCAGGGGCCCTAAACACAAGATTTATGGAATGGTTAAAAGTGCATGAAAATGGCCAATTTACTCACTCTGAGTTCTCAAAAAGGGTTTCTTCACCCCGGGAAGTTAATTAAATACAATTTGGAGGCATTTAATGTTCGAGCAAAAACGGCTGATTTTCGACAAAAGAGATAACACCCCCCCATTACGTCATGCTTCAGAAATGTGGAAAATGGTCCGTTTTCAAATGTTTTATTTTTGAAGGTCAGTTCACATTTGTAGGTGGATCATCAGTGTTAGAGCTAAAATTAGCATGTTTAAAGTGATTTTCATGCTTCCAGGGGCTCGGGAAGTGAATTAAATACTATTTGGAGGCATTTAATGTTCAATCAAAAACAGCTGATTTTTGACAAAAGAGATAACTCCCCCCCATTACGTCATGCTTCAGAAATGTGGAAAATGGTCCGTTTTCAAATGTTTTATTTTTGAACGTCAGTTCACATTTGTAGGTGGATCATCAGTGTTAGAGCTAAAATTAGCATGTTTAAAGTGATTTTCATGCTTCCAGGGGCCCTAAACACAAGATTTATGGAATGGTTAAAAGTGCATGAAAATGGCCAATTTACTCACTCTGAGTTCTCAAAAAGGGTTTCTTCACCCCGGGAAGTTAATTAAATACCATTTGGAGGCATTTAATGTTCGAGCAAAAACGGCTGATTTTCGACAAAAGAGATAACACCCCCCCATTACGTCATGCTTCAGAAATGTGGAAAATGGTCCGTTTTCAAATGTTTTATTTTTAAACATCAGTTCACATTTGTAGGTGGATCATCACTGTTAGAGCTAAAATTAGCATGTTTAAAGTGATTTTCATGCTTCCAGGGGCTCGGGAAGTGAATTAAATACTATTTGGAGGCATTTAATGTTCAATCAAAAACAGCTGATTTTTGACAAAAGAGATAACACCCCCCCATTACGTCATGCTTCAGAAATGTGGAAAATGGTCAGTTTTCAAATGTTTTATTTTTTAACGTCAGTTCACATTTGTAGGTGGATCATCAGTGTTAGAGCTAAAATTAGCATGTTTAAAGTGATTTTCATGCTTCCAGGGGCCCTAAACACAAGATTTATGGAATGGTTAAAAGTGCATGAAAATGGCCAATTTACTCACTCTGAGTTCTCAAAAAGGGTTTCTTCACCCCGGGAAGTTATTTAAATACCACTTGGAGGCATTTAATGTTCGAGCAAAAACGGCTGATTTTCGACAAAAGAGATAACACCCATTACGTCATGCTTCAGAAATGTGGAAAATGGTCCGTTTTCAAATGTTTTATTTTTGAACGTCAGTTCACATTTGTAGGTGGATCATCAGTGTTAGAGCTAAAATTAGCATGTTTAAAGTGATTTTCATGCTTTCAGGGGCTCGGGAAGTGAATTAAATACTTATGGAGGCATTTAATGTTCAATCAAAAACATCTGATTTTTGACAAAAGAGATAACACCCCCCCATTACGTCATGCTTCAGAAATGTGGAAAATGGTTCGTTTTCAAATGTTTTATTTTTGAACGTCAGTTCACATTTGTAGGTGGATCATCAGTGTTAGAGCTAAAATTAGCATGTTTAAAGTGATTTTCATGCTTCCAGGGGCCCTAAACACAAGATTTATGGAATGGTTAAAAGTGCATGAAAATGGCCAAGTTACTCACTCTGAGTTCTCAAAAAGTGTTTCTTCACCCCGGGAAGTTAATTAAATACCATTTGGAGGCATTTAATGTTCGAGCAGAAACGGCTGATTTTCGACAAAAGAGATAACACCCCCCCATTAAGTCATGCTTCAGAAATGTGGAAAATGGTCCGTTTTCAAATGTTTTATTGTGGAACGTCAGTTCACATTTGTAGGTGGATCATCAGGGTTAGAGCTAAAATTAGCATGTTTATAGTGATGTTCATGCTTCCAGGGGCTCGGGAAGTGAATTAAATACTATTTGGAGGCATTTAATGTTCAATCAAAAACAGCTCATTTTTGACAAAAGAGATAACACCCCCCCATTACGTCATGCTTCAGAAATGTGGAAAATGGTCCGTTTTAAAATGTTTTATTTTTGAATGTCAGTTCACATTTGTAGGTGGATCATCAGTGTTGGAGCTAAAATTAGCATGTTTAAAGTGATTTTCATGCTTCCAGGGGCCCTAAACACAAGATTTATGGAATGGTTAAAAGTCCATGAAAATGGCCAATTTACTCACTCTGAGTTCTCAAAAAGGGTTTCTTCACCCCGGGAAGTTAATTAAATACCATTTGGAGGCATTTAATGTTCGAGCAAAAACGGCTGATTTTCGACAAAAGAGATAACACCCCCCCATTACGTCATGCTTCAGAAATGTGGAAAATGGTCCGTTTTCAAATGTTTTATTTTTGAACATCAGTTCACATTTGTAGGTGGATCATCAGTGTTAGAGCTAAAATTAGCATGTTTAAAGTGATTTTCATGCTTCCAGGGGCTCGGGAAGTGAATAAAATACTATTTGGAGGCATTTAATGTTCAAGCAAAAACAGCTGATTTTTGACAAAAGAGATAACATCCCCCCATTACGTCATGCTTCAGAAATGTGGAAAATGGTCTGTTTTCAAATGTTTTATTTTTGAACGTCAGTTCACATTTGTAGGTGGATCATCAGTGTTAGAGCTAAAATTAGCATGTTTAAAGTGATTTTCATGCTTCCAGGGGCCCTAAACACAAGATTTATGGAATGGTTAAAAGTGCATGAAAATGGCCAATTTACTCACTCTGAGTTCTCAAAAAGTGTTTCTTCACCCCGGGAAGTTATTTAAATACCATTTGGAGGCATTTAATGTTCGAGCAGAAACGGCTGATTTTCGACAAAAGAGATAACACCCCCCCCATTAAGTCATGCTTCAGAAATGTGGAAAATGGTCCGTTTCCAAATGTTTTATTTTGGAACGTCAGTTCACATTTGTAGGTGGATCATCAGTGTTAGAGCTAAAATTAGCATGTTTATAGTGATGTTCATGCTTCCAGGGGCTCGGGAAGTGAATTAAATACTATTTGGAGGCATTTAATGTTCAATCAAAAACAGCTGATTTTTGACAAAAGAGATAACACCCCCCCATTACGTCATGCTTCAGAAATGTGGAAAATGGTCCGTTTTAAAATGTTTTATTTTTGAATGTCAGTTCACATTTGTAGGTGGATCATCAGTGTTGGAGCTAAAATTAGCATGTTTAAAGTGATTTTCATGCTTCCAGGGGCCCTAAACACTAGATTTATGGAATGGTTAAAAGTGCATGAAAATGGCCAATTTACTCACTCTGAGTTCTCAAAAAGGGTTTCTTCACCCCGGGAAGGTAATTAAATACCATTTGGAGGCATTTAATGTTCGAGCTAAAAACGGCTGATTTTCGACAAAAGAGATAACACCCCCCCATTACGTCATGATTCAGAAATGTGGAAAATGGTCTGTTTTCAAATGTTTTATTTTTGAACGTCAGTTCACATTTGTAGGTGGATCATCAGTGTTAGAGCTAAAATTAGCATGTTTAAAGTGATTTTCATGCTTCCAGGGGCTCGGGAAGTGAATTAAATACTATTTGGAGGCATTTAATGTTCAAGCAAAAACAGCTGATTTTTGACAAAAGAGATAACCCCCCCCCATTACGTCATGCTTCAGAAATGTGGAAAATGGTCCGTTTTCAAATGTTTTATTTTTGAACGTCAGTTCACATTTGTAGGTGGATCATCAGTGTTAGAGCTAAAATTAGCATGTTTATAGTGATTTTCATGCTTCCAGGGGCCCTAAACACAAGATTTATGGAATGGTTAAAAGTGCATGAAAATGGCCAATTTACTCACTCTGAGTTCTCAAAAAGGGTTTCTTCACCCCGGGAAGTTAATTAAATACCATTTGGAGGCATTTAATGTTCGAACAAAAACGGCTGATTTTCGACAACAGAGATAACACCCCCCCCCATTACGTCATGCTTCAGAAATGTGGAAAATGGTCCGTTTTCAAATGTTTTATTTTTGAATGTCAGTTCACATTTGTAGGTGGATCATCAGTGTTAGAGCTAAAATTAGCATGTTTAAAGTGATTTTCATGCTTCCAGGGGCTCGGGAAGTGAATTAAATACTATTTGGAGGCATTTAATGTTCAAGCAAAAACAGCTGATTTTTGACAAAAGAGATAACACCCCCCCATTACGTCATGCTTCAGAAATGTGGAAAATGGTCCGTTTTCAAATGTTTTATTTTTGAACGTCAGTTCACATTTGTAGGTGGATCATCAGTGTTAGAGCTAAAATTAGCATGTTTAAAGTGATTTTCATGCTTCCAGGGGCCCTAAACTCAAGATTTATGGAATGGTTAAAAGTGCAGGAAAATGGCCAATTTACTCACTCTGAGTTCTCAAAAAGGGTTTCTTCACCCCGGGAAGTTAATTAAATACCATTTGGAGGCATTTAATGTTCGAGCAAAAACGGCTGATTTTCGACAAAAGAGATAACACCCCCCCATTACGTCATGCTTCAGAAATGTGGAAAATGGTCCGTTTTCAAATGTTTTATTTTTGAACATCAGTTCACATTTGTAGGTGGATCATCAGTGTTAGAGCTAAAATTAGCATGTTTAAAGTGATTTTCATGCTTCCAGGGGCTCGGGAAGTGAATTAAATACTATTTGGAGGCATTTAATGTTCAATCAAAAACAGCTGATTTTTGACAAAAGAGATAACACCCCCCCATTACGTCATGCTTCAGAAATGTGGAAAATGGTCCGTTTTCATATGTTTTATTTTTTAACGTCAGTTCACATTTGTAGGTGGATCATCAGTGTTAGAGCTAAAATTAGCATGTTTAAAGTGATTTTCATGCTTCCAGGGGCCCTAAACACAAGATTTATGGAATGGTTAAAAGTGCATGAAAATGGCCAATTTACTCACTCTGAGTTCTCAAAAAGGGTTTCTTCACCCCGGGAAGTTAATTAAATACCAATTGGAGGCATTTAATGTTCGAGCAAAAACGGCTGATTTTCGACAAAAGAGATAACACCCATTACGTCATGCTTCAGAAATGTGGAAAATGGTCCGTTTTCAAATGTTTTATTTTTGAACGTCAGTTCACATTTGTAGGTGGATCATCAGTGTTAGAGCTAAAATTAGCATGTTTAAAGTGATTTTCATGCTTCCAGGGGCTCGGGAAGTGAATTAAATACTATTTGGAGGCATTTAATGTTCAATCAAAAACATCTGATTTTTGACAAAAGAGATAACACCCCCCCATTACGTCATGCTTCAGAAATGTGGAAAATGGTCCGTTTTCAAATGTTTTATTTTTGAACGTCAGTTCACATTTGTAGGTGGATCATCAGTGTTAGAGCTAAAATTAGCATGTTTAAAGTGATTTTCATGCTTCCAGGGGCCCTAAAAACAAGATTTATGGAATGGTTAAAAGTGCATGAAAATGGCCAAGTTACTCACTCTGAGTTCTCAAAAAGTGTTTCTTCACCCGGGAAGTTAATTAAATACCATTTGGAGGCATTTAATGTTCGAGCAGAAACGGCTGATTTTCGACAAAAGAGATAACACCCCCCCCATTAAGTCATGCTTCAGAAATGTGGAAAATGGTCCGTTTTCAAATTTTTTATTTTGGAACGTCAGTTCACATTTGTAGGTGGATCATCAGTGTTAGAGCTAAAATTAGCATGTTTATAGTGATGTTCATGCTTCCAGGGGCTCGGGAAGTGAATTAAATACTATTTGGAGGCATTTAATGTTCAATCAAAAACAGCTCATTTTTGACAAAAGAGATAACACCCCCCCATTACGTCATGCTTCAGAAATGTGGAAAATGGTCCGTTTTAAAATGTTTTATTTTTGAATGTCAGTTCACATTTGTAGGTGGATCATCAGTGTTGGAGCTAAAATTAGCATGTTTAAAGTGATTTTCATGCTTCCAGGGGCCCTAAACACAAGATTTATGGAATGGTTAAAAGTGCATGAAAATGGCCAATTTACTCACTCTGAGTTCTCAAAAAGGGTTTCTTCACCCCGGGAAGTTAATTAAATACCATTTGGAGGCATTTAATGTTCGAGCAAAAACGGCTGATTTTCGACAAAAGAGATAACACCCCCCCATTACGTCATGCTTCAGAAATGTGGAAAATGGTCCGTTTTCAAATGTTTTATTTTTGAACGTCAGTTCACATTTGTAGGTGGATGATAAGTGTTAGAGCTAAAATTAGCATGTTTAAAGTGATTTTTATTCTTCCAGGGGCCCTAAACACAAGATTTATGGAATGGTTAAAAGTGCATGAAAATGGCCAATTTACTCACTCTGAGTTCTCAAAAAGGGTTTCTTCACCCCGGGAAGTTAATTAAATACCATTTGGAGGCATTTAATGTTCGAGCAAAAACGGCTGATTTTCGACAAAAGAGATAACACCCCCCCATTACGTCATGCTTCAGAAATGTGGAAAATGGTCCGTTTTCAAATGTTTTATTTTTGAACATCAGTTCACATTTGTAGGTGGATCATCGGTGTTAGAGCTAAAATTAGCATGTTTAAAGTGATTTTCATGCTTCCAGGGGCTCGGGAAGTGAATTAAATACTATTTGGAGGCATTTAATGTTCAAGCAAAAACAGCTGATTTTTGACAAAAGAGATAACACCCCCCCATTACGTCATGCTTCAGAAATGTGAAAAATGGTCCGTTTTCAAATGTTTTATTTTTGAACGTCAGTTCACATTTGTAGGTGGATCATCAGTGTTAGAGCTAAAATTAGCATGTTTAAAGTGATTTTCATGCTTCCAGGGGCCCTAAACACAAGATTTATGGAATGGTTAAAAGTGCATGAAAATGGCCAATTTACTCACTCTGAGTTCTCAAAAAGTGTTTCTTCACCCCGGGAAGTTAATTAAATACCATTTGGAGGCATTTAATGTTCGAGCAGAAACGGCTGATTTTCGACAAAAGAGATAACACCCCCCCCATTAAGTCATGCTTCAGAAATGTGGAAAATGGTCCGTTTCCAGATGTTTTATTTTGGAAAGTCAGTTCACATTTGTAGGTGGATCATCAGTGTTAGAGCTAAAATTAGCATGTTTATAGTGATGTTCATGCTTCCAGGGGCTCGGGAAGTGAATTAAATACTATTTGGAGGCATTTAATGTTCAATCAAAAACAGCTGATTTTTGACAAAAGAGATAACACCCCCCCCCATTACGTCATGCTTCAGAAATGTGGAAAATGGTCCGTTTTAAAATGTTTTATTTTTGAATGTCAGTTCACATTTGTAGGTGGATCATCAGTGTTGGAGCTAAAATTAGCATGTTTAAAGTGATTTTCATGCTTCCAGGGGCCCTAAACACTAGATTTATGGAATGGTTAAAAGTGCATGAAAATGGCCAATTTACTCACTCTGAGTTCTCAAAAAGGGTTTTTTCACCCCGGGAAGGTAATTAAATACCATTTGGAGGCATTTAATGTTCGAGCAAAAACGGCTGATTTTCGACAAAAGAGATAACACCCCCCCCATTACGTCATGATTCAGAAATGTGGAAAATGGTCCGTTTTCAAATGTTTTATTTTTGAACGTCAGTTCACATTTGTAGGTGGATCATCAGTGTTAGAGCTAAAATTAGCATGTTTAAAGTGATTTTCATGCTTCCAGGGGCTCGGGAAGTGAATTAAATACTATTTGGAGGCATTTAATGTTCAAGCAAAAACAGCTGATTTTTGACAAAAGAGATAACCCCCCCCCATTACGTCATGCTTCAGAAATGTGGAAAATGGTCCGTTTTCAAATGTTTTATTTTTAAACGTCAGTTCACATTTGTAGGTGGATCATCAGTGTTAGAGCTAAAATTAGCATGTTTAAAGTGATTTTCATGCTTCCAGGGGCCCTAAACACAAGATTTATGGAATGGTTAAAAGTGCATGAAAATGGCCAATTTACTCACTCTGAGTTCTCAAAAAGGGTTTCTTCACCCCGGGAAGTTAATTAAATACAATTTGGAGGCATTTAATGTTCGAGCAAAAACGGCTGATTTTCGACAAAAGAGATAACACCCCCCCATTACGTCATACTTCAGAAATGTGGAAAATGGTCCGTTTTCAAATGTTTTATTTTTGAACATCAGTTCACATTTGTAGGTGGCTCATCAGTGTTAGAGCTAAAATTAGCATGTTTAAAGTGATTTTCATGCTTCCAGGGGCTCGGGAAGTGAATTAAATACTATTTGGAGGCATTTAATGTTCAATCAAAAACAGCTGATTTTTGACAAAAGAGATAACACCCCCCCATTACGTCATGCTTCAGAAATGTGGAAAATGGTCCGTTTTCAAATGTTTTATTTTTGAACGTCAGTTCACATTTGTAGGTGGATCATCAGTGTTAGAGCTAAAATTAGCATGTTTAAAGTGATTTTCATGCTTCCAGGGGCCCTAAACTCAAGATTTATGGAATGGTTAAAAGTGCATGAAAATGGCCAATTTATTCACTCTGAGTTCTCAAAAAGGGTTTCTTCACCCCGGAAAGTTAATTAAATACCATTTGGAGGCATTTAATGTTCGAGCAAAAACGGCTGATTTTCGACAAAAGAGATAACACCCCCCCATTACGTCATGCTTCAGAAATGTGGAAAATGGTCCGTTTTCAAATGTTTTATTTTTGAACGTCAGTTCACATTTGTAGGTGGATCATCAGTGTTAGAGCTGAAATTAGCATGTTTAAATTGATTTTCATGCTTCCAGGGGCTCGGGAAGTGAATTAAATACTATTTGGAGGCATTTAATGTTCAATCAAAAACAGCTGATTTTTGACAAAAGAGATAACACCCCCCCATTACGTCATGCTTCAGAAATGTGGAAAATGGTCTGTTTTCAAATGTTTTATTTTTGAACGTCAGTTCACATTTGTAGGTGGATCATCAGTGTTAGAGCTAAAATTAGCATGTTTAAAGTGATTTTCATGCTTCCAGGGGCCCTAAACACAAGATTTATGGAATGGTTAAAAGTGCATGAAAATGGCAAATTTACTCACTCTGAGTTCTCAAAAATGGTTTCTTCACTCCGGGAAGTTAATTAAATACCAATTGGAGGCATTTAATGTTCGAGCAAAAACGGCTGATTTTCGACAAAAGAGATAACACCCCCATTAAGTCATGCTTCAGAAATGTGGAAAATGGTCAGTTTTCAAATGTTTTATTTTTGAACGTCAGTTCACATTTGTAGGTGGATCATCAGTGTTAGAGCTAAAATTAGCATGTTTAAAGTGATTTTCATGCTTCCAGGGGCTCGGGAAGTGAAATAAATACTATTTGGAGGCATTTAATGTTCAATCAAAAACAGCTGATTTTTGACAAAAGAGATAACACCCCCCATTACGTCATGCTTTAGAAATGTGGAAAATGGTCCGTTTTAAAATGTTTTATTTTTGAACGTCAGTTCACATTTGTAGGTGGATCATCAGTGTTGGAGCTAAAATTAGCATGTTTAAAGTGATTTTCATGCTTCCAGGGGCCCTAAACACAAGATTTATGGAATGGTTAAAAGTGCATGAAAATGGCCAATTTATTAACTCTGAGTTCTCAAAAAGGGTTTCTTCACCCCGGGAAGTTAATTAAATACCATTTGGAGGCATTTAATGTTCGAGCAAAAACGGCTGATTTTCGACAAAAGAGATAACACCCCCCCATTACGTCATGCTTCAGAAATGTGGAAAATGGTCCGTTTTCAAATGTTTTATTTTTGAACGTCAGTTCACATTTGTAGGTGGATCATCAGTGTTAGAGCTAAAATTAGCATGTTTAAAGTGATTTTCATGCTTCCAGGGGCTCGGGAAGTGAATTAAATACTATTTGGAGGCATTTAATGTTCGAGCAAAAACGGCTGATTTTCGACAAAAGAGATAACACCCCCCCATTACGTCATGCTTCAGAAATGTGGAAAATGGTCCGTTTTCAAATGTTTTATTTTTGAACATCAGTTCACATTTGTAGGTGGATCATCAGTGTTAGAGCTAAAATTAGCATGTTTAAAGTGATTTTCATGCTTCCAGGGGCCCTAAACACAAGATTTATGGAATGGTTAAAAGTGCATGAAAATGGCCAAGTTACTCACTCTGAGTTCTCAAAAAGTGTTTCTTCACCCCGGGAAGTTAATTAAATACCATTTGGAGGCATTTAATGTTCGAGCAAAAACGGCTGATTTTCGACAAAAGAGATAACACCCCCCCATTACGTCATGCTTCAGAAATGTGGAAAATGGTCCGTTTTCAAATGTTTTATTTTTGAACATCAGTTCACATTTGTAGGTGGATCATCAGTGTTAGAGCTAAAACTAGCATGTTTAAAGTGATTTCCATGCTTCCAGGGGCTCGGGAAGTGAATTAAATACTATTTGGAGGCATTTAATGTTCAAGCAAAAACAGCTGATTTTTGACAAAAGAGATAACACCCCCCCATTACGTCATGCTTCAGAAATGTGGAAAATGGTCCGTTTTCAAATGTTTTATTTTTGAACGTCAGTTCGCATTTGTAGGTGGATCATCAGTGTTAGAGCTAAAATTAGCATGTTTAAAGTGATTTTCATGCTTCCAGGGGCCCTAAACACAAGATTTATGGAATGGTTAAAAGTGCATGAAAATGGCCAATTTACTCACTCTGAGTTCTCAAAAAGGGTTTCTTCACCCCGGGAAGTTAATTAAATACCATTTGGAGGCATTTAATGTTCGAGCAAAAACGGCTGATTTTCGACAAAAGAGATAACACCCCCCCATTACGTCATGCTTCAGAAATGTGGAAAATGGTCCGTTTTCAAATTTTTATTTTTGAACATCAGTTCACATTTGTAGGTGGATCATCAGTGTTAGAGCTAAAATTAGCATGTTTAAAGTGATTTTCATGCTTCCAGGGGCTCGGGAAGTGAATTAAATACTATTTGGAGGCATTTAATGTTCAATCAAAAACAGCTGATTTTTGACAAAAGAGATAACACCCCCCCATTACGTCATGCTTCAGAAATGTGGAAAATGGTCCGTTTTCAAATGTTTTATTTTTGAACGTCAGTTCACATTTGTAGGTGCATCATCAGTGTTAGAGCTAAAATTAGCATGTTTAAAGTGATTTTCATGCTTCCAGGGGCCCTAAACACAAGATTTATGGAATGGTTAAAAGTGCATGAAAATGGCCAATTTACTCACTCTGAGTTCTCAAAAAGGGTTTCTTCACCCCGGGAAGTTAATTAAATACCATTTGGAGGCATTTAATGTTCGAGCAAAAACGGCTGATTTTCGACAAAAGAGATAACACCCCCCCATTACGTCATGCTTCAGAAATGTGGAAAATGGTCCGTTTTCGAATGTTTTATTTTTGAACATCAGTTCACATTTGTAGGTGGATCATCAGTGTTAGAGCTAAAATTAGCATGTTTAAAGTGATTTTCATGCTTCCAGGGGCTCGGGAAGTGAATTAAATACTATTTGGAGGCATTTAATGTTCAAGCAAAAACAGCTGATTTTTGACAAAAGAGATAACACCCCCCCATTACGTCATGCTTCAGAAATGTGGAAAATGGTCCGTTTTCAAATGTTTTATTTTTGATTGTCAGTTCACATTTGTAGGTGGATCATCAGTGTTAGAGCTAAAATTAGCATGTTTAAAGTGATTTTCATGCTTCCAGGGGCCCTAAACACAAGATTTATGGAATGGTTAAAAGTGCATGAAAATGGCCAATTTACTCACTCTGAGTTCTCAAAAAGGGTTTCTTCACCCCGGGAAGTTAATTAAATACCATTTGGAGGCATTTAATTTTCGAGCAAAAACGGCTGATTTTCGACAAAAGAGATAACACCCCCCCATTACGTCATGCTTCAGAAATGTGGAAAATGGTCCGTTTTCAAATGTTTTATTTTTGAACGTCAGTTCACATTTGTAGGTGGATCATCAGTGTTAGAGCTAAAATTAGCATGTTTAAAGTGATTTTCATGCTTCCAGGGGCTCGGGAAGTGAATTAAATACTATTTGGAGGCATTTAATGTTCAAGCAAAAACAGCTGATTTTTGACAAAAGAGATAACACACCCCCATTACGTCATGCTTCAGAAATGTGGAAAATGGTCTTTTTTCAAATGTTTTATTTTTGAACGTCAGTTCACATTTGTAGGTGGATCATCAGTGTTAGAGCTAAAATTAGCATGTTTAAAGTGATTTTCATGCTTCCAGGGGCCCTAAACACAAGATTTATGGAATGGTTAAAAGTGCATGAAAATGGCCAATTTACTCACTCTGAGTTCTCAAAAAGGGTTTCTTCACCCCGGGAAGTTAATTAAATACCATTTGGAGGCATTTAATGTTCGAGCAAAAACGGCTGATTTTCGACAAAAGAGATAACACCCCCCTATTACGTCATGCTTCAGAAATGTGGAAAATGGTCCGTTTTCAAATTTTTATTTTTGAACATCAGTTCACATTTGTAGGTGGATCATCAGTGTTAGAGCTAAAATTAGCATGTTTAAAGTGATTTTCATGCTTTCAGGGGCTCGGGAAGTGAATTAAATACTATTTGGAGGCATTTAATGTTCAATCAAAAACAGCTGATTTTTGACAAAAGAGATAACACCCCCCCATTACGTCATGCTTCAGAAATGTGGAAAATGGTCAGTTTTCAAATGTTTTATTTTTGAACGTCAGTTCACATTTGTAGGTGCATCATCAGTGTTAGAGCTAAAATTAGCATGTTTAAAGTGATTTTCATGCTTCCAGGGGCCCTAAACACAAGATTTATGGAATGGTTAAAAGTGCATGAAAATGGCCAATTTACTCACTCTGAGTTCTCAAAAAGGGTTTCTTCACCCCGGGAAGTTAATTAAATACCATTTGGAGGCATTTAATGTTCGAGCAAAAACGGCTGATTTTCGACAAAAGAGATAACACCCCCCCCATTACGTCATGCTTCAGAAATGTGGAAAATGGTCCGTTTTCAAATGTTTTATTTTTGAACGTCAGTTCACATTTGTAGGTGGATCATCAGTGTTAGAGCTAAAATTAGCATGTTTAAAGTGATTTTCATGCTTCCAGGGGCTCGGGAAGTGAATTAAATACTATTTGGAGGCATTTAATGTTCAAGCAAAAACAGCTGATTTTTGACAAAAGAGATAACACCCCCCCATTACGTCATGCTTTAGAAATGTGGAAAATGGTCCGTTTTAAAATGTTTTATTTTTGAACGTCAGTTCACATTTGTAGGTGGATCATCAGTGTTGGAGCTAAAATTAGCATGTTTAAAGTGATTTTCATGCTTCCAGGGGCCCTAAACACAAGATTTATGGAATGGTTAAAAGTGCATGAAAATGGCCAATTTATTCACTCTGAGTTCTCAAAAAGGGTTTCTTCACCCCGGAAAGTTAATTAAATACCATTTGGAGGCATTTAATGTTCGAGCAAAAACGGCTGATTTTCGACAAAAGAGATAACACCCCCCCATTACGTCATGCTTCAGAAATGTGGAAAATGGTCCGTTTTCAAATGTTTTATTTTTGAACGTCAGTTCACATTTGTAGGTGGATCATCAGTGTTAGAGCTGAAATTAGCATGTTTAAATTGATTTTCATGCTTCCAGGGGCTCGGGAAGTGAATTAAATACTATTTGGAGGCATTTAATGTTCAATCAAAAACAGCTGATTTTTGACAAAAGAGATAACACCCCCCCATTACGTCATGCTTCAGAAATGTGGAAAATGGTCTGTTTTCAAATGTTTTATTTTTGAACGTCAGTTCACATTTGTAGGTGGATCATCAGTGTTAGAGCTAAAATTAGCATGTTTAAAGTGATTTTCATGCTTCCAGGGGCCCTAAACACAAGATTTATGGAATGGTTAAAAGTGCATGAAAATGGCAAATTTACTCACTCTGAGTTCTCAAAAATGGTTTCTTCACTCCGGGAAGTTAATTAAATACCAATTGGAGGCATTTAATGTTCGAGCAAAAACGGCTGATTTTCGACAAAAGAGATAACACCCCCATTAAGTCATGCTTCAGAAATGTGGAAAATGGTCAGTTTTCAAATGTTTTATTTTTGAACGTCAGTTCACATTTGTAGGTGGATCATCAGTGTTAGAGCTAAAATTAGCATGTTTAAAGTGATTTTCATGCTTCCAGGGGCTCGGGAAGTGAAATAAATACTATTTGGAGGCATTTAATGTTCAATCAAAAACAGCTGATTTTTGACAAAAGAGATAACACCCCCCATTACGTCATGCTTTAGAAATGTGGAAAATGGTCCGTTTTAAAATGTTTTATTTTTGAACGTCAGTTCACATTTGTAGGTGGATCATCAGTGTTGGAGCTAAAATTAGCATGTTTAAAATGATTTTCATGCTTCCAGGGGCCCTAAACACAAGATTTATGGAATGGTTAAAAGTGCATGAAAATGGCCAATTTATTAACTCTGAGTTCTCAAAAAGGGTTTCTTCACCCCGGGAAGTTAATTAAATACCATTTGGAGGCATTTAATGTTCGAGCAAAAACGGCTGATTTTCGACAAAAGAGATAACACCCCCCCATTACGTCATGCTTCAGAAATGTGGAAAATGGTCCGTTTTCAAATGTTTTATTTTTGAACGTCAGTTCACATTTGTAGGTGGATCATCAGTGTTAGAGCTAAAATTAGCATGTTTAAAGTGATTTTCATGCTTCCAGGGGCTCGGGAAGTGAATTAAATACTATTTGGAGGCATTTAATGTTCGAGCAAAAACGGCTGATTTTCGACAAAAGAGATAACACCCCCCCATTACGTCATGCTTCAGAAATGTGGAAAATGGTCCGTTTTCAAATGTTTTATTTTTGAACATCAGTTCACATTTGTAGGTGGATCATCAGTGTTAGAGCTAAAATTAGCATGTTTAAAGTGATTTTCATGCTTCCAGGGGCCCTAAACACAAGATTTATGGAATGGTTAAAAGTGCATGAAAATGGCCAAGTTACTCACTCTGAGTTCTCAAAAAGTGTTTCTTCACCCCGGGAAGTTAATTAAATACCATTTGGAGGCATTTAATGTTCGAGCAAAAACGGCTGATTTTCGACAAAAGAGATAACACCCCCCCATTACGTCATGCTTCAGAAATGTGGAAAATGGTCCGTTTTCAAATGTTTTATTTTTGAACATCAGTTCACATTTGTAGGTGGATCATCAGTGTTAGAGCTAAAACTAGCATGTTTAAAGTGATTTCCATGCTTCCAGGGGCTCGGGAAGTGAATTAAATACTATTTGGAGGCATTTAATGTTCAAGCAAAAACAGCTGATTTTTGACAAAAGAGATAACACCCCCCCATTACGTCATGCTTCAGAAATGTGGAAAATGGTCCGTTTTCAAATGTTTTATTTTTGAACGTCAGTTCGCATTTGTAGGTGGATCATCAGTGTTAGAGCTAAAATTAGCATGTTTAAAGTGATTTTCATGCTTCCAGGGGCCCTAAACACAAGATTTATGGAATGGTTAAAAGTGCATGAAAATGGCCAATTTACTCACTCTGAGTTCTCAAAAAGGGTTTCTTCACCCCGGGAAGTTAATTAAATACCATTTGGAGGCATTTAATGTTCGAGCAAAAACGGCTGATTTTCGACAAAAGAGATAACACCCCCCCATTACGTCATGCTTCAGAAATGTGGAAAATGGTCCGTTTTCAAATTTTTATTTTTGAACATCAGTTCACATTTGTAGGTGGATCATCAGTGTTAGAGCTAAAATTAGCATGTTTAAAGTGATTTTCATGCTTCCAGGGGCTCGGGAAGTGAATTAAATACTATTTGGAGGCATTTAATGTTCAATCAAAAACAGCTGATTTTTGACAAAAGAGATAACACCCCCCCATTACGTCATGCTTCAGAAATGTGGAAAATGGTCCGTTTTCAAATGTTTTATTTTTGAACGTCAGTTCACATTTGTAGGTGCATCATCAGTGTTAGAGCTAAAATTAGCATGTTTAAAGTGATTTTCATGCTTCCAGGGGCCCTAAACACAAGATTTATGGAATGGTTAAAAGTGCATGAAAATGGCCAATTTACTCACTCTGAGTTCTCAAAAAGGGTTTCTTCACCCCGGGAAGTTAATTAAATACCATTTGGAGGCATTTAATGTTCGAGCAAAAACGGCTGATTTTCGACAAAAGAGATAACACCCCCCCATTACGTCATGCTTCAGAAATGTGGAAAATGGTCCGTTTTCGAATGTTTTATTTTTGAACATCAGTTCACATTTGTAGGTGGATCATCAGTGTTAGAGCTAAAATTAGCATGTTTAAAGTGATTTTCATGCTTCCAGGGGCTCGGGAAGTGAATTAAATACTATTTGGAGGCATTTAATGTTCAAGCAAAAACAGCTGATTTTTGACAAAAGAGATAACACCCCCCCATTACGTCATGCTTCAGAAATGTGGAAAATGGTCCGTTTTCAAATGTTTTATTTTTGAACGTCAGTTCACATTTGTAGGTGGATCATCAGTGTTAGAGCTAAAATTAGCATGTTTAAAGTGATTTTCATGCTTCCAGGGGCCCTAAACACAAGATTTATGGAATGGTTAAAAGTGCATGAAAATGGCCAATTTACTCACTCTGAGTTCTCAAAAAGGGTTTCTTCACCCCGGGAAGTTAATTAAATACCATTTGGAGGCATTTAATTTTCGAGCAAAAACGGCTGATTTTCGACAAAAGAGATAACACCCCCCCATTACGTCATGCTTCAGAAATGTGGAAAATGGTCCGTTTTCAAATGTTTTATTTTTGAACGTCAGTTCACATTTGTAGGTGGATCATCAGTGTTAGAGCTAAAATTAGCATGTTTAAAGTGATTTTCATGCTTCCAGGGGCTCGGGAAGTGAATTAAATACTATTTGGAGGCATTTAATGTTCAAGCAAAAACAGCTGATTTTTGACAAAAGAGATAACACACCCCCATTACGTCATGCTTCAGAAATGTGGAAAATGGTCTTTTTTCAAATGTTTTATTTTTGAACGTCAGTTCACATTTGTAGGTGGATCATCAGTGTTAGAGCTAAAATTAGCATGTTTAAAGTGATTTTCATGCTTCCAGGGGCCCTAAACACAAGATTTATGGAATGGTTAAAAGTGCATGAAAATGGCCAATTTACTCACTCTGAGTTCTCAAAAAGGGTTTCTTCACCCCGGGAAGTTAATTAAATACCATTTGGAGGCATTTAATGTTCGAGCAAAAACGGCTGATTTTCGACAAAAGAGATAACACCCCCCTATTACGTCATGCTTCAGAAATGTGGAAAATGGTCCGTTTTCAAATTTTTATTTTTGAACATCAGTTCACATTTGTAGGTGGATCATCAGTGTTAGAGCTAAAATTAGCATGTTTAAAGTGATTTTCATGCTTTCAGGGGCTCGGGAAGTGAATTAAATACTATTTGGAGGCATTTAATGTTCAATCAAAAACAGCTGATTTTTGACAAAAGAGATAACACCCCCCCATTACGTCATGCTTCAGAAATGTGGAAAATGGTCAGTTTTCAAATGTTTTATTTTTGAACGTCAGTTCACATTTGTAGGTGCATCATCAGTGTTAGAGCTAAAATTAGCATGTTTAAAGTGATTTTCATGCTTCCAGGGGCCCTAAACACAAGATTTATGGAATGGTTAAAAGTGCATGAAAATGGCCAATTTACTCACTCTGAGTTCTCAAAAAGGGTTTCTTCACCCCGGGAAGTTAATTAAATACCATTTGGAGGCATTTAATGTTCGAGCAAAAACGGCTGATTTTCGACAAAAGAGATAACACCCCCCCCATTACGTCATGCTTCAGAAATGTGGAAAATGGTCCGTTTTCAAATGTTTTATTTTTGAACGTCAGTTCACATTTGTAGGTGGATCATCAGTGTTAGAGCTAAAATTAGCATGTTTAAAGTGATTTTCATGCTTCCAGGGGCTCGGGAAGTGAATTAAATACTATTTGGAGGCATTTAATGTTCAAGCAAAAACAGCTGATTTTTGACAAAAGAGATAACACCCCCCCATTACGTCATGCTTTAGAAATGTGGAAAATGGTCCGTTTTAAAATGTTTTATTTTTGAACGTCAGTTCACATTTGTAGGTGGATCATCAGTGTTGGAGCTAAAATTAGCATGTTTAAAGTGATTTTCATGCTTCCAGGGGCCCTAAACACAAGATTTATGGAATGGTTAAAAGTGCATGAAAATGGCCAATTTATTAACTCTGAGTTCTCAAAAAGGGTTTCTTCACCCCGGGAAGTTAATTAAATACCATTTGGAGGCATTTAATGTTCGAGCAAAAACGGCTGATTTTCGACAAAAGAGATAACACCCCCCCATTACGTCATGCTTGAGAAATGTGGAAAATGGTCCGTTTTCAAATGTTTTATTTTTGAACGTCAGTTCACATTTGTAGGTGGATCATCAGTGTTAGAGCTAAAATTAGCATGTTTAAAGTGATTTTCATGCTTCCAGGGGCTCGGGAAGTGAATTAAATACTATTTGGAGGCATTTAATGTTCAAGCAAAAACAGCTGATTTTTGACAAAAGAGATAACACCCCCCCCATTACGTCATGCTTCAGAAATGTGGAAAATGGTCCGTTTTCAAATGTTTTATTTTTGAACGTCAGTTCACATTTGTAGGTGGATCATCAGTGTTAGAGCTAAAATTAGCATGTTTAAAGTGATTTTCATGCTTCCAGGGGCCCTAAACACAAGATTTATGGAATGGTTAAAAGTGCATGAAAATGGCCAATTTACTCACTCTGAGTTCTCAAAAAGGGTTTCTTCACCCCGGGAAGTTAATTAAATACAATTTGGAGGCATTTAATGTTCGAGCAAAAACGGCTGATTTTCGACAAAAGAGATAACACCCATTACGTCATGCTTCAGAAATGTGGAAAATGGTCCGTTTTCAAATGTTTTATTTTTGAACGTCAGTTCACATTTGTAGGTGGATCATCAGTGTTAGAGCTAAAATTAGCATGTTTAAAGTGATTTTCATGCTTCCAGGGGCTCGGGAAGTGAATTAAATACTATTTGGAGGCATTTAATGTTCAATCAAAAACATCTGATTTTTGACAAAAGAGATAACACCCCCCCATTACGTCATGCTTCAGAAATGTGGAAAATGGTCCGTTTTCAAATGTTTTATTTTTGAACGTCAGTTCACATTTGTAGGTGGATCATCAGTGTTAGAGCTAAAATTAGCATGTTTAAAGTGATTTTCATGCTTCCAGGGGCCCTAAACACAAGATTTATGGAATGGTTAAAAGTGCATGAAAATGGCCAAGTTACTCACTCTGAGTTCTCAAAAAGTGTTTCTTCACCCCGGGAAGTTAATTAAATACCATTTGGAGGCATTTAATGTTCGAGCAGAAACGGCTGATTTTCGACCAAAGAGATAACACCCCCCCATTAAGTCATGCTTCAGAAATGTGGAAAATGGTCCGTTTTCAAATGTTTTATTTTGGAACGTCAGTTCACATTTGTAGGTGGATCATCAGTGTTAGAGCTAAAATTAGCATGTTTATAGTGATGTTCATGCTTCCAGGGGCTCGGGAAGTGAATTAAATACTATTTGGAGGCATTTAATGTTCAATCAAAAACAGCTCATTTTTGACAAAAGAGATAACACCCCCCCATTACGTCATGCTTCAGAAATGTGGAAAATGGTCCTTTTTAAAATGTTTTATTTTTGAATGTCAGTTCACATTTGTAGGTGGATCATCAGTGTTGGAGCTAAAATTAGCATGTTTAAAGTGATTTTCATGCTTCCAGGGGCCCTAAACACAAGATTTATGGAATGGTTAAAAGTGCATGAAAATGGCCAATTTACTCACTCTGAGTTCTCAAAAAGGGTTTCCTCACCCCGGGAAGTTAATTAAATACCATTTGGAGGCATTTAATGTTCGAGCAAAAACGGCTGATTTTCGACAAAAGAGATAACACCCCCCCATTAAGTCATGCTTCAGAAATGTGGAAAATGGTCCGTTTTCAAATGTTTTATTTTTGAACGTCAGTTCACATTTGTAGGTGGATGATAAGTGTTAGAGCTAAAATTAGCATGTTTAAAGTGATTTTTATTCTTCCAGGGGCCCTAAACACAAGATTTATGGAATGGTTAAAAGTGCATGAAAATGGCCAATTTACTCACTCTGAGTTCTCAAAAAGGGTTTCTTCACCCCGGGAAGTTAATTAAATACCATTTGGAGGCATTTAATGTTCGAGCAAAAACGGCTGATTTTCGACAAAAGAGATAACACCCCCCCCCATTACGTCATGCTTCAGAAATGTGGAAAATGGTCCGTTTTCAAATGTTTTATTTTTGAACGTCAGTTCACATTTGTAGGTGGATCATCAGTGTTAGAGCTGAAATTAGCATGTTTAAATTGATTTTCATGCTTCCAGGGGCTCGGGAAGTGAATTAAATACTATTTGGAGGCATTTAATGTTCAATCAAAAACAGCTGATTTTTGACAAAAGAGATAACACCCCCCCATTACGTCATGCTTCAGAAATGTGGAAAATGGTCTGTTTTCAAATGTTTTATTTTTGAACGTCAGTTCACATTTGTAGGTGGATCATCAGTGTTAGAGCTAAAATTAGCATGTTTAAAGTGATTTTCATGCTTCCAGGGGCCCTAAACACAAGATTTATGGAATGGTTAAAAGTGCATGAAAATGGCAAATTTACTCACTCTGAGTTCTCAAAAAGGGTTTCTTCACTCCGGGAAGTTAATTAAATACCAATTGGAGGCATTTAATGTTCGAGCAAAAACGGCTGATTTTCGACAAAAGAGATAACACCCCCATTAAGTCATGCTTCAGAAATGTGGAAAATGGTCAGTTTTCAAATGTTTTATTTTTGAACGTCAGTTCACATTTGTAGGTGGATCATCAGTGTTAGAGCTAAAATTAGCATGTTTAAAGTGATTTTCATGCTTCCAGGGGCTCGGGAAGTGAAATAAATACTATTTGGAGGCATTTAATGTTCAATCAAAAACAGCTGATTTTTGACAAAAGAGATAACACCCCCCATTACGTCATGCTTTAGAAATGTGGAAAATGGTCCGTTTTAAAATGTTTTATTTTTGAACGTCAGTTCACATTTGTAGGTGGATCATCAGTGTTAGAGCTAAAATTAGCATGTTTAAAGTGATTTTCATGCTTCCAGGGGCCCTAAACACAAGATTTATGGAATGGTTAAAAGTGCATGAAAATGGCAAATTTACTCACTCTGAGTTCTCAAAAATGGTTTCTTCACTCCAGGAAGTTAATTAAATACCAATTGGAGGCATTTAATGTTCGAGCAAAAACGGCTGATTTTCGACAAAAGAGATAACACCCCCCCATTACGTCATGCTTCAGAAATGTGGAAAATGGTCCGTTTTCAAATGTTTTATTTTTGAATGTCAGTTCACATTTGTAGGTGGATCATCAGTGTTGGAGCTAAAATTAGCATGTTTAAAGTGATTTTCATGCTTCCAGGGGCCCTAAACACAAGATTTATGGAATGGTTAAAAGTGCATGAAAATGGCCAATTTACTCACTCTGAGTTCTCAAAAAGGGTTTCTTCACCCCGGGAAGTTAATTAAATACCATTTGGAGGCATTTAATGTTCGAGCAAAAACGGCTGATTTTCGACAAAAGAGATAACACCCCCCCATTACGTCATGCTTCAGAAATGTGGAAAATGGTCCGTTTTCAAATGTTTTATTTTTGAACGTCAGTTCACATTTGTAGGTGGATGATAAGTGTTAGAGCTAAAATTAGCATGTTTAAAGTGATTTTTATTCTTCCAGGGGCCCTAAACACAAGATTTATGGAATGGTTAAAAGTGCATGAAAATGGCCAATTTACTCACTCTGAGTTCTCAAAAAGGGTTTCTTCACCCCGGGAAGTTAATTAAATACCATTTGGAGGCATTTAATGTTCGAGCAGAAACGGCTGATTTTCGACAAAAGAGATAACACCCCCCTCATTAAGTCATGCTTCAGAAATGTGGAAAATGGTCCGTTTCCAAATGTTTTATTTTGGAAAGTCAGTTCACATTTGTAGGTGGATCATCAGTGTTAGAGCTAAAATTAGCATGTTTATAGTGATGTTCATGCTTCCAGGGGCTCGGGAAGTGAATTAAATACTATTTGGAGGCATTTAATGTTCAATCAAAAACAGCTGATTTTTGACAAAAGAGATAACACCCCCCCCATTACGTCATGCTTCAGAAATGTGGAAAATGGTCCGTTTTAAAATGTTTTATTTTTGAATGTCAGTTCACATTTGTAGGTGGATCATCAGTGTTGGAGCTAAAATTAGCATGTTTAAAGTGATTTTCATGCTTCCAGGGGCCCTAAACACTAGATTTATGGAATGGTTAAAAGTGCATGAAAATGGCCAATTTACTCACTCTGAGTTCTCAAAAAGGGTTTTTTCACCCCGGGAAGGTAATTAAATACCATTTGGAGGCATTTAATGTTCGAGCAAAAACGGCTGATTTTCGACAAAAGAGATAACACCCCCCCCATTACGTCATGATTCAGAAATGTGGAAAATGGTCCGTTTTCAAATGTTTTATTTTTGAACGTCAGTTCACATTTGTAGGTGGATCATCAGTGTTAGAGCTAAAATTAGCATGTTTAAAGTGATTTTCATGCTTCCAGGGGCTCGGGAAGTGAATTAAATACTATTTGGAGGCATTTAATGTTCAAGCAAAAACAGCTGATTTTTGACAAAAGAGATAACCCCCCCCCCCATTACGTCATGCTTCAGAAATGTGGAAAATGGTCCGTTTTCAAATGTTTTATTTTTAAACGTCAGTTCACATTTGTAGGTGGATCATCAGTGTTAGAGCTAAAATTAGCATGTTTAAAGTGATTTTCATGCTTCCAGGGGCCCTAAACACAAGATTTATGGAATGGTTAAAAGTGCATGAAAATGGCCAATTTACTCACTCTGAGTTCTCAAAAAGGGTTTCTTCACCCCGGGAAGTTAATTAAATACAATTTGGAGGCATTTAATGTTCGAGCAAAAACGGCTGATTTTCGACAAAAGAGATAACACCCCCCCCATTACGTCATACTTCAGAAATGTGGAAAATGGTCCGTTTTCAAATGTTTTATTTTTGAACATCAGTTCACATTTGTAGGTGGCTCATCAGTGTTAGAGCTAAAATTAGCATGTTTAAAGTGATTTTCATGCTTCCAGGGGCTCGGGAAGTGAATTAAATACTATTTGGAGGCATTTAATGTTCAATCAAAAACAGCTGATTTTTGACAAAAGAGATAACACCCCCCCATTACGTCATGCTTCAGAAATGTGGAAAATGGTCCGTTTTCAAATGTTTTATTTTTGAACGTCAGTTCACATTTGTAGGTGGATCATCAGTGTTAGAGCTAAAATTAGCATGTTTAAAGTGATTTTCATGCTTCCAGGGGCCCTAAACTCAAGATTTATGGAATGGTTAAAAGTGCATGAAAATGGCCAATTTACTCACTCTGAGTTCTCAAAAAGGGTTTCTTCACCCCGGGAAGTTAATTAAATACCATTTGGAGGCATTTAATGTTCGAACAAAAACGGCTGATTTTCGACAAAAGAGATAACACCCCCCCCCATTACGTCATGCTTCAGAAATGTGGAAAATGGTCCGTTTTCAAATGTTTTATTTTTGAATGTCAGTTCACATTTGTAGGTGGATCATCAGTGTTAGAGCTAAAATTAGCATGTTTAAAGTGATTTTCATGCTTCCAGGGGCTCGGGAAGTGAATTAAATACTATTTGGAGGCATTTAATGTTCAATCAAAAACAGCTGATTTTTGACAAAAGAGATAACACCCCCCCATTACGTCATGCTTCAGAAATGTGGAAAATGGTCCGTTTTCAAATGTTTTATTTTTGAACGTCAGTTCACATTTGTAGGTGGATCATCAGTGTTAGAGCTAAAATTAGCATGTTTAAAGTGATTTTCATGCTTCCAGGGGCCCTAAACTCAAGATTTATGGAATGGTTAAAAGTGCAGGAAAATGGCCAATTTACTCACTCTGAGTTCTCAAAAAGGGTTTCTTCACCCCAGGAAGTTAATTAAATACCAATTGGAGGCATTTAATGTTCGAGCAAAAACGGCTGATTTTCGACAAAAGAGATAACACCCATTACGTCATGCTTCAGAAATGTGGAAAATGGTCCGTTTTCAAATGTTTTATTTTTGAACGTCAGTTCACATTTGTAGGTGGATCATCAGTGTTAGAGCTAAAATTAGCATGTTTAAAGTGATTTTCATGCTTCCAGGGGCTCGGGAAGTGAATTAAATACTATTTGGAGGCATTTAATGTTCAATCAAAAACATCTGATTTTTGACAAAAGAGATAACACCCCCCCATTACGTCATGCTTCAGAAATGTGGAAAATGGTCCGTTTTCAAATGTTTTATTTTTGAACGTCAGTTCACATTTGTAGGTGGATCATCAGTGTTAGAGCTAAAATTAGCATGTTTAAAGTGATTTTCATGCTTCCAGGGGCCCTAAAAACAAGATTTATGGAATGGTTAAAAGTGCATGAAAATGGCCAAGTTACTCACTCTGAGTTCTCAAAAAGTGTTTCTTCACCCGGGAAGTTAATTAAATACCATTTGGAGGCATTTAATGTTCGAGCAGAAACGGCTCATTTTCGACAAAAGAGATAACACCCCCCCCATTAAGTCATGCTTCAGAAATGTGGAAAATGGTCCGTTTTCAAATGTTTTATTTTGGAACGTCAGTTCACATTTGTAGGTGGATCATCAGTGTTAGAGCTAAAATTAGCATGTTTATAGTGATGTTCATGCGTCCAGGGGCTCGGGAAGTGAATTAAATACTATTTGGAGGCATTTAATGTTCAATCAAAAACAGCTCATTTTTGACAAAAGAGATAACACCCCCCCATTACGTCATGCTTCAGAAATGTGGAAAATGGTCCGTTTTAAAATGTTTTATTTTTGAATGTCAGTTCACATTTGTAGGTGGATCATCAGTGTTGGAGCTAAAATTAGCATGTTTAAAGTGATTTTCATGCTTCCAGGGGCCCTAAACACAAGATTTATGGAATGGTTAAAAGTGCATGAAAATGGCCAATTTACTCACTCTGAGTTCTCAAAAAGGGTTTCTTCACCCCGGGAAGTTAATTAAATACCATTTGGAGGCATTTAATGTTCGAGCAAAAACGGCTGATTTTCGACAAAAGAGATAACACCCCCCCATTACGTCATGCTTCAGAAATGTGGAAAATGGTCCGTTTTCAAATGTTTTATTTTTGAACATCAGTTCACATTTGTAGGTGGATCATCAGTGTTAGAGCTAAAATTAGCATGTTTAAAGTGATTTTCATGCTTCCAGGGGCTCGGGAAGTGAATTAAATACTATTTGGAGGCATTTAATGTTCAATCAAAAACAGCTGATTTTTGACAAAAGAGATAACACCCCCCCATTACGTCATGCTTCAGAAATGTGGAAAATGGTCCGTTTTCAAATGTTTTATTTTTTAACGTCAGTTCACATTTGTAGGTGGATCATCAGTGTTAGAGCTAAAATTAGCATGTTTAAAGTGATTTTCATGCTTCCAGGGGCCCTAAACACAAGATTTATGGAATGGTTAAAAGTGCATGAAAATGGCCAATTTACTCACTCTGAGTTCTCAAAAAGGGTTTCTTCACCCCGGGAAGTTAATTAAATACCAATTGGAGGCATTTAATGTTCGAGCAAAAACGGCTGATTTTCGACAAAAGAGATAACACCCATTACGTCATGCTTCAGAAATGTGGAAAATGGTCCGTTTTCAAATGTTTTATTTTTGAACGTCAGTTCACATTTGTAGGTGGATCATCAGTGTTAGAGCTAAAATTAGCATGTTTAAAGTGATTTTCATGCTTCCAGGGGCTCGGGAAGTGAATTAAATACTATTTGGAGGCATTTAATGTTCAATCAAAAACATCTGATTTTTGACAAAAGAGATAACACCCCCCCATTACGTCATGCTTCAGAAATGTGGAAAATGGTCCGTTTTCAAATGTTTTATTTTTGAACGTCAGTTCACATTTGTAGGTGGATCATCAGTGTTAGAGCTAAAATTAGCATGTTTAAAGTGATTTTCATGCTTCCAGGGGCCCTAAAAACAAGATTTATGGAATGGTTAAAAGTGCATGAAAATGGCCAAGTTACTCACTCTGAGTTCTCAAAAAGTGTTTCTTCACCCGGGAAGTTAATTAAATACCATTTGGAGGCATTTAATGTTCGAGCAGAAACGGCTGATTTTCGACAAAAGAGATAACACCCCCCCCATTAAGTCATGCTTCAGAAATGTGGAAAATGGTCTGTTTTCAAATGTTTTATTTTGGAACGTCAGTTCACATTTGTAGGTGGATCATCAGTGTTAGAGCTAAAATTAGCATGTTTATAGTGATGTTCATGCTTCCAGGGGCTCGGGAAGTGAATTAAATACTATTTGGAGGCATTTAATGTCCAATCAAAAACAGCTCATTTTTGACAAGAGAGATAACACCCCCCCATTACGTCATGCTTCAGAAATGTGGAAAATGGTCCGTTTTAAAATGTTTTATTTTTGAATGTCAGTTCACATTTGTAGGTGGATCATCAGTGTTGGAGCTAAAATTAGCATGTTTAAAGTGATTTTCATGCTTCCAGGGGCCCTAAACACAAGATTTATGGAATGGTTAAAAGTGCATGAAAATGGCCAATTTACTCACTCTGAGTTCTCAAAAAGGGTTTCTTCACCCCGGGAAGTTAATTAAATACCATTTGGAGGCATTTAATGTTCGAGCAAAAACGGCTGATTTTCGACAAAAGAGATAACACCCCCCCATTACGTCATGCTTCAGAAATGTGGAAAATGGTCCGTTTTCAAATGTTTTATTTTTGAACGTCAGTTCACATTTGTAGGTGGATGATAAGTGTTAGAGCTAAAATTAGCATGTTTAAAGTGATTTTTATTCTTCCGGGGGCCCTAAACACAAGATTTATGGAATGGTTAAAAGTGCATGAAAATGGCCAATTTACTCACTCTGAGTTCTCAAAAAGGGTTTCTTCACCCCGGGAAGTTAATTAAATACCATTTGGAGGCATTTAATGTTCGAGCAAAAACGGCTGATTTTCGACAAAAGAGATAACACCCCCCCATTACGTCATGCTTCAGAAATGTGGAAAATGGTCCGTTTTCAAATGTTTTATTTTTGAACATCAGTTCACATTTGTAGGTGGATCATCGGTGTTAGAGCTAAAATTAGCATGTTTAAAGTGATTTTCATGCTTCCAGGGGCTCGGGAAGTGAATTAAATACTATTTGGAGGCATTTAATGTTCAAGCAAAAACAGCTGATTTTTGACAAAAGAGATAACACCCCCCCATTACGTCATGCTTCAGAAATGTGGAAAATGGTCCGTTTTCAAATGTTTTATTTTTGAACGTCAGTTCACATTTGTAGGTGGATCATCAGTGTTAGAGCTAAAATTAGCATGTTTAAAGTGATTTTCATGCTTCCAGGGGCCCTAAACACAAGATTTATGGAATGGTTAAAAGTGCATGAAAATGGCCAATTTACTCACTCTGAGTTCTCAAAAAGTGTTTCTTCACCCCGGGAAGTTAATTAAATACCATTTGGAGGCATTTAATGTTCGAGCAGAAACGGCTGATTTTCGACAAAAGAGATAACACCCCCCCCATTAAGTCATGCTTCAGAAATGTGGAAAATGGTCCGTTTCCAGATGTTTTATTTTGGAAAGTCAGTTCACATTTGTAGGTGGATCATCAGTGTTAGAGCTAAAATTAGCATGTTTATAGTGATGTTCATGCTTCCAGGGGCTCGGGAAGTGAATTAAATACTATTTGGAGGCATTTAATGTTCAATCAAAAACAGCTGATTTTTGACAAAAGAGATAACACCCCCCCCATTACGTCATGCTTCAGAAATGTGGAAAATGGTCCGTTTTAAAATGTTTTATTTTTGAATGTCAGTTCACATTTGTAGGTGGATCATCAGTGTTGGAGCTAAAATTAGCATGTTTAAAGTGATTTTCATGCTTCCAGGGGCCCTAAACACTAGATTTATGGAATGGTTAAAAGTGCATGAAAATGGCCAATTTACTCACTCTGAGTTCTCAAAAAGGGTTTTTTCACCCCGGGAAGGTAATTAAATACCATTTGGAGGCATTTAATGTTCGAGCAAAAACGGCTGATTTTCGACAAAAGAGATAACACCCCCCCATTACGTCATACTTCAGAAATGTGGAAAATGGTCCGTTTTCAAATGTTTTATTTTTGAACATCAGTTCACATTTGTAGGTGGCTCATCAGTGTTAGAGCTAAAATTAGCATGTTTAAAGTGATTTTCATGCTTCCAGGGGCTCGGGAAGTGAATTAAATACTATTTGGAGGCATTTAATGTTCAATCAAAAACAGCTGATTTTTGACAAAAGAGATAACACCCCCCCATTACGTCATGCTTCAGAAATGTGGAAAATGGTCCGTTTTCAAATGTTTTATTTTTGAACGTCAGTTCACATTTGTAGGTGGATCATCAGTGTTAGAGCTAAAATTAGCATGTTTAAAGTGATTTTCATGCTTCCAGGGGCCCTAAACTCAAGATTTATGGAATGGTTAAAAGTGCATGAAAATGGCCAATTTATTCACTCTGAGTTCTCAAAAAGGGTTTCTTCACCCCGGAAAGTTAATTAAATACCATTTGGAGGCATTTAATGTTCGAGCAAAAACGGCTGATTCTCGACAAAAGAGATAACACCCCCCCATTACGTCATGCTTCAGAAATGTGGAAAATGGTCCGTTTTCAAATGTTTTATTTTTGAACATCAGTTCACATTTGTAGGTGGATCATCAGTGTTAGA
Organism: Lissotriton vulgaris; assembly: GCF_964263255.1. Classification (NCBI taxonomy): domain Eukaryota; kingdom Metazoa; phylum Chordata; class Amphibia; order Caudata; family Salamandridae; genus Lissotriton; species Lissotriton vulgaris. The sequence continues at coordinate 1,508,230 of NW_028246385.1, forward strand.
GCTGAAATTAGCATGTTTAAATTGATTTTCATGCTTCCAGGGGCTCGGGAAGTGAATTAAATACTATTTGGAGGCATTTAATGTTCAATCAAAAACAGCTGATTTTTGACAAAAGAGATAACACCCCCCCATTACGTCATGCTTCAGAAATGTGGAAAATGGTCTGTTTTCAAATGTTTTATTTTTGAACGTCAGTTCACATTTGTAGGTGGATCATCAGTGTTAGAGCTAAAATTAGCATGTTTAAAGTGATTTTCATGCTTCCAGGGGCCCTAAACACAAGATTTATGGAATGGTTAAAAGTGCATGAAAATGGCAAATTTACTCACTCTGAGTTCTCAAAAATGGTTTCTTCACTCCGGGAAGTTAATTAAATACCAATTGGAGGCATTTAATGTTCGAGCAAAAACGGCTGATTTTCGACAAAAGAGATAACACCCCCATTAAGTCATGCTTCAGAAATGTGGAAAATGGTCCGTTTTAAAATGTTTTATTTTTGAACGTCAGTTCACATTTGTAGGTGGATCATCAGTGTTAGAGCTAAAATTAGCATGTTTAAAGTGATTTTCATGCTTCCAGGGGCCCTAAACACAAGATTTATGGAATGGTTAAAAGTGCATGAAAATGGCCAATTTATTAACTCTGAGTTCTCAAAAAGGGTTTCTTCACCCCGGGAAGTTAATTAAATACCATTTGGAGGCATTTAATGTTCGAGCAAAAACGGCTGATTTTCGACAAAAGAGATAACACCCCCCCATTACGTCATGCTTCAGAAATGTGGAAAATGGTCCGTTTTCAAATGTTTTATTTTTGAACGTCAGTTCACATTTGTAGGTGGATCATCAGTGTTAGAGCTAAAATTAGCATGTTTAAAGTGATTTTCATGCTTCCAGGGGCTCGGGAAGTGAATTAAATACTATTTGGAGGCATTTAATGTTCAATCAAAAACATCTGATTTTTGACAAAAGAGATAACACCCCCCCATTACGTCATGCTTCAGAAATGTGGAAAATGGTCCGTTTTCAAATGTTTTATTTTTGAACGTCAGTTCACATTTGTAGGTGGATCATCAGTGTTAGAGCTAAAATTAGCATGTTTAAAGTGATTTTCATGCTTCCAGGGGCCCTAAACACAAGATTTATGGAATGGTTAAAAGTGCATGAAAATGGCCAAGTTACTCACTCTGAGTTCTCAAAAAGTGTTTCTTCACCCCGGGAAGTTAATTAAATACCATTTGGAGGCATTTAATGTTCGAGCAGAAACGGCTGATTTTCGACAAAAGAGATAACACCCCCCCCATTAAGTCATGCTTCAGAAATGTGGAAAATGGTCCGTTTTCAAATGTTTTATTTTGGAACGTCAGTTCACATTTGTAGGTGGATCATCAGTGTTAGAGCTAAAATTAGCATGTTTATAGTGATGTTCATGCTTCCAGGGGCTCGGGAAGTGAATTAAATACTATTTGGAGGCATTTAATGTTCAATCAAAAACAGCTCATTTTTGACAAAAGAGATAACACCCCCCCATTACGTCATGCTTCAGAAATGTGGAAAATGGTCCTTTTTAAAATGTTTTATTTTTGAATGTCAGTTCACATTTGTAGGTGGATCATCAGTGTTGGAGCTAAAATTAGCATGTTTAAAGTGATTTTCATGCTTCCAGGGGCCCTAAACACAAGATTTATGGAATGGTTAAAAGTGCATGAAAATGGCCAATTTACTCACTCTGAGTTCTCAAAAAGGGTTTCTTCACCCCGGGAAGTTAATTAAATACCATTTGGAGGCATTTAATGTTCGAGCAAAAACGGCTGATTTTCGACAAAAGAGATAACACCCCCCCATTAAGTCATGCTTCAGAAATGTGGAAAATGGTCCGTTTTCAAATGTTTTATTTTTGAACGTCAGTTCACATTTGTAGGTGGATGATAAGTGTTAGAGCTAAAATTAGCATGTTTAAAGTGATTTTTATTCTTCCAGGGGCCCTAAACACAAGATTTATGGAATGGTTAAAAGTGCATGAAAATGGCCAATTTACTCACTCTGAGTTCTCAAAAAGGGTTTCTTCACCCCGGGAAGTTAATTAAATACCATTTGGAGGGATTTAATGTTCGAGCAAAAACGGCTGATTTTCGACAAAAGAGATAACACCCCCCCATTACGTCATGCTTCAGAAATGTGGAAAATGGTCCGTTTTCAAATGTTTTATTTTTGAACATCAGTTCACATTTGTAGGTGGATCATCAGTGTTAGAGCTAAAATTAGCATGTTTAAAGTGATTTTCATGCTTCCAGGGGCCCTAAACACAAGATTTATGGAATGGTTAAAAGTGCATGAAAATGGCCAAGTTACTCACTCTGAGTTCTCAAAAAGTGTTTCTTCACCCCGGGAAGTTAATTAAATACCATTTGGAGGCATTTAATGTTCGAGCAAAAACGGCTGATTTTCGACAAAAGAGATAACACCCCCCCATTACGTCATGCTTCAGAAATGTGGAAAATGGTCCGTTTTCAAATGTTTTATTTTTGAACATCAGTTCACATTTGTAGGTGGATCATCAGTGTTAGAGCTAAAACTAGCATGTTTAAAGTGATTTTCATGCTTCCAGGGGCTCGGGAAGTGAATTAAATACTATTTGGAGGCATTTAATGTTCAAGCAAAAACAGCTGATTTTTGACAAAAGAGATAACACCCCCCCATTACGTCATGCTTCAGAAATGTGGAAAATGGTCCGTTTTCAAATGTTTTATTTTTGAACGTCAGTTCGCATTTGTAGGTGGATCATCAGTGTTAGAGCTAAAATTAGCATGTTTAAAGTGATTTTCATGCTTCCAGGGGCCCTAAACACAAGATTTATGGAATGGTTAAAAGTGCATGAAAATGGCCAATTTACTCACTCTGAGTTCTCAAAAAGGGTTTCTTCACCCCGGGAAGTTAATTAAATACCATTTGGAGGCATTTAATGTTCGAGCAAAAACGGCTGATTTTCGACAAAAGAGATAACACCCCCCCATTACGTCATGCTTCAGAAATGTGGAAAATGGTCCGTTTTCAAATTTTTATTTTTGAACATCAGTTCACATTTGTAGGTGGATCATCAGTGTTAGAGCTAAAATTAGCATGTTTAAAGTGATTTTCATGCTTCCAGGGGCTCGGGAAGTGAATTAAATACTATTTGGAGGCATTTAATGTTCAATCAAAAACAGCTGATTTTTGACAAAAGAGATAACACCCCCCCATTACGTCATGCTTCAGAAATGTGGAAAATGGTCCGTTTTCAAATGTTTTATTTTTGAACGTCAGTTCACATTTGTAGGTGGATCATCAGTGTTAGAGCTAAAATTAGCATGTTTAAAGTGATTTTCATGCTTCCAGGGGCCCTAAACACAAGATTTATGGAATGGTTAAAAGTGCATGAAAATGGCCAATTTACTCACTCTGAGTTCTCAAAAAGGGTTTCTTCACCCCGGGAAGTTAATTAAATACCATTTGGAGGCATTTAATTTTCGAGCAAAAACGGCTGATTTTCGACAAAAGAGATAACACCCCCCCATTACGTCATGCTTCAGAAATGTGGAAAATGGTCCGTTTTCAAATGTTTTTTTTTTGAACGTCAGTTCACATTTGTAGGTGGATCATCAGTGTTAGAGCTAAAATTAGCATGTTTAAAGTGATTTTCATGCTTCAAGGGGCTCGGGAAGTGAATTAAATACTATTTGGAGGCATTTAATGTTCAAGCAAAAACAGCTGATTTTTGACAAAAGAGATAACACACCCCCATTACGTCATGCTTCAGAAATGTGGAAAATGGTCTGTTTTCAAATGTTTTATTTTTGAACGTCAGTTCACATTTGTAGGTGGATCATCAGTGTTAGAGCTAAAATTAGCATGTTTAAAGTGATTTTCATGCTTCCAGGGGCCCTAAACACAAGATTTATGGAATGGTTAAAAGTGCATGAAAATGGCCAATTTACTCACTCTGAGTTCTCAAAAAGGGTTTCTTCACCCCGGGAAGTTAATTAAATACCATTTGGAGGCATTTAATGTTCGAGCAAAAACGGCTGATTTTCGACAAAAGAGATAACACCCCCCCATTACGTCATGCTTCAGAAATGTGGAAAATGGTCCGTTTTCAAATTTTTATTTTTGAACATCAGTTCACATTTGTAGGTGGATCATCAGTGTTAGAGCTAAAATTAGCATGTTTAAAGTGATTTTCATGCTTCCAGGGGCTCGGGAAGTGAATTAAATACTATTTGGAGGCATTTAATGTTCAATCAAAAACAGCTGATTTTTGACAAAAGAGATAACACCCCCCCATTACGTCATGCTTCAGAAATGTGGAAAATGGTCAGTTTTCAAATGTTTTATTTTTGAACGTCAGTTCACATTTGTAGGTGCATCATCAGTGTTAGAGCTAAAATTAGCATGTTTAAAGTGATTTTCATGCTTCCAGGGGCCCTAAACACAAGATTTATGGAATGGTTAAAAGTGCATGAAAATGGCCAATTTACTCACTCTGAGTTCTCAAAAAGGGTTTCTTCACCCCGGGAAGTTAATTAAATACCATTTGGAGGCATTTAATGTTCGAGCAAAAACGGCTGATTTTCGACAAAAGAGATAACACCCCCCCCATTACGTCATGCTTCAGAAATGTGGAAAATGGTCCGTTTTCAAATGTTTTATTTTTGAACGTCAGTTCACATTTGTAGGTGGATCATCAGTGTTAGAGCTAAAATTAGCATGTTTAAAGTGATTTTCATGCTTCCAGGGGCTCGGGAAGTGAATTAAATACTATTTGGAGGCATTTAATGTTCAAGCAAAAACAGCTGATTTTTGACAAAAGAGATAACACCCCCCCATTACGTCATGCTTTAGAAATGTGGAAAATGGTCCGTTTTAAAATGTTTTATTTTTGAACGTCAGTTCACATTTGTAGGTGGATCATCAGTGTTGGAGCTAAAATTAGCATGTTTAAAGTGATTTTCATGCTTCCAGGGGCCTTAAACACAAGATTTATGGAATGGTTAAAAGTGCATGAAAATGGCCAATTTATTAACTCTGAGTTCTCAAAAAGGGTTTCTTCACCCCGGGAAGTTAATTAAATACCATTTGGAGGCATTTAATGTTCGAGCAAAAACGGCTGATTTTCGACAAAAGAGATAACACCCCCCCATTACGTCATGCTTGAGAAATGTGGAAAATGGTCCGTTTTCAAATGTTTTATTTTTGAACGTCAGTTCACATTTGTAGGTGGATCATCAGTGTTAGAGCTAAAATTAGCATGTTTAAAGTGATTTTCATGCTTCCAGGGGCTCGGGAAGTGAATTAAATACTATTTGGAGGCATTTAATGTTCAAGCAAAAACAGCTGATTTTTGACAAAAGAGATAACACCCCCCCCATTACGTCATGCTTCAGAAATGTGGAAAATGGTCCGTTTTCAAATGTTTTATTTTTGAACGTCAGTTCACATTTGTAGGTGGATCATCAGTGTTAGAGCTAAAATTAGCATGTTTAAAGTGATTTTCATGCTTCCAGGGGCCCTAAACACAAGATTTATGGAATGGTTAAAAGTGCATGAAAATGGCCAATTTACTCACTCTGAGTTCTCAAAAAGGGTTTCTTCACCCCGGGAAGTTAATTAAATACAATTTGGAGGCATTTAATGTTCGAGCAAAAACGGCTGATTTTCGACAAAAGAGATAACACCCATTACGTCATGCTTCAGAAATGTGGAAAATGGTCCGTTTTCAAATGTTTTATTTTTGAACGTCAGTTCACATTTGTAGGTGGATCATCAGTGTTAGAGCTAAAATTAGCATGTTTAAAGTGATTTTCATGCTTCCAGGGGCTCGGGAAGTGAATTAAATACTATTTGGAGGCATTTAATGTTCAATCAAAAACATCTGATTTTTGACAAAAGAGATAACACCCCCCCATTACGTCATGCTTCAGAAATGTGGAAAATGGTCCGTTTTCAAATGTTTTATTTTTGAACGTCAGTTCACATTTGTAGGTGGATCATCAGTGTTAGAGCTAAAATTAGCATGTTTAAAGTGATTTTCATGCTTCCAGGGGCCCTAAACACAAGATTTATGGAATGGTTAAAAGTGCATGAAAATGGCCAAGTTACTCACTCTGAGTTCTCAAAAAGTGTTTCTTCACCCCGGGAAGTTAATTAAATACCATTTGGAGGCATTTAATGTTCGAGCAGAAACGGCTGATTTTCGACCAAAGAGATAACACCCCCCCCATTAAGTCATGCTTCAGAAATGTGGAAAATGGTCCGTTTTCAAATGTTTTATTTTGGAACGTCAGTTCACATTTGTAGGTGGATCATCAGTGTTAGAGCTAAAATTAGCATGTTTATAGTGATGTTCATGCTTCCAGGGGCTCGGGAAGTGAATTAAATACTATTTGGAGGCATTTAATGTTCAATCAAAAACAGCTCATTTTTGACAAAAGAGATAACACCCCCCCATTACGTCATGCTTCAGAAATGTGGAAAATGGTCCTTTTTAAAATGTTTTATTTTTGAATGTCAGTTCACATTTGTAGGTGGATCATCAGTGTTGGAGCTAAAATTAGCATGTTTAAAGTGATTTTCATGCTTCCAGGGGCCCTAAACACAAGATTTATGGAATGGTTAAAAGTGCATGAAAATGGCCAATTTACTCACTCTGAGTTCTCAAAAAGGGTTTCCTCACCCCGGGAAGTTAATTAAATACCATTTGGAGGCATTTAATGTTCGAGCAAAAACGGCTGATTTTCGACAAAAGAGATAACACCCCCCCATTAAGTCATGCTTCAGAAATGTGGAAAATGGTCCGTTTTCAAATGTTTTATTTTTGAACGTCAGTTCACATTTGTAGGTGGATGATAAGTGTTAGAGCTAAAATTAGCATGTTTAAAGTGATTTTTATTCTTCCAGGGGCCCTAAACACAAGATTTATGGAATGGTTAAAAGTGCATGAAAATGGCCAATTTACTCACTCTGAGTTCTCAAAAAGGGTTTCTTCACCCCGGGAAGTTAATTAAATACCATTTGGAGGCATTTAATGTTCGAGCAAAAACGGCTGATTTTCGACAAAAGAGATAACACCCCCCCATTACGTCATGCTTCAGAAATGTGGAAAATGGTCCGTTTTCAAATGTTTTATTTTTGAACGTCAGTTCACATTTGTAGGTGGATCATCAGTGTTAGAGCTGAAATTAGCATGTTTAAATTGATTTTCATGCTTCCAGGGGCTCGGGAAGTGAATTAAATACTATTTGGAGGCATTTAATGTTCAATCAAAAACAGCTGATTTTTGACAAAAGAGATAACACCCCCCCATTACGTCATGCTTCAGAAATGTGGAAAATGGTCTGTTTTCAAATGTTTTATTTTTGAACGTCAGTTCACATTTGTAGGTGGATCATCAGTGTTAGAGCTAAAATTAGCATGTTTAAAGTGATTTTCCTGCTTCCAGGGGCCCTAAACACAAGATTTATGGAATGGTTAAAAGTGCATGAAAATGGCAAATTTACTCACTCTGAGTTCTCAAAAAGGGTTTCTTCACTCCGGGAAGTTAATTAAATACCAATTGGAGGCATTTAATGTTCGAGCAAAAACGGCTGATTTTCGACAAAAGAGATAACACCCCCATTAAGTCATGCTTCAGAAATGTGGAAAATGGTCAGTTTTCAAATGTTTTATTTTTGAACGTCAGTTCACATTTGTAGGTGGATCATCAGTGTTAGAGCTAAAATTAGCATGTTTAAAGTGATTTTCATGCTTCCAGGGGCTCGGGAAGTGAAATAAATACTATTTGGAGGCATTTAATGTTCAATCAAAAACAGCTGATTTTTGACAAAAGAGATAACACCCCCCATTACGTCATGCTTTAGAAATGTGGAAAATGGTCCGTTTTAAAATGTTTTATTTTTGAACGTCAGTTCACATTTGTAGGTGGATCATCAGTGTTAGAGCTAAAATTAGCATGTTTAAAGTGATTTTCATGCTTCCAGGGGCCCTAAACACAAGATTTATGGAATGGTTAAAAGTGCATGAAAATGGCAAATTTACTCACTCTGAGTTCTCAAAAATGGTTTCTTCACTCCGGGAAGTTAATTAAATACCAATTGGAGGCATTTAATGTTCGAGCAAAAACGGCTGATTTTCGACAAAAGAGATAACACCCCCCCATTACGTCATGCTTCAGAAATGTGGAAAATGGTCCGTTTTCAAATGTTTTATTTTTGAATGTCAGTTCACATTTGTAGGTGGATCATCAGTGTTGGAGCTAAAATTAGCATGTTTAAAGTGATTTTCATGCTTCCAGGGGCCCTAAACACAAGATTTATGGAATGGTTAAAAGTGCATGAAAATGGCCAATTTACTCACTCTGAGTTCTCAAAAAGGGTTTCTTCACCCCGGGAAGTTAATTAAATACCATTTGGAGGCATTTAATGTTCGAGCAAAAACGGCTGATTTTCGACAAAAGAGATAACACCCCCCCATTACGTCATGCTTCAGAAATGTGGAAAATGGTCCGTTTTCAAATGTTTTATTTTTGAACGTCAGTTCACATTTGTAGGTGGATGATAAGTGTTAGAGCTAAAATTAGCATGTTTAAAGTGATTTTTATTCTTCCAGGGGCCCTAAACACAAGATTTATGGAATGGTTAAAAGTGCATGAAAATGGCCAATTTACTCACTCTGAGTTCTCAAAAAGGGTTTCTTCACCCCGGGAAGTTAATTAAATACCATTTGGAGGCATTTAATGTTCGAGCAAAAACGGCTGATTTTCGACAAAAGAGATAACACCCCCCCATTACGTCATGCTTCAGAAATGTGGAAAATGGTCCGTTTTCAAATGTTTTATTTTTGAACGTCAGTTCACATTTGTAGGTGGATCATCAGTGTTAGAGCTAAAATTAGCATGTTTAAAGTGATTTTCATGCTTCCAGGGGCCCTAAACACAAGATTTATGGAATGGTTAAAAGTGCATGAAAATGGCCAATTTACTCACTCTGAGTTCTCAAAAAGTGTTTCTTCACCCCGGGAAGTTAATTAAATACCATTTGGAGGCATTTAATGTTCGAGCAGAAACGGCTGATTTTCGACAAAAGAGATAACACCCCCCCCATTAAGTCATGCTTCAGAAATGTGGAAAATGGTCCGTTTCCAAATGTTTTATTTTGGAAAGTCAGTTCACATTTGTAGGTGGATCATCAGTGTTAGAGCTAAAATTAGCATGTTTATAGTGATGTTCATGCTTCCAGGGGCTCGGGAAGTGAATTAAATACTATTTGGAGGCATTTAATGTTCAATCAAAAACAGCTGATTTTTGACAAAAGAGATAACACCCCCCCCATTACGTCATGCTTCAGAAATGTGGAAAATGGTCCGTTTTAAAATGTTTTATTTTTGAATGTCAGTTCACATTTGTAGGTGGATCATCAGTGTTGGAGCTAAAATTAGCATGTTTAAAGTGATTTTCATGCTTCCAGGGGCCCTAAACACTAGATTTATGGAATGGTTAAAAGTGCATGAAAATGGCCAATTTACTCACTCTGAGTTCTCAAAAAGGGTTTTTTCACCCCGGGAAGGTAATTAAATACCATTTGGAGGCATTTAATGTTCGAGCAAAAACGGCTGATTTTCGACAAAAGAGATAACACCCCCCCCATTACGTCATGATTCAGAAATGTGGAAAATGGTCCGTTTTCAAATGTTTTATTTTTGAACGTCAGTTCACATTTGTAGGTGGATCATCAGTGTTAGAGCTAAAATTAGCATGTTTAAAGTGATTTTCATGCTTCCAGGGGCTCGGGAAGTGAATTAAATACTATTTGGAGGCATTTAATGTTCAAGCAAAAACAGCTGATTTTTGACAAAAGAGATAACCCCCCCCCCATTACGTCATGCTTCAGAAATGTGGAAAATGGTCCGTTTTCAAATGTTTTATTTTTAAACGTCAGTTCACATTTGTAGGTGGATCATCAGTGTTAGAGCTAAAATTAGCATGTTTAAAGTGATTTTCATGCTTCCAGGGGCCCTAAACACAAGATTTATGGAATGGTTAAAAGTGCATGAAAATGGCCAATTTACTCACTCTGAGTTCTCAAAAAGGGTTTCTTCACCCCGGGAAGTTAATTAAATACAATTTGGAGGCATTTAATGTTCGAGCAAAAACGGCTGATTTTCGACAAAAGAGATAACACCCCCCCATTACGTCATACTTCAGAAATGTGGAAAATGGTCCGTTTTCAAATGTTTTATTTTTGAACATCAGTTCACATTTGTAGGTGGCTCATCAGTGTTAGAGCTAAAATTAGCATGTTTAAAGTGATTTTCATGCTTCCAGGGGCTCGGGAAGTGAATTAAATACTATTTGGAGGCATTTAATGTTCAATCAAAAACAGCTGATTTTTGACAAAAGAGATAACACCCCCCCATTACGTCATGCTTCAGAAATGTGGAAAATGGTCCGTTTTCAAATGTTTTATTTTTGAACGTCAGTTCACATTTGTAGGTGGATCATCAGTGTTAGAGCTAAAATTAGCATGTTTAAAGTGATTTTCATGCTTCCAGGGGCCCTAATCTCAAGATTTATGGAATGGTTAAAAGTGCATGAAAATGGCCAATTTATTCACTCTGAGTTCTCAAAAAGGGTTTCTTCACCCCGGAAAGTTAATTAAATACCATTTGGAGGCATTTAATGTTCGAGCAAAAACGGCTGATTTTCGACAAAAGAGATAACACCCCCCCATTACGTCATGCTTCAGAAATGTGGAAAATGGTCCGTTTTCAAATGTTTTATTTTTGAACGTCAGTTCACATTTGTAGGTGGATCATCAGTGTTAGAGCTGAAATTAGCATGTTTAAATTGATTTTCATGCTTCCAGGGGCTCGGGAAGTGAATTAAATACTATTTGGAGGCATTTAATGTTCAATCAAAAACAGCTGATTTTTGACAAAAGAGATAACACCCCCCCATTACGTCATGCTTCAGAAATGTGGAAAATGGTCTGTTTTCAAATGTTTTATTTTTGAACGTCAGTTCACATTTGTAGGTGGATCATCAGTGTTAGAGCTAAAATTAGCATGTTTAAAGTGATTTTCATGCTTCCAGGGGCCCTAAACACAAGATTTATGGAATGGTTAAAAGTGCATGAAAATGGCAAATTTACTCACTCTGAGTTCTCAAAAATGGTTTCTTCACTCCGGGAAGTTAATTAAATACCAATTGGAGGCATTTAATGTTCGAGCAAAAACGGCTGATTTTCGACAAAAGAGATAACACCCCCATTAAGTCATGCTTCAGAAATGTGGAAAATGGTCAGTTTTCAAATGTTTTATTTTTGAACGTCAGTTCACATTTGTAGGTGGATCATCAGTGTTAGAGCTAAAATTAGCATGTTTAAAGTGATTTTCATGCTTCCAGGGGCTCGGGAAGTGAAATAAATACTATTTGGAGGCATTTAATGTTCAATCAAAAACAGCTGATTTTTGACAAAAGAGATAACACCCCCCATTACGTCATGCTTTAGAAATGTGGAAAATGGTCCGTTTTAAAATGTTTTATTTTTGAACGTCAGTTCACATTTGTAGGTGGATCATCAGTGTTGGAGCTAAAATTAGCATGTTTAAAGTGATTTTCATGCTTCCAGGGGCCCTAAACACAAGATTTATGGAATGGTTAAAAGTGCATGAAAATGGCCAATTTATTAACTCTGAGTTCTCAAAAAGGGTTTCTTCACCCCGGGAAGTTAATTAAATACCATTTGGAGGCATTTAATGTTCGAGCAAAAACGGCTGATTTTCGACAAAAGAGATAACACCCCCCCCATTACGTCATGCTTCAGAAATGTGGAAAATGGTCCGTTTTCAAATGTTTTATTTTTGAACGTCAGTTCACATTTGTAGGTGGATCATCAGTGTTAGAGCTAAAATTAGCATGTTTAAAGTGATTTTCATGCTTCCAGGGGCCCGGGAAGTGAATTAAATACTATTTGGAGGCATTTAATGTTCAAGCAAAAACAGCTGATTTTTGACAAAAGAGATAACACCCCCCCCATTACGTCATGCTTCAGAAATGTGGAAAATGGTCCGTTTTCAAATGTTTTATTTTTGAACGTCAGTTCACATTTGTAGGTGGATCATCAGTGTTAGAGCTAAAATTAGCATGTTTAAAGTGATTTTCATGCTTCCAGGGGCCCTAAACACAAGATTTATGGAATGCTTAAAAGTGCATGAAAATGGCCAATTTACTCACTCTGAGTTCTCAAAAAGGGTTTCTTCACCCCGGGAAGTTAATTAAATACCACTTGGAGGCATTTAATGTTCGAGCAAAAACGGCTGATTTTCGACAAAAGAGATAACACCCATTACGTCATGCTTCAGAAATGTGGAAAATGGTCCGTTTTCAAATGTTTTATTTTTGAACGTCAGTTCACATTTGTAGGTGGATCATCAGTGTTAGAGCTAAAATTAGCATGTTTAAAGTGATTTTCATGCTTCCAGGGGCTCGGGAAGTGAATTAAATACTATTTGGAGGCATTTAATGTTCAATCAAAAACATCTGATTTTTGACAAAAGAGATAACACCCCCCCATTACGTCATGCTTCAGAAATGTGGAAAATGGTCCGTTTTCAAATGTTTTATTTTTGAACGTCAGTTCACATTTGTAGGTGGATCATCAGTGTTAGAGCTAAAATTAGCATGTTTAAAGTGATTTTCATGCTTCCAGGGGCCCTAAACACAAGATTTATGGAATGGTTAAAAGTGCATGAAAATGGCCAATTTACTCACTCTGAGTTCTCAAAAAGGGTTTCTTCACCCCGGGAAGTTAATTAAATACCATTTGGAGGCATTTAATGTTCGAGCAGAAACGGCTGATTTTCGACAAAAGAGATAACACCCCCCCCATTAAGTCATGCTTCAGAAATGTGGAAAATGGTCCGTTTTCAAATGTTTTATTTTGGAACGTCAGTTCACATTTGTAGGTGGATCATCAGTGTTAGAGCTAAAATTAGCATGTTTATAGTGATGTTCATGCTTCCAGGGGCTCGGGAAGTGAATTAAATACTATTTGGAGGCATTTAATGTTCAATCAAAAACAGCTCATTTTTGACAAAAGAGATAACACCCCCCCATTACGTCATGCTTCAGAAATGTGGAAAATGGTCCTTTTTAAAATGTTTTATTTTTGAATGTCAGTTCACATTTGTAGGTGGATCATCAGTGTTGGAGCTAAAATTAGCATGTTTAAAGTGATTTTCATGCTTCCAGGGGCCCTAAACACAAGATTTATGGAATGGTTAAAAGTGCATGAAAATGGCCAATTTACTCACTCTGAGTTCTCAAAAAGGGTTTCTTCACCCCGGGAAGTTAATTAAATACCATTTGGAGGCATTTAATGTTCGAGCAAAAACGGCTGATTTTCGACAAAAGAGATAACACCCCCCATTAAGTCATGCTTCAGAAATGTGGAAAATGGTCCGTTTTCAAATGTTTTATTTTTGAACGTCAGTTCACATTTGTAGGTGGATGATAAGTGTTAGAGCTAAAATTAGCATGTTTAAAGTGATTTTTATTCTTCCAGGGGCCCTAAACACAAGATTTATGGAATGGTTAAAAGTGCATGAAAATGGCCAATTTACTCACTCTGAGTTCTCAAAAAGGGTTTCTTCACCCCGGGAAGTTAATTAAATACCATTTGGAGGGATTTAATGTTCGAGCAAAAACGGCTGATTTTCGACAAAAGAGATAACACCCCCCCATTACGTCATGCTTCAGAAATGTGGAAAATGGTCCGTTTTCAAATGTTTTATTTTTGAACATCAGTTCACATTTGTAGGTGGATCATCAGTGTTAGAGCTAAAATTAGCATGTTTAAAGTGATTTTCATGCTTCCAGGGGCCCTAAACACAAGATTTATGGAATGGTTAAAAGTGCATGAAAATGGCCAAGTTACTCACTCTGAGTTCTCAAAAAGTGTTTCTTCACCCCGGGAAGTTAATTAAATACCATTTGGAGGCATTTAATGTTCGAGCAAAAACGGCTGATTTTCGACAAAAGAGATAACACCCCCCCATTACGTCATGCTTCAGAAATGTGGAAAATGGTCCGTTTTCAAATGTTTTATTTTTGAACATCAGTTCACATTTGTAGGTGGATCATCAGTGTTAGAGCTAAAACTAGCATGTTTAAAGTGATTTTCATGCTTCCAGGGGCTCGGGAAGTGAATTAAATACTATTTGGAGGCATTTAATGTTCAAGCAAAAACAGCTGATTTTTGACAAAAGAGATAACACCCCCCCATTACGTCATGCTTCAGAAATGTGGAAAATGGTCCGTTTTCAAATGTTTTATTTTTGAACGTCAGTTCGCATTTGTAGGTGGATCATCAGTGTTAGAGCTAAAATTAGCATGTTTAAAGTGATTTTCATGCTTCCAGGGGCCCTAAACACAAGATTTATGGAATGGTTAAAAGTGCATGAAAATGGCCAATTTACTCACTCTGAGTTCTCAAAAAGGGTTTCTTCACCCCGGGAAGTTAATTAAATACCATTTGGAGGCATTTAATGTTCGAGCAAAAACGGCTGATTTTCGACAAAAGAGATAACACCCCCCCATTACGTCATGCTTCAGAAATGTGGAAAATGGTCCGTTTTCAAATTTTTATTTTTGAACATCAGTTCACATTTGTAGGTGGATCATCAGTGTTAGAGCTAAAATTAGCATGTTTAAAGTGATTTTCATGCTTCCAGGGGTTTGGGAAGTGAATTAAATACTATTTGGAGGCATTTAATGTTCAATCAAAAACAGCTGATTTTTGACAAAAGAGATAACACCCCCCCATTACGTCATGCTTCAGAAATGTGGAAAATGGTCCGTTTTCAAATGTTTTATTTTTGAACGTCAGTTCACATTTGTAGGTGCATCATCAGTGTTAGAGCTAAAATTAGCATGTTTAAAGTGATTTTCATGCTTCCAGGGGCCCTAAACACAAGATTTATGGAATGGTTAAAAGTGCATGAAAATGGCCAATTTACTCACTCTGAGTTCTCAAAAAGGGTTTCTTCACCCCGGGAAGTTAATTAAATACCATTTGGAGGCATTTAATGTTCGAGCAAAAACGGCTGATTTTCGACAAAAGAGATAACACCCCCCCATTACGTCATGCTTCAGAAATGTGGAAAATGGTCCGTTTTCGAATGTTTTATTTTTGAACATCAGTTCACATTTGTAGGTGGATCATCAGTGTTAGAGCTAAAATTAGCATGTTTAAAGTGATTTTCATGCTTCCAGGGGCTCGGGAAGTGAATTAAATACTATTTGGAGGCATTTAATGTTCAAGCAAAAACAGCTGATTTTTGACAAAAGAGATAACACCCCCCATTACGTCATGCTTCAGAAATGTGGAAAATGGTCCGTTTTCAAATGTTTTATTTTTGAACGTCAGTTCACATTTGTAGGTGGATCATCAGTGTTAGAGCTAAAATTAGCATGTTTAAAGTGATTTTCATGCTTCCAGGGGCCCTAAACACAAGATTTATGGAATGGTTAAAAGTGCATGAAAATGGCCAATTTACTCACTCTGAGTTCTCAAAAAGGGTTTCTTCACCCCGGGAAGTTAAATAAATACCATTTGGAGGCATTTAATTTTCGAGCAAAAACGGCTGATTTTCGACAAAAGAGATAACACCCCCCCATTACGTCATGCTTCAGAAATGTGGAAAATGGTCAGTTTTCAAATGTTTTATTTTTGAACGTCAGTTCACATTTGTAGGTGGATCATCAGTGTTAGAGCTAAAATTAGCATGTTTAAAGTGATTTTCATGCTTCAAGGGGCTCGGGAAGTGAATTAAATACTATTTGGAGGCATTTAATGTTCAAGCAAAAACAGCTGATTTTTGACAAAAGAGATAACACACCCCCATTACGTCATGCTTCAGAAATGTGGAAAATGGTCTGTTTTCAAATGTTTTATTTTTGAACGTCAGTTCACATTTGTAGGTGGATCATCAGTGTTAGAGCTAAAATTAGCATGTTTAAAGTGATTTTCATGCTTCCAGGGGCCCTAAACACAAGATTTATGGAATGGTTAAAAGTGCATGAAAATGGCCAATTTACTCACTCTGAGTTCTCAAAAAGGGTTTCTTCAGCCCGGGAAGTTAATTAAATACCATTTGGAGGCATTTAATGTTCGAGCAAAAACGGCTGATTTTCGACAAAAGAGATAACACCCCCCCATTACGTCATGCTTCAGAAATGTGGAAAATGGTCCGTTTTCGAATGTTTTATTTTTGAACATCAGTTCACATTTGTAGGTGGATCATCAGTGTTAGAGCTAAAATTAGCATGTTTAAAGTGATTTTCATGCTTCCAGGGGCTCGGGAAGTGAATTAAATACTATTTGGAGGCATTTAATGTTCAAGCAAAAACAGCTGATTTTTGACAAAAGAGATAACACCCCCCCATTACGTCATGCTTCAGAAATGTGGAAAATGGTCCGTTTTCAAATGTTTTATTTTTGAACGTCAGTTCACATTTGTAGGTGGATCATCAGTGTTAGAGCTAAAATTAGCATGTTTAAAGTGATTTTCATGCTTCCAGGGGCCCTAAACACAAGATTTATGGAATGGTTAAAAGTGCATGAAAATGGCCAATTTACTCACTCTGAGTTCTCAAAAAGGGTTTCTTCACCCCGGGAAGTTAATTAAATACCATTTGGAGGCATTTAATTTTCGAGCAAAAACGGCTGATTTTCGACAAAAGAGATAACACCCCCCCATTACGTCATGCTTCAGAAATGTGGAAAATGGTCAGTTTTCAAATGTTTTATTTTTGAACGTCAGTTCACATTTGTAGGTGGATCATCAGTGTTAGAGCTAAAATTAGCATGTTTAAAGTGATTTTCATGCTTCAAGGGGCTCGGGAAGTGAATTAAATACTATTTGGAGGCATTTAATGTTCAAGCAAAAACAGCTGATTTTTGACAAAAGAGATAACACACCCCATTACGTCATGCTTCAGAAATGTGGAAAATGGTCTGTTTTCAAATGTTTTATTTTTGAACGTCAGTTCACATTTGTAGGTGGATCATCAGTGTTAGAGCTAAAATTAGCATGTTTAAAGTGATTTTCATGCTTCCAGGGGCCCTAAACACAAGATTTATGGAATGGTTAAAAGTGCATGAAAATGGCCAATTTACTCACTCTGAGTTCTCAAAAAGGGTTTCTTCAGCCCGGGAAGTTAATTAAATACCATTTGGAGGCATTTAATGTTCGAGCAAAAACGGCTGATTTTCGACAAAAGAGATAACACCCCCCCATTACGTCATGCTTCAGAAATGTGGAAAATGGTCCGTTTTCAAATTTTTATTTTTGAACATCAGTTCACATTTGTAGGTGGATCATCAGTGTTAGAGCTAAAATTAGCATGTTTAAAGTGATTTTCATGCTTCCAGGGGCTCGGGAAGTGAATTAAATACTATTTGGAGGCATTTAATGTTCAATCAAAAACAGCTGATTTTTGACAAAAGAGATAACACCCCCCCATTACGTCATGCTTCAGAAATGTGGAAAATGATCAGTTTTCAAATGTTTTATTTTTGAACGTCAGTTCACATTTGTAGGTGCATCATCAGTGTTAGAGCTAAAATTAGCATGTTTAAAGTGATTTTCATGCTTCCAGGGGCCCTAAACACAAGATTTATGGAATGGTTAAAAGTGCATGAAAATGGCCAATTTACTCACTCTGAGTTCTCAAAAAGGGTTTCTTCACCCCGGGAAGTTAATTAAATACCATTTGGAGGCATTTAATGTTCGAGCAAAAACGGCTGATTTTCGACAAAAGAGATAACACCCCCCCATTACGTCATGCTTCAGAAATGTGGAAAATGGTCCGTTTTCAAATGTTTTATTTTTGAACGTCAGTTCACATTTGTAGGTGGATCATCAGTGTTAGAGCTAAAATTAGCATGTTTAAAGTGATTTTCATGCTTCCAGGGGCTCGGGAAGTGAATTAAATACTATTTGGAGGCATTTAATGTTCAAGCAAAAACAGCTGATTTTTGACAAAAGAGATAACACCCCCCCATTACGTCATGCTTTAGAAATGTGGAAAATGGTCCGTTTTAAAATGTTTTATTTTTGAACGTCAGTTCACATTTGTAGGTGGATCATCAGTGTTGGAGCTAAAATTAGCATGTTTAAAGTGATTTTCATGCTTCCAGGGGCCCTAAACACAAGATTTATGGAATGGTTAAAAGTGCATGAAAATGGCCAATTTATTAACTCTGAGTTCTCAAAAAGGGTTTCTTCACCCCGGGAAGTTAATTAAATACCATTTGGAGGCATTTAATGTTCGAGCAAAAACGGCTGATTTTCGACAAAAGAGATAACACCCCCCCATTACGTCATGCTTGAGAAATGTGGAAAATGGTCCGTTTTCAAATGTTTTATTTTTGAACGTCAGTTCACATTTGTAGGTGGATCATCAGTGTTAGAGCTAAAATTAGCATGTTTAAAGTGATTTTCATGCTTCCAGGGGCTCGGGAAGTGAATTAAATACTATTTGGAGGCATTTAATGTTCAAGCAAAAACAGCTGATTTTTGACAAAAGAGATAACACCCCCCCCATTACGTCATGCTTCAGAAATGTGGAAAATGGTCCGTTTTCAAATGTTTTATTTTTGAACGTCAGTTCACATTTGTAGGTGGATCATCAGTGTTAGAGCTAAAATTAGCATGTTTAAAGTGATTTTCATGCTTCCAGGGGCCCTAAACACAAGATTTATGGAATGGTTAAAAGTGCATGAAAATGGCCAATTTATTCACTCTGAGTTCTCAAAAAGGGTTTCTTCACCCCGGGAAGTTAATTAAATACAATTTGGAGGCATTTAATGTTCGAGCAAAAATGGCTGATTTTCGACAAAAGAGATAACACCCATTACGTCATGCTTCAGAAATGTGGAAAATGGTCCGTTTTCAAATGTTTTATTTTTGAACGTCAGTTCACATTTGTAGGTGGATCATCAGTGTTAGAGCTAAAATTAGCATGTTTAAAGTGATTTTCATGCTTCCAGGGGCTCGGGAAGTGAATTAAATACTATTTGGAGGCATTTAATGTTCAATCAAAAACATCTGATTTTTGACAAAAGAGATAACACCCCCCCATTACGTCATGCTTCAGAAATGTGGAAAATGGTCCGTTTTCAAATGTTTTATTTTTGAACGTCAGTTCACATTTGTAGGTGGATCATCAGTGTTAGAGCTAAAATTAGCATGTTTAAAGTGATTTTCATGCTTCCAGGGGCCCTAAACACAAGATTTATGGAATGGTTAAAAGTGCATGAAAATGGCCAAGTTACTCACTCTGAGTTCTCAAAAAGTGTTTCTTCACCCCGGGAAGTTAATTAAATACCATTTGGAGGCATTTAATGTTCGAGCAGAAACGGCTGATTTTCGACAAAAGAGATAACACCCCCCCCATTAAGTCATGCTTCAGAAATGTGGAAAATGGTCCGTTTTCAAATGTTTTATTTTGGAACGTCAGTTCACATTTGTAGGTGGATCATCAGTGTTAGAGCTAAAATTAGCATGTTTATAGTGATGTTCATGCTTCCAGGGGCTCGGGAAGTGAATTAAATACTATTTGGAGGCATTTAATGTTCAATCAAAAACAGCTCATTTTTGACAAAAGAGATAACACCCCCCCATTACGTCATGCTTCAGAAATGTGGAAAATGGTCCTTTTTAAAATGTTTTATTTTTGAATGTCAGTTCACATTTGTAGGTGGATCATCAGTGTTGGAGCTAAAATTAGCATGTTTAAAGTGATTTTCATGCTTCCAGGGGCCCTAAACACAAGATTTATGGAATGGTTAAAAGTGCATGAAAATGGCCAATTTACTCACTCTGAGTTCTCAAAAAGGGTTTCCTCACCCCGGGAAGTTAATTAAATACCATTTGGAGGCATTTAATGTTCGAGCAAAAACGGCTGATTTTCGACAAAAGAGATAACACCCCCCCATTAAGTCATGCTTCAGAAATGTGGAAAATGGTCCGTTTTCAAATGTTTTATTTTTGAACGTCAGTTCACATTTGTAGGTGGATGATAAGTGTTAGAGCTAAAATTAGCATGTTTAAAGTGATTTTTATTCTTCCAGGGGCCCTAAACACAAGATTTATGGAATGGTTAAAAGTGCATGAAAATGGCCAATTTACTCACTCTGAGTTCTCAAAAAGGGTTTCTTCACCCCGGGAAGTTAATTAAATACCATTTGGAGGCATTTAATGTTCGAGCAAAAACGGCTGATTTTCGACAAAGAGATAACACCCCCCCATTACGTCATGCTTCAGAAATGTGGAAAATGGTACGTTTTCAAATGTTTTATTTTTGAACGTCAGTTCACATTTGTAGGTGGATCATCAGTGTTAGAGCTGAAATTAGCATGTTTAAATTGATTTTCATGCTTCCAGGGGCTCGGGAAGTGAATTAAATACTATTTGGAGGCATTTAATGTTCAATCAAAAACAGCTGATTTTTGACAAAAGAGATAACACCCCCCCATTACGTCATGCTTCAGAAATGTGGAAAATGGTCTGTTTTCAAATGTTTTATTTTTGAACGTCAGTTCACATTTGTAGGTGGATCATCAGTGTTAGAGCTAAAATTAGCATGTTTAAAGTGATTTTCATGCTTCCAGGGGCCCTAAACACAAGATTTATGGAATGGTTAAAAGTGCATGAAAATGGCCAATTTATTAACTCTGAGTTCTCAAAAAGGGTTTCTTCACCCCGGGAAGTTAATTAAATACCATTTGGAGGCATTTAATGTTCGAGCAAAAACGGCTGATTTTCGACAAAAGAGATAACACCCCCCCATTACGTCATGCTTCAGAAATGTGGAAAATGGTCCGTTTTCAAATGTTTTATTTTTGAACGTCAGTTCACATTTGTAGGTGGATCATCAGTGTTAGAGCTAAAATTAGCATGTTTAAAGTGATTTTCATGCTTCCAGGGGCTCGGGAAGTGAATTAAATACTATTTGGAGGCATTTAATGTTCAATCAAAAACATCTGATTTTTGACAAAAGAGATAACACCCCCCCATTACGTCATGCTTCAGAAATGTGGAAAATGGTCCGTTTTCAAATGTTTTATTTTTGAACGTCAGTTCACATTTGTAGGTGGATCATCAGTGTTAGAGCTAAAATTAGCATGTTTAAAGTGATTTTCATGCTTCCAGGGGCCCTAAACACAAGATTTATGGAATGGTTAAAAGTGCATGAAAATGGCCAAGTTACTCACTCTGAGTTCTCAAAAAGTGTTTCTTCACCCCGGGAAGTTAATTAAATACCATTTGGAGGCATTTAATGTTCGAGCAGAAACGGCTGATTTTCGACAAAAGAGATAACACCCCCCCCCATTAAGTCATGCTTCAGAAATGTGGAAAATGGTCCGTTTTCAAATGTTTTATTTTGGAACGTCAGTTCACATTTGTAGGTGGATCATCAGTGTTAGAGCTAAAATTAGCATGTTTATAGTGATGTTCATGCTTCCAGGGGCTCGGGAAGTGAATTAAATACTATTTGGAGGCATTTAATGTTCAATCAAAAACAGCTCATTTTTGACAAAAGAGATAACACCCCCCCCATTACGTCATGCTTCAGAAATGTGGAAAATGGTCCTTTTTAAAATGTTTTATTTTTGAATGTCAGTTCACATTTGTAGGTGGATCATCAGTGTTGGAGCTAAAATTAGCATGTTTAAAGTGATTTTCATGCTTCCAGGGGCCCTAAACACAAGATTTATGGAATGGTTAAAAGTGCATGAAAATGGCCAATTTACTCACTCTGAGTTCTCAAAAAGGGTTTCTTCACCCCGGGAAGTTAATTAAATACCATTTGGAGGCATTTAATGTTCGAGCAAAAACGGCTGATTTTCGACAAAAGAGATAACACCCCCCCATTAAGTCATGCTTCAGAAATGTGGAAAATGGTCCGTTTTCAAATGTTTTATTTTTGAACGTCAGTTCACATTTGTAGGTGGATGATAAGTGTTAGAGCTAAAATTAGCATGTTTAAAGTGATTTTTATTCTTCCAGGGGCCCTAAACACAAGATTTATGGAATGGTTAAAAGTGCATGAAAATGGCCAATTTACTCACTCTGAGTTCTCAAAAAGGGTTTCTTCACCCCGGGAAGTTAATTAAATACCATTTGGAGGCATTTAATGTTCGAGCAAAAACGGCTGATTTTCGACAAAAGAGATAACACCCCCCCCATTACGTCATGCTTCAGAAATGTGGAAAATGGTCCGTTTTCAAATGTTTTATTTTTGAACGTCAGTTCACATTTGTAGGTGGATCATCAGTGTTAGAGCTAAAATTAGCATGTTTAAAGTGATTTTCATGCTTCCAGGGGCTCGGGAAGTGAATTAAATACTATTTGGAGGCATTTAATGTTCAAGCAAAAACAGCTGATTTTTGACAAAAGAGATAACACCCCCCCATTACGTCATGCTTTAGAAATGTGGAAAATGGTCCGTTTTAAAATGTTTTATTTTTGAACGTCAGTTCACATTTGTAGGTGGATCATCAGTGTTGGAGCTAAAATTAGCATGTTTAAAGTGATTTTCATGCTTCCAGGGGCCCTAAACACAAGATTTATGGAATGGTTAAAAGTGCATGAAAATGGCCAATTTATTAACTCTGAGTTCTCAAAAAGGGTTTCTTCACCCCGGGAAGTTAATTAAATACCATTTGGAGGCATTTAATGTTCGAGCAAAAACGGCTGATTTTCGACAAAAGAGATAACACCCCCCCATTACGTCATGCTTGAGAAATGTGGAAAATGGTCCGTTTTCAAATGTTTTATTTTTGAACGTCAGTTCACATTTGTAGGTGGATCATCAGTGTTAGAGCTAAAATTAGCATGTTTAAAGTGATTTTCATGCTTCCAGGGGCTCGGGAAGTGAATTAAATACTATTTGGAGGCATTTAATGTTCAAGCAAAAACAGCTGATTTTTGACAAAAGAGATAACACCCCCCCCCATTACGTCATGCTTCAGAAATGTGGAAAATGGTCCGTTTTCAAATGTTTTATTTTTGAACGTCAGTTCACATTTGTAGGTGGATCATCAGTGTTAGAACTAAAATTAGCATGTTTAAAGTGATTTTCATGCTTCCAGGGGCCCTAAACACAAGATTTATGGAATGGTTAAAAGTGCATGAAAATGGCCAATTTACTCACTCTGAGTTCTCAAAAAGGGTTTCTTCACCCCGGGAAGTTAATTAAATACAATTTGGAGGCATTTAATGTTCGAGCAAAAACGGCTGATTTTCGACAAAAGAGATAACACCCATTACGTCATGCTTCAGAAATGTGGAAAATGGTCCGTTTTCAAATGTTTTATTTTTGAACGTCAGTTCACATTTGTAGGTGGATCATCAGTGTTAGAGCTAAAATTAGCATGTTTAAAGTGATTTTCATGCTTCCAGGGGCTCGGGAAGTGAATTAAATACTATTTGGAGGCATTTAATGTTCAATCAAAAACATCTGATTTTTGACAAAAGAGATAACACCCCCCCATTACGTCATGCTTCAGAAATGTGGAAAATGGTCCGTTTTCAAATGTTTTATTTTTGAACGTCAGTTCACATTTGTAGGTGGATCATCAGTGTTAGAGCTAAAATTAGCATGTTTAAAGTGATTTTCATGCTTCCAGGGGCCCTAAACACAAGATTTATGGAATGGTTAAAAGTGCATGAAAATGGCCAAGTTACTCACTCTGAGTTCTCAAAAAGTGTTTCTTCACCCCGGGAAGTTAATTAAATACCATTTGGAGGCATTTAATGTTCGAGCAGAAACGGCTGATTTTCGACAAAAGAGATAACACCCCCCCCATTAAGTCATGCTTCAGAAATGTGGAAAATGGTCCGTTTTCAAATGTTTTATTTTGGAACGTCAGTTCACATTTGTAGGTGGATCATCAGTGTTAGAGCTAAAATTAGCATGTTTATAGTGATGTTCATGCTTCCAGGGGCTCGGGAAGTGAATTAAATACTATTTGGAGGCATTTAATGTTCAATCAAAAACAGCTCATTTTTGACAAAAGAGATAACACCCCCCCATTACGTCATGCTTCAGAAATGTGGAAAATGGTCCGTTTTAAAATGTTTTATTTTTGAATGTCAGTTCACATTTGTAGGTGGATCATCAGTGTTGGAGCTAAAATTAGCATGTTTAAAGTGATTTTCATGCTTCCAGGGGCCCTAAACACAAGATTTATGGAATGGTTAAAAGTGCATGAAAATGGCCAATTTACTCACTCTGAGTTCTCAAAAAGGGTTTCTTCACCCCGGGAAGTTAATTAAATACCATTTGGAGGCATTTAATGTTCGAGCAAAAACGGCTGATTTTCGACAAAAGAGATAACACCCCCCCATTACGTCATGCTTCAGAAATGTGGAAAATGGTCCGTTTTCAAATGTTTTATTTTTGAACGTCAGTTCACATTTGTAGGTGGATGATAAGTGTTAGAGCTAAAATTAGCATGTTTAAAGTGATTTTTATTCTTCCAGGGGCCCTAAACACAAGATTTATGGAATGGTTAAAAGTGCATGAAAATGGCCAATTTACTCACTCTGAGTTCTCAAAAAGGGTTTCTTCACCCCGGGAAGTTAATTAAATACCATTTGGAGGCATTTAATGTTCGAGCAAAAACGGCTGATTTTCGACAAAAGAGATAACACCCCCCCCATTACGTCATGCTTCAGAAATGTGGAAAATGGTCCTTTTTAAAATGTTTTATTTTTGAATGTCAGTTCACATTTGTAGGTGGATCATCAGTGTTGGAGCTAAAATTAGCATGTTTAAAGTGATTTTCATGCTTCCAGGGGCCCTAAACACAAGATTTATGGAATGGTTAAAAGTGCATGAAAATGGCCAATTTACTCACTCTGAGTTCTCAAAAAGGGTTTCTTCACCCCGGGAAGTTAATTAAATACCATTTGGAGGCATTTAATGTTCGAGCAAAAACGGCTGATTTTCGACAAAAGAGATAACACCCCCCCATTAAGTCATGCTTCAGAAATGTGGAAAATGGTCCGTTTTCAAATGTTTTATTTTTGAACGTCAGTTCACATTTGTAGGTGGATGATAAGTGTTAGAGCTAAAATTAGCATGTTTAAAGTGATTTTTATTCTTCCAGGGGCCCTAAACACAAGATTTATGGAATGGTTAAAAGTGCATGAAAATGGCCAATTTACTCACTCTGAGTTCTCAAAAAGGGTTTCTTCACCCCGGGAAGTTAATTAAATACCATTTGGAGGCATTTAATGTTCGAGCAAAAACGGCTGATTCTCGACAAAAGAGATAACACCCCCCCCATTACGTCATGCTTCAGAAATGTGGAAAATGGTCCGTTTTCAAATGTTTTATTTTTGAACGTCAGTTCACATTTGTAGGTGGATCATCAGTGTTAGAGCTAAAATTAGCATGTTTAAAGTGATTTTCATGCTTCCAGGGGCTCGGGAAGTGAATTAAATACTATTTGGAGGCATTTAATGTTCAAGCAAAAACAGCTGATTTTTGACAAAAGAGATAACACCCCCCCATTACGTCATGCTTTAGAAATGTGGAAAATGGTCCGTTTTAAAATGTTTTATTTTTGAACGTCAGTTCACATTTGTAGGTGGATCATCAGTGTTGGAGCTAAAATTAGCATGTTTAAAGTGATTTTCATGCTTCCAGGGGCCCTAAACACAAGATTTATGGAATGGTTAAAAGTGCATGAAAATGGCCAATTTATTAACTCTGAGTTCTCAAAAAGGGTTTCTTCACCCCGGGAAGTTAATTAAATACCATTTGGAGGCATTTAATGTTCGAGCAAAAACGGCTGATTTTCGACAAAAGAGATAACACCCCCCCATTACGTCATGCTTGAGAAATGTGGAAAATGGTCCGTTTTCAAATGTTTTATTTTTGAACGTCAGTTCACATTTGTAGGTGGATCATCAGTGTTAGAGCTAAAATTAGCATGTTTAAAGTGATTTTCATGCTTCCAGGGGCTCGGGAAGTGAATTAAATACTATTTGGAGGCATTTAATGTTCAAGCAAAAACAGCTGATTTTTGACAAAAGAGATAACACCCCCCCCCATTACGTCATGCTTCAGAAATGTGGAAAATGGTCCGTTTTCAAATGTTTTATTTTTGAACGTCAGTTCACATTTGTAGGTGGATCATCAGTGTTAGAACTAAAATTAGCATGTTTAAAGTGATTTTCATGCTTCCAGGGGCCCTAAACACAAGATTTATGGAATGGTTAAAAGTGCATGAAAATGGCCAATTTACTCACTCTGAGTTCTCAAAAAGGGTTTCTTCACCCCGGGAAGTTAATTAAATACAATTTGGAGGCATTTAATGTTCGAGCAAAAACGGCTGATTTTCGACAAAAGAGATAACACCCATTACGTCATGCTTCAGAAATGTGGAAAATGGTCCGTTTTCAAATGTTTTATTTTTGAACGTCAGTTCACATTTGTAGGTGGATCATCAGTGTTAGAGCTAAAATTAGCATGTTTAAAGTGATTTTCATGCTTCCAGGGGCTCGGGAAGTGAATTAAATACTATTTGGAGGCATTTAATGTTCAATCAAAAACATCTGATTTTTGACAAAAGAGATAACACCCCCCCATTACGTCATGCTTCAGAAATGTGGAAAATGGTCCGTTTTCAAATGTTTTATTTTTGAACGTCAGTTCACATTTGTAGGTGGATCATCAGTGTTAGAGCTAAAATTAGCATGTTTAAAGTGATTTTCATGCTTCCAGGGGCCCTAAACACAAGATTTATGGAATGGTTAAAAGTGCATGAAAATGGCCAAGTTACTCACTCTGAGTTCTCAAAAAGTGTTTCTTCACCCCGGGAAGTTAATTAAATACCATTTGGAGGCATTTAATGTTCGAGCAGAAACGGCTGATTTTCGACAAAAGAGATAACACCCCCCCCATTAAGTCATGCTTCAGAAATGTGGAAAATGGTCCGTTTTCAAATGTTTTATTTTGGAACGTCAGTTCACATTTGTAGGTGGATCATCAGTGTTAGAGCTAAAATTAGCATGTTTATAGTGATGTTCATGCTTCCAGGGGCTCGGGAAGTGAATTAAATACTATTTGGAGGCATTTAATGTTCAATCAAAAACAGCTCATTTTTGACAAAAGAGATAACACCCCCCCATTACGTCATGCTTCAGAAATGTGGAAAATGGTCCGTTTTAAAATGTTTTATTTTTGAATGTCAGTTCACATTTGTAGGTGGATCATCAGTGTTGGAGCTAAAATTAGCATGTTTAAAGTGATTTTCATGCTTCCAGGGGCCCTAAACACAAGATTTATGGAATGGTTAAAAGTGCATGAAAATGGCCAATTTACTCACTCTGAGTTCTCAAAAAGGGTTTCTTCACCCCGGGAAGTTAATTAAATACCATTTGGAGGCATTTAATGTTCGAGCAAAAACGGCTGATTTTCGACAAAAGAGATAACACCCCCCCATTACGTCATGCTTCAGAAATGTGGAAAATGGTCCGTTTTCAAATGTTTTATTTTTGAACGTCAGTTCACATTTGTAGGTGGATGATAAGTGTTAGAGCTAAAATTAGCATGTTTAAAGTGATTTTTATTCTTCCAGGGGCCCTAAACACAAGATTTATGGAATGGTTAAAAGTGCATGAAAATGGCCAATTTACTCACTCTGAGTTCTCAAAAAGGGTTTCTTCACCCCGGGAAGTTAATTAAATACCATTTGGAGGCATTTAATGTTCGAGCAAAAACGGCTGATTTTCGACAAAAGAGATAACACCCCCCCATTACGTCATGCTTCAGAAATGTGGAAAATGGTCCGTTTTCAAATGTTTTATTTTTGAACGTCAGTTCACATTTGTAGGTGGATCATCAGTGTTAGAGCTGAAATTAGCATGTTTAAATTGATTTTCATGCTTCCAGGGGCTCGGGAAGTGAATTAAATACTATTTGGAGGCATTTAATGTTCAATCAAAAACAGCTGATTTTTGACAAAAGAGATAACACCCCCCCATTACGTCATGCTTCAGAAATGTGGAAAATGGTCTGTTTTCAAATGTTTTATTTTTGAACGTCAGTTCACATTTGTAGGTGGATCATCAGTGTTAGAGCTAAAATTAGCATGTTTAAAGTGATTTTCATGCTTCCAGGGGCCCTAAACACAAGATTTATGGAATGGTTAAAAGTGCATGAAAATGGCAAATTTACTCACTCTGAGTTCTCAAAAAGGGTTTCTTCACTCCGGGAAGTTAATTAAATACCAATTGGAGGCATTTAATGTTCGAGCAAAAACGGCTGATTTTCGACAAAAGAGATAACACCCCCATTAAGTCATGCTTCAGAAATGTGGAAAATGGTCAGTTTTCAAATGTTTTATTTTTGAACGTCAGTTCACATTTGTAGGTGGATCATCAGTGTTAGAGCTAAAATTAGCATGTTTAAAGTGATTTTCATGCTTCCAGGGGCTCGGGAAGTGAAATAAATACTATTTGGAGGCATTTAATGTTCAAGCAAAAACAGCTGATTTTTGACAAAAGAGATAACACCCCCCATTACGTCATGCTTCAGAAATGTGGAAAATGGTCCGTTTTCAAATGTTTTATTTTTGAACGTCAGTTCACATTTGTAGGTGCATCATCAGTGTTAGAGCTAAAATTAGCATGTTTAAAGTGATTTTCATGCTTCCAGGGGCCCTAAACACAAGATTTATGGAATGGTTAAAAGTGCATGAAAATGGCCAATTTACTCACTCTGAGTTCTCAAAAAGGGTTTCTTCACCCCGGGAAGTTAATTAAATACCATTTGGAGGCATTTAATTTTTGAGCAAAAACGGCTGATTTTCGACAAAAGAGATAACACCCCCCCATTACGTCATGCTTCAGAAATGTGGAAAATGGTCCGTTTTCAAATGTTTTATTTTTGAACGTCAGTTCACATTTGTAGGTGGATCATCAGTGTTAGAGCTAAAATTAGCATGTTTAAAGTGATTTTCATGCTTCAAGGGGCTCGGGAAGTGAATTAAATACTATTTGGAGGCATTTAATGTTCAAGCAAAAACAGCTGATTTTTGACAAACGAGATAACACACCCCCATTACGTCATGCTTCAGAAATGTGGAAAATGGTCCGTTTTCAAATGTTTTATTTTTGAACGTCAGTTCACATTTGTAGGTGGATCATCAGTGTTAGAGCTAAAATTAGCATGTTTAAAGTGATTTTCATGCTTCCAGGGGCCCTAAACACAAGATTTATGGAATGGTTAAAAGTGCATGAAAATGGCCAATTTACTCACTCTGAGTTCTCAAAAAGGGTTTCTTCACCCCGGGAAGTTAATTAAATACCATTTGGAGGCATTTAATGTTCGAGCAAAAACGGCTGATTTTCGACAAAAGAGATAACACCCCCCCATTACGTCATGCTTCAGAAATGTGGAAAATGGTCAGTTTTCAAATGTTTTATTTTTGAACGTCAGTTCACATTTGTAGGTGCATCATCAGTGTTAGAGCTAAAATTAGCATGTTTAAAGTGATTTTCATGCTTCCAGGGGCCCTAAACACAAGATTTATGGAATGGTTAAAAGTGCATGAAAATGGCCAATTTACTCACTCTGAGTTCTCAAAAAGGGTTTCTTCACCCCGGGAAGTTAATTAAATACCATTTGGAGGCATTTAATGTTCGAGCAAAAACGGCTGATTTTCGACAAAAGAGATAACACCCCCCCCATTACGTCATGCTTCAGAAATGTGGAAAATGGTCCGTTTTCAAATGTTTTATTTTTGAACGTCAGTTCACATTTGTAGGTGGATCATCAGTGTTAGAGCTAAAATTAGCATGTTTAAAGTGATTTTCATGCTTCCAGGGGCTCGGGAAGTGAATTAAATACTATTTGGAGGCATTTAATGTTCAAGCAAAAACAGCTGATTTTTGACAAAAGAGATAACACCCCCCCATTACGTCATGCTTTAGAAATGTGGAAAATGGTCCGTTTTAAAATGTTTTATTTTTGAACGTCAGTTCACATTTGTAGGTGGATCATCAGTGTTGGAGCTAAAATTAGCATGTTTAAAGTGATTTTCATGCTTCCAGGGGCCCTAAACACAAGATTTATGGAATGGTTAAAAGTGCATGAAAATGGCCAATTTATTAACTCTGAGTTCTCAAAAAGGGTTTCTTCACCCCGGGAAGTTAATTAAATACCATTTGGAGGCATTTAATGTTCGAGCAAAAACGGCTGATTTTCGACAAAAGAGATAACACCCCCCCATTACGTCATGCTTGAGAAATGTGGAAAATGGTCCGTTTTCAAATGTTTTATTTTTGAACGTCAGTTCACATTTGTAGGTGGATCATCAGTGTTAGAGCTAAAATTAGCATGTTTAAAGTGATTTTCATGCTTCCAGGGGCTCGGGAAGTGAATTAAATACTATTTGGAGGCATTTAATGTTCAAGCAAAAACAGCTGATTTTTGACAAAAGAGATAACACCCCCCCCCATTACGTCATGCTTCAGAAATGTGGAAAATGGTCCGTTTTCAAATGTTTTATTTTTGAACGTCAGTTCACATTTGTAGGTGGATCATCAGTGTTAGAGCTAAAATTAGCATGTTTAAAGTGATTTTCATGCTTCCAGGGGCCCTAAACACAAGATTTATGGAATGGTTAAAAGTGCATGAAAATGGCCAATTTACTCACTCTGAGTTCTCAAAAAGGGTTTCTTCACCCCGGGAAGTTAATTAAATACAATTTGGAGGCATTTAATGTTCGAGCAAAAACGGCTGATTTTCGACAAAAGAGATAACACCCATTACGTCATGCTTCAGAAATGTGGAAAATTGTCCGTTTTCAAATGTTTTATTTTTGAACGTCAGTTCACATTTGTAGGTGGATCATCAGTGTTAGAGCTAAAATTAGCATGTTTAAAGTGATTTTCATGCTTCCAGGGGCTCGGGAAGTGAATTAAATACTATTTGGAGGCATTTAATGTTCAATCAAAAACATCTGATTTTTGACAAAAGAGATAACACCCCCCCATTACGTCATGCTTCAGAAATGTGGAAAATGGTCCGTTTTCGAATGTTTTATTTTTGAACGTCAGTTCACATTTGTAGGTGGATCATCAGTGTTAGAGCTAAAATTAGCATGTTTAAAGTGATTTTCATGCTTCCAGGGGCCCTAAACACAAGATTTATGGAATGGTTAAAAGTGCATGAAAATGGCCAAGTTACTCACTCTGAGTTCTCAAAAAGTGTTTCTTCACCCCGGGAAGTTAATTAAATACCATTTGGAGGCATTTAATGTTCGAGCAGAAACGGCTGATTTTCGACAAAAGAGATAACACCCCCCCCATTAAGTCATGCTTCAGAAATGTGGAAAATGGTCCGTTTTCAAATGTTTTATTTTGGAACGTCAGTTCACATTTGTAGGTGGATCATCAGTGTTAGAGCTAAAATTAGCATGTTTATAGTGATGTTCATGCTTCCAGGGGCTCGGGAAGTGAATTAAATACTATTTGGAGGCATTTAATGTTCAATCAAAAACAGCTCATTTTTGACAAAAGAGATAACACCCCCCCATTACGTCATGCTTCAGAAATGTGGAAAATTGTCCTTTTTAAAATGTTTTATTTTTGAATGTCAGTTCACATTTGTAGGTGGATCATCAGTGTTGGAGCTAAAATTAGCATGTTTAAAGTGATTTTCATGCTTCCAGGGGCCCTAAACACAAGATTTATGGAATGGTTAAAAGTGCATGAAAATGGCCAATTTACTCACTCTGAGTTCTCAAAAAGGGTTTCTTCACCCCGGGAAGTTAATTAAATACCATTTGGAGGCATTTAATGTTCGAGCAAAAACGGCTGATTTTCGACAAAAGAGATAACACCCCCCCATTAAGTCATGCTTCAGAAATGTGGAAAATGGTCCGTTTTCAAATGTTTTATTTTTGAACGTCAGTTCACATTTGTAGGTGGATGATAAGTGTTAGAGCTAAAATTAGCATGTTTAAAGTGATTTTTATTCTTCCAGGGGCCCTAAACACAAGATTTATGGAATGGTTAAAAGTGCATGAAAATGGCCAATTTACTCACTCTGAGTTCTCAAAAAGGGTTTCTTCACCCCGGGAAGTTAATTAAATACCATTTGGAGGCATTTAATGTTCGAGCAAAAACGGCTGATTTTCGACAAAAGAGATAACACCCCCCCATTACGTCATGCTTCAGAAATGTGGAAAATGGTCCGTTTTCAAATGTTTTATTTTTGAACATCAGTTCACATTTTTAGGTGGATCATCAGTGTTAGAGCTAAAATTAGCATGTTTAAAGTGATTTTCATGCTTCCAGGGGCCCTAAACACAAGATTTATGGAATGGTTAAAAGTGCATGAAAATGGCCAAGTTACTCACTCTGAGTTCTCAAAAAGTGTTTCTTCACCCCGGGAAGTTAATTAAATACCATTTGGAGGCATTTAATGTTCGAGCAAAAACGGCTGATTTTCGACAAAAGAGATAACACCCCCCCATTACGTCATGCTTCAGAAATGTGGAAAATGGTCCGTTTTCAAATGTTTTATTTTTGAACATCAGTTCACATTTGTAGGTGGATCATCAGTGTTAGAGCTAAAACTAGCATGTTTAAAGTGATTTTCATGCTTCCAGGGGCTCGGGAAGTGAATTAAATACTATTTGGAGGCATTTAATGTTCAAGCAAAAACAGCTGATTTTTGACAAAAGAGATAACACCCCCCCATTACGTCATGCTTCAGAAATGTGGAAAATGGTCAGTTTTCAAATGTTTTATTTTTGAACGTCAGTTCACATTTGTAGGTGGATCATCAGTGTTAGAGCTAAAATTAGCATGTTTAAAGTGATTTTCATGCTTCCAGGGGCCCTAAACACAAGATTTATGGAATGGTTAAAAGTGCATGAAAATGGCCAATTTACTCACTCTGAGTTCTCAAAAAGGGTTTCTTCACCCCGGGAAGTTAATTAAATACCATTTGGAGGCATTTAATGTTCGAGCAAAAACGGCTG
The DNA here is from genome assembly GCF_964263255.1 of Lissotriton vulgaris. Taxonomy (NCBI): domain Eukaryota; kingdom Metazoa; phylum Chordata; class Amphibia; order Caudata; family Salamandridae; genus Lissotriton; species Lissotriton vulgaris. The sequence goes on from NW_028246385.1 coordinate 1,541,333, forward strand.
ATTTTCGACAAAAGAGATAACACCCCCCCATTACGTCATGCTTCAGAAATGTGGAAAATGGTCCGTTTTCAAATTTTTATTTTTGAACATCAGTTCACATTTGTAGGTGGATCATCAGTGTTAGAGCTAAAATTAGCATGTTTAAAGTGATTTTCATGCTTCCAGGGGCTCGGGAAGTGAATTAAATACTATTTGGAGGCATTTAATGTTCAAGCAAAAACAGCTGATTTTTGACAAACGAGATAACACACCCCCATTACGTCATGCTTCAGAAATGTGGAAAATGGTCCGTTTTCAAATGTTTTATTTTTGAACGTCAGTTCACATTTGTAGGTGGATCATCAGTGTTAGAGCTAAAATTAGCATGTTTAAAGTGATTTTCATGCTTCCAGGTGCCCTAAACACAAGATTTATGGAATGGTTAAAAGTGCATGAAAATGGCCAATTTACTCACTCTGAGTTCTCAAAAAGGGTTTCTTCACCCCGGGAAGTTAATTAAATACCATTTGGAGGCATTTAATGTTCGAGCAAAAACGGCTGATTTTCGACAAAAGAGATAACACCCCCCATTACGTCATGCTTCAGAAATGTGGAAAATGGTCAGTTTTCAAATGTTTTATTTTTGAACGTCAGTTCACATTTGTAGGTGCATCATCAGTGTTAGAGCTAAAATTAGCATGTTTAAAGTGATTTTCATGCTTCCAGGGGCCCTAAACACAAGATTTATGGAATGGTTAAAAGTGCATGAAAATGGCCAATTTACTCACTCTGAGTTCTCAAAAAGGGTTTCTTCACCCCGGGAAGTTAATTAAATACCATTTGGAGGCATTTAATGTTCGAGCAAAAACGGCTGATTTTCGACAAAAGAGATAACACCCCCCCCATTACGTCATGCTTCAGAAATGTGGAAAATGGTCCGTTTTCAAATGTTTTATTTTTGAACGTCAGTTCACATTTGTAGGTGGATCATCAGTGTTGGAGCTAAAATTAGCATGTTTAAAGTGATTTTCATGCTTCCACGGGCCCTAAACACAAGATTTATGGAATGGTTAAAAGTGCATGAAAATGGCCAATTTACTCACTCTGAGTTCTCAAAAAGGGTTTCTTCACCCCGGGAAGTTAATTAAATACCATTTGGAGGCATTTAATGTTCGAGCAAAAACGGCTGATTTTCGACAAAAGAGATAACACCCCCCCATTACGTCATGCTTGAGAAATGTGGAAAATGGTCCGTTTTCAAATGTTTTATTTTTGAACGTCAGTTCACATTTGTAGGTGGATCATCAGTGTTAGAGCTAAAATTAGCATGTTTAAAGTGATTTTCATGCTTCCAGGGGCTCGGGAAGTGAATTAAATACTATTTGGAGGCATTTAATGTTCAAGCAAAAACAGCTGATTTTTGACAAAAGAGATAACACCCCCCCATTACGTCATGCTTTAGAAATGTGGAAAATGGTCCGTTTTAAAATGTTTTATTTTTGAACGTCAGTTCACATTTGTAGGTGGATCATCAGTGTTGGAGCTAAAATTAGCATGTTTAAAGTGATTTTCATGCTTCCAGGGGCCCTAAACACAAGATTTATGGAATGGTTAAAAGTGCATGAAAATGGCCAATTTACTCACTCTGAGTTCTCAAAAAGGGTTTCTTCACCCCGGGAAGTTAATTAAATACCATTTGGAGGCATTTAATGTTCGAGCAAAAACGGCTGATTTTCGACAAAAGAGATAACACCCCCCCCATTACGTCATGCTTCAGAAATGTGGAAAATGGTCCGTTTTCAAATGTTTTATTTTTGAACGTCAGTTCACATTTGTAGGTGGATCATCAGTGTTAGAGCTAAAATTAGCATGTTTAAAGTGATTTTCATGCTTCCAGGGGCTCGGGAAGTGAATTAAATACTATTTGGAGGCATTTAATGTTCAAGCAAAAACAGCTGATTTTTTACAAAAGAGATAACACCCCCCCATTACGTCATGCTTTAGAAATGTGGAAAATGGTCCGTTTTAAAATGTTTTATTTTTGAACGTCAGTTCACATTTGTAGGTGGATCATCAGTGTTGGAGCTAAAATTAGCATGTTTAAAGTGATTTTCATGCTTCCAGGGGCCCTAAACACAAGATTTATGGAATGGTTAAAAGTGCATGAAAATGGCCAATTTATTAACTCTGAGTTCTCAAAAAGGGTTTCTTCACCCCGGGAAGTTAATTAAATACCATTTGGAGGCATTTAATGTTCGAGCAAAAACGGCTGATTTTCGACAAAAGAGATAACACCCCCCCATTACGTCATGCTTGAGAAATGTGGAAAATGGTCCGTTTTCAAATGTTTTATTTTTGAACGTCAGTTCACATTTGTAGGTGGATCATCAGTGTTAGAGCTAAAATTAGCATGTTTAAAGTGATTTTCATGCTTCCAGGGGCTCGGGAAGTGAATTAAATACTATTTGGAGGCATTTAATGTTCAAGCAAAAACAGCTGATTTTTGACAAAAGAGATAACACCCCCCCATTACGTCATGCTTTAGAAATGTGGAAAATGGTCCGTTTTAAAATGTTTTATTTTTGAACGTCAGTTCACATTTGTAGGTGGATCATCAGTGTTGGAGCTAAAATTAGCATGTTTAAAGTGATTTTCATGCTTCCAGGGGCCCTAAACACAAGATTTATGGAATGGTTAAAAGTGCATGAAAATGGCCAATTTATTAACTCTGAGTTCTCAAAAAGGGTTTCTTCACCCCGGGAAGTTAATTAAATACCATTTGGAGGCATTTAATGTTCGAGCAAAAACGGCTGATTTTCGACAAAAGAGATAACACCCCCCCATTACGTCATGCTTGAGAAATGTGGAAAATGGTCCGTTTTCAAATGTTTTATTTTTGAACGTCAGTTCACATTTGTAGGTGGATCATCAGTGTTAGAGCTAAAATTAGCATGTTTAAAGTGATTTTCATGCTTCCAGGGGCTCGGGAAGTGAATTAAATACTATTTGGAGGCATTTAATGTTCAAGCAAAAACAGCTGATTTTTGACAAAAGAGATAACACCCCCCCCCATTACGTCATGCTTCAGAAATGTGGAAAATGGTCCGTTTTCAAATGTTTTATTTTTGAACGTCAGTTCACATTTGTAGGTGGATCATCAGTGTTAGAGCTAAAATTAGCATGTTTAAAGTGATTTTCATGCTTCCAGGGGCCCTAAACACAAGATTTATGGAATGGTTAAAAGTGCATGAAAATGGCCAATTTACTCACTCTGAGTTCTCAAAAAGGGTTTCTTCACCCCGGGAAGTTAATTAAATACAATTTGGAGGCATTTAATGTTCGAGCAAAAACGGCTGATTTTCGACAAAAGAGATAACACCCATTACGTCATGCTTCAGAAATGTGGAAAATGGTCCGTTTTCAAATGTTTTATTTTTGAACGTCAGTTCACATTTGTAGGTGGATCATCAGTGTTAGAGCTAAAATTAGCATGTTTAAAGTGATTTTCATGCTTCCAGGGGCTCGGGAAGTGAATTAAATACTATTTGGAGGCATTTAATGTTCAATCAAAAACATCTGATTTTTGACAAAAGAGATAACACCCCCCCATTACGTCATGCTTCAGAAATGTGGAAAATGGTCCGTTTTCAAATGTTTTATTTTTGAACGTCAGTTCACATTTGTAGGTGGATCATCAGTGTTAGAGCTAAAATTAGCATGTTTAAAGTGATTTTCATGCTTCCAGGGGCCCTAAACACAAGATTTATGGAATGGTTAAAAGTGCATGAAAATGGCCAAGTTACTCACTCTGAGTTCTCAAAAAGTGTTTCTTCACCCCGGGAAGTTAATTAAATACCATTTGGAGGCATTTAATGTTCGAGCAGAAACGGCTGATTTTCGACAAAAGAGATAACACCCCCCCCATTAAGTCATGCTTCAGAAATGTGGAAAATGGTCCGTTTTCAAATGTTTTATTTTGGAACGTCAGTTCACATTTGTAGGTGGATCATCAGTGTTAGAGCTAAAATTAGCATGTTTATAGTGATGTTCATGCTTCCAGGGGCTCGGGAAGTGAATTAAATACTATTTGGAGGCATTTAATGTTCAATCAAAAACAGCTCATTTTTGACAAAAGAGATAACACCCCCCCATTACGTCATGCTTCAGAAATGTGGAAAATTGTCCTTTTTAAAATGTTTTATTTTTGAATGTCAGTTCACATTTGTAGGTGGATCATCAGTGTTGGAGCTAAAATTAGCATGTTTAAAGTGATTTTCATGCTTCCAGGGGCCCTAAACACAAGATTTATGGAATGGTTAAAAGTGCATGAAAATGGCCAATTTACTCACTCTGAGTTCTCAAAAAGGGTTTCTTCACCCCGGGAAGTTAATTAAATACCATTTGGAGGCATTTAATGTTCGAGCAAAAACGGCTGATTTTCGACAAAAGAGATAACACCCCCCCATTAAGTCATGCTTCAGAAATGTGGAAAATGGTCCGTTTTCAAATGTTTTATTTTTGAACGTCAGTTCACATTTGTAGGTGGATGATAAGTGTTAGAGCTAAAATTAGCATGTTTAAAGTGATTTTTATTCTTCCAGGGGCCCTAAACACAAGATTTATGGAATGGTTAAAAGTGCATGAAAATGGCCAATTTACTCACTCTGAGTTCTCAAAAAGGGTTTCTTCACCCCGGGAAGTTAATTAAATACCATTTGGAGGCATTTAATGTTCGAGCAAAAACGGCTGATTTTCGACAAAAGAGATAACACCCCCCCATTACGTCATGCTTCAGAAATGTGGAAAATGGTCCGTTTTCAAATGTTTTATTTTTGAACATCAGTTCACATTTTTAGGTGGATCATCAGTGTTAGAGCTAAAATTAGCATGTTTAAAGTGATTTTCATGCTTCCAGGGGCCCTAAACACAAGATTTATGGAATGGTTAAAAGTGCATGAAAATGGCCAAGTTACTCACTCTGAGTTCTCAAAAAGTGTTTCTTCACCCCGGGAAGTTAATTAAATACCATTTGGAGGCATTTAATGTTCGAGCAAAAACGGCTGATTTTCGACAAAAGAGATAACACCCCCCCATTACGTCATGCTTCAGAAATGTGGAAAATGGTCCGTTTTCAAATGTTTTATTTTTGAACATCAGTTCACATTTGTAGGTGGATCATCAGTGTTAGAGCTAAAACTAGCATGTTTAAAGTGATTTTCATGCTTCCAGGGGCTCGGGAAGTGAATTAAATACTATTTGGAGGCATTTAATGTTCAAGCAAAAACAGCTGATTTTTGACAAAAGAGATAACACCCCCCCATTACGTCATGCTTCAGAAATGTGGAAAATGGTCAGTTTTCAAATGTTTTATTTTTGAACGTCAGTTCACATTTGTAGGTGGATCATCAGTGTTAGAGCTAAAATTAGCATGTTTAAAGTGATTTTCATGCTTCCAGGGGCCCTAAACACAAGATTTATGGAATGGTTAAAAGTGCATGAAAATGGCCAATTTATTAACTCTGAGTTCTCAAAAAGGGTTTCTTCACCCCGGGAAGTTAATTAAATACCATTTGGAGGCATTTAATGTTCGAGCAAAAACGGCTGATTTTCGACAAAAGAGATAACACCCCCCCATTACGTCATGCTTGAGAAATGTGGAAAATGGTCCGTTTTCAAATGTTTTATTTTTGAACGTCAGTTCACATTTGTAGGTGGATCATCAGTGTTAGAGCTAAAATTAGCATGTTTAAAGTGATTTTCATGCTTCCAGGGGCCCTAAACACAAGATTTATGGAATGGTTAAAAGTGCATGAAAATGGCCAAGTTACTCACTCTGAGTTCTCAAAAAGTGTTTCTTCACCCCGGGAAGTTAATTAAATACCATTTGGAGGCATTTAATGTTCGAGCAGAAACGGCTGATTTTCGACAAAAGAGATAACACCCCCCCCATTAAGTCATGCTTCAGAAATGTGGAAAATGGTCCGTTTTCAAATGTTTTATTTTGGAACGTCAGTTCACATTTGTAGGTGGATCATCAGTGTTAGAGCTAAAATTAGCATGTTTATAGTGATGTTCATGCTTCCAGGGGCTCGGGAAGTGAATTAAATACTATTTGGAGGCATTTAATGTTCAATCAAAAACAGCTCATTTTTGACAAAAGAGATAACACCCCCCCATTACGTCATGCTTCAGAAATGTGGAAAATTGTCCTTTTTAAAATGTTTTATTTTTGAATGTCAGTTCACATTTGTAGGTGGATCATCAGTGTTGGAGCTAAAATTAGCATGTTTAAAGTGATTTTCATGCTTCCAGGGGCCCTAAACACAAGATTTATGGAATGGTTAAAAGTGCATGAAAATGGCCAATTTACTCACTCTGAGTTCTCAAAAAGGGTTTCTTCACCCCGGGAAGTTAATTAAATACCATTTGGAGGCATTTAATGTTCGAGCAAAAACGGCTGATTTTCGACAAAAGAGATAACACCCCCCCATTAAGTCATGCTTCAGAAATGTGGAAAATGGTCCGTTTTCAAATGTTTTATTTTTGAACGTCAGTTCACATTTGTAGGTGGATGATAAGTGTTAGAGCTAAAATTAGCATGTTTAAAGTGATTTTTATTCTTCCAGGGGCCCTAAACACAAGATTTATGGAATGGTTAAAAGTGCATGAAAATGGCCAATTTACTCACTCTGAGTTCTCAAAAAGGGTTTCTTCACCCCGGGAAGTTAATTAAATACCATTTGGAGGCATTTAATGTTCGAGCAAAAACGGCTGATTTTCGACAAAAGAGATAACACCCCCCCATTACGTCATGCTTCAGAAATGTGGAAAATGGTCCGTTTTCAAATGTTTTATTTTTGAACATCAGTTCACATTTTTAGGTGGATCATCAGTGTTAGAGCTAAAATTAGCATGTTTAAAGTGATTTTCATGCTTCCAGGGGCCCTAAACACAAGATTTATGGAATGGTTAAAAGTGCATGAAAATGGCCAAGTTACTCACTCTGAGTTCTCAAAAAGTGTTTCTTCACCCCGGGAAGTTAATTAAATACCATTTGGAGGCATTTAATGTTCGAGCAAAAACGGCTGATTTTCGACAAAAGAGATAACACCCCCCCATTACGTCATGCTTCAGAAATGTGGAAAATGGTCCGTTTTCAAATGTTTTATTTTTGAACATCAGTTCACATTTGTAGGTGGATCATCAGTGTTAGAGCTAAAACTAGCATGTTTAAAGTGATTTTCATGCTTCCAGGGGCTCGGGAAGTGAATTAAATACTATTTGGAGGCATTTAATGTTCAAGCAAAAACAGCTGATTTTTGACAAAAGAGATAACACCCCCCCATTACGTCATGCTTCAGAAATGAGGAAAATGGTCAGTTTTCAAATGTTTTATTTTTGAACGTCAGTTCACATTTGTAGGTGGATCATCAGTGTTAGAGCTAAAATTAGCATGTTTAAAGTGATTTTCATGCTTCCAGGGGCCCTAAACACAAGATTTATGGAATGGTTAAAAGTGCATGAAAATGGCCAATTTACTCACTTTGAGTTCTCAAAAAGGGTTTCTTCACCCCGGGAAGTTAATTAAATACCATTTGGAGGCATTTAATGTTCGAGCAAAAACGGCTGATTTTCGACAAAAGAGATAACACCCCCCCATTACGTCATGCTTCAGAAATGTGGAAAATGGTCCGTTTTCAAATTTTTATTTTTGAACATCAGTTCACATTTGTAGGTGGATCATCAGTGTTAGAGCTAAAATTAGCATGTTTAAAGTGATTTTCATGCTTCCAGGGGCTCGGGAAGTGAATTAAATACTATTTGGAGGCATTTAATGTTCAAGCAAAAACAGCTGATTTTTGACAAACGAGATAACACACCCCCATTACGTCATGCTTCAGAAATGTGGAAAATGGTCCGTTTTCAAATGTTTTATTTTTGAACGTCAGTTCACATTTGTAGGTGGATCATCAGTGTTAGAGCTAAAATTAGCATGTTTAAAGTGATTTTCATGCTTCCAGGGGCCCTAAACACAAGATTTATGGAATGGTTAAAAGTGCATGAAAATGGCCAATTTACTCACTCTGAGTTCTCAAAAAGGGTTTCTTCACCCCGGGAAGTTAATTAAATACCATTTGGAGGCATTTAATGTTCGAGCAAAAACGGCTGATTTTCGACAAAAGAGATAACACCCCCCATTACGTCATGCTTCAGAAATGTGGAAAATGGTCAGTTTTCAAATGTTTTATTTTTGAACGTCAGTTCACATTTGTAGGTGCATCATCAGTGTTAGAGCTAAAATTAGCATGTTTAAAGTGATTTTCATGCTTCCAGGGGCCCTAAACACAAGATTTATGGAATGGTTAAAAGTGCATGAAAATGGCCAATTTACTCACTCTGAGTTCTCAAAAAGGGTTTCTTCACCCCGGGAAGTTAATTAAATACCATTTGGAGGCATTTAATGTTCGAGCAAAAACGGCTGATTTTCGACAAAAGAGATAACACCCCCCCCATTACGTCATGCTTCAGAAATGTGGAAAATGGTCCGTTTTCAAATGTTTTATTTTTGAACGTCAGTTCACATTTGTAGGTGGATCATCAGTGTTGGAGCTAAAATTAGCATGTTTAAAGTGATTTTCATGCTTCCACGGGCCCTAAACACAAGATTTATGGAATGGTTAAAAGTGCATGAAAATGGCCAATTTATTAACTCTGAGTTCTCAAAAAGGGTTTCTTCACCCCGGGAAGTTAATTAAATACCATTTGGAGGCATTTAATGTTCGAGCAAAAACGGCTGATTTTCGACAAAAGAGATAACACCCCCCCATTACGTCATGCTTGAGAAATGTGGAAAATGGTCCGTTTTCAAATGTTTTATTTTTGAACGTCAGTTCACATTTGTAGGTGGATCATCAGTGTTAGAGCTAAAATTAGCATGTTTAAAGTGATTTTCATGCTTCCAGGGGCTCGGGAAGTGAATTAAATACTATTTGGAGGCATTTAATGTTCAAGCAAAAACAGCTGATTTTTGACAAAAGAGATAACACCCCCCCATTACGTCATGCTTTAGAAATGTGGAAAATGGTCCGTTTTAAAATGTTTTATTTTTGAACGTCAGTTCACATTTGTAGGTGGATCATCAGTGTTGGAGCTAAAATTAGCATGTTTAAAGTGATTTTCATGCTTCCAGGGGCCCTAAACACAAGATTTATGGAATGGTTAAAAGTGCATGAAAATGGCCAATTTACTCACTCTGAGTTCTCAAAAAGGGTTTCTTCACCCCGGGAAGTTAATTAAATACCATTTGGAGGCATTTAATGTTCGAGCAAAAACGGCTGATTTTCGACAAAAGAGATAACACCCCCCCCATTACGTCATGCTTCAGAAATGTGGAAAATGGTCCGTTTTCAAATGTTTTATTTTTGAACGTCAGTTCACATTTGTAGGTGGATCATCAGTGTTAGAGCTAAAATTAGCATGTTTAAAGTGATTTTCATGCTTCCAGGGGCTCGGGAAGTGAATTAAATACTATTTGGAGGCATTTAATGTTCAAGCAAAAACAGCTGATTTTTGACAAAAGAGATAACACCCCCCCATTACGTCATGCTTTAGAAATGTGGAAAATGGTCCGTTTTAAAATGTTTTATTTTTGAACGTCAGTTCACATTTGTAGGTGGATCATCAGTGTTGGAGCTAAAATTAGCATGTTTAAAGTGATTTTCATGCTTCCAGGGGCCCTAAACACAAGATTTATGGAATGGTTAAAAGTGCATGAAAATGGCCAATTTATTAACTCTGAGTTCTCAAAAAGGGTTTCTTCACCCCGGGAAGTTAATTAAATACCATTTGGAGGCATTTAATGTTCGAGCAAAAACGGCTGATTTTCGACAAAAGAGATAACACCCCCCCATTACGTCATGCTTGAGAAATGTGGAAAATGGTCCGTTTTCAAATGTTTTATTTTTGAACGTCAGTTCACATTTGTAGGTGGATCATCAGTGTTAGAGCTAAAATTAGCATGTTTAAAGTGATTTTCATGCTTCCAGGGGCTCGGGAAGTGAATTAAATACTATTTGGAGGCATTTAATGTTCAAGCAAAAACAGCTGATTTTTGACAAAAGAGATAACACCCCCCCATTACGTCATGCTTTAGAAATGTGGAAAATGGTCCGTTTTAAAATGTTTTATTTTTGAACGTCAGTTCACATTTGTAGGTGGATCATCAGTGTTGGAGCTAAAATTAGCATGTTTAAAGTGATTTTCATGCTTCCAGGGGCCCTAAACACAAGATTTATGGAATGGTTAAAAGTGCATGAAAATGGCCAATTTATTAACTCTGAGTTCTCAAAAAGGGTTTCTTCACCCCGGGAAGTTAATTAAATACCATTTGGAGGCATTTAATGTTCGAGCAAAAACGGCTGATTTTCGACAAAAGAGATAACACCCCCCCATTACGTCATGCTTGAGAAATGTGGAAAATGGTCCGTTTTCAAATGTTTTATTTTTGAACGTCAGTTCACATTTGTAGGTGGATCATCAGTGTTAGAGCTAAAATTAGCATGTTTAAAGTGATTTTCATGCTTCCAGGGGCTCGGGAAGTGAATTAAATACTATTTGGAGGCATTTAATGTTCAAGCAAAAACAGCTGATTTTTGACAAAAGAGATAACACCCCCCCCCATTACGTCATGCTTCAGAAATGTGGAAAATGGTCCGTTTTCAAATGTTTTATTTTTGAACGTCAGTTCACATTTGTAGGTGGATCATCAGTGTTAGAGCTAAAATTAGCATGTTTAAAGTGATTTTCATGCTTCCAGGGGCCCTAAACACAAGATTTATGGAATGGTTAAAAGTGCATGAAAATGGCCAATTTACTCACTCTGAGTTCTCAAAAAGGGTTTCTTCACCCCGGGAAGTTAATTAAATACAATTTGGAGGCATTTAATGTTCGAGCAAAAACGGCTGATTTTCGACAAAAGAGATAACACCCATTACGTCATGCTTCAGAAATGTGGAAAATGGTCCGTTTTCAAATGTTTTATTTTTGAACGTCAGTTCACATTTGTAGGTGGATCATCAGTGTTAGAGCTAAAATTAGCATGTTTAAAGTGATTTTCATGCTTCCAGGGGCTCGGGAAGTGAATTAAATACTATTTGGAGGCATTTAATGTTCAATCAAAAACATCTGATTTTTGACAAAAGAGATAACACCCCCCCATTACGTCATGCTTCAGAAATGTGGAAAATGGTCCGTTTTCAAATGTTTTATTTTTGAACGTCAGTTCACATTTGTAGGTGGATCATCAGTGTTAGAGCTAAAATTAGCATGTTTAAAGTGATTTTCATGCTTCCAGGGGCCCTAAACACAAGATTTATGGAATGGTTAAAAGTGCATGAAAATGGCCAAGTTACTCACTCTGAGTTCTCAAAAAGTGTTTCTTCACCCCGGGAAGTTAATTAAATACCATTTGGAGGCATTTAATGTTCGAGCAGAAACGGCTGATTTTCGACAAAAGAGATAACACCCCCCCCATTAAGTCATGCTTCAGAAATGTGGAAAATGGTCCGTTTTCAAATGTTTTATTTTGGAACGTCAGTTCACATTTGTAGGTGGATCATCAGTGTTAGAGCTAAAATTAGCATGTTTATAGTGATGTTCATGCTTCCAGGGGCTCGGGAAGTGAATTAAATACTATTTGGAGGCATTTAATGTTCAATCAAAAACAGCTCATTTTTGACAAAAGAGATAACACCCCCCCATTACGTCATGCTTCAGAAATGTGGAAAATTGTCCTTTTTAAAATGTTTTATTTTTGAATGTCAGTTCACATTTGTAGGTGGATCATCAGTGTTGGAGCTAAAATTAGCATGTTTAAAGTGATTTTCATGCTTCCAGGGGCCCTAAACACAAGATTTATGGAATGGTTAAAAGTGCATGAAAATGGCCAATTTACTCACTCTGAGTTCTCAAAAAGGGTTTCTTCACCCCGGGAAGTTAATTAAATACCATTTGGAGGCATTTAATGTTCGAGCAAAAACGGCTGATTTTCGACAAAAGAGATAACACCCCCCCATTAAGTCATGCTTCAGAAATGTGGAAAATGGTCCGTTTTCAAATGTTTTATTTTTGAACGTCAGTTCACATTTGTAGGTGGATGATAAGTGTTAGAGCTAAAATTAGCATGTTTAAAGTGATTTTTATTCTTCCAGGGGCCCTAAACACAAGATTTATGGAATGGTTAAAAGTGCATGAAAATGGCCAATTTACTCACTCTGAGTTCTCAAAAAGGGTTTCTTCACCCCGGGAAGTTAATTAAATACCATTTGGAGGCATTTAATGTTCGAGCAAAAACGGCTGATTTTCGACAAAAGAGATAACACCCCCCCATTACGTCATGCTTCAGAAATGTGGAAAATGGTCCGTTTTCAAATGTTTTATTTTTGAACATCAGTTCACATTTTTAGGTGGATCATCAGTGTTAGAGCTAAAATTAGCATGTTTAAAGTGATTTTCATGCTTCCAGGGGCCCTAAACACAAGATTTATGGAATGGTTAAAAGTGCATGAAAATGGCCAAGTTACTCACTCTGAGTTCTCAAAAAGTGTTTCTTCACCCCGGGAAGTTAATTAAATACCATTTGGAGGCATTTAATGTTCGAGCAAAAACGGCTGATTTTCGACAAAAGAGATAACACCCCCCCATTACGTCATGCTTCAGAAATGTGGAAAATGGTCCGTTTTCAAATGTTTTATTTTTGAACATCAGTTCACATTTGTAGGTGGATCATCAGTGTTAGAGCTAAAACTAGCATGTTTAAAGTGATTTTCATGCTTCCAGGGGCTCGGGAAGTGAATTAAATACTATTTGGAGGCATTTAATGTTCAAGCAAAAACAGCTGATTTTTGACAAAAGAGATAACACCCCCCCATTACGTCATGCTTCAGAAATGTGGAAAATGGTCAGTTTTCAAATGTTTTATTTTTGAACGTCAGTTCACATTTGTAGGTGGATCATCAGTGTTAGAGCTAAAATTAGCATGTTTAAAGTGATTTTCATGCTTCCAGGGGCCCTAAACACAAGATTTATGGAATGGTTAAAAGTGCATGAAAATGGCCAATTTATTAACTCTGAGTTCTCAAAAAGGGTTTCTTCACCCCGGGAAGTTAATTAAATACCATTTGGAGGCATTTAATGTTCGAGCAAAAACGGCTGATTTTCGACAAAAGAGATAACACCCCCCCATTACGTCATGCTTGAGAAATGTGGAAAATGGTCCGTTTTCAAATGTTTTATTTTTGAACGTCAGTTCACATTTGTAGGTGGATCATCAGTGTTAGAGCTAAAATTAGCATGTTTAAAGTGATTTTCATGCTTCCAGGGGCTCGGGAAGTGAATTAAATACTATTTGGAGGCATTTAATGTTCAAGCAAAAACAGCTGATTTTTGACAAAAGAGATAACACCCCCCCCATTACGTCATGCTTCAGAAATGTGGAAAATGGTCCGTTTTCAAATGTTTTATTTTTGAACGTCAGTTCACATTTGTAGGTGGATCATCAGTGTTAGAGCTAAAATTAGCATGTTTAAAGTGATTTTCATTCTTCCAGGGGCCCTAAACACAAGATTTATGGAATGGTTAAAAGTGCATGAAAATGGCCAATTTACTCACTCTGAGTTCTCAAAAAGGGTTTCTTCACCCCGGGAAGTTAATTAAATACAATTTGGAGGCATTTAATGTTCGAGCAAAAACGGCTGATTTTCGACAAAAGAGATAACACCCATTACGTCATGCTTCAGAAATGTGGAAAATGGTCCGTTTTCAAATGTTTTATTTTTGAACGTCAGTTCACATTTGTAGGTGGATCATCAGTGTTAGAGCTAAAATTAGCATGTTTAAAGTGATTTTCATGCTTCCAGGGGCTCGGGAAGTGAATTAAATACTATTTGGAGGCATTTAATGTTCAATCAAAAACATCTGATTTTTGACAAAAGAGATAACACCCCCCCATTACGTCATGCTTCAGAAATGTGGAAAATGGTCCGTTTTCAAATGTTTTATTTTTGAACGTCAGTTCACATTTGTAGGTGGATCATCAGTGTTAGAGCTAAAATTAGCATGTTTAAAGTGATTTTCATGCTTCCAGGGGCCCTAAACACAAGATTTATGGAATGGTTAAAAGTGCATGAAAATGGCCAAGTTACTCACTCTGAGTTCTCAAAAAGTGTTTCTTCACCCCGGGAAGTTAATTAAATACCATTTGGAGGCATTTAATGTTCGAGCAGAAACGGCTGATTTTCGACAAAAGAGATAACACCCCCCCCATTAAGTCATGCTTCAGAAATGTGGAAAATGGTCCGTTTTCAAATGTTTTATTTTGGAACGTCAGTTCACATTTGTAGGTGGATCATCAGTGTTAGAGCTAAAATTAGCATGTTTATAGTGATGTTCATGCTTCCAGGGGCTCGGGAAGTGAATTAAATACTATTTGGAGGCATTTAATGTTCAATCAAAAACAGCTCATTTTTGACAAAAGAGATAACACCCCCCCATTACGTCATGCTTCAGAAATGTGGAAAATTGTCCTTTTTAAAATGTTTTATTTTTGAATGTCAGTTCACATTTGTAGGTGGATCATCAGTGTTGGAGCTAAAATTAGCATGTTTAAAGTGATTTTCATGCTTCCAGGGGCCCTAAACACAAGATTTATGGAATGGTTAAAAGTGCATGAAAATGGCCAATTTACTCACTCTGAGTTCTCAAAAAGGGTTTCTTCACCCCGGGAAGTTAATTAAATACCATTTGGAGGCATTTAATGTTCGAGCAAAAACGGCTGATTTTCGACAAAAGAGATAACACCCCCCCATTAAGTCATGCTTCAGAAATGAGGAAAATGGTCCGTTTTCAAATGTTTTATTTTTGAACGTCAGTTCACATTTGTAGGTGGATGATAAGTGTTAGAGCTAAAATTAGCATGTTTAAAGTGATTTTTATTCTTCCAGGGGCCCTAAACACAAGATTTATGGAATGGTTAAAAGTGCATGAAAATGGCCAATTTACTCACTCTGAGTTCTCAAAAATGTTTCTTCACCCCGGGAAGTTAATTAAATACCATTTGGAGGCATTTAATGTTCGAGCAAAAAAGGCTGATTTTCGACAAAAGAGATAACACCCCCCCATTACGTCATGCTTCAGAAATGTGGAAAATGGTCCGTTTTCAAATGTTTTATTTTTGAACATCAGTTCACATTTTTAGGTGGATCATCAGTGTTAGAGCTAAAATTAGCATGTTTAAAGTGATTTTCATGCTTCCAGGGGCCCTAAACACAAGATTTATGGAATGGTTAAAAGTGTATGAAAATGGCCAAGTTACTCACTCTGAGTTCTCAAAAAGTGTTTCTTCACCCCGGGAAGTTAATTAAATACCATTTGGAGGCATTTAATGTTCGAGCAAAAACGGCTGATTTTCGACAAAAGAGATAACACCCCCCCATTACGTCATGCTTCAGAAATGTGGAAAATGGTCCGTTTTCAAATGTTTTATTTTTGAACATCAGTTCACATTTGTAGGTGGATCATCAGTGTTAGAGCTAAAACTAGCATGTTTAAAGTGATTTTCATGCTTCCAGGGGCTCGGGAAGTGAATTAAATACTATTTGGAGGCATTTAATGTTCAAGCAAAAACAGCTGATTTTTGACAAAAGAGATAACACCCCCCCATTACGTCATGCTTCAGAAATGTGGAAAATGGTCAGTTTTCAAATGTTTTATTTTTGAACGTCAGTTCACATTTGTAGGTGGATCATCAGTGTTAGAGCTAAAATTAGCATGTTTAAAGTGATTTTCATGCTTCCAGGGGCCCTAAACACAAGATTTATGGAATGGTTAAAAGTGCATGAAAATGGCCAATTTACTCACTCTGAGTTCTCAAAAAGGGTTTCTTCACCCCGGGAAGTTAATTAAATACCATTTGGAGGCATTTAATGTTCGAGCAAAAACGGCTGATTTTCGACAAAAGAGATAACACCCCCCCATTACGTCATGCTTCAGAAATGTGGAAAATGGTCCGTTTTCAAATTTTTATTTTTGAACATCAGTTCACATTTGTAGGTGGATCATCAGTGTTAGAGCTAAAATTAGCATGTTTAAAGTGATTTTCATGCTTCCAGGGGCTCGGGAAGTGAATTAAATACTATTTGGAGGCATTTAATGTTCAATCAAAAACAGCTGATTTTTGACAAAAGAGATAACACCCCCCCATTACGTCATGCTTCAGAAATGTGGAAAATGGTCCGTTTTCAAATGTTTTATTTTTGAACGTCAGTTCACATTTGTAGGTGCATCATCAGTGTTAGAGCTAAAATTAGCATGTTTAAAGTGATTTTCATGCTTCCAGGGACCCTAAACACAAGATTTATGGAATGGTTAAAAGTGCATGAAAATGGCCAATTTACTCACTCTGAGTTCTCAAAAAGGGTTTCTTCACCCCGGGAAGTTAATTAAATACCATTTGGAGGCATTTAATTTTTGAGCAAAAACGGCTGATTTTCGACAAAAGAGATAACACCCCCCCATTACGTCATGCTTCAGAAATGTGGAAAATGGTCCGTTTTCAAATGTTTTATTTTTGAACGTCAGTTCACATTTGTAGGTGGATCATCAGTGTTAGAGCTAAAATTAGCATGTTTAAAGTGATTTTCATGCTTCAAGGGGCTCGGGAAGTGAATTAAATACTATTTGGAGGCATTTAATGTTCAAGCAAAAACAGCTGATTTTTGACAAACGAGATAACACACCCCCATTACGTCATGCTTCAGAAATGTGGAAAATGGTCCGTTTTCAAATGTTTTATTTTTGAACGTCAGTTCACATTTGTAGGTGGATCATCAGTGTTAGAGCTAAAATTAGCATGTTTAAAGTGATTTTCATGCTTCCAGGGGCCCTAAACACAAGATTTATGGAATGGTTAAAAGTGCATGAAAATGGCCAATTTACTCACTCTGAGTTCTCAAAAAGGGTTTCTTCACCCCGGGAAGTTAATTAAATACCATTTGGAGGCATTTAATGTTCGAGCAAAAACGGCTGATTTTCGACAAAAGAGATAACACCCCCCCATTACGTCATGCTTCAGAAATGTGGAAAATGGTCAGTTTTCAAATGTTTTATTTTTGAACGTCAGTTCACATTTGTAGGTGCATCATCAGTGTTAGAGCTAAAATTAGCATGTTTAAAGTGATTTTCATGCTTCCAGGGGCCCTAAACACAAGATTTATGGAATGGTTAAAAGTGCATGAAAATGGCCAATTTACTCACTCTGAGTTCTCAAAAAGGGTTTCTTCACCCCGGGAAGTTAATTAAATACCATTTGGAGGCATTTAATGTTCGAGCAAAAACGGCTGATTTTCGACAAAAGAGATAACACCCCCCAACATTACGTCATGCTTCAGAAATGTGGAAAATGGTCCGTTTTCAAATGTTTTATTTTTGAACGTCAGTTCACATTTGTAGGTGGATCATCAGTGTTAGAGCTAAAATTAGCATGTTTAAAGTGATTTTCATGCTTCCAGGGGCTCGGGAAGTGAATTAAATACTATTTGGAGGCATTTAATGTTCAAGCAAAAACAGCTGATTTTTGACAAAAGAGATAACACCCCCCCATTACGTCATGCTTTAGAAATGTGGAAAATGGTCCGTTTTAAAATGTTTTATTTTTGAACGTCAGTTCACATTTGTAGGTGGATCATCAGTGTTGGAGCTAAAATTAGCATGTTTAAAGTGATTTTCATGCTTCCAGGGGCCCTAAACACAAGATTTATGGAATGGTTAAAAGTGCATGAAAATGGCCAATTTATTAACTCTGAGTTCTCAAAAAGGGTTTCTTCACCCCGGGAAGTTAATTAAATACCATTTGGAGGCATTTAATGTTCGAGCAAAAACAGCTGATTTTCGACAAAAGAGATAACACCCCCCCATTACGTCATGCTTGAGAAATGTGGAAAATGGTCCGTTTTCAAATGTTTTATTTTTGAACGTCAGTTCACATTTGTAGGTGGATCATCAGTGTTAGAGCTAAAATTAGCATGTTTAAAGTGATTTTCATGCTTCCAGGGGCTCGGGAAGTGAATTAAATACTATTTGGAGGCATTTAATGTTCAAGCAAAAACAGCTGATTTTTGACAAAAGAGATAACACCCCCCCCATTACGTCATGCTTCAGAAATGTGGAAAATGGTCCGTTTTCAAATGTTTTATTTTTGAACGTCAGTTCACATTTGTAGGTGGATCATCAGTGTTAGAGCTAAAATTAGCATGTTTAAAGTGATTTTCATGCTTCCAGGGGCCCTAAACACAAGATTTATGGAATGGTTAAAAGTGCATGAAAATGGCCAATTTACTCACTCTGAGTTCTCAAAAAGGGTTTCTTCACCCCGGGAAGTTAATTAAATACAATTTGGAGGCATTTAATGTTCGAGCAAAAACGGCTGATTTTCGACAAAAGAGATAACACCCATTACGTCATGCTTCAGAAATGTGGAAAATGGTCCGTTTTCAAATGTTTTATTTTTGAACGTCAGTTCACATTTGTAGGTGGATCATCAGTGTTAGAGCTAAAATTAGCATGTTTAAAGTGATTTTCATGCTTCCAGGGGCTCGGGAAGTGAATTAAATACTATTTGGAGGCATTTAATGTTCAATCAAAAACATCTGATTTTTGACAAAAGAGATAACACCCCCCCATTACGTCATGCTTCAGAAATGTGGAAAATGGTCCGTTTTCAAATGTTTTATTTTTGAACGTCAGTTCACATTTGTAGGTGGATCATCAGTGTTAGAGCTAAAATTAGCATGTTTAAAGTGATTTTCATGCTTCCAGGGGCCCTAAACACAAGATTTATGGAATGGTTAAAAGTGCATGAAAATGGCCAAGTTACTCACTCTGAGTTCTCAAAAAGTGTTTCTTCACCCCGGGAAGTTAATTAAATACCATTTGGAGGCATTTAATGTTCGAGCAGAAACGGCTGATTTTCGACAAAAGAGATAACACCCCCCCCATTAAGTCATGCTTCAGAAATGTGGAAAATGGTCCGTTTTCAAATGTTTTATTTTGGAACGTCAGTTCACATTTGTAGGTGGATCATCAGTGTTAGAGCTAAAATTAGCATGTTTATAGTGATGTTCATGCTTCCAGGGGCTCGGGAAGTGAATTAAATACTATTTGGAGGCATTTAATGTTCAATCAAAAACAGCTCATTTTTGACAAAAGAGATAACACCCCCCCATTACGTCATGCTTCAGAAATGTGGAAAATTGTCCTTTTTAAAATGTTTTATTTTTGAATGTCAGTTCACATTTGTAGGTGGATCATCAGTGTTGGAGCTAAAATTAGCATGTTTAAAGTGATTTTCATGCTTCCAGGGGCCCTAAACACAAGATTTATGGAATGGTTAAAAGTGCATGAAAATGGCCAATTTACTCACTCTGAGTTCTCAAAAAGGGTTTCTTCACCCCGGGAAGTTAATTAAATACCATTTGGAGGCATTTAATGTTCGAGCAAAAACGGCTGATTTTCGACAAAAGAGATAACACCCCCCCATTAAGTCATGCTTCAGAAATGTGGAAAATGGTCCGTTTTCAAATGTTTTATTTTTGAACGTCAGTTCACATTTGTAGGTGGATGATAAGTGTTAGAGCTAAAATTAGCATGTTTAAAGTGATTTTTATTCTTCCAGGGGCCCTAAACACAAGATTTATGGAATGGTTAAAAGTGCATGAAAATGGCCAATTTACTCACTCTGAGTTCTCAAAAAGGGTTTCTTCACCCCGGGAAGTTAATTAAATACCATTTGGAGGCATTTAATGTTCGAGCAAAAACGGCTGATTTTCGACAAAAGAGATAACACCCCCCCATTACGTCATGCTTCAGAAATGTGGAAAATGGTCCGTTTTCAAATGTTTTATTTTTGAACATCAGTTCACATTTTTAGGTGGATCATCAGTGTTAGAGCTAAAATTAGCATGTTTAAAGTGATTTTCATGCTTCCAGGGGCCCTAAACACAAGATTTATGGAATGGTTAAAAGTGCATGAAAATGGCCAAGTTACTCACTCTGAGTTCTCAAAAAGTGTTTCTTCACCCCGGGAAGTTAATTAAATACCATTTGGAGGCATTTAATGTTCGAGCAAAAACGGCTGATTTTCGACAAAAGAGATAACACCCCCCCATTACGTCATGCTTCAGAAATGTGGAAAATGGTCCGTTTTCAAATGTTTTATTTTTGAACATCAGTTCACATTTGTAGGTGGATCATCAGTGTTAGAGCTAAAACTAGCATGTTTAAAGTGATTTTCATGCTTCCAGGGGCTCGGGAAGTGAATTAAATACTATTTGGAGGCATTTAATGTTCAAGCAAAAACAGCTGATTTTTGACAAAAGAGATAACACCCCCCCCCATTACGTCATGCTTCAGAAATGTGGAAAATGGTCCGTTTTCAAATGTTTTATTTTTGAACGTCAGTTCACATTTGTAGGTGGATCATCAGTGTTAGAGCTAAAATTAGCATGTTTAAAGTGATTTTCATGCTTCCAGGGGCCCTAAACACAAGATTTATGGAATGGTTAAAAGTGCATGAAAATGGCCAATTTACTCACTCTGAGTTCTCAAAAAGGGTTTCTTCACCCCGGGAAGTTAATTAAATACCATTTGGAGGCATTTAATGTTCGAGCAAAAACGGCTGATTTTCGACAAAAGAGATAACACCCCCCCATTACGTCATGCTTCAGAAATGTGGAAAATGGTCAGTTTTCAAATGTTTTATTTTTGAACGTCAGTTCACATTTGTAGGTGCATCATCAGTGTTAGAGCTAAAATTAGCATGTTTAAAGTGATTTTCATGCTTCCAGGGGCCCTAAACACAAGATTTATGGAATGGTTAAAAGTGCATGAAAATGGCCAATTTACTCACTCTGAGTTCTCAAAAAGGGTTTCTTCACCCCGGGAAGTTAATTAAATACCATTTGGAGGCATTTAATGTTCGAGCAAAAACGGCTGATTTTCGACAAAAGAGATAACACCCCCCAACATTACGTCATGCTTCAGAAATGTGGAAAATGGTCCGTTTTCAAATGTTTTATTTTTGAACGTCAGTTCACATTTGTAGGTGGATCATCAGTGTTAGAGCTAAAATTAGCATGTTTAAAGTGATTTTCATGCTTCCAGGGGCTCGGGAAGTGAATTAAATACTATTTGGAGGCATTTAATGTTCAAGCAAAAACAGCTGATTTTTGACAAAAGAGATAACACCCCCCCATTACGTCATGCTTTAGAAATGTGGAAAATGGTCCGTTTTAAAATGTTTTATTTTTGAACGTCAGTTCACATTTGTAGGTGGATCATCAGTGTTGGAGCTAAAATTAGCATGTTTAAAGTGATTTTCATGCTTCCAGGGGCCCTAAACACAAGATTTATGGAATGGTTAAAAGTGCATGAAAATGGCCAATTTATTAACTCTGAGTTCTCAAAAAGGGTTTCTTCACCCCGGGAAGTTAATTAAATACCATTTGGAGGCATTTAATGTTCGAGCAAAAACAGCTGATTTTCGACAAAAGAGATAACACCCCCCCATTACGTCATGCTTGAGAAATGTGGAAAATGGTCCGTTTTCAAATGTTTTATTTTTGAACGTCAGTTCACATTTGTAGGTGGATCATCAGTGTTAGAGCTAAAATTAGCATGTTTAAAGTGATTTTCATGCTTCCAGGGGCTCGGGAAGTGAATTAAATACTATTTGGAGGCATTTAATGTTCAAGCAAAAACAGCTGATTTTTGACAAAAGAGATAACACCCCCCCCATTACGTCATGCTTCAGAAATGTGGAAAATGGTCCGTTTTCAAATGTTTTATTTTTGAACGTCAGTTCACATTTGTAGGTGGATCATCAGTGTTAGAGCTAAAATTAGCATGTTTAAAGTGATTTTCATGCTTCCAGGGGCCCTAAACACAAGATTTATGGAATGGTTAAAAGTGCATGAAAATGGCCAATTTACTCACTCTGAGTTCTCAAAAAGGGTTTCTTCACCCCGGGAAGTTAATTAAATACAATTTGGAGGCATTTAATGTTCGAGCAAAAACGGCTGATTTTCGACAAAAGAGATAACACCCATTACGTCATGCTTCAGAAATGTGGAAAATGGTCCGTTTTCAAATGTTTTATTTTTGAACGTCAGTTCACATTTGTAGGTGGATCATCAGTGTTAGAGCTAAAATTAGCATGTTTAAAGTGATTTTCATGCTTCCAGGGGCTCGGGAAGTGAATTAAATACTATTTGGAGGCATTTAATGTTCAATCAAAAACATCTGATTTTTGACAAAAGAGATAACACCCCCCCATTACGTCATGCTTCAGAAATGTGGAAAATGGTCCGTTTTCAAATGTTTTATTTTTGAACGTCAGTTCACATTTGTAGGTGGATCATCAGTGTTAGAGCTAAAATTAGCATGTTTAAAGTGATTTTCATGCTTCCAGGGGCCCTAAACACAAGATTTATGGAATGGTTAAAAGTGCATGAAAATGGCCAAGTTACTCACTCTGAGTTCTCAAAAAGTGTTTCTTCACCCCGGGAAGTTAATTAAATACCATTTGGAGGCATTTAATGTTCGAGCAGAAACGGCTGATTTTCGACAAAAGAGATAACACCCCCCCCATTAAGTCATGCTTCAGAAATGTGGAAAATGGTCCGTTTTCAAATGTTTTATTTTGGAACGTCAGTTCACATTTGTAGGTGGATCATCAGTGTTAGAGCTAAAATTAGCATGTTTATAGTGATGTTCATGCTTCCAGGGGCTCGGGAAGTGAATTAAATACTATTTGGAGGCATTTAATGTTCAATCAAAAACAGCTCATTTTTGACAAAAGAGATAACACCCCCCCATTACGTCATGCTTCAGAAATGTGGAAAATTGTCCTTTTTAAAATGTTTTATTTTTGAATGTCAGTTCACATTTGTAGGTGGATCATCAGTGTTGGAGCTAAAATTAGCATGTTTAAAGTGATTTTCATGCTTCCAGGGGCCCTAAACACAAGATTTATGGAATGGTTAAAAGTGCATGAAAATGGCCAATTTACTCACTCTGAGTTCTCAAAAAGGGTTTCTTCACCCCGGGAAGTTAATTAAATACCATTTGGAGGCATTTAATGTTCGAGCAAAAACGGCTGATTTTCGACAAAAGAGATAACACCCCCCCATTAAGTCATGCTTCAGAAATGTGGAAAATGGTCCGTTTTCAAATGTTTTATTTTTGAACGTCAGTTCACATTTGTAGGTGGATGATAAGTGTTAGAGCTAAAATTAGCATGTTTAAAGTGATTTTTATTCTTCCAGGGGCCCTAAACACAAGATTTATGGAATGGTTAAAAGTGCATGAAAATGGCCAATTTACTCACTCTGAGTTCTCAAAAAGGGTTTCTTCACCCCGGGAAGTTAATTAAATACCATTTGGAGGCATTTAATGTTCGAGCAAAAACGGCTGATTTTCGACAAAAGAGATAACACCCCCCCATTACGTCATGCTTCAGAAATGTGGAAAATGGTCCGTTTTCAAATGTTTTATTTTTGAACATCAGTTCACATTTTTAGGTGGATCATCAGTGTTAGAGCTAAAATTAGCATGTTTAAAGTGATTTTCATGCTTCCAGGGGCCCTAAACACAAGATTTATGGAATGGTTAAAAGTGCATGAAAATGGCCAAGTTACTCACTCTGAGTTCTCAAAAAGTGTTTCTTCACCCCGGGAAGTTAATTAAATACCATTTGGAGGCATTTAATGTTCGAGCAAAAACGGCTGATTTTCGACAAAAGAGATAACACCCCCCCATTACGTCATGCTTCAGAAATGTGGAAAATGGTCCGTTTTCAAATGTTTTATTTTTGAACATCAGTTCACATTTGTAGGTGGATCATCAGTGTTAGAGCTAAAACTAGCATGTTTAAAGTGATTTTCATGCTTCCAGGGGCTCGGGAAGTGAATTAAATACTATTTGGAGGCATTTAATGTTCAAGCAAAAACAGCTGATTTTTGACAAAAGAGATAACACCCCCCCCCATTACGTCATGCTTCAGAAATGTGGAAAATGGTCCGTTTTCAAATGTTTTATTTTTGAACGTCAGTTCACATTTGTAGGTGGATCATCAGTGTTAGAGCTAAAATTAGCATGTTTAAAGTGATTTTCATGCTTCCAGGGGCCCTAAACACAAGATTTATGGAATGGTTAAAAGTGCATGAAAATGGCCAATTTACTCACTCTGAGTTCTCAAAAAGGGTTTCTTCACCCCGGGAAGTTAATTAAATACCATTTGGAGGCATTTAATGTTCGAGCAAAAACGGCTGATTTTCGACAAAAGAGATAACACCCCCCCATTACGTCATGCTTCAGAAATGTGGAAAATGGTCCGTTTTCAAATTTTTATTTTTGAACATCAGTTCACATTTGTAGGTGGATCATCAGTGTTAGAGCTAAAATTAGCATGTTTAAAGTGATTTTCATGCTTCCAGGGGCTCGGGAAGTGAATTAAATACTATTTGGAGGCATTTAATGTTCAATCAAAAACAGCTGATTTTTGACAAAAGAGATAACACCCCCCCATTACGTCATGCTTCAGAAATGTGGAAAATGGTCCGTTTTCAAATGTTTTATTTTTGAACGTCAGTTCACATTTGTAGGTGCATCATCAGTGTTAGAGCTAAAATTAGCATGTTTAAAGTGATTTTCATGCTTCCAGGGGCCCTAAACACAAGATTTATGGAATGGTTAAAAGTGCATGAAAATGGCCAATTTACTCACTCTGAGTTCTCAAAAAGGGTTTCTTCACCCCGGGAAGTTAATTAAATACCATTTGGAGGCATTTAATGTTCGAGCAAAAACGGCTGATTTTCGACAAAAGAGATAACACCCCCCCCATTACGTCATGCTTCAGAAATGTGGAAAATGGTCCGTTTTCAAATGTTTTATTTTTGAACATCAGTTCACATTTGTAGGTGGATCATCAGTGTTAGAGCTAAAATTAGCATGTTTAAAGTGATTTTCATGCTTCCAGGGGCTCGGGAAGTGAATTAAATACTATTTGGAGGCATTTAATGTTCAAGCAAAAACAGCTGATTTTTGACAAAAGAGATAACACCCCCCCATTACGTCATGCTTCAGAAATGTGGAAAATGGTCCGTTTTCAAATGTTTTATTTTTGAACGTCAGTTCACATTTGTAGGTGGATCATCAGTGTTAGAGCTAAAATTAGCATGTTTAAAGTGATGTTCATGCTTCCAGGGGCCCTAAACACAAGATTTATGGAATGGTTAAAAGTGCATGAAAATGGCCAATTTACTCACTCTGAGTTCTCAAAAAGGGTTTCTTCACCCCGGGAAGTTAATTAAATACCATTTGGAGGCATTTAATGTTCGAGCAAAAACGGCTGATTTTCGACAAAAGAGATAACACCCCCCCATTACGTCATGCTTCAGAAATGTGGAAAATGGTCCGTTTTCAAATGATTTATTTTTGAACGTCAGTTCACATTTGTAGGTGGATCATCAGTGTTAGAGCTAAAATTAGCATGTTTAAAGTGATTTCATGCTTCCAGGGGCTCGGGAAGTGAATTAAATACTATTTGGAGGCATTTAATGTTCAAGCAAAAACAGCTGATTTTTGACAAAAGAGATAACACCCCCCCATTACGTCATGCTTTAGAAATGTGGAAAATGGTCCGTTTTAAAATGTTTTATTTTTGAACGTCAGTTCACATTTGTAGGTGGATCATCAGTGTTGGAGCTAAAATTAGCATGTTTAAAGTGATTTTCATGCTTCCAGGGGCCCTAAACACAAGATTTATGGAATGGTTAAAAGTGCATGAAAATGGCCAATTTATTAACTCTGAGTTCTCAAAAAGGGTTTCTTCACCCCGGGAAGTTAATTAAATACCATTTGGAGGCATTTAATGTTCGAGCAAAAACGGCTGATTTTCGACAAAAGAGATAACACCCCCCCATTACGTCATGCTTGAGAAATGTGGAAAATGGTCCGTTTTCAAATGTTTTATTTTTGAACGTCAGTTCACATTTGTAGGTGGATCATCAGTGTTAGAGCTAAAATTAGCATGTTTAAAGTAATTTTCATGCTTCCAGGGGCTCGGGAAGTGAATTAAATACTATTTGGAGGCATTTAATGTTCAAGCAAAAACAGCTGATTTTTGACAAAAGAGATAACACCCCCCCCATTACGTCATGCTTCAGAAATGTGGAAAATGGTCCGTTTTCAAATGTTTTATTTTTGAACGTCAGTTCACATTTGTAGGTGGATCATCAGTGTTAGAGCTACAATTAGCATGTTTAAAGTGATTTTCATGCTTCCAGGGGCCCTAAACACAAGATTTATGGAATGGTTAAAAGTGCATGAAAATGGCCAATTTACTCACTCTGAGTTCTCAAAAAGGGTTTCTTCACCCCGGAAAGTTAATTAAATACAATTTGGAGGCATTTAATGTTCGAGCAAAAACGGCTGATTTTCGACAAAAGAGATAACACCCCCCCATTACGTCATGCTTCAGAAATGTGGAAAATGGTCCGTTTTCAAATGTTTTATTTTTGAACATCAGTTCACATTTGTAGGTGGATCATCAGTGTTAGAGCTAAAATTAGCATGTTTAAAGTGATTTTCATGCTTCCAGGGGCTCGGGAAGTGAATTAAATACTATTTGGAGGCATTTAATGTTCAATCAAAAACAGCTGATTTTTGACAAAAGAGATAACACCCCCCCATTACGTCATGCTTCAGAAATGTGGAAAATGGTCCGTTTTCAAATGTTTTATTTTTTAACGTCAGTTCACATTTGTAGGTGGATCATCAGTGTTAGAGCTAAAATTAGCATGTTTAAAGTGATTTTCATGCTTCCAGGGGCCCTAAACACAAGATTTATGGAATGGTTAAAAGTGCATGAAAATGGCCAATTTACTCACTCTGAGTTCTCAAAAAGGGTTTCTTCACCCCGGGAAGTTATTTAAATACCACTTGGAGGCATTTAATGTTCGAGCAAAAACGGCTGATTTTCGACAAAAGAGATAACACCCATTACGTCATGCTTCAGAAATGTGGAAAATGGTCCGTTTTCAAATGTTTTATTTTTGAACGTCAGTTCACATTTGTAGGTGGATCATCAGTGTTAGAGCTAAAATTAGCATGTTTAAAGTGATTTTCATGCTTCCAGGGGCTCGGGAAGTGAATTAAATACTTATGGAGGCATTTATTGTTCAATCAAAAACATCTGATTTTTGACAAAAGAGATAACACCCCCCCATTACGTCATGCTTCAGAAATGTGGAAAATGGTCCGTTTTCAAATGTTTTATTTTTGAACGTCAGTTCACATTTGTAGGTGGATCATCAGTGTTAGAGCTAAAATTAGCATGTTTAAAGTGATTTTCATGCTTCCAGGGGCCCTAAACACAAGATTTATGGAATGGTTAAAAGTGCATGAAAATGGCCAATTTACTCACTCTGAGTTCTCAAAAAGGGTTTCTTCACCCCGGGAAGTTAATTAAATACCATTTGGAGGCATTTAATGATCGAGCAAAAACGGCTGATTTTCGACAAAAGAGATAACACCCCCCCATTACGTCATGCTTCAGAAATGTGGAAAATGGTCAGTTTTCAAATGTTTTATTTTTGAACGTCAGTTCACATTTGTAGGTGCATCATCAGTGTTAGAGCTAAAATTAGCATGTTTAAAGTGATTTTCATGCTTCCAGGGGCCCTAAACACAAGATTTATGGAATGGTTAAAAGTGCATGAAAATGGCCAATTTATTCACTCTGAGTTCTCAAAAAGGGTTTCTTCACCCCGGGAAGTTAATTAAATACCATTTGGAGGCATTTAATGTTCGAGCAAAAACGGCTGATTTTCGACAAAAGAGATAACACCCCCCAACATTACGTCATGCTTCAGAAATGTGGAAAATGGTCCGTTTTCAAATGTTTTATTTTTGAACGTCAGTTCACATTTGTAGGTGGATCATCAGTGTTAGAGCTAAAATTAGCATGTTTAAAGTGATTTTCATGCTTCCAGGGGCTCGGGAAGTGAATTAAATACTATTTGGAGGCATTTAATGTTCAAGCAAAAACAGCTGATTTTTGACAAAAGAGATAACACCCCCCCATTACGTCATGCTTTAGAAATGTGGAAAATGGTCCGTTTTAAAATGTTTTATTTTTGAACGTCAGTTCACATTTGTAGGTGGATCATCAGTGTTGGAGCTAAAATTAGCATGTTTAAAGTGATTTTCATGCTTCCAGGGGCCCTAAACACAAGATTTATGGAATGGTTAAAAGTGCATGAAAATGGCCAATTTATTAACTCTGAGTTCTCAAAAAGGGTTTCTTCACCCCGGGAAGTTAATTAAATACCATTTGGAGGCATTTAATGTTCGAGCAAAAACGGCTGATTTTCGACAAAAGAGATAACACCCCCCCATTACGTCATGCTTGAGAAATGTGGAAAATGGTCCGTTTTCAAATGTTTTATTTTTGAACGTCAGTTCACATTTGTAGGTGGATCATCAGTGTTAGAGCTAAAATTAGCATGTTTAAAGTGATTTTCATGCTTCCAGGGGCTCGGGAAGTGAATTAAATACTATTTGGAGGCATTTAATGTTCAAGCAAAAACAGCTGATTTTTGACAAAAGAGATAACACCCCCCCCATTACGTCATGCTTCAGAAATGTGGAAAATGGTCCGTTTTCAAATGTTTTATTTTTGAACGTCAGTTCACATTTGTAGGTGGATCATCAGTGTTAGAGCTAAAATTAGCATGTTTAAAGTGATTTTCATGCTTCCAGGGGCCCTAAACACAAGATTTATGGAATGGTTAAAAGTGCATGAAAATGGCCAATTTACTCACTCTGAGTTCTCAAAAAGGGTTTCTTCACCCCGGGAAGTTAATTAAATACAATTTGGAGGCATTTAATGTTCGAGCAAAAACGGCTGATTTTCGACAAAAGAGATAACACCCATTACGTCATGCTTCAGAAATGTGGAAAATGGTCCGTTTTCAAATGTTTTATTTTTGAACGTCAGTTCACATTTGTAGGTGGATCATCAGTGTTAGAGCTAAAATTAGCATGTTTAAAGTGATTTTCATGCTTCCAGGGGCTCGGGAAGTGAATTAAATACTATTTGGAGGCATTTAATGTTCAATCAAAAACATCTGATTTTTGACAAAAGAGATAACACCCCCCCATTACGTCATGCTTCAGAAATGTGGAAAATGGTCCGTTTTCAAATGTTTTATTTTTGAACGTCAGTTCACATTTGTAGGTGGATCATCAGTGTTAGAGCTAAAATTAGCATGTTTAAAGTGATTTTCATGCTTCCAGGGGCCCTAAACACAAGATTTATGGAATGGTTAAAAGTGCATGAAAATGGCCAAGTTACTCACTCTGAGTTCTCAAAAAGTGTTTCTTCACCCCGGGAAGTTAATTAAATACCATTTGGAGGCATTTAATGTTCGAGCAGAAACGGCTGATTTTCGACAAAAGAGATAACACCCCCCCCATTAAGTCATGCTTCAGAAATGTGGAAAATGGTCCGTTTTCAAATGTTTTATTTTGGAACGTCAGTTCACATTTGTAGGTGGATCATCAGTGTTAGAGCTAAAATTAGCATGTTTATAGTGATGTTCATGCTTCCAGGGGCTCGGGAAGTGAATTAAATACTATTTGGAGGCATTTAATGTTCAATCAAAAACAGCTCATTTTTGACAAAAGAGATAACACCCCCCCATTACGTCATGCTTCAGAAATGTGGAAAATTGTCCTTTTTAAAATGTTTTATTTTTGAATGTCAGTTCACATTTGTAGGTGGATCATCAGTGTTGGAGCTAAAATTAGCATGTTTAAAGTGATTTTCATGCTTCCAGGGGCCCTAAACACAAGATTTATGGAATGGTTAAAAGTGCATGAAAATGGCCAATTTACTCACTCTGAGTTCTCAAAAAGGGTTTCTTCACCCCGGGAAGTTAATTAAATACCATTTGGAGGCATTTAATGT
Source organism: Lissotriton vulgaris (assembly GCF_964263255.1). NCBI lineage: Eukaryota > Metazoa > Chordata > Amphibia > Caudata > Salamandridae > Lissotriton > Lissotriton vulgaris. The sequence continues at coordinate 1,571,394 of NW_028246385.1, forward strand.
TCGAGCAAAAACGGCTGATTTTCGACAAAAGAGATAACACCCCCCCATTAAGTCATGCTTCAGAAATGTGGAAAATGGTCCGTTTTCAAATGTTTTATTTTTGAACGTCAGTTCACATTTGTAGGTGGATGATAAGTGTTAGAGCTAAAATTAGCATGTTTAAAGTGATTTTTATTCTTCCAGGGGCCCTAAACACAAGATTTATGGAATGGTTAAAAGTGCATGAAAATGGCCAATTTACTCACTCTGAGTTCTCAAAAAGGGTTTCTTCACCCCGGGAAGTTAATTAAATACCATTTGGAGGCATTTAATGTTCGAGCAAAAACGGCTGATTTTCGACAAAAGAGATAACACCCCCCCATTACGTCATGCTTCAGAAATGTGGAAAATGGTCCGTTTTCAAATGTTTTATTTTTGAACATCAGTTCACATTTTTAGGTGGATCATCAGTGTTAGAGCTAAAATTAGCATGTTTAAAGTGATTTTCATGCTTCCAGGGGCCCTAAACACAAGATTTATGGAATGGTTAAAAGTGCATGAAAATGGCCAAGTTACTCACTCTGAGTTCTCAAAAAGTGTTTCTTCACCCCGGGAAGTTAATTAAATACCATTTGGAGGCATTTAATGTTCGAGCAAAAACGGCTGATTTTCGACAAAAGAGATAACACCCCCCCATTACGTCATGCTTCAGAAATGTGGAAAATGGTCCGTTTTCAAATGTTTTATTTTTGAACATCAGTTCACATTTGTAGGTGGATCATCAGTGTTAGAGCTAAAACTAGCATGTTTAAAGTGATTTTCATGCTTCCAGGGGCTCGGGAAGTGAATTAAATACTATTTGGAGGCATTTAATGTTCAAGCAAAAACAGCTGATTTTTGACAAAAGAGATAACACCCCCCCCCATTACGTCATGCTTCAGAAATGTGGAAAATGGTCCGTTTTCAAATGTTTTATTTTTGAACGTCAGTTCACATTTGTAGGTGGATCATCAGTGTTAGAGCTAAAATTAGCATGTTTAAAGTGATTTTCATGCTTCCAGGGGCCCTAAACACAAGATTTATGGAATGGTTAAAAGTGCATGAAAATGGCCAATTTACTCACTCTGAGTTCTCAAAAAGGGTTTCTTCACCCCGGGAAGTTAATTAAATACCATTTGGAGGCATTTAATGTTCGAGCAAAAACGGCTGATTTTCGACAAAAGAGATAACACCCCCCCATTACGTCATGCTTCAGAAATGTGGAAAATGGTCCGTTTTCAAATTTTTATTTTTGAACATCAGTTCACATTTGTAGGTGGATCATCAGTGTTAGAGCTAAAATTAGCATGTTTAAAGTGATTTTCATGCTTCCAGGGGCTCGGGAAGTGAATTAAATACTATTTGGAGGCATTTAATGTTCAATCAAAAACAGCTGATTTTTGACAAAAGAGATAACACCCCCCCATTACGTCATGCTTCAGAAATGTGGAAAATGGTCCGTTTTCAAATGTTTTATTTTTGAACGTCAGTTCACATTTGTAGGTGCATCATCAGTGTTAGAGCTAAAATTAGCATGTTTAAAGTGATTTTCATGCTTCCAGGGGCCCTAAACACAAGATTTATGGAATGGTTAAAAGTGCATGAAAATGGCCAATTTACTCACTCTGAGTTCTCAAAAAGGGTTTCTTCACCCCGGGAAGTTAATTAAATACCATTTGGAGGCATTTAATGTTCGAGCAAAAACGGCTGATTTTCGACAAAAGAGATAACACCCCCCCCATTACGTCATGCTTCAGAAATGTGGAAAATGGTCCGTTTTCAAATGTTTTATTTTTGAACATCAGTTCACATTTGTAGGTGGATCATCAGTGTTAGAGCTAAAATTAGCATGTTTAAAGTGATTTTCATGCTTCCAGGGGCTCGGGAAGTGAATTAAATACTATTTGGAGGCATTTAATGTTCAAGCAAAAACAGCTGATTTTTGACAAAAGAGATAACACCCCCCCATTACGTCATGCTTCAGAAATGTGGAAAATGGTCCGTTTTCAAATGTTTTATTTTTGAACGTCAGTTCACATTTGTAGGTGGATCATCAGTGTTAGAGCTAAAATTAGCATGTTTAAAGTGATGTTCATGCTTCCAGGGGCCCTAAACACAAGATTTATGGAATGGTTAAAAGTGCATGAAAATGGCCAATTTACTCACTCTGAGTTCTCAAAAAGGGTTTCTTCACCCCGGGAAGTTAATTAAATACCATTTGGAGGCATTTAATGTTCGAGCAAAAACGGCTGATTTTCGACAAAAGAGATAACACCCCCCCATTACGTCATGCTTCAGAAATGTGGAAAATGGTCCGTTTTCAAATGATTTATTTTTGAACGTCAGTTCACATTTGTAGGTGGATCATCAGTGTTAGAGCTAAAATTAGCATGTTTAAAGTGATTTTCATGCTTCCAGGGGCTCGGGAAGTGAATTAAATACTATTTGGAGGCATTTAATGTTCAAGCAAAAACAGCTGATTTTTGACAAAAGAGATAACACCCCCCCATTACGTCATGCTTTAGAAATGTGGAAAATGGTCCGTTTTAAAATGTTTTATTTTTGAACGTCAGTTCACATTTGTAGGTGGATCATCAGTGTTGGAGCTAAAATTAGCATGTTTAAAGTGATTTTCATGCTTCCAGGGGCCCTAAACACAAGATTTATGGAATGGTTAAAAGTGCATGAAAATGGCCAATTTATTAACTCTGAGTTCTCAAAAAGGGTTTCTTCACCCCGGGAAGTTAATTAAATACCATTTGGAGGCATTTAATGCTCGAGCAAAAACGGCTGATTTTCGACAAAAGAGATAACACCCCCCCATTACGTCATGCTTGAGAAATGTGGAAAATGGTCCGTTTTCAAATGTTTTATTTTTGAACGTCAGTTCACATTTGTAGGTGGATCATCAGTGTTAGAGCTAAAATTAGCATGTTTAAAGTAATTTTCATGCTTCCAGGGGCTCGGGAAGTGAATTAAATACTATTTGGAGGCATTTAATGTTCAAGCAAAAACAGCTGATTTTTGACAAAAGAGATAACACCCCCCCCATTACGTCATGCTTCAGAAATGTGGAAAATGGTCCGTTTTCAAATGTTTTATTTTTGAACGTCAGTTCACATTTGTAGGTGGATCATCAGTGTTAGAGCTACAATTAGCATGTTTAAAGTGATTTTCATGCTTCCAGGGGCCCTAAACACAAGATTTATGGAATGGTTAAAAGTGCATGAAAATGGCCAATTTACTCACTCTGAGTTCTCAAAAAGGGTTTCTTCACCCCGGAAAGTTAATTAAATACAATTTGGAGGCATTTAATGTTCGAGCAAAAACGGCTGATTTTCGACAAAAGAGATAACACCCCCCCATTACGTCATGCTTCAGAAATGTGGAAAATGGTCCGTTTTCAAATGTTTTATTTTTGAACATCAGTTCACATTTGTAGGTGGATCATCAGTGTTAGAGCTAAAATTAGCATGTTTAAAGTGATTTTCATGCTTCCAGGGGCTCGGGAAGTGAATTAAATACTATTTGGAGGCATTTAATGTTCAATCAAAAACAGCTGATTTTTGACAAAAGAGATAACACCCCCCCATTACGTCATGCTTCAGAAATGTGGAAAATGGTCCGTTTTCAAATGTTTTATTTTTTAACGTCAGTTCACATTTGTAGGTGGATCATCAGTGTTAGAGCTAAAATTAGCATGTTTAAAGTGATTTTCATGCTTCCAGGGGCCCTAAACACAAGATTTATGGAATGGTTAAAAGTGCATGAAAATGGCCAATTTACTCACTCTGAGTTCTCAAAAAGGGTTTCTTCACCCCGGGAAGTTATTTAAATACCACTTGGAGGCATTTAATGTTCGAGCAAAAACGGCTGATTTTCGACAAAAGAGATAACACCCATTACGTCATGCTTCAGAAATGTGGAAAATGGTCCGTTTTCAAATGTTTTATTTTTGAACGTCAGTTCACATTTGTAGGTGGATCATCAGTGTTAGAGCTAAAATTAGCATGTTTAAAGTGATTTTCATGCTTCCAGGGGCTCGGGAAGTGAATTAAATACTTATGGAGGCATTTATTGTTCAATCAAAAACATCTGATTTTTGACAAAAGAGATAACACCCCCCCATTACGTCATGCTTCAGAAATGTGGAAAATGGTCCGTTTTCAAATGTTTTATTTTTGAACGTCAGTTCACATTTGTAGGTGGATCATCAGTGTTAGAGCTAAAATTAGCATGTTTAAAGTGATTTTCATGCTTCCAGGGGCCCTAAACACAAGATTTATGGAATGGTTAAAAGTGCATGAAAATGGCCAAGTTACTCACTCTGAGTTCTCAAAAAGTGTTTCTTCACCCCGGGAAGTTAATTAAATACCATTTGGAGGCATTTAATGTTCGAGCAGAAACGGCTGATTTTCGACAAAAGAGATAACACCCCCCCCATTAAGTCATGCTTCAGAAATGTGGAAAATGGTCCGTTTTCAAATGTTTTATTTTGGAACGTCAGTTCACATTTGTAGGTGGATCATCAGTGTTAGAGCTAAAATTAGCATGTTTATAGTGATGTTCATGCTTCCAGGGGCTCGGGAAGTGAATTAAATACTATTTGGAGGCATTTAATGTTCAATCAAAAACAGCTCATTTTTGACAAAAGAGATAACACCCCCCCATTACGTCATGCTTCAGAAATGTGGAAAATGGTCCGTTTTAAAATGTTTTATTTTTGAATGTCAGTTCACATTTGTAGGTGGATCATCAGTGTTGGAGCTAAAATTAGCATGTTTAAAGTGATTTTCATGCTTCCAGGGGCCCTAAACACAAGATTTATGGAATGGTTAAAAGTGCATGAAAATGGCCAATTTACTCACTCTGAGTTCTCAAAAAGGGTTTCTTCACCCCGGGAAGTTAATTAAATACCATTTGGAGGCATTTAATGTTCGAGCAAAAACGGCTGATTTTCGACAAAAGAGATAACACCCCCCCATTACGTCATGCTTCAGAAATGTGGAAAATGGTCCGTTTTCAAATGTTTTATTTTTGAACGTCAGTTCACATTTGTAGGTGGATGATAAGTGTTAGAGCTAAAATTAGCATGTTTAAAGTGATTTTTATTCTTCCAGGGGCCCTAAACACAAGATTTATGGAATGGTTAAAAGTGCATGAAAATGGCCAATTTACTCACTCTGAGTTCTCAAAAAGGGTTTCTTCACCCCGGGAAGTTAATTAAATACCATTTGGAGGCATTTAATGTTCGAGCAAAAACGGCTGATTTTCGACAAAAGAGATAACACCCCCCCATTACGTCATGCTTCAGAAATGTGGAAAATGGTCCGTTTTCAAATGTTTTATTTTTGAACATCAGTTCACATTTGTAGGTGGATCATCAGTGTTAGAGCTAAAATTAGCATGTTTAAAGTGATTTTCATGCTTCCAGGGGCTCGGGAAGTGAATTAAATACTATTTGGAGGCATTTAATGTTCAAGCAAAAACAGCTGATTTTTGACAAAAGAGATAACACCCCCCATTACGTCATGCTTCAGAAATGTGGAAAATGGTCCGTTTTCAAATGTTTTATTTTTGAACGTCAGTTCACATTTGTAGGTGGATCATCAGTGTTAGAGCTAAAATTAGCATGTTTAAAGTGATTTTCATGCTTCCAGGGGCCCTAAACACAAGATTTATGGAATGGTTAAAAGTGCATGAAAATGGCCAATTTACTCACTCTGAGTTCTCAAAAAGTGTTTCTTCACCCCGGGAAGTTAATTAAATACCATTTGGAGGCATTTAATGTTCGTGCAGAAACGGCTGATTTTCGACAAAAGAGATAACACCCCCCCCCATTAAGTCATGCTTCAGAAATGTGGAAAATGGTCCGTTTCCAAATGTTTTATTTTGGAACGTCAGTTCACATTTGTAGGTGGATCATCAGTGTTAGAGCTAAAATTAGCATGTTTATAGTGATGTTCATGCTTCCAGGGGCTCGGGAAGTGAATTAAATACTATTTGGAGGCATTTAATGTTCAATCAAAAACAGCTAATTTTTGACAAAAGAGATAACACCCCCCCCATTACGTCATGCTTCAGAAATGTGGAAAATGGTCCGTTTTAAATGTTTTATTTTTGAATGTCAGTTCACATTTGTACGTGGATCATCAGTGTTGGAGCTAAAATTAGCATGTTTAAAGTGATTTTCATGCTTCCAGGGGCCCTAAACACTAGATTTATGGAATCTTTAAAAGTGCATGAAAATGGCCAATTTACTCACTCTGAGTTCTCAAAAAGGGTTTCTTCACCCCGGGAAGGTAATTAAATACCATTTGGAGGCATTTAATGTTCGAGCAAAAACGGCTGATTTTCGACAAAAGAGATAACACCCCCCCATTACGTCATGATTCAGAAATGTGGAAAATGGTCCGTTTTCAAATGTTTTATTTTTGAACGTCAGTTCACATTTGTAGGTGGATCATCAGTGTTAGAGCTAAAATTAGCATGTTTAAAGTGATTTTCATGCTTCCAGGGGCTCGGGAAGTGAATTAAATACTATTTGGAGGCATTTAATGTTCAAGCAAAAACAGCTGATTTTTGACAAAAGAGATAACCCCCCCCCATTACGTCATGCTTCAGAAATGTGGAAAATGGTCCGTTTTCAAATGTTTTATTTTTGAACGTCAGTTCACATTTGTAGGTGGATGATAAGTGTTAGAGCTAAAATTAGCATGTTTAAAGTGATTTTCATTCTTCCAGGGGCCCTAAACACAAGATTTATGGAATGGTTAAAAGTGCATGAAAATGGCCAATTTACTCACTCTGAGTTCTCAAAAAGGGTTTCTTCACCCCGGGAAGTTAATTAAATACCATTTGGAGGCATTTAATGTTCGAGCAAAAACGGCTGATTTTCGACAAAAGAGATAACACCCCCCCCATTACGTCATTCTTCAGAAATGTGGAAAATGGTCCGTTTTCAAATGTTTTATTTTTGAACATCAGTTCACATTTGTAGGTGGATCATCAGTGTTAGAGCTAAAATTAGCATGTTTAAAGTGATTTTCATGCTTCCAGGGGCTCGGGAAGTGAATTAAATACTATTTGGAGGCATTTAATGTTCAATCAAAAACAGCTGATTTTTGACAAAAGAGATAACACCCCCCCATTACGTCATGCTTCAGAAATGTGGAAAATGGTCCGTTTTCAAATGTTTTATTTTTGAACGTCAGTTCACATTTGTAGGTGGATCATCAGTGTTAGAGCTAAAATTAGCATGTTTAAAGTGATTTTCATGCTTCCAGGGGCCCTAAACACAAGATTTATGGAATGGTTAAAAGTGCATGAAAATGGCCAATTTACTCACTCTGAGTTCTCAAAAAGGGTTTCTTCACCCCGGGAAGTTAATTAAATACCATTTGGAGGCATTTAATGTTCGAACAAAAACGGCTGATTTTCGACAAAAGAGATAACACCCCCCCCCATTACGTCATGCTTCAGAAATGTGGAAAATGGTCCGTTTTCAAATGTTTTATTTTTGAATGTCAGTTCACATTTGTAGGTGGATCATCAGTGTTAGAGCTAAAATTAGCATGTTTAAAGTGATTTTCATGCTTCCAGGGGCTCGGAAAGTGAATTAAATACTATTTGGAGGCATTTAATGTTCAAGCAAAAACAGCTGATTTTTGACAAAAGAGATAACACCCCCCCATTACGTCATGCTTCAGAAATGTGGAAAATGGTCCGTTTTCAAATGTTTTATTTTTGAACGTCAGTTCACATTTGTAGGTGGATCATCAGTGTTAGAGCTAAAATTAGCATGTTTAAAGTGATTTTCATGCTTCCAGGGGCCCTTAACTCAAGATTTATGGAATGGTTAAAAGTGCAGGAAAATGGCCAATTTACTCACTCTGAGTTCTCAAAAAGGGTTTCTTCACCCCGGGAAGTTAATTAAATACCATTTGGAGGCATTTAATGTTCGAGCAAAAACGGCTGATTTTCGACAAAAGAGATAACACCCCCCCATTACGTCATGCTTCAGAAATGTGGAAAATGGTCCGTTTTCAAATGTTTTATTTTTGAACATCAGTTCACATTTGAAGGTGGATCATCAGTGTTAGAGCTAAAATTAGCATGTTTAAAGTGATTTTCATGCTTCCAGGGGCTCGGAAAGTGAATTAAATACTATTTGTAGGCATTTAATGTTCAAGCAAAAACAGCTGATTTTTGACAAAAGAGATAACACCCCCCCATTACGTCATGCTTCAGAAATGTGGAAAATGGTCCGTTTTCAAATGTTTTATTTTTGAACGTCAGTTCACATTTGTGGGTGGATCATCAGTGTTAGAGCTAAAATTAGCATGTTTAAAGTGATTTTCATGCTTCCAGGGGCCCTTAACTCAAGATTTATGGAATGGTTAAAAGTGCAGGAAAATGGCCAATTTACTCACTCTGAGTTCTCAAAAAGGGTTTCTTCACCCCGGGAAGTTAATTAAATACCATTTGGAGGCATTTAATGTTCGAGCAAAAACGGCTGATTTTCGACAAAAGAGATAACACCCCCCCATTACGTCATGCTTCAGAAATGTGGAAAATGGTCCGTTTTCAAATGTTTTATTTTTGAACATCAGTTCACATTTGAAGGTGGATCATCAGTGTTAGAGCTAAAATTAGCATGTTTAAAGTGATTTTCATGCTTCCAGGGGCTCGGGAAGTGAATTAAATACTATTTGGAGGCATTTAATGTTCAATCAAAAACAGCTGATTTTTGACAAAAGAGATAACACCCCCCCATTACGTCATGCTTCAGAAATCTGGAAAATGGTCCGTTTTCAAATGTTTTATTTTTTAACGTCAGTTCACATTTGTAGGTGGATCATCAGTGTTAGAGCTAAAATTAGCATGTTTAAAGTGATTTTCATGCTTCCAGGGGCCCTAAACACAAGATTTATGGAATGGTTAAAAGTGCATGAAAATGGCCAATTTACTCACTCTGAGTTCTCAAAAAGGGTTTCTTCACCCCGGGAAGTTAATTAAATACCACTTGGAGGCATTTAATGTTCGAGCAAAAACGGCTGATTTTCGACAAAAGAGATAACACCCCCCATTACGTCATGCTTCAGAAATGTGGAAAATGGTCCGTTTTCAAATGTTTTATTTTTGAACGTCAGTTCACATTTGTAGGTGGATCATCAGTGTTAGAGCTAAAATTAGCATGTTTAAAGTGATTTTCATGCTTCCAGGGGCTCGGGAAGTGAATTAAATACTTATGGAGGCATTTATTGTTCAATCAAAAACATCTGATTTTTGACAAAAGAGATAACACCCCCCCATTACGTCATGCTTCAGAAATGTGGAAAATGGTCCGTTTTCAAATGTTTTATTTTTGAACGTCAGTTCACATTTGTAGGTGGATCATCAGTGTTAGAGCTAAAATTAGCATGTTTAAAGTGATTTTCATGCTTCCAGGGGCTCTAAACACAAGATTTATGGAATGGTTAAAAGTGCATGAAAATGGCCAAGTTACTCACTCTGAGTTCTCAAAAAGTGTTTCTTCACCCCGGGAAGTTAATTAAATACCATTTGGAGGCATTTAATGTTCGAGCAGAAACGGCTGATTTTCGACAAAAGAGATAACACCCCCCCCCCATTAAGTCATGCTTCAGAAATGTGGAAAATGGTCCGTTTTCAAATGTTTTATTTTGGAACGTCAGTTCACATTTGTAGGTGGATCATCAGTGTTAGAGCTAAAATTAGCATGTTTATAGTGATGTTCATGCTTCCAGGGGCTCGGGAAGTGAATTAAATACTATTTGGAGGCATTTAATGTTCAATCAAAAACAGCTCATTTTTGACAAAAGAGATAACACCCCCCCATTACGTCATGCTTCAGAAATGTGGAAAATGGTCCGTTTTAAAATGTTTTATTTTTGAATGTCAGTTCACATTTGTAGGTGGATCATCAGTGTTGGAGCTAAAATTAGCATGTTTAAAGTGATGTTTATTCTTCCAGGGGCCCTAAACACAAGATTTATGGAATGGTTAAAAGTGCATGAAAATGGCCAATTTACTCACTCTGAGTTCTCAAAAAGGGTTTCTTCACCCCGGGAAGTTAATTAAATACCATTTGGAGGCATTTAATGTTCGAGCAAAAACGGCTGATTTTCGACAAAAGAGATAACACCCCCCCATTACGTCATGCTTCAGAAATGTGGAAAATGGTCCGTTTTCAAATGTTTTATTTTTGAACATCAGTTCACATTTGTAGGTGGATCATCAGTGTTAGAGCTAAAATTAGCATGTTTAAAGTGATTTTCATGCTTCCAGGGGCTCGGGAAGTGAATTAAATACTATTTGGAGGCATTTAATGTTCAAGCAAAAACAGCTGATTTTTGACAAAAGAGATAACACCCCCCATTACGTCATGCTTCAGAAATGTGGAAAATGGTCCGTTTTCAAATGTTTTATTTTTGAACGTCAGTTCACATTTGTAGGTGGATCATCAGTGTTAGAGCTAAAATTAGCATGTTTAAAGTGATTTTCATGCTTCCAGGGGCCCTAAACACAAGATTTATGGAATGGTTAAAAGTGCATGAAAATGGCCAATTTACTCACTCTGAGTTCTCAAAAAGTGTTTCTTCACCCCGGGAAGTTAATTAAATACCATTTGGAGGCATTTAATGTTCGAGCAGAAACGGCTGATTTTCGACAAAAGAGATAACACCCCCCCCATTAAGTCATGCTTCAGAAATGTGGAAAATGGTCCGTTTCCAAATGTTTTATTTTGGAACGTCAGTTCACATTTGTAGGTGGATCATCAGTGTTAGAGCTAAAATTAGCATGTTTATAGTGATGTTCATGCTTCCAGGGGCTCGGGAAGTGAATTAAATACTATTTGGAGGCATTTAATGTTCAATCAAAAACAGCTAATTTTTGACAAAAGAGATAACACCCCCCCATTACGTCATGCTTCAGAAATGTGGAAAATGGTCCGTTTTAAAATGTTTTATTTTTGAATGTCAGTTCACATTTGTACGTGGATCATCAGTGTTGGAGCTAAAATTAGCATGTTTAAAGTGATTTTCATGCTTCCAGGGGCCCTAAACACTAGATTTATGGAATCTTTAAAAGTGCATGAAAATGGCCAATTTACTCACTCTGAGTTCTCAAAAAGGGTTTCTTCACCCCGGGAAGGTAATTAAATACCATTTGGAGGCATTTAATGTTCAAGCAAAAACGGCTGATTTTCGACAAAAGAGATAACACCCCCCCATTACGTCATGATTCAGAAATGTGGAAAATGGTCCGTTTTCAAATGTTTTATTTTTGAACGTCAGTTCACATTTGTAGGTGGATCATCAGAGTTAGAGCTAAAATTAGCATGTTTAAAGTGATTTTCATGCTTCCAGGGGCTCGGGAAGTGAATTAAATACTATTTGGAGGCATTTAATGTTCAAGCAAAAACAGCTGATTTTTGACAAAAGAGATAACCCCCCCCCCATTACGTCATGCTTCAGAAATGTGGAAAATGGTCCGTTTTCAAATGTTTTATTTTTGAACGTCAGTTCACATTTGTAGGTGGATGATAAGTGTTAGAGCTAAAATTAGCATGTTTAAAGTGATTTTCATTCTTCCAGGGGCCCTAAACACAAGATTTATGGAATGGTTAAAAGTGCATGAAAATGGCCAATTTACTCACTCTGAGTTCTCAAAAAGGGTTTCTTCACCCCGGGAAGTTAATTAAATACCATTTGGAGGCATTTAATGTTCGAGCAAAAACGGCTGATTTTCGACAAAAGAGATAACACCCCCCCCATTACGTCATTCTTCAGAAATGTGGAAAATGGTCCGTTTTCAAATGTTTTATTTTTGAACATCAGTTCACATTTGTAGGTGGATCATCAGTGTTAGAGCTAAAATTAGCATGTTTAAAGTGATTTTCATGCTTCCAGGGGCTCGGGAAGTGAATTAAATACTATTTGGAGGCATTTAATGTTCAATCAAAAACAGCTGATTTTTGACAAAAGAGATAACACCCCCCCCATTACGTCATGCTTCAGAAATGTGGAAAATGGTCTGTTTTCAAATGTTTTATTTTTGAACGTCAGTTCACATTTGTAGGTGGATCATCAGTGTTAGAGCTAAAATTAGCATGTTTAAAGTGATTTTCATGCTTCCAGGGGCCCTAAACACAAGATTTATGGAATGGTTAAAAGTGCATGAAAATGGCCAATTTACTCACTCTGAGTTCTCAAAAAGGGTTTCTTCACCCCGGGAAGTTAATTAAATACCATTTGGAGGCATTTAATGTTCGAACAAAAACGGCTGATTTTCGACAAAAGAGATAACACCCCCCCCCATTACGTCATGCTTCAGAAATGTGGAAAATGGTCCGTTTTCAAATGTTTTATTTTTGAACATCAGTTCACATTTGAAGGTGGATCATCAGTGTTAGAGCTAAAATTAGCATGTTTAAAGTGATTTTCATGCTTCCAGGGGCTCGGGAAGTGAATTAAATACTATTTGGAGGCATTTAATGTTCAATCAAAAACAGCTGATTTTTGACAAAAGAGATAACACCCCCCCATTACGTCATGCTTCAGAAATGTGGAAAATGGTCCGTTTTCAAATGTTTTATTTTTTAACGTCAGTTCACATTTGTAGGTGGATCATCAGTGTTAGAGCTAAAATTAGCATGTTTAAAGTGATTTTCATGCTTCCAGGGGCCCTAAACACAAGATTTATGGAATGGTTAAAAGTGCATGAAAATGGCCAATTTACTCACTCTGAGTTCTCAAAAAGGGTTTCTTCACCCCGGGAAGTTAATTAAATACCACTTGGAGGCATTTAATGTTCGAGCAAAAACGGCTGATTTTCGACAAAAGAGATAACACCCATTACGTCATGCTTCAGAAATGTGGAAAATGGTCCGTTTTCAAATGTTTTATTTTTGAACGTCAGTTCACATTTGTAGGTGGATCATCAGTGTTAGAGCTAAAATTAGCATGTTTAAAGTGATTTTCATGCTTCCAGGGGCTCGGGAAGTGAATTAAATACTATTTGGAGGCATTTAATGTTCAATCAAAAACATCTGATTTTTGACAAAAGAGATAACACCCCCCCATTACGTCATGCTTCAGAAATGTGGAAAATGGTCCGTTTTAAAATGTTTTATTTTTGAACGTCAGTTCACATTTGTAGATGGATCATCAGTGTTAGAGCTAAAATTAGCATGTTTAAAGTGATTTTCATGCTTCCAGGGGCCCTAAACACAAGATTTATGGAATGGTTAAAAGTGCATGAAAATGGCCAAGTTACTCACTCTGAGTTCTCAAAAAGTGTTTCTTCACCCCGGGAAGTTAATTAAATACCATTTGGAGGCATTTAATGTTCGAGCAGAAACGGCTGATTTTCGACAAAAGAGATAACACCCCCCCATTAAGTCATGCTTCAGAAATGTGGAAAATGGTCCGTTTTCAAATGTTTTATTTTGGAACGTCAGTTCACATTTGTAGGTGGATCATCAGTGTTAGAGCTAAAATTAGCATGTTTATAGTGATGTTCATGCTTCCAGAGGCTCGGGAAGTGAATTAAATACTATTTGGAGGCATTTAATGTTCAATCAAAAACAGCTCATTTTTGACAAAAGAGATAACACCCCCCCATTACGTCATGCTTCAGAAATGTGGAAAATGGTCCGTTTTCAAATGTTTTATTTTTGAACGTCAGTTCACATTTGTAGGTGGATGATAAGTGTTAGAGCTAAAATTAGCATGTTTAAAGTGATTTTTATTCTTCCAGGGGCCCTAAACACAAGATTTATGGAATGGTTAAAAGTGCATGAAAATGGCCAATTTACTCACTCTGAGTTCTCAAAAAGGGTTTCTTCACCCCGGGAAGTTAATTAAATACCATTTGGAGGCATTTAATGTTCGAGCAAAAACGGCTGATTTTCGACAAAAGAGATAACACCCCCCCATTACGTCATGCTTCAGAAATGTGGAAAATGGTCCGTTTTCAAATGTTTTATTTTTGAACATCAGTTCACATTTGAAGGTGGATCATCAGTGTTAGAGCTAAAATTAGCATGTTTAAAGTGATTTTCATGCTTCCAGGGGCTCGGGAAGTGAATTAAATACTATTTGGAGGCATTTAATGTTCAATCAAAAACAGCTGATTTTTGACAAAAGAGATAACACCCCCCCATTACGTCATGCTTCAGAAATGTGGAAAATGGTCCGTTTTCAAATGTTTTATTTTTTAACGTCAGTTCACATTTGTAGGTGGATCATCAGTGTTAGAGCTAAAATTAGCATGTTTAAAGTGATTTTCATGCTTCCAGGGGCCCTAAACACAAGATTTATGGAATGGTTAAAAGTGCATGAAAATGGCCAATTTACTCACTCTGAGTTCTCAAAAAGGGTTTCTTCACCCCGGGAAGTTAATTAAATACCACTTGGAGGCATTTAATGTTCGAGCAAAAACGGCTGATTTTCGACAAAAGAGATAACACCCATTACGTCATGCTTCAGAAATGTGGAAAATGGTCCGTTTTCAAATGTTTTATTTTTGAACGTCAGTTCACATTTGTAGGTGGATCATCAGTGTTAGAGCTAAAATTAGCATGTTTAAAGTGATTTTCATGCTTCCAGGGGCTCGGGAAGTGAATTAAATACTATTTGGAGGCATTTAATGTTCAATCAAAAACATCTGATTTTTGACAAAAGAGATAACACCCCCCCATTACGTCATGCTTCAGAAATGTGGAAAATGGTCCGTTTTAAAATGTTTTATTTTTGAACGTCAGTTCACATTTGTAGGTGGATCATCAGTGTTAGAGCTAAAATTAGCATGTTTAAAGTGATTTTCATGCTTCCAGGGGCCCTAAACACAAGATTTATGGAATGGTTAAAAGTGCATGAAAATGGCCAAGTTACTCACTCTGAGTTCTCAAAAAGTGTTTCTTCACCCCGGGAAGTTAATTAAATACCATTTGGAGGCATTTAATGTTCGAGCAGAAACGGCTGATTTTCGACAAAAGAGATAACACCCCCCCCATTAAGTCATGCTTCAGAAATGTGGAAAATGGTCCGTTTTCAAATGTTTTATTTTGGAACGTCAGTTCACATTTGTAGGTGGATCATCAGTGTTAGAGCTAAAATTAGCATGTTTATAGTGATGTTCATGCTTCCAGAGGCTCGGGAAGTGAATTAAATACTATTTGGAGGCATTTAATGTTCAATCAAAAACAGCTCATTTTTGACAAAAGAGATAACACCCCCCCATTACGTCATGCTTCAGAAATGTGGAAAATGGTCCGTTTTCAAATGTTTTATTTTTGAACGTCAGTTCACATTTGTAGGTGGATGATAAGTGTTAGAGCTAAAATTAGCATGTTTAAAGTGATTTTTATTCTTCCAGGGGCCCTAAACACAAGATTTATGGAATGGTTAAAAGTGCATGAAAATGGCCAATTTACTCACTCTGAGTTCTCAAAAAGGGTTTCTTCACCCCGGGAAGTTAATTAAATACCATTTGGAGGCATTTAATGTTCGAGCAAAAACGGCTGATTTTCGACAAAAGAGATAACACCCCCCCATTACGTCATGCTTCAGAAATGTGGAAAATGGTCCGTTTTCAAATGTTTTATTTTTGAACATCAGTTCACATTTGTAGGTGGATCATCAGTGTTAGAGCTAAAATTAGCATGTTTAAAGTGATTTTCATGCTTCCAGGGGCTCGGGAAGTGAATTAAATACTATTTGGAGGCATTTAATGTTCAAGCAAAAACAGCTGATTTTTGACAAAAGAGATAACACCCCCCCATTACGTCATGCTTCAGAAATGTGGAAAATGGTCCGTTTTCAAATGTTTTATTTTTGAACGTCAGTTCACATTTGTAGGTGGATCATCAGTGTTAGAGCTAAAGTTAGCATGTTTAAAGTGATTTTCATGCTTCCAGGGGCCCTAAACACAAGATTTATGGAATGGTTAAAAGTGCATGAAAATGGCCAATTTACTCACTCTGAGTTCTCAAAAAGTGTTTCTTCACCCCGGGAAGTTAATTAAATACCATTTGGAGGCATTTAATGTTCGAGCAGAAACGGCTGATTTTCGACAAAAGAGATAACACCCCCCCCATTAAGTCATGCTTCAGAAATGTGGAAAATGGTCCGTTTCCAAATGTTTTATTTTGGAACGTCAGTTCACATTTGTAGGTGGATCATCAGTGTTAGAGCTAAAATTAGCATGTTTATAGTGATGTTCATGCTTCCGGGGCTCGGGAAGTGAATTAAATACTATTTGGAGGCATTTAATGTTCAATCAAAAACAGCTGATTTTTGACAAAAGAGATAACACCCCCCCATTACGTCATGCTTCAGAAATGTGGAAAATGGTCCGTTTTAAAATGTTTTATTTTTGAATGTCAGTTCACATTTGTAGGTGGATCATCAGTGTTGGAGCTAAAATTAGCATGTTTAAAGTGATTTTCATGCTTCCAGGGGCCCCAAACACTAGATTTATGGAATGGTTAAAAGTGCATGAAAATGGCCAATTTACTCACTCTGAGTTCTCAAAAAGGGTTTCTTCACCCCGGGAAGGTAATTAAATACCATTTGGAGGCATTTAATGTTCGAGCAAAAACGGCTGATTTTCGACAAAAGAGATAACACCCCCCCCATTACGTCATGATTCAGAAATGTGGAAAATGGTCCGTTTTCAAATGTTTTATTTTTGAACGTCAGTTCACATTTGTAGGTGGATCATCAGTGTTAGAGCTAAAATTAGCATGTTTAAAGTGATTTTCATGCTTCCAGGGGCTCGGGAAGTGAATTAAATACTATTTGGAGGCATTTAATGTTCAAGCAAAAACAGCTGATTTTTTACAAAAGAGATAACCCCCCCCCCCATTACGTCATGCTTCAGAAATGTGGAAAATGGTCCGTTTTCAAATGTTTTATTTTTAAACGTCAGTTCACATTTGTAGGTGGATCATCAGTGTTAGAGCTAAAATTAGCATGTTTAAAGTGATTTTCATGCTTCCAGGGGCCCTAAACACAAGATTTATGGAATGGTTAAAAGTGCATGAAAATGGCCAATTTACTCACTCTGAGTTCTCAAAAAGGGTTTCTTCACCCCGGGAAGTTAATTAAATACAATTTGGAGGCATTTAATGTTCGAGCAAAAACGGCTGATTTTCGACAAAAGAGATAACACCCCCCCATTACGTCATGCTTCAGAAATGTGGAAAATGGTCCGTTTTCAAATGTTTTATTTTTGAACATCAGTTCACATTTGTAGGTGGCTCATCAGTGTTAGAGCTAAAATTAGCATGTTTATAGTGATGTTCATGCTTCCAGAGGCTCGGGAAGTGAATTAAATACTATTTGGAGGCATTTAATGTTCAATCAAAAACAGCTCATTTTTGACAAAAGAGATAACACCCCCCCATTACGTCATGCTTCAGAAATGTGGAAAATGGTCCGTTTTCAAATGTTTTATTTTTGAACGTCAGTTCACATTTGTAGGTGGATGATAAGTGTTAGAGCTAAAATTAGCATGTTTAAAGTGATTTTTATTCTTCCAGGGGCCCTAAACACAAGATTTATGGAATGGTTAAAAGTGCATGAAAATGGCCAATTTACTCACTCTGAGTTCTCAAAAAGGGTTTCTTCACCCCGGGAAGTTAATTAAATACCATTTGGAGGCATTTAATGTTCGAGCAAAAACGGCTGATTTTCGACAAAAGAGATAACACCCCCCCATTACGTCATGCTTCAGAAATGTGGAAAATGGTCCGTTTTCAAATGTTTTATTTTTGAACATCAGTTCACATTTGAAGGTGGATCATCAGTGTTAGAGCTAAAATTAGCATGTTTAAAGTGATTTTCATGCTTCCAGGGGCTCGGGAAGTGAATTAAATACTATTTGGAGGCATTTAATGTTCAATCAAAAACAGCTGATTTTTGACAAAAGAGATAACACCCCCCCATTACGTCATGCTTCAGAAATGTGGAAAATGGTCCGTTTTCAAATGTTTTATTTTTTAACGTCAGTTCACATTTGTAGGTGGATCATCAGTGTTAGAGCTAAAATTAGCATGTTTAAAGTGATTTTCATGCTTCCAGGGGCCCTAAACACAAGATTTATGGAATGGTTAAAAGTGCATGAAAATGGCCAATTTACTCACTCTGAGTTCTCAAAAAGGGTTTCTTCACCCCGGGAAGTTAATTAAATACCACTTGGAGGCATTTAATGTTCGAGCAAAAACGGCTGATTTTCGACAAAAGAGATAACACCCATTACGTCATGCTTCAGAAATGTGGAAAATGGTCCGTTTTCAAATGTTTTATTTTTGAACGTCAGTTCACATTTGTAGGTGGATCATCAGTGTTAGAGCTAAAATTAGCATGTTTAAAGTGATTTTCATGCTTCCAGGGGCTCGGGAAGTGAATTAAATACTATTTGGAGGCATTTAATGTTCAATCAAAAACATCTGATTTTTGACAAAAGAGATAACACCCCCCCATTACGTCATGCTTCAGAAATGTGGAAAATGGTCCGTTTTAAAATGTTTTATTTTTGAACGTCAGTTCACATTTGTAGGTGGATCATCAGTGTTAGAGCTAAAATTAGCATGTTTAAAGTGATTTTCATGCTTCCAGGGGCCCTAAACACAAGATTTATGGAATGGTTAAAAGTGCATGAAAATGGCCAAGTTACTCACTCTGAGTTCTCAAAAAGTGTTTCTTCACCCCGGGAAGTTAATTAAATACCATTTGGAGGCATTTAATGTTCGAGCAGAAACGGCTGATTTTCGACAAAAGAGATAACACCCCCCCCATTAAGTCATGCTTCAGAAATGTGGAAAATGGTCCGTTTTCAAATGTTTTATTTTGGAACGTCAGTTCACATTTGTAGGTGGATCATCAGTGTTAGAGCTAAAATTAGCATGTTTATAGTGATGTTCATGCTTCCAGAGGCTCGGGAAGTGAATTAAATACTATTTGGAGGCATTTAATGTTCAATCAAAAACAGCTCATTTTTGACAAAAGAGATAACACCCCCCCATTACGTCATGCTTCAGAAATGTGGAAAATGGTCCGTTTTCAAATGTTTTATTTTTGAACGTCAGTTCACATTTGTAGGTGGATGATAAGTGTTAGAGCTAAAATTAGCATGTTTAAAGTGATTTTTATTCTTCCAGGGGCCCTAAACACAAGATTTATGGAATGGTTAAAAGTGCATGAAAATGGCCAATTTACTCACTCTGAGTTCTCAAAAAGGGTTTCTTCACCCCGGGAAGTTAATTAAATACCATTTGGAGGCATTTAATGTTCGAGCAAAAACGGCTGATTTTCGACAAAAGAGATAACACCCCCCCATTACGTCATGCTTCAGAAATGTGGAAAATGGTCCGTTTTCAAATGTTTTATTTTTGAACATCAGTTCACATTTGTAGGTGGATCATCAGTGTTAGAGCTAAAATTAGCATGTTTAAAGTGATTTTCATGCTTCCAGGGGCTCGGGAAGTGAATTAAATACTATTTGGAGGCATTTAATGTTCAAGCAAAAACAGCTGATTTTTGACAAAAGAGATAACACCCCCCCATTACGTCATGCTTCAGAAATGTGGAAAATGGTCCGTTTTCAAATGTTTTATTTTTGAACGTCAGTTCACATTTGTAGGTGGATCATCAGTGTTAGAGCTAAAGTTAGCATGTTTAAAGTGATTTTCATGCTTCCAGGGGCCCTAAACACAAGATTTATGGAATGGTTAAAAGTGCATGAAAATGGCCAATTTACTCACTCTGAGTTCTCAAAAAGTGTTTCTTCACCCCGGGAAGTTAATTAAATACCATTTGGAGGCATTTAATGTTCGAGCAGAAACGGCTGATTTTCGACAAAAGAGATAACACCCCCCCCATTAAGTCATGCTTCAGAAATGTGGAAAATGGTCCGTTTCCAAATGTTTTATTTTGGAACGTCAGTTCACATTTGTAGGTGGATCATCAGTGTTAGAGCTAAAATTAGCATGTTTATAGTGATGTTCATGCTTCCGGGGCTCGGGAAGTGAATTAAATACTATTTGGAGGCATTTAATGTTCAATCAAAAACAGCTGATTTTTGACAAAAGAGATAACACCCCCCCATTACGTCATGCTTCAGAAATGTGGAAAATGGTCCGTTTTAAAATGTTTTATTTTTGAATGTCAGTTCACATTTGTAGGTGGATCATCAGTGTTGGAGCTAAAATTAGCATGTTTAAAGTGATTTTCATGCTTCCAGGGGCCCCAAACACTAGATTTATGGAATGGTTAAAAGTGCATGAAAATGGCCAATTTACTCACTCTGAGTTCTCAAAAAGGGTTTCTTCACCCCGGGAAGGTAATTAAATACCATTTGGAGGCATTTAATGTTCGAGCAAAAACGGCTGATTTTCGACAAAAGAGATAACACCCCCCCCATTACGTCATGATTCAGAAATGTGGAAAATGGTCCGTTTTCAAATGTTTTATTTTTGAACGTCAGTTCACATTTGTAGGTGGATCATCAGTGTTAGAGCTAAAATTAGCATGTTTAAAGTGATTTTCATGCTTCCAGGGGCTCGGGAAGTGAATTAAATACTATTTGGAGGCATTTAATGTTCAAGCAAAAACAGCTGATTTTTTACAAAAGAGATAACCCCCCCCCCCATTACGTCATGCTTCAGAAATGTGGAAAATGGTCCGTTTTCAAATGTTTTATTTTTAAACGTCAGTTCACATTTGTAGGTGGATCATCAGTGTTAGAGCTAAAATTAGCATGTTTAAAGTGATTTTCATGCTTCCAGGGGCCCTAAACACAAGATTTATGGAATGGTTAAAAGTGCATGAAAATGGCCAATTTACTCACTCTGAGTTCTCAAAAAGGGTTTCTTCACCCCGGGAAGTTAATTAAATACAATTTGGAGGCATTTAATGTTCGAGCAAAAACGGCTGATTTTCGACAAAAGAGATAACACCCCCCCATTACGTCATGCTTCAGAAATGTGGAAAATGGTCCGTTTTCAAATGTTTTATTTTTGAACATCAGTTCACATTTGTAGGTGGCTCATCAGTGTTAGAGCTAAAATTAGCATGTTTAAAGTGATTTTCATGCTTCCAGGGGCTCGGGAAGTGAATTAAATACTATTTGGAGGCATTTAATGTTCAATCAAAAACAGCTGATTTTTGACAAAAGAGATAACACCCCCCCATTACGTCATGCTTCAGAAATGTGGAAAATGGTCCGTTTTCAAATGTTTTATTTTTGAACGTCAGTTCACATTTGTAGGTGGATCATCAGTGTTAGAGCTAAAATTATCATGTTTAAAGTGATTTTCATGCTTCCAGGGGCCCTAAACTCAAGATTTATGGAATGGTTAAAAGTGCACGAAAATGGCCAATTTATTCACTCTGAGTTCTCAAAAAGGGTTTCTTCACCCCGGAAAGTTAATTAAATACCATTTGGAGGCATTTAATGTTCGAGCAAAAACGGCTGATTTTCGACAAAAGAGATAACACCCCCCCATTACGTCATGCTTCAGAAATGTGGAAAATGGTCCGTTTTCAAATGTTTTATTTTTGAACGTCAGTTCACATTTGTAGGTGGATCATCAGTGTTAGAGCTGAAATTAGCATGTTTAAATTGATTTTCATGCTTCCAGGGGCTCGGGAAGTGAATTAAATACTATTTGGAGGCATTTAATGTTCAATCAAAAACAGCTGATTTTTGACAAAAGAGATAACACCCCCCCATTACGTCATGCTTCAGAAATGTGGAAAATGGTCTGTTTTCAAATGTTTTATTTTTGAACGTCAGTTCACATTTGTAGGTGGATCATCAGTGTTAGAGCTAAAATTAGCATGTTTAAAGTGATTTTCATGCTTCCAGGGGCCCTAAACACAAGATTTATGGAATGGTTAAAAGTGCATGAAAATGGCAAATTTACTCACTCTGAGTTCTCAAAAAGGGTTTCTTCACTCCGGGAAGTTAATTAAATACCAATTGGAGGCATTTAATGTTCGAGCAAAAACGGCTGATTTTCGACAAAAGAGATAACACCCCCATTAAGTCATGCTTCAGAAATGTGGAAAATGGTCAGTTTTCAAATGTTTTATTTTTGAACGTCAGTTCACATTTGTAGGTGGATCATCAGTGTTAGAGCTAAAATTAGCATGTTTAAAGTGATTTTCATGCTTCCAGGGGCTCGGGAAGTGAAATAAATACTATTTGGAGGCATTTAATGTTCAATCAAAAACAGCTGATTTTTGACAAAAGAGATAACACCCCCCATTACGTCATGCTTTAGAAATGTGGAAAATGGTCCGTTTTAAAATGTTTTATTTTTGAACGTCAGTTCACATTTGTAGGTGGATCATCAGTGTTGGAGCTAAAATTAGCATGTTTAAAGTGATTTTCATGCTTCCAGGGGCCCTAAACACAAGATTTATGGAATGGTTAAAAGTGCATGAAAATGGCCAATTTATTAACTCTGAGTTCTCAAAAAGGGTTTCTTCACCCCGGGAAGTTAATTAAATACCATTTGGAGGCATTTAATGTTCGAGCAAAAACGGCTGATTTTCGACAAAAGAGATAACACCCCCCCATTACGTCATGCTTGAGAAATGTGGAAAATGGTCCGTTTTCAAATGTTTTATTTTTGAACGTCAGTTCACATTTGTAGGTGGATGATAAGTGTTAGAGCTAAAATTAGCATGTTTAAAGTGATTTTCATGCTTCCAGGGGCCCGGGAAGTGAATTAAATACTATTTGGAGGCATTTAATGTTCAAGCAAAAACAGCTGATTTTTGACAAAAGAGATAACACCCCCCCATTACGTCATGCTTCAGAAATGTGGAAAATGGTCCGTTTTCAAATGTTTTATTTTTGAACGTCAGTTCACATTTGTAGGTGGATCATCAGTGTTGGAGCTAAAATTAGCATGTTTAAAGTGATTTTCATGCTTCCAGGGGCCCTAAACACAAGATTTATGGAATGGTTAAAAGTGCATGAAAATGGCCAATTTACTCACTCTGAGTTCTCAAAAAGTGTTTCTTCACCCCGGGAAGTTAATTAAATACCATTTGGAGGCATTTAATGTTCGAGCAGAAACGGCTGATTTTCGACAAAAGAGATAACACCCCCCCCATTAAGTCATGCTTCAGAAATGTGGAAAATGGTCCGTTTCCAAATGTTTTATTTTGGAACGTCAGTTCACATTTGTAGGTGGATCATCAGTGTTAGAGCTAAAATTAGCATGTTTATAGTGATGTTCATGCTTCCAGGGGCTCGGGAAGTGAATTAAATACTATTTGGAGGCATTTAATGTTCAATCAAAAACAGCTAATTTTTGACAAAAGAGATAACACCCCCCCATTACGTCATGCTTCAGAAATGTGGAAAATGGTCCGTTTTAAAATGTTTTATTTTTGAATGTCAGTTCACATTTGTACGTGGATCATCAGTGTTGGAGCTAAAATTAGCATGTTTAAAGTGATTTTCATGCTTCCAGGGGCCCTAAACACTAGATTTATGGAATCTTTAAAAGTGCATGAAAATGGCCAATTTACTCACTCTGAGTTCTCAAAAAGGGTTTCTTCACCCCGGGAAGGTAATTAAATACCATTTGGAGGCATTTAATGTTCGAGCAAAAACGGCTGATTTTCGACAAAAGAGATAACACCCCCCCATTACGTCATGATTCAGAAATGTGGAAAATGGTCCGTTTTCAAATGTTTTATTTTTGAACGTCAGTTCACATTTGTAGGTGGATCATCAGTGTTAGAGCTAAAATTAGCATGTTTAAAGTGATTTTCATGCTTCCAGGGGCTCGGGAAGTGAATTAAATACTATTTGGAGGCATTTAATGTTCAAGCAAAAACAGCTGATTTTTGACAAAAGAGATAACCCCCCCCCCCATTACGTCATGCTTCAGAAATGTGGAAAATGGTCCGTTTTCAAATGTTTTATTTTTGAACGTCAGTTCACATTTGTAGGTGGATGATAAGTGTTAGAGCTAAAATTAGCATGTTTAAAGTGATTTTCATTCTTCCAGGGGCCCTAAACACAAGATTTATGGAATGGTTAAAAGTGCATGAAAATAGCCAATTTACTCACTCTGAGTTCTCAAAAAGGGTTTCTTCACCCCGGGAAGTTAATTAAATACCATTTGGAGGCATTTAATGTTCGAGCAAAAACGGCTGATTTTCGACAAAAGAGATAACACCCCCCCCATTACGTCATTCTTCAGAAATGTGGAAAATGGTCCGTTTTCAAATGTTTTATTTTTGAACATCAGTTCACATTTGTAGGTGGATCATCAGTGTTAGAGCTAAAATTAGCATGTTTAAAGTGATTTTCATGCTTCCAGGGGCTCGGGAAGAGAATTAAATACTATTTGGAGCATTTAATGTTCAATCAAAAACAGCTGATTTTTGACAAAAGAGATAACACCCCCCCATTACGTCATGCTTCAGAAATGTGGAAAATGGTCCGTTTTCAAATGTTTTATTTTTGAACGTCAGTTCACATTTGTAGGTGGATCATCAGTGTTAGAGCTAAAATTAGCATGTTTAAAGTGATATTCATGCTTCCAGGGGCACTAAACACAAGATTTATGGAATGGTTAAAAGTGCATGAAAATGGCCAATTTACTCACTCTGAGTTCTCAAAAAGGGTTTCTTCACCCCGGGAAGTTAATTAAATACCATTTGGAGGCATTTAATGTTCGAACAAAAACGGCTGATTTTCGACAAAAGAGATAACACCCCCCCCCCATTACGTCATGCTTCAGAAATGTGGAAAATGGTCCGTTTTCAAATGTTTTATTTTTGATTGTCAGTTCACATTTGTAGGTGGATCATCAGTGTTAGAGCTAAAATTAGCATGTTTAAAGTGATTTTCATGCTTCCAGGGGCTCGGAAAGTGAATTAAATACTATTTGGAGGCATTTAATGTTCAAGCAAAAACAGCTGATTTTTGACAAAAGAGATAACACCCCCCCATTACGTCATGCTTCAGAAATGTGGAAAATGGTCCGTTTTCAAATGTTTTATTTTTGAACGTCAGTTCACATTTGTAGGTGGATCATCAGTGTTAGAGCTAAAATTAGCATGTTTAAAGTGATTTTCATGCTTCCAGGGGCCCTTAACTCAAGATTTATGGAATGGTTAAAAGTGCAGGAAAATGGCCAATTTACTCACTCTGAGTTCTCAAAAAGGGTTTCTTCACCCCGGGAAGTTAATTAAATACCATTTGGAGGCATTTAATGTTCGAGCAAAAACGGCTGATTTTCGACAAAAGAGATAACACCCCCCCATTACGTCATGCTTCAGAAATATGGAAAATGGTCCGTTTTCAAATGTTTTATTTTTGAACATCAAATCACATTTGAAGGTGGATCATCAGTGTTAGAGCTAAAATTAGCATGTTTAAAGTGATTTTCATGCTTCCAGGGGCTCGGGAAGTGAATTAAATACTATTTGGAGGCATTTAATGTTCAATCAAAAACAGCTGATTTTTGACAAAAGAGATAACACCCCCCCATTACGTCATGCTTCAGAAATGTGGAAAATGGTCCGTTTTCAAATGTTTTATTTTTTAACGTCAGTTCACATTTGTAGGTGGATCATCAGTGTTAGAGCTAAAATTAGCATGTTTAAAGTGATTTTCATGCTTCCAGGGGCCCTAAACACAAGATTTATGGAATGGTTAAAAGTGCATGAAAATGGCCAATTTACTCACTCTGAGTTCTCAAAAAGGGTTTCTTCACCCCGGGAAGTTAAATAAATACCACTTGGAGGCATTTAATGTTCGAGCAAAAACGGCTGATTTTCGACAAAAGAGATAACACCCATTACGTCATGCTTCAGAAATGTGGAAAATGGTCCGTTTTCAAATGTTTTATTTTTGAACGTCAGTTCACATTTGTAGGTGGATCATCAGTGTTAGAGCTAAAATTAGCATGTTTAAAGTGATTTTCATGCTTCCAGGGGCTCGGGAAGTGAATTAAATACTATTTGGAGGCATTTAATGTTCAATCAAAAACATCTGATTTTTGACAAAAGAGATAACACCCCCCATTACGTCATGCTTCAGAAATGTGGAAAATGGTCCGTTTTAAAATGTTTTATTTTTGAACGTCAGTTCACATTTGTAGGTGGATCATCAGTGTTAGAGCTAAAATTAGCATGTTTAAAGTGATTTTCATGCTTCCAGGGGCCCTAAACACAAGATTTACGGAATGGTTAAAAGTGCATGAAAATGGCCAAGTTACTCACTCTGAGTTCTCAAAAAGTGTTTCTTCACCCCGGGAAGTTAATTAAATACCATTTGGAGGCATTTAATGTTCGAGCAGAAACGGCTGATTTTCGACAAAAGAGATAACACCCCCTCCATTAAGTCATGCTTCAGAAATGTGGAAAATGGTCAGTTTTCAAATGTTTTATTTTGGAACGTCAGTTCACATTTGTAGGTGGATCATCAGTGTTAGAGCTAAAATTAGCATGTTTATAGTGATGTTCATGC
This sequence comes from Lissotriton vulgaris, assembly GCF_964263255.1. Taxonomy (NCBI): domain Eukaryota; kingdom Metazoa; phylum Chordata; class Amphibia; order Caudata; family Salamandridae; genus Lissotriton; species Lissotriton vulgaris. Next base: position 1,597,944 of record NW_028246385.1, read on the forward strand.
TTCCAGGGGCTCGGGAAGTGAATTAAATACTATTTGGAGGCATTTAATGTTCAATCAAAAACAGCTCATTTTTGACAAAAGAGATAACACCCCCCCATTACGTCATGCTTCAGAAATGTGGAAAATGGTCCGTTTTAAAATGTTTTATTTTTGAATGTCAGTTCACATTTGTAGGTGGATCATCAGTGTTGGAGCTAAAATTAGCATGTTTAAAGTGATTTTCATGCTTCCAGGGGCCCTAAACACAAGATTTATGGAATGGTTAAAAGTGCATGAAAATGGCCAATTTACTCACTCTGAGTTCTAAAAAAGGGTTTCTTCACCCCGGGAAGTTAATTAAATACCATTTGGAGGCATTTAATGTTCGAGCAAAAACGGCTGATTTTCGACAAAAGAGATAACACCCCCCCATTACGTCATGCTTCAGAAATGTGGAAAATGGTCCGTTTTCAAATGTTTTATTTTTGAACGTCAGTTCACATTTGTAGGTGGATGATAAGTGTTAGAGCTAAAATTAGCATGTTTAAAGTGATTTTTATTCTTCCAGGGGCCCTAAACACAAGATTTATGGAATGGTTAAAAGTGCATGAAAATGGCCAATTTACTCACTCTGAGTTCTCAAAAAGTGTTTCTTCACCCCGGGAAGTTAATTAAATACCATTTGGAGGCATTTAATGTTCGAGCAGAAACGGCTGATTTTCGACAAAAGAGATAACACCCCCCCCATTAAGTCATGCTTCAGAAATGTGGAAAATGGTCCGTTTCCAAATGTTTTATTTTGGAACGTCAGTTCACATTTGTAGGTGGATCATCAGTGTTAGAGCTAAAATTAGCATGTTTATAGTGATGTTCATGCTTCCAGGGGCTCGGGAAGTGAATTAAATACTATTTGGAGGCATTTAATGTTCAATCAAAAACAGCTGATTTTTGACAAAAGAGATAACACCCCCCCATTACGTCATGCTTCAGAAATGTGGAAAATGGTCCGTTTTAAAATGTTTTATTTTTGAATGTCAGTTCACATTTGTAGGTGGATCATCAGTGTTGGAGCTAAAATTAGCATGTTTAAAGTGATTTTCATGCTTCCAGGGGCCCCAAACACTAGATTTATGGAATGGTTAAAAGTGCATGAAAATGGCCAATTTACTCACTCTGAGTTCTCAAAAAGGGTTTCTTCACCCCGGGAAGGTAATTAAATACCATTTGGAGGCATTTAATGTTCGAGCAAAAACGGCTGATTTTCGACAAAAGAGATAACACCCCCCCCATTACGTCATGATTCAGAAATGTGGAAAATGGTCCGTTTTCAAATGTTTTATTTTTGAACGTCAGTTCACATTTGTAGGTGGATCATCAGTGTTAGAGCTAAAATTAGCATGTTTAAAGTGATTTTCATGCTTCCAGGGGCTCGGGAAGTGAATTAAATACTATTTGGAGGCATTTAATGTTCAAGCAAAAACAGCTGATTTTTTACAAAAGAGATAACCCCCCCCCATTACGTCATGCTTCAGAAATGTGGAAAATGGTCCGTTTTCAAATGTTTTATTTTTAAACGTCAGTTCACATTTGTAGGTGGATCATCAGTGTTAGAGCTAAAATTAGCATGTTTATAGTGATTTTCATGCTTCCAGGGGCCCTAAACACAAGATTTATGGAATGGTTAAAAGTGCATGAAAATGGCCAATTTACTCACTCTGAGTTCTCAAAAAGGGTTTCTTCACCCCGGGAAGTTAATTAAATACAATTTGGAGGCATTTAATGTTCGAGCAAAAACGGCTGATTTTCGACAAAAGAGATAACACCCCCCCATTACGTCATGCTTCAGAAATGTGGAAAATGGTCCGTTTTCAAATGTTTTATTTTTGAACATCAGTTCACATTTGTAGGTGGCTCATCAGTGTTAGAGCTAAAATTAGCATGTTTAAAGTGATTTTCATGCTTCCAGGGGCTCGGGAAGTGAATTAAATACTATTTGGAGGCATTTAATGTTCAATCAAAAACAGCTGATTTTTGACAAAAGAGATAACACCCCCCCATTACGTCATGCTTCAGAAATGTGGAAAATGGTCCGTTTTCAAATGTTTTATTTTTGAACGTCAGTTCACATTTGTAGGTGGATCATCAGTGTTAGAGCTAAAATTATCATGTTTAAAGTGATTTTCATGCTTCCAGGGGCCCTAAACTCAAGATTTATGGAATGGTTAAAAGTGCATGAAAATGGCCAATTTATTCACTCTGAGTTCTCAAAAAGGGTTTCTTCACCCCGGAAAGTTAATTAAATACCATTTGGAGGCATTTAATGTTCGAGCAAAAACGGCTGATTTTCGACAAAAGAGATAACACCCCCCCATTACGTCATGCTTCAGAAATGTGGAAAATGGTCCGTTTTCAAATGTTTTATTTTTGAACGTCAGTTCACATTTGTAGGTGGATCATCAGTGTTAGAGCTGAAATTAGCATGTTTAAATTGATTTTCATGCTTCCAGGGGCTCGGGAAGTGAATTAAATACTATTTGGAGGCATTTAATGTTCAATCAAAAACAGCTGATTTTTGACAAAAGAGATAACACCCCCCCATTACGTCATGCTTCAGAAATGTGGAAAATGGTCTGTTTTCAAATGTTTTATTTTTGAACGTCAGTTCACATTTGTAGGTGGATCATCAGTGTTAGAGCTAAAATTAGCATGTTTAAAGTGATTTTCATGCTTCCAGGGGCCCTAAACACAAGATTTATGGAATGGTTAAAAGTGCATGAAAATGGCAAATTTACTCACTCTGAGTTCTCAAAAAGGGTTTCTTCACTCCGGGAAGTTAATTAAATACCAATTGGAGGCATTTAATGTTCGAGCAAAAACGGCTGATTTTCGACAAAAGAGATAACACCCCCATTAAGTCATGCTTCAGAAATGTGGAAAATGGTCAGTTTTCAAATGTTTTATTTTTGAACGTCAGTTCACATTTGTAGGTGGATCATCAGTGTTAGAGCTAAAATTAGCATGTTTAAAGTGATTTTCATGCTTCCAGGGGCTCGGGAAGTGAAATAAATACTATTTGGAGGCATTTAATGTTCAATCAAAAACAGCTGATTTTTGACAAAAGAGATAACACCCCCCATTACGTCATGCTTTAGAAATGTGGAAAATGGTCCGTTTTAAAATGTTTTATTTTTGAACGTCAGTTCACATTTGTAGGTGGATCATCAGTGTTGGAGCTAAAATTAGCATGTTTAAAGTGATTTTCATGCTTCCAGGGGCCCTAAACACAAGATTTATGGAATGGTTAAAAGTGCATGAAAATGGCCAATTTATTAACTCTGAGTTCTCAAAAAGGGTTTCTTCACCCCGGGAAGTTAATTAAATACCATTTGGAGGCATTTAATGTTCGAGCAAAAACGGCTGATTTTCGACAAAAGAGATAACACCCCCCCATTACGTCATGCTTGAGAAATGTGGAAAATGGTCCGTTTTCAAATGTTTTATTTTTGAACGTCAGTTCACATTTGTAGGTGGATGATAAGTGTTAGAGCTAAAATTAGCATGTTTAAAGTGATTTTCATGCTTCCAGGGGCCCGGGAAGTGAATTAAATACTATTTGGAGGCATTTAATGTTCAAGCAAAAACAGCTGATTTTTGACAAAAGAGATAACACCCCCCCCATTACGTCATGCTTCAGAAATGTGGAAAATGGTCCGTTTTCAAATGTTTTATTTTTGAACGTCAGTTCACATTTGTAGGTGGATCATCAGTGTTAGAGCTAAAATTAGCATGTTTAAAGTGATTTTCATGCTTCCAGGGGCCCTAAACACAAGATTTATGGAATGGTTAAAAGTGCAGGAAAATGGCCAATTTACTCACTCTGAGTTCTCAAAAAGGGTTTCTTCACCCCGGGAAGTTAATTAAATACCACTTGGAGGCATTTAATGTTCGAGCAAAAACGGCTGATTTTCGACAAAAGAGATAACAACCATTACGTCATGCTTCAGAAATGTGGAAAATGGTCCGTTTTCAAATGTTTTATTTTTGAACGTCAGTTCACATTTGTAGGTGGGTCATCAGTGTTAGAGCTAAAATTAGCATGTTTAAAGTGATTTTCATGCTTCCAGGGGCTCGGGAAGTGAATTAAATACTATTTGGAGGCATTTAATGTTCAATCAAAAACATCTGATTTTTGACAAAAGAGATAACACCCATTACGTCATGCTTCAGAAATGTGGAAAATGGTCCGTTTTCAAATGTTTTATTTTTGAACGTCAGTTCACATTTGTAGGTGGATCATCGGTGTTAGAGCTAAAATTAGCATGTTTAAAGTGATTTTCATGCTTCCAGGGGCCCTAAACACAAGATTTATGGAATGGTTAAAAGTGCATGAAAATGGCCAAGTTACTCACTCTGAGTTCTCAAAAAGTGTTTCTTCACCCCGGGAAGTTAATTAAATACCATTTGGAGGCATTTAATGTTCGAGCAGAAACGGCTGATTTTCGACAAAAGAGATAACACCCCCCCCCATTAAGTCATGCTTCAGAAATGTGGAAAATGGTCCGTTTTCAAATGTTTTATTTTGGAACGTCAGTTCACATTTGTAGGTGGATCATCAGTGTTAGAGCTAAAATTAGCATGTTTATAGTGATGTTCATGCTTCCAGGGGCTCGGGAAGTGAATTAAATACTATTTGGAGGCATTTAATGTTCAATCAAAAACAGCTCATTTTTGACAAAAGAGATAACACCCCCCCATTACGTCATGCTTCAGAAATGTGGAAAATGGTCCGTTTTAAAATGTTTTATTTTTGAATGTCAGTTCACATTTGTAGGTGGATCATCAGTGTTGGAGCTAAAATTAGCATGTTTAAAGTGATTTTCATGCTTCCAGGGGCCCTAAACACAAGATTTATGGAATGGTTAAAAGTGCATGAAAATGGCCAATTTACTCACTCTGAGTTCTCAAAAAGGGTTTCTTCACCCCGGGAAGTTAATTAAATACCATTTGGAGGCATTTAATGTTCGAGCAAAAACGGCTGATTTTCGACAAAAGAGATAACACCCCCCCATTACGTCATGCTTCAGAAATGTGGAAAATGGTCCGTTTTCAAATGTTTTATTTTTGAACATCAGTTCACATTTGTAGGTGGATCATCAGTGTTAGAGCTAAAATTAGCATGTTTAAAGTGATTTTCATGCTTCCAGGGGCCCTAAACACAAGATTTATGGAATGGATAAAAGTGCATGAAAATGGCCAAGTTACTCACTCTGAGTTCTCAAAAAGTGTTTCTTCACCCCGGGAAGGTAATTAAATACCATTTGGAGGCATTTAATGTTCGAGCAGAAACGGCTGATTTTCGACAAAAGAGATAACACCCCCCCCATTAAGTCATGCTTCAGAAATGTGGAAAATGGTCCGTTTTCAAATGTTTTATTTTGGAACGTCAGTTCACATTTGTAGGTGGATCATCAGTGTTAGAGCTAAAATTAGCATGTTTATAGTGATGTTCATGCTTCCAGGGGCTCGGGAAGTGAATTAAATACTATTTGGAGGCATTTAATGTTCAATCAAAAACAGCTCATTTTTGACAAAAGAGATAACACCCCCCCATTACGTCATGCTTCAGAAATGTGGAAAATGGTCCGTTTTAAAATGTTTTATTTTTGAATGTCAGTTCACATTTGTAGGTGGATCATCAGTGTTGGAGCTAAAATTAGCATGTTTAAAGTGATTTTCATGCTTCCAGGGGCCCTAAACACAAGATTTATGGAATGGTTAAAAGTGCATGAAAATGGCCAATTTACTCACTCTGAGTTCTCAAAAAGGGTTTCTTCACCCCGGGAAGTTAATTAAATACCATTTGGAGGCATTTAATGTTCGAGCAAAAACGGCTGATTTTCGACAAAAGAGATAACACCCCCCCATTACGTCATGCTTCAGAAATGTGGAAAATGGTCCGTTTTCAAATGTTTTATTTTTGAACGTCAGTTCACATTTGTAGGTGGATGATAAGTGTTAGAGCTAAAATTAGCATGTTTAAAGTGATTTTTATTCTTCCAGGGGCCCTAAACACAAGATTTATGGAATGGTTAAAAGTGCATGAAAATGGCCAATTTACTCACTCTGAGTTCTCAAAAAGGGTTTCTTCACCCCGGGAAGTTAATTAAATACCATTTGGAGGCATTTAATGTTCGAGCAAAAACGGCTGATTTTCGACAAAAGAGATAACACCCCCCCATTACGTCATGCTTCAGAAATGTGGAAAATGGTCCGTTTTCAAATGTTTTATTTTTGAACATCAGTTCACATTTGTAGGTGGATCATCAGTGTTAGAGCTAAAATTAGCATGTTTAAAGTGATTTTCATGCTTCCAGGGGCCCTAAACACAAGATTTATGGAATGGTTAAAAGTGCATGAAAATGGCCAAGTTACTCACTCTGAGTTCTCAAAAAGTGTTTCTTCACCCCGGGAAGTTAATTAAATACCATTTGGAGGCATTTAATGTTCGAGCAGAAACGGCTGATTTTCGACAAAAGAGATAACACCCCCCCCATTAAGTCATGCTTCAGAAATGTGGAAAATGGTCCGTTTTCAAATGTTTTATTTTGGAACGTCAGTTCACATTTGTAGGTGGATCATCAGTGTTAGAGCTAAAATTAGCATGTTTATAGTGATGTTCATGCTTCCAGGGGCTCGGGAAGTGAATTAAATACTATTTGGAGGCATTTAATGTTCAATCAAAAACAGCTCATTTTTGACAAAAGAGATAACACCCCCCCATTACGTCATGCTTCAGAAATGTGGAAAATGGTCCGTTTTAAAATGTTTTATTTTTGAATGTCAGTTCACATTTGTAGGTGGATCATCAGTGTTGGAGCTAAAATTAGCATGTTTAAAGTGATTTTCATGCTTCCAGGGGCCCTAAACACAAGATTTATGGAATGGTTAAAAGTGCATGAAAATGGCCAATTTACTCACTCTGAGTTCTCAAAAAGGGTTTCTTCACCCCGGGAAGTTAATTAAATACCATTTGGAGGCATTTAATGTTCGAGCAAAAACGGCTGATTTTCGACAAAAGAGATAACACCCCCCCATTACGTCATGCTTCAGAAATGTGGAAAATGGTCCGTTTTCAAATGTTTTATTTTTGAACATCAGTTCACATTTGTAGGTGGATCATCAGTGTTAGAGCTAAAATTAGCATGTTTAAAGTGATTTTCATGCTTCCAGGGGCCCTAAACACAAGATTTATGGAATGGATAAAAGTGCATGAAAATGGCCAAGTTACTCACTCTGAGTTCTCAAAAAGTGTTTCTTCACCCCGGGAAGGTAATTAAATACCATTTGGAGGCATTTAATGTTCGAGCAGAAACGGCTGATTTTCGACAAAAGAGATAACACCCCCCCCATTAAGTCATGCTTCAGAAATGTGGAAAATGGTCCGTTTTCAAATGTTTTATTTTGGAACGTCAGTTCACATTTGTAGGTGGATCATCAGTGTTAGAGCTAAAATTAGCATGTTTATAGTGATGTTCATGCTTCCAGGGGCTCGGGAAGTGAATTAAATACTATTTGGAGGCATTTAATGTTCAATCAAAAACAGCTCATTTTTGACAAAAGAGATAACACCCCCCCATTACGTCATGCTTCAGAAATGTGGAAAATGGTCCGTTTTAAAATGTTTTATTTTTGAATGTCAGTTCACATTTGTAGGTGGATCATCAGTGTTGGAGCTAAAATTAGCATGTTTAAAGTGATTTTCATGCTTCCAGGGGCCCTAAACACAAGATTTATGGAATGGTTAAAAGTGCATGAAAATGGCCAATTTACTCACTCTGAGTTCTCAAAAAGGGTTTCTTCACCCCGGGAAGTTAATTAAATACCATTTGGAGGCATTTAATGTTCGAGCAAAAACGGCTGATTTTCGACAAAAGAGATAACACCCCCCCATTACGTCATGCTTCAGAAATGTGGAAAATGGTCCGTTTTCAAATGTTTTATTTTTGAACGTCAGTTCACATTTGTAGGTGGATGATAAGTGTTAGAGCTAAAATTAGCATGTTTAAAGTGATTTTTATTCTTCCAGGGGCCCTAAACACAAGATTTATGGAATGGTTAAAAGTGCATGAAAATGGCCAATTTACTCACTCTGAGTTCTCAAAAAGGGTTTCTTCACCCCGGGAAGTTAATTAAATACCATTTGGAGGCATTTAATGTTCGAGCAAAAACGGCTGATTTTCGACAAAAGAGATAACACCCCCCCATTACGTCATGCTTCAGAAATGTGGAAAATGGTCCGTTTTCAAATGTTTTATTTTTGAACATCAGTTCACATTTGTAGGTGGATCATCAGTGTTAGAGCTAAAATTAGCATGTTTAAAGTGATTTTCATGCTTCCAGGGGCCCTAAACACAAGATTTATGGAATGGTTAAAAGTGCATGAAAATGGCCAAGTTACTCACTCTGAGTTCTCAAAAAGTGTTTCTTCACCCCGGGAAGTTAATTAAATACCATTTGGAGGCATTTAATGTTCGAGCAGAAACGGCTGATTTTCGACAAAAGAGATAACACCCCCCCCATTAAGTCATGCTTCAGAAATGTGGAAAATGGTCCGTTTTCAAATGTTTTATTTTGGAACGTCAGTTCACATTTGTAGGTGGATCATCAGTGTTAGAGCTAAAATTAGCATGTTTATAGTGATGTTCATGCTTCCAGGGGCTCGGGAAGTGAATTAAATACTATTTGGAGGCATTTAATGTTCAATCAAAAACAGCTCATTTTTGACAAAAGAGATAACACCCCCCCATTACGTCATGCTTCAGAAATGTGGAAAATGGTCCGTTTTAAAATGTTTTATTTTTGAATGTCAGTTCACATTTGTAGGTGGATCATCAGTGTTGGAGCTAAAATTAGCATGTTTAAAGTGATTTTCATGCTTCCAGGGGCCCTAAACACAAGATTTATGGAATGGTTAAAAGTGCATGAAAATGGCCAATTTACTCACTCTGAGTTCTCAAAAAGGGTTTCTTCACCCCGGGAAGTTAATTAAATACCATTTGGAGGCATTTAATGTTCGAGCAAAAACGGCTGATTTTCGACAAAAGAGATAACACCCCCCCATTACGTCATGCTTCAGAAATGTGGAAAATGGTCCGTTTTCAAATGTTTTATTTTTGAACGTCAGTTCACATTTGTAGGTGGATGATAAGTGTTAGAGCTAAAATTAGCATGTTTAAAGTGATTTTTATTCTTCCAGGGGCCCTAAACACAAGATTTATGGAATGGTTAAAAGTGCATGAAAATGGCCAATTTACTCACTCTGAGTTCTCAAAAAGGGTTTCTTCACCCCGGGAAGTTAATTAAATACCATTTGGAGGCATTTAATGTTCGAGCAAAAACGGCTGATTTTCGACAAAAGAGATAACACCCCCCCATTACGTCATGCTTCAGAAATGTGGAAAATGGTCCGTTTTCAAATGTTTTATTTTTGAACATCAGTTCACATTTGTAGGTGGATCATCAGTGTTAGAGCTAAAATTAGCATGTTTAAAGTGATTTTCATGCTTCCAGGGGCTCGGGAAGTGAATTAAATACTATTTGGAGGCATTTAATGTTCAAGCAAAAACAGCTGATTTTTGACAAAAGAGATAACACCCCCCCATTACGTCATGCTTTAGAAATGTGGAAAATGGTCCGTTTTCAAATGTTTTATTTTTGAACGTCAGTTCACATTTGTAGGTGGATCATCAGTGTTAGAGCTAAAATTAGCATGTTTAAAGTGATTTTCATGCTTCCAGGGGCCCTAAACACAAGATTTATGGAATGGTTAAAAGTGCATGAAAATGGCCAATTTACTCACTCTGAGTTCTCAAAAAGTGTTTCTTCACCCCGGGAAGTTAATTAAATACCATTTGGAGGCATTTAATGTTCGAGCAGAAACGGCTGATTTTCGACAAAAGAGATAACACCCCCCCCATTAAGTCATGCTTCAGAAATGTGGAAAATGGTCCGTTTCCAAATGTTTTATTTTGGAACGTCAGTTCACATTTGTAGGTGGATCATCAGTGTTAGAGCTAAAATTAGCATGTTTATAGTGATGTTCATGCTTCCAGGGGCTCGGGAAGAGAATTAAATACTATTTGGAGGCATTTAATGTTCAATCAAAAACAGCAGATTTTTGACAAAAGAGATAACACCCCCCCATTACGTCATGCTTCAGAAATGTGGAAAATGGTCCGTTTTAAAATGTTTTATTCTTGAATGTCAGTTCACATTTGTAGGTGGATCATCAGTGTTGGAGCTAAAATTAGCATGTTTAAAGTGATTTTCATGCTTCCAGGGGCCCTAAACACTAGATTTATGGAATGGTTAAAAGTGCATGAAAATGGCCAATTTGCTCACTCTGAGTTCTCAAAAAGGGTTTCTTCACCCCGGGAAGGTAATTAAATACCATTTGGAGGCATTTAATGTTCGAGCAAAAACGGCTGATTTTCGACAAAAGAGATAACACCCCCCCATTACGTCATGATTCAGAAATGTGGAAAATGGTCCGTTTTCAAATGTTTTATTTTTGAACGTCAGTTCACATTTGTAGGTGGATCATCAGTGTTAGAACTAAAATTAGCATGTTTAAAGTGATTTTCATGCTTCCAGGGGCTCGGGAAGTGAATTAAATACTATTTGGAGGCATTTAATGTTCAAGCAAAAACAGCTGATTTTTGACAAAAGAGATAACCCCCCCCCCCATTACGTCATGCTTCAGAAATGTGGAAAATGGTCCGTTTTCAAATGTTTTATTTTTAAACGTCAGTTCACATTTGTAGGTGGATCATCAGTGTTAGAGCTAAAATTAGCATGTTTAAAGTGATTTTCATGCTTCCAGGGGCCCTAAACACAAAATTTATGGAATGGTTAAAAGTGCATGAAAATGGCCAATTTACTCACTCTGAGTTCTCAAAAAGGGTTTCTTCACCCCGGGAAGTTAATTAAATACAATTTGGAGGCATTTAATGTTCGAGCAAAAACGGCTGATTTTCGACAAAAGAGATAACACCCCCCCATTACGTCATGCTTCAGAAATGTGGAAAATGGTCCGTTTTCAAATGTTTTATTTTTGAACATCAGTTCACATTTGTAGGTGGCTCATCAGTGTTAGAGCTAAAATTAGCATGTTTAAAGTGATTTTCATGCTTCCAGGGGCTCGGGAAGTGAATTAAATACTATTTGGAGGCATTTCATGTTCAATCAAAAACAGCTGATTTTTGACAAAAGAGATAACACCCCCCCATTACGTCATGCTTCAGAAATGTGGAAAATGGTCCGTTTTCAAATGTTTTATTTTTGAACGTCAGTTCACATTTGTAGGTGGATCATCAGTGTTAGAGCTAAAATTAGCATGTTTAAAGTGATTTTCATGCTTCCAGGGGCCCTAAACTCAAGATTTATGGAATGGTTAAAAGTGCATGAAAATGGCCAATTTATTCACTCTGAGTTCTCAAAAAGGGTTTCTTCACCCCGGAAAGTTAATTAAATACCATTTGGAGGCATTTAATGTTCGAGCAAAAACGGCTGATTTTCGACAAAAGAGATAACACCCCCCCCATTACGTCATGCTTCAGAAATGTGGAAAATGGTCCGTTTTCAAATGTTTTATTTTTGAACGTCAGTTCACATTTGTAGGTGGATCATCAGTGTTAGAGCTAAAATTAGCATGTTTAAAGTGATTTTCATGCTTCCAGGGGCTCGGGAAGTGAATTAAATACTATTTGGAGGCATTTAATGTTCAATCAAAAACAGCTGATTTTTGACAAAAGAGATAACACCCCCCCATTACGTCATGCTTCAGAAATGTGGAAAATGGTCTGTTTTCAAATGTTTTATTTTTGAACGTCAGTTCACATTTGTAGGTGGATCATCAGTGTTAGAGCTAAAATTAGCATGTTTAAAGTGATTTTCATGCTTCCAGGGGCCCTAAACACAAGATTTATGGAATGGTTAAAAGTGCATGAAAATGGCAAATTTACTCACTCTGAGTTCTCAAAAAGGGTTTCTTCACTCCGGGAAGTTAATTAAATACCAATTGGAGGCATTTAATGTTCGAGCAAAAACGGCTGATTTTCGACAAAAGAGATAACACCCCCATTACGTCATGCTTCAGAAATGTGGAAAATGGTCCGTTTTCAAATGTTTTATTTTTGAACGTCAGTTCACATTTGTAGGTGGATCATCAGTGTTAGAGCTAAAATTAGCATGTTTAAAGTGATTTTCATGCTTCCAGGGGCTCGGGAAGTGAAATAAATACTATTTGGAGGCATTTAATGTTCAATCAAAAACAGCTGATTTTTGACAAAAGAGATAACACCCCCCATTACGTCATGCTTTAGAAATGTGGAAAATGGTCCGTTTTAAAATGTTTTATTTTTGAACGTCAGTTCACATTTGTAGGTGGATCATCAGTGTTGGAGCTAAAATTAGCATGTTTAAAGTGATTTTCATGCTTCCAGGGGCCCTAAACACAAGATTTATGGAATGGTTAAAAGTGCATGAAAATGGCCAATTTATTAACTCTGAGTTCTCAAAAAGGGTTTCTTCACCCCGGGAAGTTAATTAAATACCATTTGGAGGCATTTAATGTTCGAGCAAAAACGGCTGATTTTCGACAAAAGAGACAACACCCCCCCATTACGTCATGCTTGAGAAATGTGGAAAATGGTCCGTTTTCAAATGTTTTATTTTTGAACGTCAGTTCACATTTGTAGGTGGATCATCAGTGTTAGAGCTAAAATTAGCATGTTTAAAGTGATTTTCATGCTTCCAGGGGCCCGGGAAGTGAATTAAATACTATTTGGAGGCATTTAATGTTCAAGCAAAAACAGCTGATTTTTGACAAAAGAGATAACACCCCCCCCCCCATTACGTCATGCTTCAGAAATGTGGAAAATGGTCCGTTTTCAAATGTTTTATTTTTGAACGTCAGTTCACATTTGTAGGTGGATCATCAGTGTTAGAGCTAAAATTAGCATGTTTAAAGTGATTTTCATGCTTCCAGGGGCCCTAAACACAAGATTTATGGAATGGTTAAAAGTGCATGAAAATGGCCAATTATCTCACTCTGAGTTCTCAAAAAGGGTTTCTTCACCCCGGGAAGTTAATTAAATACCATTTCGAGGCATTTAATGTTCGAGCAAAAACGGCTGATTTTCGACAAAAGAGATAACACCCCCCCCATTACGTCATGCTTCAGAAATGTGGAAAATGGTCCGTTTTCAAATGTTTTATTTTTGAATGTCAGTTCACATTTGTAGGTGGATCATCAGTGTTAGAGCTAAAATTAGCATGTTTAAAGTGATTTTCATGCTTCCAGGGGCTCGGGAAGTGAATTAAATACTATTTGGAGGCATTTAATGTTCAAGCAAAAACAGCTGATTTTTGACAAAAGAGATAACACCCCCCCATTACGTCATGCTTCAGAAATGTGGAAAATGGTCCGTTTTCAAATGTTTTATTTTTGAACGTCAGTTCACATTTGTAGGTGGATCATCAGTGTTAGAGCTAAATTTAGCATGTTTAAAGTGATTTTCATGCTTCCAGGGGCCCTAAACACAAGATTTATGGAATGGTTAAAAGTGCAGGAAAATGGCCAATTTACTCACTCTGAGTTCTCAAAAAGGGTTTCTTCAGCCCGGGAAGTTAATTAAATACCATTTGGAGGCATTTAATGTTCGAGCAAAAACGGCTGATTTTCGACAAAAGAGATAACACCCCCCCATTACGTCATGCTTCAGAAATGTGGAAAATGGTCCGTTTTCAAATGTTTTATTTTTGAACATCAGTTCACATTTGTAGGTGGATCATCAGTGTTAGAGCTAAAATTAGCATGTTTAAAGTGATTTTCATGCTTCCAGGGGCTCGGGAAGTGAATTAAATACTATTTGGAGGCATTTAATGTTCAATCAAAAACAGCTGATTTTTGACAAAAGAGATAACACCCCCCCATTACGTCATGCTTGAGAAATGTGGAAAATGGTCCGTTTTCAAATGTTTTATTTTTGAACGTCAGTTCACATTTGTAGGTGGATCATCAGTGTTAGAGCTAAAATTAGCATGTTTAAAGTGATTTTCATGCTTCCAGGGGCCCGGGAAGTGAATTAAATACTATTTGGAGGCATTTAATGTTCAAGCAAAAACAGCTGATTTTTGACAAAAGAGATAACACCCCCCCCCCATTACGTCATGCTTCAGAAATGTGGACAATGGTCCGTTTTCAAATGTTTTATTTTTGAACGTCAGTTCACATTTGTAGGTGGATCATCAGTGTTAGAGCTAAAATTAGCATGTTTAAAGTGATTTTCATGCTTCCAGGGGCTCGGGAAGTGAATTAAATACTATTTGGAGGCATTTAATGTTCAATCAAAAACAGCTGATTTTTGACAAAAGAGATAACACCCCCCCATTACGTCATGCTTCAGAAATGTGGAAAATGGTCCGTTTTCAAATGTTTTATTTTTGAACGTCAGTTCACATTTGTAGGTGGATCATCAGTGTTAGAGCTAAAATTAGCATGTTTAAAGTGATTTTCATGCTTCCAGGGGCCCTAAACACAAGATTTATGGAATGGTTAAAAGTGCATGAAAATGGCCAATTTACTCACTCTGAGTTCTCAAAAAGGGTTTCTTCACCCCGGGAAGTTAATTAAATACCATTTCGAGGCATTTAATGTTCGAGCAAAAACGGCTGATTTTCGACAAAAGAGATAACACCCCCCCCATTACGTCATGCTTCAGAAATGTGGAAAATGGTCCGTTTTCAAATGTTTTATTTTTGAATGTCAGTTCACATTTGTAGGTGGATCATCAGTGTTAGAGCTAAAATTAGCATGTTTAAAGTGATTTTCATGCTTCCAGGGGCTCGGGAAGTGAATTAAATACTATTTGGAGGCATTTAATGTTCAAGCAAAAACAGCTGATTTTTGACAAAAGAGATAACACCCCCCCATTACGTCATGCTTCAGAAATGTGGAAAATGGTCCGTTTTCAAATGTTTTATTTTTGAACGTCAGTTCACATTTGTAGGTGGATCATCAGTGTTAGAGCTAAATTTAGCATGTTTAAAGTGATTTTCATGCTTCCAGGGGCCCTAAACACAAGATTTATGGAATGGTTAAAAGTGCAGGAAAATGGCCAATTTACTCACTCTGAGTTCTCAAAAAGGGTTTCTTCACCCCGGGAAGTTAATTAAATACCATTTGGAGGCATTTAATGTTCGAGCAAAAACGGCTGATTTTCGACAAAAGAGATAACACCCCCCCATTACGTCATGCTTCAGAAATGTGGAAAATGGTCCGTTTTCAAATGTTTTATTTTTGAACATCAGTTCACATTTGTAGGTGGATCATCAGTGTTAGAGCTAAAATTAGCATGTTTAAAGTGATTTTCATGCTTCCAGGGGCTCGGGAAGTGAATTAAATACTATTTGGAGGCATTTAATGTTCAATCAAAAACAGCTCATTTTTGACAAAAGAGATAACACCCCCCCATTACGTCATGCTTCAGAAATGTGGAAAATGGTCAGTTTTAAAATGTTTTATTTTTGAATGTCAGTTCACATTTGTAGGTGGATCATCAGTGTTGGAGCTAAAATTAGCATGTTTAAAGTGATTTTCATGCTTCCAGGGGCCCTAAACACAAGATTTATGGAATGGTTAAAAGTGCATGAAAATGGCCATTTACTCACTCTGAGTTCTCAAAAAGGGTTTCTTCACCCCGGGAAGTTAATTAAATACCATTTGGAGGCATTTAATGTTCGAGCAAAAACGGCTGATTTTCGACAAAAGAGATAACACCCCCCCATTACGTCATGCTTCAGAAATGTGGAAAATGGTCCGTTTTCAAATGTTTTATTTTTGAACGTCAGTTCACATTTGTAGGTGGATCATCAGTGTTAGAGCTAAAATTAGCATGTTTAAAGTGATTTTCATGCTTCAAGGGGCTCGGGAAGTGAATTAAATACTATTTGGAGGCATTTAATGTTCAAGCAAAAACAGCTGATTTTTGACAAAAGAGATAACACCCCCCCATTACGTCATGCTTCAGAAATGTGGAAAATGGTCCGTTTTCAAATGTTTTATTTTTGAACGTCAGTTCACATTTGTAGGTGGATCATCAGTGTTAGAGCTAAAATTAGCATGTTTAAAGTGATTTTCATGCTTCCAGGGGCCCTAAGCACAAGATTTATGGAATGGTTAAAAGTGCATGAAAATGGCCAATTTACTCACTCTGAGTTCTCAAAAAGGGTTTCTTCACCCCGGGAAGTTAATTAAATACCATTTGGAGGCATTTAATGTTCGAGCAAAAACGGCTGATTTTCGACAAAAGAGATAACACCCCCCCATTACGTCATGCTTCAGAAATGTGGAAAATGGTCCGTTTTCAAATGTTTTATTTTTGAACGTCAGTTCACATTTGTAGGTGGATCATCAGTGTTAGAGCTAAAATTAGCATGTTTAAAGTGATTTTCATGCTTCCAGGGGCTCGGGAAGTGAATTAAATACTATTTGGAGGCATTTAATGTTCAATCAAAAACAGCTGATTTTTGACAAAAGAGATAACACCCCCCCATTACGTCATGCTTCAGAAATGTGGAAAATGGTCCGTTTTCAAATGTTTTATTTTTGAACGTCAGTTCACATTTGTAGGTGGATCATCAGTGTTGGAGCTAAAATTAGAATGTTTAAAGTGATTTTCATGCTTCCAGGGGCCCTAAACACAAGATTTATGGAATGGTTAAAAGTGCATGAAAATGGCCAATTTATTAACTCTGAGTTCTCAAAAAGGGTTTCTTCACCCCGGGAAGTTAATTAAATACCATTTGGAGGCATTTAATGTTCGAGCAAAAACGGCTGATTTTCGACAAAAGAGATAACACCCCCCATTACGTCATGCTTGAGAAATGTGGAAAATGGTCCGTTTTCAAATGTTTTATTTTTGAACGTCAGTTCACATTTGTAGGTGGATCATCAGTGTTAGAGCTAAAATTAGCATGTTTAAAGTGATTTTCATGCTTCCAGGGGCTCGGGAAGTGAATTAAATACTATTTGGAGGCATTTAATGTTCAATCAAAAACAGCTCATTTTTGACAAAAGAGATAACACCCCCCCATTACGTCATGCTTCAGAAATGTGGAAAATGGTCAGTTTTAAAATGTTTTATTTTTGAACATCAGTTCACATTTGTAGGTGGATCATCAGTGTTAGAGCTAAAATTAGCATGTTTAAAGTGATTTTCATGCTTCCAGGGGCTCGGGAAGTGAATTAAATACTATTTGGAGGCATTTAATGTTCAATCAAAAACAGCTCATTTTTGACAAAAGAGATAACACCCCCCCATTACGTCATGCTTCAGAAATGTGGAAAATGGTCAGTTTTAAAATGTTTTATTTTTGAATGTCAGTTCACATTTGTAGGTGGATCATCAGTGTTGGAGCTAAAATTAGCATGTTTAAAGTGATTTTCATGCTTCCAGGGGCCCTAAACACAAGATTTATGGAATGGTTAAAAGTGCATGAAAATGGCCATTTACTCACTCTGAGTTCTCAAAAAGGGTTTCTTCACCCCGGGAAGTTAATTAAATACCATTTGGAGGCATTTAATGTTCGAGCAAAAACGGCTGATTTTCGACAAAAGAGATAACACCCCCCCATTACGTCATGCTTCAGAAATGTGGAAAATGGTCCGTTTTCAAATGTTTTATTTTTGAACGTCAGTTCACATTTGTAGGTGGATCATCAGTGTTAGAGCTAAAATTAGCATGTTTAAAGTGATTTTCATGCTTCAAGGGGCTCGGGAAGTGAATTAAATACTATTTGGAGGCATTTAATGTTCAAGCAAAAACAGCTGATTTTTGACAAAAGAGATAACACCCCCCCATTACGTCATGCTTCAGAAATGTGGAAAATGGTCCGTTTTCAAATGTTTTATTTTTGAACGTCAGTTCACATTTGTAGGTGGATCATCAGTGTTAGAGCTAAAATTAGCATGTTTAAAGTGATTTTCATGCTTCCAGGGGCCCTAAACACAAGATTTATGGAATGGTTAAAAGTGCATGAAAATGGCCAATTTACTCACTCTGAGTTCTCAAAAAGGGTTTCTTCACCCCGGGAAGTTAATTAAATACCATTTGGAGGCATTTAATGTTCGAGCAAAAACGGCTGATTTTCGACAAAAGAGATAACACCCCCCCATTACGTCATGCTTCAGAAATGTGGAAAATGGTCCGTTTTCAAATGTTTTATTTTTGAACGTCAGTTCACATTTGTAGGTGGATCATCAGTGTTAGAGCTAAAATTAGCATGTTTAAAGTGATTTTCATGCTTCCAGGGGCTCGGGAAGTGAATTAAATACTATTTGGAGGCATTTAATGTTCAATCAAAAACAGCTGATTTTTGAC
This sequence comes from Lissotriton vulgaris, assembly GCF_964263255.1. NCBI lineage: Eukaryota > Metazoa > Chordata > Amphibia > Caudata > Salamandridae > Lissotriton > Lissotriton vulgaris. Next base: position 1,616,366 of record NW_028246385.1, read on the forward strand.
AAAAGAGATAACACCCCCCCATTACGTCATGCTTCAGAAATGTGGAAAATGGTCCGTTTTCAAATGTTTTATTTTTGAACGTCAGTTCACATTTGTAGGTGGATCATCAGTGTTGGAGCTAAAATTAGCATGTTTAAAGTGATTTTCATGCTTCCAGGGGCCCTAAACACAAGATTTATGGAATGGTTAAAAGTGCATGAAAATGGCCAATTTATTAACTCTGAGTTCTCAAAAAGGGTTTCTTCACCCCGGGAAGTTAATTAAATACCATTTGGAGGCATTTAATGTTCGAGCAAAAACGGCTGATTTTCGACAAAAGAGATAACACCCCCCATTACGTCATGCTTGAGAAATGTGGAAAATGGTCCGTTTTCAAATGTTTTATTTTTGAACGTCAGTTCACATTTGTAGGTGGATCATCAGTGTTAGAGCTAAAATTAGCATGTTTAAAGTGATTTTCATGCTTCCAGGGGCTCGGGAAGTGAATTAAATACTATTTGGAGGCATTTAATGTTCAAGCAAAAACAGCTGATTTTTGACAAAAGAGATAACACCCCCCCCATTACGTCATGCTTCAGAAATGTGGAAAATGGTCCTTTTCAAATGTTTTATTTTTGAACGTCAGTTCACATTTGTAGGTGGATCATCAGTGTTAGAGCTAAAATTAGCATGTTTAAAGTGATTTTCATGCTTCCAGGGGCCCTAAACACAAGATTTATGGAATGGTTAAAAGTGCATGAAAATGGCCAATTTACTCACTCTGAGTTCTCAAAAAGGGTTTCTTCACCCCGGGAAGTTAATTAAATACAATTTGGAGGCATTAAATGTTCGAGCAAAAACGGCTGATTTTCGACAAAAGAGATAACACCCCCCCATTACGTCATGCTTCAGAAATGTGGAAAATGGTCCGTTTTCAAATGTTTTATTTTTGAACGTCAGTTCACATTTGTAGGTGGATGATAAGTGTTAGAGCTAAAATTAGCATGTTTAAAGTGATTTTCATTCTTCCAGGGGCCCTAAACACAAGATTTATGGAATGGTTAAAAGTGCATGAAAATGGCCAATTTACTCACTCTGAGTTCTCAAAAAGGGTTTCTTCACCCCGGGAAGTTAATTAAATACCATTTGGAGGCATTTAATGTTCGAGCAAAAACGGCTGATTTTCGACAAAAGAGATAACACCCCCCCATTACGTCATGCTTCAGAAATGTGGAAAATGGTCCGTTTTCAAATGTTTTATTTTTGAACATCAGTTCACATTTGTAGGTGGATCATCAGTGTTAGAGCTAAAATTAGCATGTTTAAAGTGATTTTCATGCTTCCAGGGGCTCGGGAAGTGAATTAAATACTATTTGGAGGCATTTAATGTTCAAGCAAAAACAGCTGATTTTTGACAAAAGAGATAACACCCCCCCATTGCGTCATGCTTCAGAAATGTGGAAAATGGTCCGTTTTCAAATGTTTTATTTTTGAACGTCAGTTCACATTTGTAGGTGGATCATCAGTGTTAGAGCTAAAATTAGCATGTTTAAAGTGATTTTCATGCTTCCAGGGGCCCTAAACACAAGATTTATGGAATGGTTAAAAGTGCATGAAAATGGCCAATTTACTCACTCTGAGTTCTCAAAAAGGGTTTCTTCACCCCGGGAAATTAATTAAATACCATTGGAGGCATTTAATGTTCGAGCAAAAAAGGCAGATTTTCGACAAAAGAGATAACACCCCCCCATTACGTCATGCTTCAGAAATGTGGAAAATGGTCCGTTTTCAAATGTTTTATTTTTGAACGTCAGTTCACATTTGTAGGTGGATCATCAGTGTTAGAGCTAAAATTAGCATGTTTAAAGTGATTTTCATGCTTCAAGGGGCTCGGGAAGTGAATTAAATACTATTTGGAGGCATTTAATGTTCAAGCAAAAACAGCTGATTTTTGACAAAAGAGATAACACCCCCCCATTACGTCATGCTTCAGAAATGTGGAAAATGGTCCGTTTTCAAATGTTTTATTTTTGAACGTCAGTTCACATTTGTAGGTGGATCATCAGTGTTAGAGCTAAAATTAGCATGTTTAAAGTGATTTTCATGCTTCCAGGGGCCCTAAACACAAGATTTATGGAATGGTTAAAAGTGCATGAAAATGGCCAATTTACTCACTCTGAGTTCTCAAAAAGTGTTTCTTCACCCCGGGAAGTTAATTAAATACCATTTGGAGGCATTTAATGTTCGAGCAGAAACGGCTGATTTTCGACAAAAGAGATAACACCCCCCCCCATTAAGTCATGCTTCAGAAATGTGGAAAATGGTCCGTTTCCAAATGTTTTATTTTGGAACGTCAGTTCACATTTGTAGGTGGATCATCAGTGTTAGAGCTAAAATTAGCATGTTTATAGTGATGTTCATGCTTCCAGGGGCTCGGGAAGAGAATTAAATACTATTTGGAGGCATTTAATGTTCAATCAAAAACAGCTGATTTTTGACAAAAGAGATAACACCCCCCCATTACGTCATGCTTCAGAAATGTGGAAAATGGTCCGTTTTAAAATGTTTTATTCTTGAATGTCAGTTCACATTTGTAGGTGGATCATCAGTGTTGGAGCTAAAATTAGCATGTTTAAAGTGATTTTCATGCTTCCAGGGGCCCTAAACACTAGATTTATGGAATGGTTAAAAGTGCATGAAAATGGCCAATTTACTCACTCTGAGTTCTCAAAAAGGGTTTCTTCACCCCGGGAAGGTAATTAAATACCATTTGGAGGCATTTAATGTTCGAGCAAAAACGGCTGATTTTCGACAAAAGAGATAACACCCCCCCATTACGTCATGATTCAGAAATGTGGAAAATGGTCCGTTTTCAAATGTTTTATTTTTGAACGTCAGTTCACATTTGTAGGTGGATCATCAGTGTTAGAGCTAAAATTAGCATGTTTAAAAAGATTTTCATGCTTCCAGGGGCGCGGGAAGTGAATTAAATACTATTTGGAGGCATTTAATGTTCAAGCAAAAACAGCTGATTTTTGACAAAAGAGATAACCCCCCCCCATTACGTCATGCTTCAGAAATGTGGAAAATGGTCCGTTTTCAAATGTTTTATTTTTAAACGTCAGTTCACATTTGTAGGTGGATCATCAGTGTTAGAGCTAAAATTAGCATGTTTAAAGTGATTTTCATGCTTCCAGGGGCCCTAAACACAAGATTTATGGAATGGTTAAAAGTGCATGAAAATGGCCAATTTACTCACTCTGAGTTCTCAAAAAGGGTTTCTTCACCCCGGGAAGTTAATTAAATACAATTTGGAGGCATTTAATGTTCGAGCAAAAACGGCTGATTTTCGACAAAAGAGATAACACCCCCCCATTACGTCATGCTTCAGAAATGTGGAAAATGGTCCTTTTTCAAATGTTTTATTTTTGAACATCAGTTCACATTTGTAGGTGGCTCATCAGTGTTAGAGCTAAAATTAGCATGTTTAAAGTGATTTTCATGCTTCCAGGGGCTCGGGAAGTGAATTAAATACTATTTGGAGGCATTTAATGTTCAATCAAAAACAGCTGATTTTTGACAAAAGAGATAACACCCCCCCATTACGTCATGCTTCAGAAATGTGGAAAATGGTCCGTTTTCAAATGTTTTATTTTTGAAAGTCAGTTCACATTTGTAGGTGGATCATCAGTGTTAGAGCTAAAATTAGCATGTTTAAAGTGATTTTCATGCTTCCAGGGGCCCTAAACTCAAGATTTATGGAATGGTTAAAAGTGCATGAAAATGGCCAATTTATTCACTCTGAGTTCTCAAAAAGGGTTTCTTCACCCCGGAAAGTTAATTAAATACCATTTGGAGGCATTTAATGTTCGAGCAAAAACGGCTGATTTTCGACAAAAGAGATAACACCCCCCCATTACGTCATGCTTCAGAAATGTGGAAAATGGTCCGTTTTCAAATGTTTTATTTTTGAACGTCAGTTCACATTTGTAGGTGGATCATCAGTGTTAGAGCTAAAATTAGCATGTTTAAAGTGATTTTCATGCTTCCAGGGGCTCGGGAAGTGAATTAAATACTATTTGGAGGCATTTAATGTTCAATCAAAAACAGCTGATTTTTGACAAAAGAGATAACACCCCCCCATTACGTCATGCTTCAGAAATTTGGAAAATGGTCTGTTTTCAAATGTTTTATTTTTGAACGTCAGTTCACATTTGTAGGTGGATCATCAGTGTTAGAGCTAAAATTAGCATGTTTAAAGTGATTTTCATGCTTCCAGGGGCCCTAAACACAAGATTTATGGAATGGTTAAAAGTGCATGAAAATGGCAAATTTACTCACTCTGAGTTCTCAAAAAGGGTTTCTTCACTCCGGGAAGTTAATTAAATACCAATTGGAGGCATTTAATGTTCGAGCAAAAACGGCTGATTTTCGACAAAAGAGATAACACCCCCATTAAGTCATGCTTCAGAAATGTGGAAAATGGTCAGTTTTCAAATGTTTTATTTTTGAACGTCAGTTCACAATTGTAGGTGGATCATCAGTGTTAGAGCTAAAATTAGCATGTTTAAAGTGATTTTCATGCTTCCAGGGGCTCGGGAAGTGAAATAAATACTATTTGGAGGCATTTAATGTTCAATCAAAAACAGCTGATTTTTGACAAAAGAGATAACACCCCCCATTACGTCATGCTTTAGAAATGTGGAAAATGGTCCGTTTTAAAATGTTTTATTTTTGAACGTCAGTTCACATTTGTAGGTGGATCATCAGTGTTGGAGCTAAAATTAGCATGTTTAAAGTGATTTTCATGCTTCCAGGGGCCCTAAACACAAGATTTATGGAATGGTTAAAAGTGCATGAAAATGGCCAATTTATTAACTCTGAGTTCTCAAAAAGGGTTTCTTCACCCCGGGAAGTTAATTAAATACCATTTGGAGGCATTTAATGTTCGAGCAAAAACGGCTGATTTTCGACAAAAGAGATAACACCCCCCCATTACGTCATGCTTGAGAAATGTGGAAAATGGTCCGTTTTCAAATGTTTTATTTTTGAACGTCAGTTCACATTTGTAGGTGAATCATCAGTGTTAGAGCTAAAATTAGCATGTTTAAAGTGATTTTCATGCTTTCAGGGGCCCGGGAAGTGAATTAAATACTATTTGGAGGCATTTAATGTTCAAGCAAAAACAGCTGATTTTTGACAAAAGAGATAACACCCCCCCCCCCATTACGTCATGCTTCAGAAATGTGGAAAATGGTCCGTTTTCAAATGTTTTATTTTTGAACGTCAGTTCACATTTGTAGGTGGATCATCAGTGTTAGAGCTAAAATTAGCATGTTTAAAGTGATTTTCATGCTTCCAGGGGCCCTAAACACAAGATTTATGGAATGGTTAAAAGTGCATGAAAATGGCCAATTTACTCACTCTGAGTTCTCAAAAAGGGTTTCTTCACCCCGGGAAGTTAATTAAATACAATTTGGAGGCATTTAATGTTCGAGCAAAAACGGCTGATTTTCGACAAAAGAGATAACACCCCCCCATTACGTCATGCTTCAGAAATGTGGACAATGGTCCGTTTTCAAATGTTTTATTTTTGAACGTCAGTTCACATTTGTAGGTGGATCATCAGTGTTAGAGCTAAAATTAGCATGTTTAAAGTGATTTTCATGCTTCCAGGGGCTCGGGAAGTGAATTAAATACTATTTGGAGGCATTTAATGTTCAATCAAAAACAGCTGATTTTTGACAAAAGAGATAACACCCCCCCATTACGTCATGCTTCAGAAATGTGGAAAATGGTCCGTTTTCAAATGTTTTATTTTTGAACGTCAGTTCACATTTGTAGGTGGATCATCAGTGTTAGAGCTAAAATTAGCATGTTTAAAGTGATTTTCATGCTTCCAGGGGCCCTAAACACAAGATTTATGGAATGGTTAAAAGTGCATGAAAATGGCCAATTTACTCACTCTGAGTTCTCAAAAAGGGTTTCTTCACCCCGGGAAGTTAATTAAATACCATTTCGAGGCATTTAATGTTCGAGCAAAAACGGCTGATTTTCGACAAAAGAGATAACACCCCCCCATTACGTCATGCTTCAGAAATGTGGAAAATGGTCCGTTTTCAAATGTTTTATTTTTGAATGTCAGTTCACATTTGTAGGTGGATCATCAGTGTTAGAGCTATAATTAGCATGTTTAAAGTGATTTTCATGCTTCCAGGGGCTCGGGAAGTGAATTAAATACTATTTGGAGGCATTTAATGTTCAAGCAAAAACAGCTGATTTTTGACAAAAGAGATAACACCCCCCCATTACGTCATGCTTCAGAAATGTGGAAAATGGTCCGTTTTCAAATGTTTTATTTTTGAACGTCAGTTCACATTTGTAGGTGGATCATCAGTGTTAGAGCTAAATTTAGCATGTTTAAAGTGATTTTCATGCTTCCAGGGGCCCTAAACACAAGATTTATGGAATGGTTAAAAGTGCAGGAAAATGGCCAATTTACTCACTCTGAGTTCTCAAAAAGGGTTTCTTCACCCCGGGAAGTTAATTAAATACCATTTGGAGGCATTTAATGTTCGAGCAAAAACGGCTGATTTTCGACAAAAGAGATAACACCCCCCCATTACGTCATGCTTCAGAAATGTGGAAAATGGTCCGTTTTCAAATGTTTTATTTTTGAACATCAGTTCACATTTGTAGGTGGATCATCAGTGTTAGAGCTAAAATTAGCATGTTTAAAGTGATTTTCATGCTTCCAGGGGCTCGGGAAGTGAATTAAATACTATTTGGAGGCATTTAATGTTCAATCAAAAACAGCTGATTTTTGACAAAAGAGATAACACCCCCCCATTACGTCATGCTTCAGAAATGTGGAAAATGGTCCGTTTTCAAATGTTTTATTTTTTAACGTCAGTTCACATTTGTAGGTGGATCATCAGTGTTAGAGCTAAAATTAGCATGTTTAAAGTGATTTTCATGCTTCCAGGGGCCCTAAACACAAGATTTATGGAATGGTTAAAAGTGCATGAAAATGGCCAAGTTACTCACTCTGAGTTCTCAAAAAGTGTTTCTTCACCCCGGGAAGTTAATTAAATACCATTTGGAGGCATTTAATGTTCGAGCAGAAACGTCTGATTTTCGACAAAAGAGATAACACCCCCCCCATTAAGTCATGCTTCAGAAATGTGGAAAATGGTCCGTTTTCAAATGTTTTATTTTGGAACGTCAGTTCACATTTGTAGGTGGATCATCAGTGTTAGAGCTAAAATTAGCATGTTTATAGTGATGTTCATGCTTCCAGGGGCTCGGGAAGTGAATGAAATACTATTTGGAGGCATTTAATGTTCAATCAAAAACAGCTCATTTTTGACAAAAGAGATAACACCCCCCCATTACGTCATGCTTCAGAAATGTGGAAAATGGTCCGTTTTAAAATGTTTTATTTTTGAATGTCAGTTCACATTTGTAGGTGGATCATCAGTGTTGGAGCTAAAATTAGCATGTTTAAAGTGATTTTCATGCTTCCAGGGGCCCTAAACACAAGATTTATGGAATGGTTAAAAGTGCATGAAAATGGCCATTTACTCACTCTGAGTTCTCAAAAAGGGTTTCTTCACCCCGGGAAGTTAATTAAATACCATTTGGAGGCATTTAATGTTCGAGCAAAAACGGCTGATTTTCGACAAAAGAGATAACACCCCCCCATTACGTCATGCTTCAGAAATGTGGAAAATGGTCCGTTTTCAAATGTTTTATTTTTGAACGTCAGTTCACATTTGTAGGTGGATCATCAGTGTTAGAGTTAAAATTAGCATGTTTAAAGTGATTTTCATGCTTCAAGGGGCTCGGGAAGTGAATTAAATACTATTTGGAGGCATTTAATGTTCAAGCAAAAACAGCTGATTTTTGACAAAAGAGATAACACCCCCCCATTACGTCATGCTTCAGAAATGTGGAAAATGGTCCGTTTTCAAATGTTTTATTTTTGAACGTCAGTTCACATTTGTAGGTGGATCATCAGTGTTAGAGCTAAAATTAGCATGTTTAAAGTGATTTTCATGCTTCCAGGGGCTCGGGAAGTGAATTAAATACTATTTGGAGGCATTTAATGTTCAATCAAAAACAGCTGATTTTTGACAAAAGAGATAACACCCCCCCATTACGTCATGCTTCGGAAATGTGGAAAATGGTCCGTTTTCAAATGTTTTATTTTTGAACGTCAGTTCACATTTGTAGGTGGATCATCAGTGTTGGAGCTAAAATTAGCATGTTTAAAGTGATTTTCATGCTTCCAGGGGCCCTAAACACAAGATTTATGGAATGGTTAAAAGTGCATGAAAATGGCCAATTTATTAACTCTGAGTTCTCAAAAAGTGTTTCTTCACCCCGGGAAGTTAATTAAATACCATTTGGAGGCATTTAATGTTCGAGCAGAAACGGCTAATTTTCGACAAAAGAGATAACACCCCCCCATTACGTCATGCTTCAGAAATGTGGAAAATGGTCCGTTTTCAAATGTTTTATTTTTGAACGTCAGTTCACATTTGTAGGTGGATCATCAGTGTTAGAGCTAAAATTAGCATGTTTAAAGTGATTTTCATGCTTCCAGGGGCTCGGGAAGTGAATTAAATACTATTTGGAGGCATTTAATGTTCAATCAAAAACAGCTGATTTTTGACAAAAGAGATAACACCCCCCCATTACGTCATGCTTCGGAAATGTGGAAAATGGTCCGTTTTCAAATGTTTTATTTTTGAACGTCAGTTCACATTTGTAGGTGGATCATCAGTGTTGGAGCTAAAATTAGCATGTTTAAAGTGATTTTCATGCTTCCAGGGGCCCTAAACACAAGATTTATGGAATGGTTAAAAGTGCATGAAAATGGCCAATTTATTAACTCTGAGTTCTCAAAAAGTGTTTCTTCACCCCGGGAAGTTAATTAAATACCATTTGGAGGCATTTAATGTTCGAGCAGAAACGGCTGATTTTCGACAAAAGAGATAACACCCCCCCCCATTAAGTCATGCTTCAGAAATGTGGAAAATGGTCCGTTTTCAAATGTTTTATTTTGGAACGTCAGTTCACATTTGTAGGTGGATCATCAGTGTTAGAGCTAAAATTAGCATGTTTATAGTGATGTTCATGCTTCCAGGGGCTCGGGAAGTGAATTAAATACTATTTGGAGGCATTTAATGTTCAATCAAAAACAGCTCATTTTTGACAAAAGAGATAACACCCCCCCATTACGTCATGCTTCAGAAATGTGGAAAATGGTCCGTTTTAAAATGTTTTATTTTTGAATGTCAGTTCACATTTGTAGGTGGATCATCAGTGTTGGAGCTAAAATTAGCATGTTTAAAGTGATTTTCATGCTTCCAGGGGCCCTAAACACAAGATTTATGGAATGGTTAAAAGTGCATGAAAATGGCCATTTACTCACTCTGAGTTCTCAAAAAGGGTTTCTTCACCCCGGGAAGTTAATTAAATACCATTTGGAGGCATTTAATGTTCGAGCAAAAACGGCTGATTTTCGACAAAAGAGATAACACCCCCCCCATTACGTCATGCTTCAGAAATGTGGAAAATGGTCCGTTTTCAAATGTTTTATTTTTGAACGTCAGTTCACATTTGTAGGTGGATCATCAGTGTTAGAGTTAAAATTAGCATGTTTAAAGTGATTTTCATGCTTCAAGGGGCTCGGGAAGTGAATTAAATACTATTTGGAGGCATTTAATGTTCAAGCAAAAACAGCTGATTTTTGACAAAAGAGATAACACCCCCCCATTACGTCATGCTTCGGAAATGTGGAAAATGGTCCGTTTTCAAATGTTTTATTTTTGAACGTCAGTTCACATTTGTAGGTGGATCATCAGTGTTGGAGCTAAAATTAGCATGTTTAAAGTGATTTTCATGCTTCCAGGGGCCCTAAACACAAGATTTATGGAATGGTTAAAAGTGCATGAAAATGGCCAATTTATTAACTCTGAGTTCTCAAAAAGGGTTTCTTCACCCCGGGAAGTTAATTAAATACCATTTGGAGGCATTTAATGTTCGAGCAAAAATGGCTGATTTTCGACAAAAGAGATAACACCCCCCCATTACGTCATGCTTGAGAAATGTGGAAAATGGTCCGTTTTCAAATGTTTTATTTTTGAACGTCAGTTCACATTTGTAGGTGGATCATCAGTGTTAGAGCTAAAATTAGCATGTTTAAAGTGATTTTCATGCTTCCAGGGGCTCGGGAAGTGAATTAAATACTATTTGGAGGCATTTAATGTTCAAGCAAAAACAGCTGATTTTTGACAAAAGAGATAACACCCCCCCCATTACGTCATGCTTCAGAAATGTGGAAAATGGTCCTTTTCAAATGTTTTATTTTTGAACGTCAGTTCACATTTGTAGGTGGATCATCAGTGTTAGAGCTAAAATTAGCATGTTTAAAGTGATTTTCATGCTTCCAGGGGCCCTAAACACAAGATTTATGGAATGGTTAAAAGTGCATGAAAATGGCCAATTTACTCACTCTGAGTTCTCAAAAAGGGTTTCTTCACCCCGGGAAGTTAATTAAATACAATTTGGAGAGATTTAATGTTCGAGCAAAAACGGCTGATTTTCGACAAAAGAGATAACACCCCCCCATTACGTCATGCTTCAGAAATGTGGAAAATGGTCCGTTTTCAAATGTTTTATTTTTCAACGTCAGTTCACATTTGTAGGTGGATGATAAGTGTTAGAGCTAAAATTAGCATGTTTAAAGTGATTTTCATTCTTCCAGGGGCCCTAAACACAAGATTTATGGAATGGTTAAAAGTGCATGAAAATGGCCAATTTACTCACTCTGAGTTCTCAAAAAGGGTTTCTTCACCCCGGGAAGTTAATTAAATACCATTTGGAGGCATTTAATGTTCGAGCAAAAACGGCTGATTTTCGACAAAAGAGATAACACCCCCCCATTACGTCATGCCTCAGAAATGTGGAAAATGGTCCGTTTTCAAATGTTTTATTTTTGAACATCAGTTCACATTTGTAGGTGGATCATCAGTGTTAGAGCTAAAATTAGCATGTTTAAAGTGATTTTCATGCTTCCAGGGGCTCGGGAAGTGAATTAAATACTATTTGGAGGCATTTAATGTTCAAGCAAAAACAGCTGATTTTTGACAAAAGAGATAACACCCCCCCATTACGTCATGCTTCAGAAATGTGGAAAATGGTCCGTTTTCAAATGTTTTATTTTTGAACGTCAGTTCACATTTGTAGGTGGATCATCAGTGTTAGAGCTAAAATTAGCATGTTTAAAGTGATTTTCATGCTTCCAGGGGCCCTAAACACAAGATTTATGGAATGGTTAAAAGTGCATGAAAATGGCCAATTTACTCACTCTGAGTTCTCAAAAAGGGTTTCTTCACCCCGGGAAGTTAATTAAATACCATTTGGAGGCATTTAATGTTCGAGCAAAAACGGCAGATTTTCGACAAAAGAGATAACACCCCCCCATTACGTCATGCTTCAGAAATGTGGAAAATGGTCCGTTTTCAAATGTTTTATTTTTGAACGTCAGTTCACATTTGTAGGTGGATCATCAGTGTTAGAGCTAAAATTAGCATGTTTAAAGTGATTTTCATGCTTCAAGGGGCTCGGGAAGTGAATTAAATACTATTTGGAGGCATTTAATGTTCAAGCAAAAACAGCTGATTTTTGACAAAAGAGATAACACCCCCCCATTACGTCATGCTTCAGAAATGTGGAAAATGGTCCGTTTTCAAATGTTTTATTTTTGAACGTCAGTTCACATTTGTAGGTGGATCATCAGTGTTAGAGCTAAAATTAGCATGTTTAAAGTGATTTTCATGCTTCCAGGGGCCCTAAACACAAGATTTATGGAATGGTTAAAAGTGCATGAAAATGGCCAATTTACTCACTCTGAGTTCTCAAAAAGGGTTTCTTCACCCCGGGAAGTTAATTAAATACCATTTGGAGGCATTTAATGTTCGAGCAAAAACGGCTGATTTTCGACAAAAGAGATAACACCCCCCCATTACGTCATGCTTCAGAAATGTGGAAAATGGTCCGTTTTCAAATTTTTATTTTTGAACATCAGTTCACATTTGTAGGTGGATCATCAGTGTTAGAGCTAAAATTAGCATGTTTAAAGTGATTTTCATGCTTCCAGGGGCTCGGGAAGTGAATTAAATACTATTTGGAGGCATTTAATGTTCAATCAAAAACAGCTGATTTTTGACAAAAGAGATAACACCCCCCCTTTACGTCATGCTTCAGAAATGTGGAAAATGGTCCGTTTTCAAATGTTTTATTTTTGAACGTCAGTTCACATTTGTAGGTGCATCATCAGTGTTAGAGCTAAAATTAGCATGTTTAAAGTGATTTTCATGCTTCCAGGGGCCCTAAACACAAGATTTATGGAATGGTTAAAAGTGCATGAAAATGGCCAATTTACTCACTCTGAGTTCTCAAAAAGGGTTTCTTCACCCCGGGAAGTTAATTAAATACCATTTGGAGGCATTTAATGTTCGAGCAAAAATGGCTGATTTTCGACAAAAGAGATAACACCCCCCCATTACGTCATGCTTCAGAAATGTAGAAAATGGTCCGTTTTCAAATGTTTTATTTTTGAACGTCAGTTCACATTTGTAGGTGGATCATCAGTGTTGGAGCTAAAATTAGCATGTTTAAAGTGATTTTCATGCTTCCAGGGGCCCTAAACACAAGATTTATGGAATGGTTAAAAGTGCATGAAAATGGCCAATTTATTAACTCTGAGTTCTCAAAAAGGGTTTCTTCACCCCGGGAAGTTAATTAAATACCATTTGGAGGCATTTAATGTTCGAGCAAAAACGGCTGATTTTCGACAAAAGAGATAACACCCCCCCATTACGTCATGCTTGAGAAATGTGGAAAATGGTCCGTTTTCAAATGTTTTATTTTTGAACGTCAGTTCACATTTGTAGGTGGATCATCAGTGTTAGAGCTAAAATTAGCATGTTTAAAGTGATTTTCATGCTTCCAGGGGCTCGGGAAGTGAATTAAATACTATTTGGAGGCATTTAATGTTCAAGCAAAAACAGCTGATTTTTGACAAAAGAGATAACACCCCCCCCATTACGTCATGCTTCAGAAATGTGGAAAATGGTCCTTTTCAAATGTTTTATTTTTGAACGTCAGTTCACATTTGTAGGTGGATCATCAGTGTTAGAGCTAAAATTAGCATGTTTAAAGTGATTTTCATGCTTCCAGGGGCCCTAAACACAAGATTTATGGAATGGTTAAAAGTGCATGAAAATGGCCAATTTACTCACTCTGAGTTCTCAAAAAGGGTTTCTTCACCCCGGGAAGTTAATTAAATACAATTTGGAGGGATTTAATGTTCGAGCAAAAACGGCTGATTTTCGACAAAAGAGATAACACCCCCCCATTACGTCATGCTTCAGAAATGTGGAAAATGGTCCGTTTTCAAATGTTTTATTTTTGAACGTCAGTTCACATTTGTAGGTGGATGATAAGTGTTAGAGCTAAAATTAGCATGTTTAAAGTGATTTTCATTCTTCCAGGGGCCCTAAACACAAGATTTATGGAATGGTTAAAAGTGCATGAAAATGGCCAATTTACTCACTCTGAGTTCTCAAAAAGGGTTTCTTCACCCCGGGAAGTTAATTAAATACCATTTGGAGGCATTTAATGTTCGAGCAAAAACGGCTGATTTTCGACAAAAGAGATAACACCCCCCCATTACGTCATGCTTCAGAAATGTGGAAAATGGTCCGTTTTCAAATGTTTTATTTTTGAACATCAGTTCACATTTGTAGGTGGATCATCAGTGTTAGAGCTAAAATTAGCATGTTTAAAGTGATTTTCATGCTTCCAGGGGCTCGGGAAGTGAATTAAATACTATTTGGAGGCATTTAATGTTCAAGCAAAAACAGCTGATTTTTGACAAAAGAGATAACACCCCCCCATTACGTCATGCTTCAGAAATGTGGAAAATGGTCCGTTTTCAAATGTTTTATTTTTGAACGTCAGTTCACATTTGTAGGTGGATCATCAGTGTTAGAGCTAAAATTAGCATGTTTAAAGTGAATTTCATGCTTCCAGGGGCCCTAAACACAAGATTTATGGAATGGTTAAAAGTGCATGAAAATGGCCAATTTACTCACTCTGAGTTCTCAAAAAGGGTTTCTTCACCCCGGGAAGTTAATTAAATACCATTTGGAGGCATTTAATGTTCGAGCAAAAACGGCAGATTTTCGACAAAAGAGATAACACCCCCCATTACGTCATGCTTCAGAAATGTGGAAAATGGTCCGTTTTCAAATGTTTTATTTTTGAACGTCAGTTCACATTTGTAGGTGGATCATCAGTGTTAGAGCTAAAATTAGCATGTTTAAAGTGATTTTCATGCTTCAAGGGGCTTGGGAAGTGAATTAAATACTATTTGGAGGCATTTAATGTTCAAGCAAAAACAGCTGATTTTTGACAAAAGAGATAACACCCCCCCATTACGTCATGCTTCAGAAATGTGGAAAATGGTCCGTTTTCAAATGTTTTATTTTTGAACGTCAGTTCACATTTGTAGGTGGATCATCAGTGTTAGAGCTAAAATTAGCATGTTTAAAGTGATTTTCATGCTTCCAGGGGCCCTAAACACAAGATTTATGGAATGGTTAAAAGTGCATGAAAATGGCCAATTTACTCACTCTGAGTTCTCAAAAAGGGTTTCTTCACCCCGGGAAGTTAATTAAATACCATTTGGAGGCATTTAATGTTCGAGCAAAAACGGCTGATTTTCGACAAAAGAGATAACACCCCCCCATTACGTCATGCTTCAGAAATGTGGAAAATGGTCCGTTTTCAAATGTTTTATTTTTGAACATCAGTTCACATTTGTAGGTGGATCATCAGTGTTAGAGCTAAAATTAGCATGTTTAAAGTGATTTTCATGCTTCCAGGGGCTCGGGAAGTGAATTAAATACTATTTGGAGGCATTTAATGTTCAAGCAAAAACAGCTGATTTTTGACAAAAGAGATAACACCCCCCCAGTACGTCATGCTTCAGAAATGTGGAAAATGGTCCGTTTTCAAATGTTTTATTTTTGAACGTCAGTTCACATTTGTAGGTGGATCATCAGTGTTAGAGCTAAAATTAGCATGTTTAAAGTGATTTTCATGCTTCCAGGGGCCCTAAACACAAGATTTATGGAATGGTTAAAAGTGCATGAAAATGGCCAATTTACTCACTCTGAGTTCTCAAAAAGGGTTTCTTCACCCCGGGAAGTTAATTAAATACCATTTGGAGGCATTTAATGTTCGAGCAAAAACGGCTGATTTTCGACAAAAGAGATAACACCCCCCCATTACGTCATGCTTCAGAAATGTGGAAAATGGTCCGTTTTCAAATGTTTTATTTTTGAACGTCAGTTCACATTTGTAGGTGGATCATCAGTGTTAGAGCTAAAATTAGCATGTTTAAAGTGATTTTCATGCTTCAAGGGGCTTGGGAAGTGAATTAAATACTATTTGGAGGCATTTAATGTTCAAGCAAAAACAGCTGATTTTTGACAAAAGAGATAACACCCCCCCATTACGTCATGCTTCAGAAATGTGGAAAATGGTCCGTTTTCAAATGTTTTATTTTTGAACGTCAGTTCACATTTGTAGGTGGATCATCAGTGTTAGAGCTAAAATTAGCATGTTTAAAGTGATTTTCATGCTTCCAGGGGCCCTAAACACAAGATTTATGGAATGGTTAAAAGTGCATGAAAATGGCCAATTTACTCACTCTGAGTTCTCAAAAAGGGTTTCTTCACCCCGGGAAGTTAATTAAATACCATTTGGAGGCATTTAATGTTCGAGCAAAAACGGCTGATTTTCGACAAAAGAGATAACACCCCCCCATTACGTCATGCTTCAGAAATGGGGAAAATGGTCCGTTTTCAAATTTTTCTTTTTGAACATCAGTTCACATTTGTAGGTGGATCATCAGTGTTAGAGCTAAAATTAGCATGTTTAAAGTGATTTTCATGCTTCCAGGGGCTCGGGAAGTGAATTAAATACTATTTGGAGGCATTTAATGTTCAATCAAAAACAGCTGATTTTTGACAAAAGAGATAACACCCCCCCATTACGTCATGCTTCAGAAATGTGGAAAATGGTCCGTTTTCAAATGTTTTATTTTTGAACGTCAGTTCACATTTGTAGGTGCATCATCAGTGTTAGAGCTAAAATTAGCATGTTTAAAGTGATTTTCATGCTTCCAGGGGCCCTAAACACAAGATTTATGGAATGGTTAAAAGTGCATGAAAATGGCCAATTTACTCACTCTGAGTTCTCAAAAAGGGTTTCTTCACCCCGGGAAGTTAATTAAATACCATTTGGAGGCATTTAATGTTCGAGCAAAAATGGCTGATTTTCGACAAAAGAGATAACACCCCCCCATTACGTCATGCTTCAGAAATGTAGAAAATGGTCCGTTTTCAAATGTTTTATTTTTGAACGTCAGTTCACATTTGTAGGTGGATCATCAGTGTTAGAGCTAAAATTAGTATGTTTAAAGTGATTTTCATGCTTCCAGGGGCTCGGGAAGTGAATTAAATACTATTTGGAGGCATTTAATGTTCAAGCAAAAACAGCTGATTTTTGACAAAAGAGATAACACCCCCCCATTACGTCATGCTTTCGAAATGTGGAAAATGGTCCGTTTTAAAATGTTTTATTTTTGAACGTCAGTTCACATTTGTAGGTGGATCATCAGTGTTGGAGCTAAAATTAGCATGTTTAAAGTGATTTTCATGCTTCCAGGGGCCCTAAACACAAGATTTATGGAATGGTTAAAAGTGCATGAAAATGGCCAATTTATTAACTCTGAGTTCTCAAAAAGGGTTTCTTCACCCCAGGAAGTTAATTAAATACCATTTGGAGGCATTTAATGTTCGAGCAAAAACGGCTGATTTTCGACAAAAGAGATAACACCCCCCCATTACGTCATGCTTGAGAAATGTGGAAAATGGTCCGTTTTCAAATGTTTTATTTTTGAACGTCAGTTCACATTTGTAGGTGGATCATCAGTGTTAGAGCTAAAATTAGCATGTTTAAAGTGATTTTCATGCTTCCAGGGGCTCGGGAAGTGAATTAAATACTATTTGGAGGCATTTAATGTTCAAGCAAAAACAGCTGATTTTTGACAAAAGAGATAACACTCCCCCCATTACGTCATGCTTCAGAAATGTGGAAAATGGTCCGTTTTCAAATGTTTTATTTTTGAACGTCAGTTCACATTTGTAGGTGGATCATCAGTGTTAGAGCTAAAATTAGCATGTTTAAAGTGATTTTCATGCTTTCAGGGGCCCTAAACACAAGATTTATGGAATGGTTAAAAGTGCATGAAAATGGCCAATTTACTCACTCTGAGTTCTCAAAAAGGGTTTCTTCACCCCGGGAAGTTAATTAAATACAATTTGGAGGCATTTAATGTTCGAGCAAAAACGGCTGATTTTCGACAAAAGAGATAACACCCCCCCATTACGTCATGCTTCAGAAATGTGGAAAATGGTCCGTTTTCAAATGTTTTATTTTTGAAGGTCAGTTCACATTTGTAGGTGGATCATCAGTGTTAGAGCTAAAATTAGCATGTTTAAAGTGATTTTCATGCTTCCAGGGGCTCGGGAAGTGAATTAAATACTATTTGGAGGCATTTAATGTTCAATCAAAAACAGCTGATTTTTGACAAAAGAGATAACACCCCCCCATTACGTCATGCTTCAGAAATGTGGAAAATGGTCCGTTTTCAAATGTTTTATTTTTGAACGTCAGTTCACATTTGTAGGTGGATGATAAGTGTTAGAGCTAAAATTAGCATGTTTAAAGTGATTTTCATTCTTCCAGGGGCCCTAAACACAAGATTTATGGAATGGTTAAAAGTGCATGAAAATGGCCAATTTACTCTCTCTGAGTTCTCAAAAAGGGTTTCTTCACCCCGGGAAGTTAATTAAATACCATTTGGAGGCATTTAATGTTCGAGCAAAAACGGCTGATTTTCGACAAAAGAGATAACACCCCCCCATTACGTCATGCTTCAGAAATGTGGAAAATGGTCCGTTTTCCAATGTTTTATTTTTGAACATCAGTTCACATTTGTAGGTGGATCATCAGTGTTAGAGCTAAAATTAGCATGTTTAAAGTGATTTTCATGCTTCCAGGGGCTCGGGAAGTGAATTAAATACTATTTGGAGGCATTTAATGTTCAATCAAAAACAGCTGATTTTTGACAAAAGAGATAACACCCCCCCATTACGTCATGCTTCAGAAATGTGGAAAATGGTCCGTTTTCAAATGTTTTATTTTTGAACGTCAGTTCACATTTGTAGGTGGATCATCAGTGTTAGAGCTAAAATTAGCATGTTTAAAGTGATTTTCATGCTTCCAGGGGCCCTAAACACAAGATTTATGGAATGGTTAAAAGTGCATGAAAATGGCCAATTTACTCACTCTGAGTTCCCAAAAAGGGTTTCTTCACCCCGGGAAGTTAATTAAATACCATTTGGAGGCATTTAATGTTCGAGCAAAAACGGCTGATTTTCGACAAAAGAGATAACACCCCCCCATTACGTCATGCTTCAGAAATGTGGAAAATGGTCCGTTTTCAAATGTTTTATTTTTGAACGTCAGTTCACATTTGCAGGTGGATCATCAGTGTTAGAGCTAAAATTAGCATGTTTAAAGTGATTTTCATGCTTCCAGGGGCTCGGGAAGTGAATTAAATACTATTTGGAGGCATTTAATGTTCAAGCAAAAACAGCTGATTTTTGACAAAAGAGATAACACCCCCCCATTACGTCATGCTTCAGAAATGTGGAAAATGGCCCGTTTTCAAATGTTTTATTTTTGAACGTCAGTTCACATTTGTAGGTGGATCATCAGTGTTAGAGCTAAAATTAGCATGTTTAAAGTGATTTTCATGCTTCCAGGGGCCCTAAACACAACATTTATGGAATGGTTAAAAGTGAATGAAAATGGCCAATTTACTCACTCTGAGTTCTCAAAAAGGGTTTCTTCACCCCGGGAAGTTAATTAAATACCATTTGGAGGCATTTAATGTTCGAGCAAAAACGGCTGATTTTCGACAAAAGAGATAACACCCCCCCATTACGTCATGCTTCAGAAATGTGGAAAATGGTCCGTTTTCAAATGTTTTATTTTTGAACGTCAGTTCACATTTGTAGGTGGATCATCAGTGTTAGAGCTAAAATTAGCATGTTTAAAGTGATTTTCATGCTTCCAGGGGCTCGGGAAGTGAATTAAATACTATTTGGAGGCATTTATTGTTCAATCAAAAACAGCTGATTTTTGACAAAAGAGATAACACCCCCCCATTACGTCATGCTTCAGAAATGTGGAAAATGGTCCGTTTTCAAATGTTTTATTTTTGAAAGTCAGTTCACATTTGTAGGTGGATCATCAGTGTTAGAGCTAAAATTAGCATGTTTAAAGTGATTTTCATGCTTCAAGGGGCTCGGGAAGTGAATTAAATACTATTTGGAGGCATTTAATGTTCAAGCAAAAACAGCTGATTTTTGACAAAAGAGATAACACCCCCCCATTACGTCATGCTTCAGAAATGTGGAAAATGGTCCGTTTTCAAATGTTTTATTTTTGAACGTCAGTTCACATTTGTAGGTGGATCATCAGTGTTAGAGCTAAAATTAGCATGTTTAAAGTGATTTTCATGCTTCCAGGGGCCCTAAACACAACATTTATGGAATGGTTAAAAGTGCATGAAAATGGCCAATTTACTCACTCTGAGTTCTCAAAAAGGGTTTCTTCACCCCGGGAAGTTAATTAAATACCATTTGGAGGCATTTAATGTTCGAGCAAAAACGGCTGATTTTCGACAAAAGAGATAACACCCCCCCATTACGTCATGCTTCAGAAATGTGGAAAATGGTCCGTTTTCAAATGTTTTATTTTTGAACGTCAGTTCACATTTGTAGGTGCATCATCAGTGTTAGAGCTAAAATTAGCATGTTTAAAGTGATTTTCATGCTTCCAGGGGCCCTAAACACAAGATTTATGGAATGGTTAAAAGTGCATGAAAATGGCCAATTTACTCACTCTGAGTTCTCAAAAAGGGTTTCTTCACCCCGGGAAGTTAATTAAATACCATTTGGAGGCATTTAATGTTCGAGCAAAAACGGCTGATTTTCGACAAAAGAGATAACACCCCCCCATTACGTCATGCTTCAGAAATGTGGAAAATGGTCCGTTTTCAAATGTTTTATTTTTGAACGTCAGTTCACATTTGTAGGTGGATCATCAGTGTTAGAGCTAAAATTAGCATGTTTAAAGTGATTTTCATGCTTCCAGGGGCTCGGGAAGTGAATTAAATACTATTTGGAGGCATTTAATGTTCAAGCAAAAACAGCTGATTTTTGACAAAAGAGATAACACCCCCCCATTACGTCATGCTTTAGAAATGTGGAAAATGGTCCGTTTTAAAATGTTTTATTTTTGAACGTCAGTTCACATTTGTAGGTGGATCATCAGTGTTGGAGCTAAAATTAGCATGTTTAAAGTGATTTTCATGCTTCCAGGGGCCCTAAACACAAGATTTATGGAATGGTTAAAAGTGCATGAAAATGGCCAATTTATTAACTCTGAGTTCTCAAAAAGGGTTTCTTCACCCCGGGAAGTTAATTAAATACCATTTGGAGGCATTTAATGTTCGAGCAAAAACGGCTGATTTTCGACAAAAGAGATAACACCCCCCATTACGTCATGCTTGAGAAATGTGGAAAATGGTCCGTTTTCAAATGTTTTATTTTTGAACGTCAGTTCACATTTGTAGGTGGATCATCAGTGTTAGAGCTAAAATTAGCATGTTTAAAGTGGTTTTCATGCTTCCAGGGGCTCGGGAAGTGAATTAAATACTATTTGGAGGCATTTAATGTTCAATCAAAAACAGCTGATTTTTGACAAAAGAGATAACACCCCCCCATTACGTCATGCTTCAGAAATGTGGAAAATGGTCCGTTTTCAAATGTTTTATTTTTGAACGTCAGTTCACATTTGTAGGTGGATCATCAGTGTTAGAGCTAAAATTAGCATGTTTAAAGTGATTTTCATGCTTCCAGGGGCCCTAAACACAAGATTTATGGAATGGTTAAAAGTGCATGAAAATGGCCAATTTACTCACTCTGAGTTCCCAAAAAGGGTTTCTTCACCCCGGGAAGTTAATTAAATACCATTTGGAGGCATTTAATGTTCGAGCAAAAACGGCTGATTTTCGACAAAAGAGATAACACCCCCCCATTACGTCATGCTTCAGAAATGTGGAAAATGGTCCGTTTTCAAATGTTTTATTTTTGAACGTCAGTTCACATTTGCAGGTGGATCATCAGTGTTAGAGCTAAAATTAGCATGTTTAAAGTGATTTTCATGCTTCCAGGGGCTCGGGAAGTGAATTAAATACTATTTGGAGGCATTTAATGTTCAAGCAAAAACAGCTGATTTTTGACAAAAGAGATAACACCCCCCCATTACGTCATGCTTCAGAAATGTGGAAAATGGTCCGTTTTCAAATGTTTTATTTTTGAACGTCAGTTCACATTTGTAGGTGGATCATCAGTGTTAGAGCTAAAATTAGCATGTTTAAAGTGATTTTCATGCTTCCAGGGGCCCTAAACACAACATTTATGGAATGGTTAAAAGTGAATGAAAATGGCCAATTTACTCACTCTGAGTTCTCAAAAAGGGTTTCTTCACCCCGGGAAGTTAATTAAATACCATTTGGAGGCATTTAATGTTCGAGCAAAAACGGCTGATTTTCGACAAAAGAGATAACACCCCCCCATTACGTCATGCTTCAGAAATGTGGAAAATGGTCCGTTTTCAAATGTTTTATTTTTGAACGTCAGTTCACATTTGTAGGTGGATCATCAGTGTTAGAGCTAAAATTAGCATGTTTAAAGTGATTTTCATGCTTCCAGGGGCTCGGGAAGTGAATTAAATACTATTTGGAGGCATTTATTGTTCAATCAAAAACAGCTGATTTTTGACAAAAGAGATAACACCCCCCCATTACGTCATGCTTCAGAAATGTGGAAAATGGTCCGTTTTCAAATGTTTTATTTTTGAAAGTCAGTTCACATTTGTAGGTGGATCATCAGTGTTAGAGCTAAAATTAGCATGTTTAAAGTGATTTTCATGCTTCAAGGGGCTCGGGAAGTGAATTAAATACTATTTGGAGGCATTTAATGTTCAAGCAAAAACAGCTGATTTTTGACAAAAGAGATAACACCCCCCCATTACGTCATGCTTCAGAAATGTGGAAAATGGTCCGTTTTCAAATGTTTTATTTTTGAACGTCAGTTCACATTTGTAGGTGGATCATCAGTGTTAGAGCTAAAATTAGCATGTTTAAAGTGATTTTCATGCTTCCAGGGGCCCTAAACACAACATTTATGGAATGGTTAAAAGTGCATGAAAATGGCCAATTTACTCACTCTGAGTTCTCAAAAAGGGTTTCTTCACCCCGGGAAGTTAATTAAATACCATTTGGAGGCATTTAATGTTCGAGCAAAAACGGCTGATTTTCGACAAAAGAGATAACACCCCCCCATTACGTCATGCTTCAGAAATGTGGAAAATGGTCCGTTTTCAAATGTTTTATTTTTGAACGTCAGTTCACATTTGTAGGTGCATCATCAGTGTTAGAGCTAAAATTAGCATGTTTAAAGTGATTTTCATGCTTCCAGGGGCCCTAAACACAAGATTTATGGAATGGTTAAAAGTGCATGAAAATGGCCAATTTACTCACTCTGAGTTCTCAAAAAGGGTTTCTTCACCCCGGGAAGTTAATTAAATACCATTTGGAGGCATTTAATGTTCGAGCAAAAACGGCTGATTTTCGACAAAAGAGATAACACCCCCCCATTACGTCATGCTTCAGAAATGTGGAAAATGGTCCGTTTTCAAATGTTTTATTTTTGAACGTCAGTTCACATTTGTAGGTGGATCATCAGTGTTAGAGCTAAAATTAGCATGTTTAAAGTGATTTTCATGCTTCCAGGGGCTCGGGAAGTGAATTAAATACTATTTGGAGGCATTTAATGTTCAAGCAAAAACAACTGATTTTTGACAAAAGAGATAACACCCCCCCATTACGTCATGCTTTAGAAATGTGGAAAATGGTCCGTTTTAAAATGTTTTATTTTTGAACGTCAGTTCACATTTGTAGGTGGATCATCAGTGTTGGAGCTAAAATTAGCATGTTTAAAGTGATTTTCATGCTTCCAGGGGCCCTAAACACAAGATTTATGGAATGGTTAAAAGTGCATGAAAATGGCCAATTTATTAACTCTGAGTTCTCAAAAAGGGTTTCTTCACCCCGGGAAGTTAATTAAATACCATTTGGAGGCATTTAATGTTCGAGCAAAAACGGCTGATTTTCGACAAAAGAGATAACACCCCCCATTACGTCATGCTTGAGAAATGTGGAAAATGGTCCGTTTTCAAATGTTTTATTTTTGAACGTCAGTTCACATTTGTAGGTGGATCATCAGTGTTAGAGCTAAAATTAGCA
This sequence comes from Lissotriton vulgaris, assembly GCF_964263255.1. Taxonomy (NCBI): domain Eukaryota; kingdom Metazoa; phylum Chordata; class Amphibia; order Caudata; family Salamandridae; genus Lissotriton; species Lissotriton vulgaris. The sequence goes on from NW_028246385.1 coordinate 1,639,932, forward strand.
TGTTTAAAGTGGTTTTCATGCTTCCAGGGGCTCGGGAAGTGAATTAAATACTATTTGGAGGCATTTAATGTTCAATCAAAAACAGCTGATTTTTGACAAAAGAGATAACACCCCCACATTACGTCATGCTTCAGAAATGTGGAAAATGGTCCGTTTTCAAATGTTTTATTTTTGAACGTCAGTTCACATTTGTAGGTGGATCATCAGTGTTAGAGCTAAAATTAGCATGTTTAAAGTGATTTTCATGCTTCCAGGGGCCCTAAACACAAGATTTATGGAATGGTTAAAAGTGCATGAAAATGGCCAATTTACTCACTCTGAGTTCCCAAAAAGGGTTTCTTCACCCCGGGAAGTTAATTAAATACCATTTGGAGGCATTTAATGTTCGAGCAAAAACGGCTGATTTTCGACAAAAGAGATAACACCCCCCCATTACGTCATGCTTCAGAAATGTGGAAAATGGTCCGTTTTCAAATGTTTTATTTTTGAACGTCAGTTCACATTTGCAGGTGGATCATCAGTGTTAGAGCTAAAATTAGCATGTTTAAAGTGATTTTCATGCTTCCAGGGGCTCGGGAAGTGAATTAAATACTATTTGGAGGCATTTAATGTTCAAGCAAAAACAGCTGATTTTTGACAAAAGAGATAACACCCCCCCATTACGTCATGCTTTAGAAATGTGGAAAATGGTCCGTTTTCAAATGTTTTATTTTTGAACGTCAGTTCACATTTGTAGGTGGATCATCAGTGTTAGAGCTAAAATTAGCATGTTTAAAGTGATTTTCATGCTTCCAGGGGCCCTAAACACAACATTTATGGAATGGTTAAAAGTGAATGAAAATGGCCAATTTACTCACTCTGAGTTCTCAAAAAGGGTTTCTTCACCCCGGGAAGTTAATTAAATACCATTTGGAGGCATTTAATGTTCGAGCAAAAACGGCTGATTTTCGACAAAAGAGATAACACCCCCCCATTACGTCATGCTTCAGAAATGTGGAAAATGGTCCGTTTTCAAATGTTTTATTTTTGAACGTCAGTTCACATTTGTAGGTGGATCATCAGTGTTAGAGCTAAAATTAGCATGTTTAAAGTGATTTTCATGCTTCCAGGGGCTCGGGAAGTGAATTAAATACTATTTGGAGGCATTTATTGTTCAATCAAAAACAGCTGATTTTTGACAAAAGAGATAACACCCCCCCATTACGTCATGCTTCAGAAATGTGGAAAATGGTCCGTTTTCAAATGTTTTATTTTTGAACGTCAGTTCACATTTGTAGGTGGATCATCAGTGTTAGAGCTAAAATTAGCATGTTTAAAGTGATTTTCATGCTTCAAGGGGCTCGGGAAGTGAATTAAATACTATTTGGAGGCATTTAATGTTCAAGCAAAAACAGCTGATTTTTGACAAAAGAGATAACACCCCCCCATTACGTCATGCTTCAGAAATGTGGAAAATGGTCCGTTTTCAAATGTTTTATTTTTGAACGTCAGTTCACATTTGTAGGTGGATCATCAGTGTTAGAGCTAAAATTAGCATGTTTAAAGTGATTTTCATGCTTCCAGGGGCCCTAAACACAACATTTATGGAATGGTTAAAAGTGCATGAAAATGGCCAATTTACTCACTCTGAGTTCTCAAAAAGGGTTTCTTCACCCCGGGAAGTTAATTAAATACCATTTGGAGGCATTTAATGTTCGAGCAAAAACGGCTGATTTTCGACAAAAGAGATAACACCCCCCCATTACGTCATGCTTCAGAAATGTGGAAAATGGTCCGTTTTCAAATGTTTTATTTTTGAACGTCAGTTCACATTTGTAGGTGCATCATCAGTGTTAGAGCTAAAATTAGCATGTTTAAAGTGATTTTCATGCTTCCAGGGGCCCTAAACACAAGATTTATGGAATGGTTAAAAGTGCATGAAAATGGCCAATTTACTCACTCTGAGTTCTCAAAAAGGGTTTCTTCACCCCGGGAAGTTAATTAAATACCATTTGGAGGCATTTAATGTTCGAGCAAAAACGGCTGATTTTCGACAAAAGAGATAACACCCCCCCATTACGTCATGCTTCAGAAATGTGGAAAATGGTCCGTTTTCAAATGTTTTATTTTTGAACGTCAGTTCACATTTGTAGGTGGATCATCAGTGTTAGAGCTAAAATTAGCATGTTTAAAGTGATTTTCATGCTTCCAGGGGCTCGGGAAGTGAATTAAATACTATTTGGAGGCATTTAATGTTCAAGCAAAAACAGCTGATTTTTGACAAAAGAGATAACACCCCCCCATTACGTCATGCTTTAGAAATGTGGAAAATGGTCCGTTTTAAAATGTTTTATTTTTGAACGTCAGTTCACATTTGTAGGTGGATCATCAGTGTTGGAGCTAAAATTAGCATGTTTAAAGTGATTTTCATGCTTCCAGGGGCCCTAAACACAAGATTTATGGAATGGTTAAAAGTGCATGAAAATGGCCAATTTATTAACTCTGAGTTCTCAAAAAGGGTTTCTTCACCCCGGGAAGTTAATTAAATACCATTTGGAGGCATTTAATGTTCGAGCAAAAACGGCTGATTTTCGACAAAAGAGATAACACCCCCCATTACGTCATGCTTGAGAAATGTGGAAAATGGTCCGTTTTCAAATGTTTTATTTTTGAACGTCAGTTCACATTTGTAGGTGGATCATCAGTGTTAGAGCTAAAATTAGCATGTTTAAAGTGGTTTTCATGCTTCCAGGGGCTCGGGAAGTGAATTAAATACTATTTGGAGGCATTTAATGTTCAAGCAAAAACAGCTGATTTTTGACAAAAGAGATAACACCCCCCCCATTACGTCATGCTTCAGAAATGTGGAAAATGGTCCGTTTTCAAATGTTTTATTTTTGAACGTCAGTTCACATTTGTAGGTGGATCATCAGTGTTAGAGCTAAAATTAGCATGTTTAAAGTGATTTTCATGCTTCCAGGGGCCCTAAACACAAGATTTATGGAATGGTTAAAAGTGCATGAAAATGGCCAATTTACTCACTCTGAGTTCTCAAAAAGGGTTTCTTCACCCCGGGAAGTTAATTAAATACAATTTGGAGGCATTTAATGTTCGAGCAAAAACGGCTGATTTTCGACAAAAGAGATAACACCCCCCCATTACGTCATGCTTCAGAAATGTGGAAAATGGTCCGTTTTCAAATGTTTTATTTTTGAAGGTCAGTTCACATTTGTAGGTGGATCATCAGTGTTAGAGCTAAAATTAGCATGTTTAAAGTGATTTTCATGCTTCCAGGGGCTCGGGAAGTGAATTAAATCCTATTTGGAGGCATTTAATGTTCAATCAAAAACAGCTGATTTTTGACAAAAGAGATAACACCCCCCCATTACGTCATGCTTCAGAAATGTGGAAAATGGTCCGTTTTCAAATGTTTTATTTTTGAACGTCAGTTCACATTTGTAGGTGGATGATAAGTGTTAGAGCTAAAATTAGCATGTTTAAAGTGATTTTCATTCTTCCAGGGGCCCTAAACACAAGATTTATGGAATGGTTAAAAGTGCATGAAAATGGCCAATTTACTCACTCTGAGTTCTCAAAAAGGGTTTCTTCACCCCGGGAAGTTAATTAAATACCATTTGGAGGCATTTAATGTTCGAGCAAAAACGGCTGATTTTCGACAAAAGAGATAACACCCCCCCATTACGTCATGCTTCAGAAATGTGGAAAATGGTCCGTTTTCAAATGTTTTATTTTTGAACATCAGTTCACATTTGTAGGTGGATCATCAGTGTTAGAGCTAAAATTAGCATGTTTAAAGTGATTTTCATGCTTCCAGGGGCTCGGGAAGTGAATTAAATACTATTTGGAGGCATTTAATGTTCAATCAAAAACAGCTGATTTTTGACAAAAGAGATAACACCCCCCCATTACGTCATGCTTCAGAAATGTGGAAAATGGTCCGTTTTCAAATGTTTTATTTTTGAACGTCAGTTCACATTTGTAGGTGGATCATCAGTGTTAGAGCTAAAATTAGCATGTTTAAAGTGATTTTCATGCTTCCAGGGGCCCTAAACACAAGATTTATGGAATGGTTAAAAGTGCATGAAAATGGCCAATTTATTAACTCTGAGTTCTCAAAAAGTGTTTCTTCACCCCGGGAAGTTAATTAAATACCATTTGGAGGCATTTAATGTTCGAGCAGAAACGGCTGATTTTCGACAAAAGAGATAACACCCCCCCCCATTAAGTCATGCTTCAGAAATGTGGAAAATGGTCCGTTTTCAAATGTTTTATTTTGGAACGTCAGTTCACATTTGTAGGTGGATCATCAGTGTTAGAGCTAAAATTAGCATGTTTATAGTGATGTTCATGCTTCCAGGGGCTCGGGAAGTGAATTAAATACTATTTGGAGGCATTTAATGTTCAATCAAAAACAGCTCATTTTTGACAAAAGAGATAACACCCCCCCATTACGTCATGCTTCAGAAATGTGGAAAATGGTCCGTTTTAAAATGTTTTATTTTTGAATGTCAGTTCACATTTGTAGGTGGATCATCAGTGTTGGAGCTAAAATTAGCATGTTTAAAGTGATTTTCATGCTTCCAGGGGCCCTAAACACAAGATTTATGGAATGGTTAAAAGTGCATGAAAATGGCCATTTACTCACTCTGAGTTCTCAAAAAGGGTTTCTTCACCCCGGGAAGTTAATTAAATACCATTTGGAGGCATTTAATGTTCGAGCAAAAACGGCTGATTTTCGACAAAAGAGATAACACCCCCCCCATTACGTCATGCTTCAGAAATGTGGAAAATGGTCCGTTTTCAAATGTTTTATTTTTGAACGTCAGTTCACATTTGTAGGTGGATCATCAGTGTTAGAGTTAAAATTAGCATGTTTAAAGTGATTTTCATGCTTCAAGGGGCTCGGGAAGTGAATTAAATACTATTTGGAGGCATTTAATGTTCAAGCAAAAACAGCTGATTTTTGACAAAAGAGATAACACCCCCCCATTACGTCATGCTTCGGAAATGTGGAAAATGGTCCGTTTTCAAATGTTTTATTTTTGAACGTCAGTTCACATTTGTAGGTGGATCATCAGTGTTGGAGCTAAAATTAGCATGTTTAAAGTGATTTTCATGCTTCCAGGGGCCCTAAACACAAGATTTATGGAATGGTTAAAAGTGCATGAAAATGGCCAATTTATTAACTCTGAGTTCTCAAAAAGGGTTTCTTCACCCCGGGAAGTTAATTAAATACCATTTGGAGGCATTTAATGTTCGAGCAAAAATGGCTGATTTTCGACAAAAGAGATAACACCCCCCCATTACGTCATGCTTGAGAAATGTGGAAAATGGTCCGTTTTCAAATGTTTTATTTTTGAACGTCAGTTCACATTTGTAGGTGGATCATCAGTGTTAGAGCTAAAATTAGCATGTTTAAAGTGATTTTCATGCTTCCAGGGGCTCGGGAAGTGAATTAAATACTATTTGGAGGCATTTAATGTTCAAGCAAAAACAGCTGATTTTTGACAAAAGAGATAACACCCCCCCCCATTACGTCATGCTTCAGAAATGTGGAAAATGGTCCTTTTCAAATGTTTTATTTTTGAACGTCAGTTCACATTTGTAGGTGGATCATCAGTGTTAGAGCTAAAATTAGCATGTTTAAAGTGATTTTCATGCTTCCAGGGGCCCTAAACACAAGATTTATGGAATGGTTAAAAGTGCATGAAAATGGCCAATTTACTCACTCTGAGTTCTCAAAAAGGGTTTCTTCACCCCGGGAAGTTAATTAAATACAATTTGGAGAGATTTAATGTTCGAGCAAAAACGGCTGATTTTCGACAAAAGAGATAACACCCCCCCATTACGTCATGCTTCAGAAATGTGGAAAATGGTCCGTTTTCAAATGTTTTATTTTTCAACGTCAGTTCACATTTGTAGGTGGATGATAAGTGTTAGAGCTAAAATTAGCATGTTTAAAGTGATTTTCATTCTTCCAGGGGCCCTAAACACAAGATTTATGGAATGGTTAAAAGTGCATGAAAATGGCCAATTTACTCACTCTGAGTTCTCAAAAAGGGTTTCTTCACCCCGGGAAGTTAATTAAATACCATTTGGAGGCATTTAATGTTCGAGCAAAAACGGCTGATTTTCGACAAAAGAGATAACACCCCCCCATTACGTCATGCTTCAGAAATGTGGAAAATGGTCCGTTTTCAAATGTTTTATTTTTGAACATCAGTTCACATTTGTAGGTGGATCATCAGTGTTAGAGCTAAAATTAGCATGTTTAAAGTGATTTTCATGCTTCCAGGGGCTCGGGAAGTGAATTAAATACTATTTGGAGGCATTTAATGTTCAAGCAAAAACAGCTGATTTTTGACAAAAGAGATAACACCCCCCCATTACGTCATGCTTCAGAAATGTGGAAAATGGTCCGTTTTCAAATGTTTTATTTTTGAACGTCAGTTCACATTTGTAGGTGGATCATCAGTGTTAGAGCTAAAATTAGCATGTTTAAAGTGATTTTCATGCTTCCAGGGGCCCTAAACACAAGATTTATGGAATGGTTAAAAGTGCATGAAAATGGCCAATTTACTCACTCTGAGTTCTCAAAAAGGGTTTCTTCACCCCGGGAAGTTAATTAAATACCATTTGGAGGCATTTAATGTTCGAGCAAAAACGGCAGATTTTCGACAAAAGAGATAACACCCCCCCATTACGTCATGCTTCAGAAATGTGGAAAATGGTCCGTTTTCAAATGTTTTATTTTTGAACGTCAGTTCACATTTGTAGGTGGATCATCAGTGTTAGAGCTAAAATTAGCATGTTTAAAGTGATTTTCATGCTTCAAGGGGCTCGGGAAGTGAATTAAATACTATTTGGAGGCATTTAATGTTCAAGCAAAAACAGCTGATTTTTGACAAAAGAGATAACACCCCCCCATTACGTCATGCTTCAGAAATGTGGAAAATGGTCCGTTTTCAAATGTTTTATTTTTGAACGTCAGTTCACATTTGTAGGTGGATCATCAGTGTTAGAGCTAAAATTAGCATGTTTAAAGTGATTTTCATGCTTCCAGGGGCCCTAAACACAAGATTTATGGAATGGTTAAAAGTGCATGAAAATGGCCAATTTACTCACTCTGAGTTCTCAAAAAGGGTTTCTTCACCCCGGGAAGTTAATTAAATACCATTTGGAGGCATTTAATGTTCGAGCAAAAACGGCTGATTTTCGACAAAAGAGATAACACCCCCCCATTACGTCATGCTTCAGAAATGTGGAAAATGGTCCGTTTTCAAATTTTTATTTTTGAACATCAGTTCACATTTGTAGGTGGATCATCAGTGTTAGAGCTAAAATTAGCATGTTTAAAGTGATTTTCATGCTTCCAGGGGCTCGGGAAGTGAATTAAATACTATTTGGAGGCATTTAATGTTCAATCAAAAACAGCTGATTTTTGACAAAAGAGATAACACCCCCCCATTACGTCATGCTTCAGAAATGTGGAAAATGGTCCGTTTTCAAATGTTTTATTTTTGAACGTCAGTTCACATTTGTAGGTGCATCATCAGTGTTAGAGCTAAAATTAGCATGTTTAAAGTGATTTTCATGCTTCCAGGGGCCCTAAACACAAGATTTATGGAATGGTTAAAAGTGCATGAAAATGGCCAATTTACTCACTCTGAGTTCTCAAAAAGGGTTTCTTCACCCCGGGAAGTTAATTAAATACCATTTGGAGGCATTTAATGTTCGAGCAAAAATGGCTGATTTTCGACAAAAGAGATAACACCCCCCCATTACGTCATGCTTCAGAAATGTAGAAAATGGTCCGTTTTCAAATGTTTTATTTTTGAACGTCAGTTCACATTTGTAGGTGGATCATCAGTGTTGGAGCTAAAATTAGCATGTTTAAAGTGATTTTCATGCTTCCAGGGGCCCTAAACACAAGATTTATGGAATGGTTAAAAGTGCATGAAAATGGCCAATTTATTAACTCTGAGTTCTCAAAAAGGGTTTCTTCACCCCGGGAAGTTAATTAAATACCATTTGGAGGCATTTAATGTTCGAGCAAAAACGGCTGATTTTCGACAAAAGAGATAACACCCCCCCATTACGTCATGCTTGAGAAATGTGGAAAATGGTCCGTTTTCAAATGTTTTATTTTTGAACGTCAGTTCACATTTGTAGGTGGATCATCAGTGTTAGAGCTAAAATTAGCATGTTTAAAGTGATTTTCATGCTTCCAGGGGCTCGGGAAGTGAATTAAATACTATTTGGAGGCATTTAATGTTCAAGCAAAAACAGCTGATTTTTGACAAAAGAGATAACACCCCCCCCATTACGTCATGCTTCAGAAATGTGGAAAATGGTCCTTTTCAAATGTTTTATTTTTGAACGTCAGTTCACATTTGTAGGTGGATCATCAGTGTTAGAGCTAAAATTAGCATGTTTAAAGTGATTTTCATGCTTCCAGGGGCCCTAAACACAAGATTTATGGAATGGTTAAAAGTGCATGAAAATGGCCAATTTACTCACTCTGAGTTCTCAAAAAGGGTTTCTTCACCCCGGGAAGTTAATTAAATACAATTTGGAGGGATTTAATGTTCGAGCAAAAACGGCTGATTTTCGACAAAAGAGATAACACCCCCCCATTACGTCATGCTTCAGAAATGTGGAAAATGGTCCGTTTTCAAATGTTTTATTTTTGAACGTCAGTTCACATTTGTAGGTGGATGATAAGTGTTAGAGCTAAAATTAGCATGTTTAAAGTGATTTTCATTCTTCCAGGGGCCCTAAACACAAGATTTATGGAATGGTTAAAAGTGCATGAAAATGGCCAATTTACTCACTCTGAGTTCTCAAAAAGGGTTTCTTCACCCCGGGAAGTTAATTAAATACCATTTGGAGGCATTTAATGTTCGAGCAAAAACGGCTGATTTTCGACAAAAGAGATAACACCCCCCCATTACGTCATGCTTCAGAAATGTGGAAAATGGTCCGTTTTCAAATGTTTTATTTTTGAACATCAGTTCACATTTGTAGGTGGATCATCAGTGTTAGAGCTAAAATTAGCATGTTTAAAGTGATTTTCATGCTTCCAGGGGCTCGGGAAGTGAATTAAATACTATTTGGAGGCATTTAATGTTCAAGCAAAAACAGCTGATTTTTGACAAAAGAGATAACACCCCCCCATTACGTCATGCTTCAGAAATGTGGAAAATGGTCCGTTTTCAAATGTTTTATTTTTGAACGTCAGTTCACATTTGTAGGTGGATCATCAGTGTTAGAGCTAAAATTAGCATGTTTAAAGTGATTTTCATGCTTCCAGGGGCCCTAAACACAAGATTTATGGAATGGTTAAAAGTGCATGAAAATGGCCAATTTACTCACTCTGAGTTCTCAAAAAGGGTTTCTTCACCCCGGGAAGTTAATTAAATACCATTTGGAGGCATTTAATGTTCGAGCAAAAACGGCTGATTTTCGACAAAAGAGATAACACCCCCCCATTACGTCATGCTTCAGAAATGTGGAAAATGGTCCGTTTTCAAATGTTTTATTTTTGAACATCAGTTCACATTTGTAGGTGGATCATCAGTGTTAGAGCTAAAATTAGCATGTTTAAAGTGATTTTCATGCTTCCAGGGGCTCGGGAAGTGAATTAAATACTATTTGGAGGCATTTAATGTTCAAGCAAAAACAGCTGATTTTTGACAAAAGAGATAACACCCCCCCATTACGTCATGCTTCAGAAATGTGGAAAATGGTCCGTTTTCAAATGTTTTATTTTTGAACGTCAGTTCACATTTGTAGGTGGATCATCAGTGTTAGAGCTAAAATTAGCATGTTTAAAGTGATTTTCATGCTTCCAGGGGCCCTAAACACAAGATTTATGGAATGGTTAAAAGTGCATGAAAATGGCCAATTTACTCACTCTGAGTTCTCAAAAAGGGTTTCTTCACCCCGGGAAGTTAATTAAATACCATTTGGAGGCATTTAATGTTCGAGCAAAAACGGCTGATTTTCGACAAAAGAGATAACACCCCCCCCATTACGTCATGCTTCAGAAATGTGGAAAATGGTCCGTTTTCAAATTTTTCTTTTTGAACATCAGTTCACATTTGTAGGTGGATCATCAGTGTTAGAGCTAAAATTAGCATGTTTAAAGTGATTTTCATGCTTCCAGGGGCTCGGGAAGTGAATTAAATACTATTTGGAGGCATTTAATGTTCAATCAAAAACAGCTGATTTTTGACAAAAGAGATAACACCCCCCCATTACGTCATGCTTCAGAAATGTGGAAAATGGTCCGTTTTCAAATGTTTTATTTTTGAACGTCAGTTCACATTTGTAGGTGCATCATCAGTGTTAGAGCTAAAATTAGCATGTTTAAAGTGATTTTCATGCTTCCAGGGGCCCTAAACACAAGATTTATGGAATGGTTAAAAGTGCATGAAAATGGCCAATTTACTCACTCTGAGTTCTCAAAAAGGGTTTCTTCACCCCGGGAAGTTAATTAAATACCATTTGGAGGCATTTAATGTTCGAGCAAAAATGGCTGATTTTCGACAAAAGAGATAACACCCCCCCATTACGTCATGCTTCAGAAATGTAGAAAATGGTCCGTTTTCAAATGTTTTATTTTTGAACGTCAGTTCACATTTGTAGGTGGATCATCAGTGTTAGAGCTAAAATTAGTATGTTTAAAGTGATTTTCATGCTTCCAGGGGCTCGGGAAGTGAATTAAATACTATTTGGAGGCATTTAATGTTCAAGCAAAAACAGCTGATTTTTGACAAAAGAGATAACACCCCCCCATTACGTCATGCTTTCGAAATGTGGAAAATGGTCCGTTTTAAAATGTTTTATTTTTGAACGTCAGTTCACATTTGTAGGTGGATCATCAGTGTTGGAGCTAAAATTAGCATGTTTAAAGTGATTTTCATGCTTCCAGGGGCCCTAAACACAAGATTTATGGAATGGTTAAAAGTGCATGAAAATGGCCAATTTATTAACTCTGAGTTCTCAAAAAGGGTTTCTTCACCCCAGGAAGTTAATTAAATACCATTTGGAGGCATTTAATGTTCGAGCAAAAACGGCTGATTTTCGACAAAAGAGATAACACCCCCCCATTACGTCATGCTTGAGAAATGTGGAAAATGGTCCGTTTTCAAATGTTTTATTTTTGAACGTCAGTTCACATTTGTAGGTGGATCATCAGTGTTAGAGCTAAAATTAGCATGTTTAAAGTGATTTTCATGCTTCCAGGGGCTCGGGAAGTGAATTAAATACTATTTGGAGGCATTTAATGTTCAAGCAAAAACAGCTGATTTTTGACAAAAGAGATAACACTCCCCCCATTACGTCATGCTTCAGAAATGTGGAAAATGGTCCGTTTTCAAATGTTTTATTTTTGAACGTCAGTTCACATTTGTAGGTGGATCATCAGTGTTAGAGCTAAAATTAGCATGTTTAAAGTGATTTTCATGCTTTCAGGGGCCCTAAACACAAGATTTATGGAATGGTTAAAAGTGCATGAAAATGGCCAATTTACTCACTCTGAGTTCTCAAAAAGGGTTTCTTCACCCCGGGAAGTTAATTAAATACAATTTGGAGGCATTTAATGTTCGAGCAAAAACGGCTGATTTTCGACAAAAGAGATAACACCCCCCCATTACGTCATGCTTCAGAAATGTGGAAAATGGTCCGTTTTCAAATGTTTTATTTTTGAAGGTCAGTTCACATTTGTAGGTGGATCATCAGTGTTAGAGCTAAAATTAGCATGTTTAAAGTGATTTTCATGCTTCCAGGGGCTCGGGAAGTGAATTAAATACTATTTGGAGGCATTTAATGTTCAATCAAAAACAGCTGATTTTTGACAAAAGAGATAACACCCCCCCATTACGTCATGCTTCAGAAATGTGGAAAATGGTCCGTTTTCAAATGTTTTATTTTTGAACGTCAGTTCACATTTGTAGGTGGATGATAAGTGTTAGAGCTAAAATTAGCATGTTTAAAGTGATTTTCATTCTTCCAGGGGCCCTAAACACAAGATTTATGGAATGGTTAAAAGTGCATGAAAATGGCCAATTTACTCTCTCTGAGTTCTCAAAAAGGGTTTCTTCACCCCGGGAAGTTAATTAAATACCATTTGGAGGCATTTAATGTTCGAGCAAAAACGGCTGATTTTCGACAAAAGAGATAACACCCCCCCATTACGTCATGCTTCAGAAATGTGGAAAATGGTCCGTTTTCCAATGTTTTATTTTTGAACATCAGTTCACATTTGTAGGTGGATCATCAGTGTTAGAGCTAAAATTAGCATGTTTAAAGTGATTTTCATGCTTCCAGGGGCTCGGGAAGTGAATTAAATACTATTTGGAGGCATTTAATGTTCAATCAAAAACAGCTGATTTTTGACAAAAGAGATAACACCCCCCCATTACGTCATGCTTCAGAAATGTGGAAAATGGTCCGTTTTCAAATGTTTTATTTTTGAACGTCAGTTCACATTTGTAGGTGGATCATCAGTGTTAGAGCTAAAATTAGCATGTTTAAAGTGATTTTCATGCTTCCAGGGGCCCTAAACACAAGATTTATGGAATGGTTAAAAGTGCATGAAAATGGCCAATTTACTCACTCTGAGTTCCCAAAAAGGGTTTCTTCACCCCGGGAAGTTAATTAAATACCATTTGGAGGCATTTAATGTTCGAGCAAAAACGGCTGATTTTCGACAAAAGAGATAACACCCCCCCATTACGTCATGCTTCAGAAATGTGGAAAATGGTCCGTTTTCAAATGTTTTATTTTTGAACGTCAGTTCACATTTGCAGGTGGATCATCAGTGTTAGAGCTAAAATTAGCATGTTTAAAGTGATTTTCATGCTTCCAGGGGCTCGGGAAGTGAATTAAATACTATTTGGAGGCATTTAATGTTCAAGCAAAAACAGCTGATTTTTGACAAAAGAGATAACACCCCCCCATTACGTCATGCTTCAGAAATGTGGAAAATGGTCCGTTTTCAAATGTTTTATTTTTGAACGTCAGTTCACATTTGTAGGTGGATCATCAGTGTTAGAGCTAAAATTAGCATGTTTAAAGTGATTTTCATGCTTCCAGGGGCCCTAAACACAACATTTATGGAATGGTTAAAAGTGAATGAAAATGGCCAATTTACTCACTCTGAGTTCTCAAAAAGGGTTTCTTCACCCCGGGAAGTTAATTAAATACCATTTGGAGGCATTTAATGTTCGAGCAAAAACGGCTGATTTTCGACAAAAGAGATAACACCCCCCCATTACGTCATGCTTCAGAAATGTGGAAAATGGTCCGTTTTCAAATGTTTTATTTTTGAACGTCAGTTCACATTTGTAGGTGGATCATCAGTGTTAGAGCTAAAATTAGCATGTTTAAAGTGATTTTCATGCTTCCAGGGGCTCGGGAAGTGAATTAAATACTATTTGGAGGCATTTATTGTTCAATCAAAAACAGCTGATTTTTGACAAAAGAGATAACACCCCCCCATTACGTCATGCTTCAGAAATGTGGAAAATGGTCCGTTTTCAAATGTTTTATTTTTGAAAGTCAGTTCACATTTGTAGGTGGATCATCAGTGTTAGAGCTAAAATTAGCATGTTTAAAGTGATTTTCATGCTTCAAGGGGCTCGGGAAGTGAATTAAATACTATTTGGAGGCATTTAATGTTCAAGCAAAAACAGCTGATTTTTGACAAAAGAGATAACACCCCCCCATTACGTCATGCTTCAGAAATGTGGAAAATGGTCCGTTTTCAAATGTTTTATTTTTGAACGTCAGTTCACATTTGTAGGTGGATCATCAGTGTTAGAGCTAAAATTAGCATGTTTAAAGTGATTTTCATGCTTCCAGGGGCCCTAAACACAACATTTATGGAATGGTTAAAAGTGCATGAAAATGGCCAATTTACTCACTCTGAGTTCTCAAAAAGGGTTTCTTCACCCCGGGAAGTTAATTAAATACCATTTGGAGGCATTTAATGTTCGAGCAAAAACGGCTGATTTTCGACAAAAGAGATAACACCCCCCCATTACGTCATGCTTCAGAAATGTGGAAAATGGTCCGTTTTCAAATGTTTTATTTTTGAACGTCAGTTCACATTTGTAGGTGCATCATCAGTGTTAGAGCTAAAATTAGCATGTTTAAAGTGATTTTCATGCTTCCAGGGGCCCTAAACACAAGATTTATGGAATGGTTAAAAGTGCATGAAAATGGCCAATTTACTCACTCTGAGTTCTCAAAAAGGGTTTCTTCACCCCGGGAAGTTAATTAAATACCATTTGGAGGCATTTAATGTTCGAGCAAAAACGGCTGATTTTCGACAAAAGAGATAACACCCCCCCATTACGTCATGCTTCAGAAATGTGGAAAATGGTCCGTTTTCAAATGTTTTATTTTTGAACGTCAGTTCACATTTGTAGGTGGATCATCAGTGTTAGAGCTAAAATTAGCATGTTTAAAGTGATTTTCATGCTTCCAGGGGCTCGGGAAGTGAATTAAATACTATTTGGAGGCATTTAATGTTCAAGCAAAAACAGCTGATTTTTGACAAAAGAGATAACACCCCCCCATTACGTCATGCTTTAGAAATGTGGAAAATGGTCCGTTTTAAAATGTTTTATTTTTGAACGTCAGTTCACATTTGTAGGTGGATCATCAGTGTTGGAGCTAAAATTAGCATGTTTAAAGTGATTTTCATGCTTCCAGGGGCCCTAAACACAAGATTTATGGAATGGTTAAAAGTGCATGAAAATGGCCAATTTATTAACTCTGAGTTCTCAAAAAGGGTTTCTTCACCCCGGGAAGTTAATTAAATACCATTTGGAGGCATTTAATGTTCGAGCAAAAACGGCTGATTTTCGACAAAAGAGATAACACCCCCCATTACGTCATGCTTGAGAAATGTGGAAAATGGTCCGTTTTCAAATGTTTTATTTTTGAACGTCAGTTCACATTTGTAGGTGGATCATCAGTGTTAGAGCTAAAATTAGCATGTTTAAAGTGGTTTTCATGCTTCCAGGGGCTCGGGAAGTGAATTAAATACTATTTGGAGGCATTTAATGTTCAATCAAAAACAGCTGATTTTTGACAAAAGAGATAACACCCCCACATTACGTCATGCTTCAGAAATGTGGAAAATGGTCCGTTTTCAAATGTTTTATTTTTGAACGTCAGTTCACATTTGTAGGTGGATCATCAGTGTTAGAGCTAAAATTAGCATGTTTAAAGTGATTTTCATGCTTCCAGGGGCCCTAAACACAAGATTTATGGAATGGTTAAAAGTGCATGAAAATGGCCAATTTACTCACTCTGAGTTCCCAAAAAGGGTTTCTTCACCCCGGGAAGTTAATTAAATACCATTTGGAGGCATTTAATGTTCGAGCAAAAACGGCTGATTTTCGACAAAAGAGATAACACCCCCCCATTACGTCATGCTTCAGAAATGTGGAAAATGGTCCGTTTTCAAATGTTTTATTTTTGAACGTCAGTTCACATTTGCAGGTGGATCATCAGTGTTAGAGCTAAAATTAGCATGTTTAAAGTGATTTTCATGCTTCCAGGGGCTCGGGAAGTGAATTAAATACTATTTGGAGGCATTTAATGTTCAAGCAAAAACAGCTGATTTTTGACAAAAGAGATAACACCCCCCCATTACGTCATGCTTTAGAAATGTGGAAAATGGTCCGTTTTCAAATGTTTTATTTTTGAACGTCAGTTCACATTTGTAGGTGGATCATCAGTGTTAGAGCTAAAATTAGCATGTTTAAAGTGATTTTCATGCTTCCAGGGGCCCTAAACACAACATTTATGGAATGGTTAAAAGTGAATGAAAATGGCCAATTTACTCACTCTGAGTTCTCAAAAAGGGTTTCTTCACCCCGGGAAGTTAATTAAATACCATTTGGAGGCATTTAATGTTCGAGCAAAAACGGCTGATTTTCGACAAAAGAGATAACACCCCCCCATTACGTCATGCTTCAGAAATGTGGAAAATGGTCCGTTTTCAAATGTTTTATTTTTGAACGTCAGTTCACATTTGTAGGTGGATCATCAGTGTTAGAGCTAAAATTAGCATGTTTAAAGTGATTTTCATGCTTCCAGGGGCTCGGGAAGTGAATTAAATACTATTTGGAGGCATTTATTGTTCAATCAAAAACAGCTGATTTTTGACAAAAGAGATAACACCCCCCCATTACGTCATGCTTCAGAAATGTGGAAAATGGTCCGTTTTCAAATGTTTTATTTTTGAAAGTCAGTTCACATTTGTAGGTGGATCATCAGTGTTAGAGCTAAAATTAGCATGTTTAAAGTGATTTTCATGCTTCAAGGGGCTCGGGAAGTGAATTAAATACTATTTGGAGGCATTTAATGTTCAAGCAAAAACAGCTGATTTTTGACAAAAGAGATAACACCCCCCCATTACGTCATGCTTCAGAAATGTGGAAAATGGTCCGTTTTCAAATGTTTTATTTTTGAACGTCAGTTCACATTTGTAGGTGGATCATCAGTGTTAGAGCTAAAATTAGCATGTTTAAAGTGATTTTCATGCTTCCAGGGGCCCTAAACACAACATTTATGGAATGGTTAAAAGTGCATGAAAATGGCCAATTTACTCACTCTGAGTTCTCAAAAAGGGTTTCTTCACCCCGGGAAGTTAATTAAATACCATTTGGAGGCATTTAATGTTCGAGCAAAAACGGCTGATTTTCGACAAAAGAGATAACACCCCCCCATTACGTCATGCTTCAGAAATGTGGAAAATGGTCCGTTTTCAAATGTTTTATTTTTGAACGTCAGTTCACATTTGTAGGTGCATCATCAGTGTTAGAGCTAAAATTAGCATGTTTAAAGTGATTTTCATGCTTCCAGGGGCCCTAAACACAAGATTTATGGAATGGTTAAAAGTGCATGAAAATGGCCAATTTACTCACTCTGAGTTCTCAAAAAGGGTTTCTTCACCCCGGGAAGTTAATTAAATACCATTTGGAGGCATTTAATGTTCGAGCAAAAACGGCTGATTTTCGACAAAAGAGATAACACCCCCCCCCATTACGTCATGCTTCAGAAATGTGGAAAATGGTCCGTTTTCAAATGTTTTATTTTTGAACGTCAGTTCACATTTGTAGGTGGATCATCAGTGTTAGAGCTAAAATTAGCATGTTTAAAGTGATTTTCATGCTTCCAGGGGCTCGGGAAGTGAATTAAATACTATTTGGAGGCATTTAATGTTCAAGCAAAAACAGCTGATTTTTGACAAAAGAGATAACACCCCCCCATTACGTCATGCTTTAGAAATGTGGAAAATGGTCCGTTTTAAAATGTTTTATTTTTGAACGTCAGTTCACATTTGTAGGTGGATCATCAGTGTTGGAGCTAAAATTAGCATGTTTAAAGTGATTTTCATGCTTCCAGGGGCCCTAAACACAAGATTTATGGAATGGTTAAAAGTGCATGAAAATGGCCAATTTATTAACTCTGAGTTCTCAAAAAGGGTTTCTTCACCCCGGGAAGTTAATTAAATACCATTTGGAGGCATTTAATGTTCGAGCAAAAACGGCTGATTTTCGACAAAAGAGATAACACCCCCCATTACGTCATGCTTGAGAAATGTGGAAAATGGTCCGTTTTCAAATGTTTTATTTTTGAACGTCAGTTCACATTTGTAGGTGGATCATCAGTGTTAGAGCTAAAATTAGCATGTTTAAAGTGGTTTTCATGCTTCCAGGGGCTCGGGAAGTGAATTAAATACTATTTGGAGGCATTTAATGTTCAAGCAAAAACAGCTGATTTTTGACAAAAGAGATAACACCCCCCCCATTACGTCATGCTTCAGAAATGTGGAAAATGGTCCGTTTTCAAATGTTTTATTTTTGAACGTCAGTTCACATTTGTAGGTGGATCATCAGTGTTAGAGCTAAAATTAGCATGTTTAAAGTGATTTTCATGCTTCCAGGGGCCCTAAACACAAGATTTATGGAATGGTTAAAAGTGCATGAAAATGGCCAATTTACTCACTCTGAGTTCTCAAAAAGGGTTTCTTCACCCCGGGAAGTTAATTAAATACAATTTGGAGGCATTTAATGTTCGAGCAAAAACGGCTGATTTTCGACAAAAGAGATAACACCCCCCCATTACGTCATGCTTCAGAAATGTGGAAAATGGTCCGTTTTCAAATGTTTTATTTTTGAAGGTCAGTTCACATTTGTAGGTGGATCATCAGTGTTAGAGCTAAAATTAGCATGTTTAAAGTGATTTTCATGCTTCCAGGGGCTCGGGAAGTGAATTAAATCCTATTTGGAGGCATTTAATGTTCAATCAAAAACAGCTGATTTTTGACAAAAGAGATAACACCCCCCCATTACGTCATGCTTCAGAAATGTGGAAAATGGTCCGTTTTCAAATGTTTTATTTTTGAACGTCAGTTCACATTTGTAGGTGGATGATAAGTGTTAGAGCTAAAATTAGCATGTTTAAAGTGATTTTCATTCTTCCAGGGGCCCTAAACACAAGATTTATGGAATGGTTAAAAGTGCATGAAAATGGCCAATTTACTCACTCTGAGTTCTCAAAAAGGGTTTCTTCACCCCGGGAAGTTAATTAAATACCATTTCGAGGCATTTAATGTTCGAGCAAAAACGGCTGATTTTCGACAAAAGAGATAACACCCCCCCATTACGTCATGCTTCAGAAATGTGGAAAATGGTCCGTTTTCAAATGTTTTATTTTTGAACATCAGTTCACATTTGTAGGTGGATCATCAGTGTTAGAGCTAAAATTAGCATGTTTAAAGTGATTTTCATGCTTCCAGGGGCTCGGGAAGTGAATTAAATACTATTTGGAGGCATTTAATGTTCAATCAAAAACAGCTGATTTTTGACAAAAGAGATAACACCCCCCCATTACGTCATGCTTCAGAAATGTGGAAAATGGTCCGTTTTCAAATGTTTTATTTTTGAACGTCAGTTCACATTTGTAGGTGGATCATCAGTGTTAGAGCTAAAATTAGCATGTTTAAAGTGATTTTCATGCTTCCAGGGGCCCTAAACACAAGATTTATGGAATGGTTAAAAGTGCATGAAAATGGCCAATTTACTCACTCTGAGTTCCCAAAAAGGGTTTCTTCACCCGGGAAGTTAATTAAATACCATTTGGAGGCATTTAATGTTCGAGCAAAAACGGCTGATTTTCGACAAAAGAGATAACACCCCCCATTACGTCATGCTTCAGAAATGTGGAAAATGGTCCGTTTTCAAATGTTTTATTTTTGAACGTCAGTTCACGTTTGCAGGTGGATCATCAGTGTTAGAGCTAAAATTAGCATGTTTAAAGTGATTTTCATGCTTCCAGGGGCTCGGGAAGTGAATTAAATACTATTTGGAGGCATTTAATGTTCAAGCAAAAACAGCTGATTTTTGACAAAAGAGATAACACCCCCCCATTACGTCATGCTTCAGAAATGTGGAAAATGGTCCGTTTTCAAATGTTTTATTTTTGAACGTCAGTTCACGTTTGCAGGTGGATCATCAGTGTTAGAGCTAAAATTAGCATGTTTAAAGTGATTTTCATGCTTCCAGGGGCTCGGGAAGTGAATTAAATACTATTTGGAGGCATTTAATGTTCAAGCAAAAACATCTGATTTTTGACAAAAGAGATAACACCCCCCCATTACGTCATGCTTCAGAAATGTGGAAAATGGTCCATTTTCAAATGTTTTATTTTTGAACGTCAGTTCACATTTGTAGGTGGATGATTAGTGTTAGAGCTAAAATTAGCATGTTTAAAGTGATTTTCATTCTTCCAGGGGCCCTAAACACAAGATTTATGGAATGGTTAAAAGTGCATGAAAATGGCCAATTTACTCACTCTGAGTTCTCAAAAAGGGTTTCTTCACCCCGGGAAGTTAATTAAATACCATTTGGAGGCATTTAATGTTCGAGCAAAAACGGCTGATTTTCGACAAAAGAGATAACACCCCCCCATTACGTCATGCTTCAGAAATGTGGAAAATGGTCCGTTTTCAAATGTTTTATTTTTGAACGTCAGTTCACATTTGTAGGTGGATCATCAGTGTTAGAGCTAAAATTAGCATGTTTAAAGTGATTTTCATGCTTCCAGGGGCTCGGGAAGTGAATTAAATACTATTTGGAGGCATTTAATGTTCAAGCAAAAACAGCTGATTTTTGACAAAAGAGATAACACCCCCCCATTACGTCATGCTTCAGAAATGTGGAAAATGGTCCGTTTTCAAATGTTTTATTTTTGAACGTCAGTTCACATTTGTAGGTGGATCATCAGTGTTAGAGCTAAAATTAGCATGTTTAAAGTGATTTTCATGCTTCCAGGGGCCCTAAACACAAGATTTATGGAATGGTTAAAAGTGCAGGAAAATGGCCAATTTACTCACTCTGAGTTCTCAAAAAGGGTTTCTTCACCCCGGGAAGTTAATTAAATACCATTTGGAGGCATTTAATGTTCGAGCAAAAACGGCTGATTTTCGACAAAAGAGATAACACCCCCCCATTACGTCATGCTTGAGAAATGTGGAAAATGGTCCGTTTTCAAATGTTTTATTTTTGAACGTCAGTTCACATTTGTAGGTGGATCATCAGTGTTAGAGCTAAAATTAGCATGTTTAAAGTGATTTTCATGCTTCCAGGGGCTCGGGAAGTGAATTAAATACTATTTGGAGGCATTTAATGTTCAAGCAAAAACAGCTGATTTTTGACAAAAGAGATAACACCCCCCCCCATTACGTCATGCTTCAGAAATGTGGAAAGTGGTCCGTTTTCAAACGTTTTATTTTTGAACGTCAGTTCACATTTGTAGGTGGATCATCAGTGTTAGAGCTAAAATTAGCATGTTTAAAGTGATTTTCATGCTTCCAGGGGCCCTAAACACAAGATTTATGGAATGGTTAAAAGTGCATGAAAATGGCCAATTTACTCACTCTGAGTTCTCAAAAAGGGTTTCTTCACCCCGGGAAGTTAATTAAATACCATTTGGAGGCATTTAATGTTCGAGCAAAAACGGCTGATTTTCGACAAAAGAGATAACACCCCCCCATTACGTCATGCTTCAGAAATGTGGAAAATGGTCCGTTTTCAAATGTTTTATTTTTGAACGTCAGTTCACATTTGTAGGTGGATCATCAGTGTTAGAGCTAAAATTAGCATGTTTAAAGTGATTTTCATGCTTCCAGGGGCTCGGGAAGTGAATTAAATACTATTTGGAGGCATTTAATGTTCAATCAAAAACAGCTGATTTTTGACAAAAGAGATAACACCCCCCCATTACGTCATGCTTCAGAAATGTGGAAAATGGTCAGTTTTCAAATGTTTTATTTTTGAACGTCAGTTCACATTTGTAGGTGGATGATAAGTGTTAGAGCTAAAATTAGCATGTTTAAAGTGATTTTCATTCTTCCAGGGGCCCTAAACACAAGATTTATGGAATGGTTAAAAGTGCATGAAAATGGCCAATTTACTCACTCTGAGTTCTCAAAAAGGGTTTCTTCACCCCGGGAAGTTAATTAAATACCATTTGGAGGCATTTAATGTTCGAGCAAAAACGGCTGATTTTCGACAAAAGAGATAACACCCCCCCATTACGTCATGCTTCAGAAATGTGGAAAATGGTCCGTTTTCAAATGTTTTATTTTTGAACATCAGTTCACATTTGTAGGTGGATCATCAGTGTTAGAGCTAAAATTAGCATGTTTAAAGTGATTTTCATGCTTCCAGGGGCTCGGGAAGTGAATCAAATACTATTTGCAGGCATTTAATGTTCAATCAAAAACAGCTGATTTTTGACAAAAGAGATAACACCCCCCCATTACGTCATGCTTCAGAAATGTGGAAAATGGTCCGTTTTCAAATGTTTTATTTTTGAACGTCAGTTCACATTTGTAGGTGGATCATCAGTGTTAGAGCTAAAATTAGCATGTTTAAAGTGACTTTCATGCTTCCAGGGGCCCTAAACACAAGATTTATGGAATGGTTAAAAGTGCATGAAAATGGCCAATTTACTCACTCTGAGTTCCCAAAAAGGGTTTCTTCACCCCGGGAAGTTAATTAAATACCATTTGGAGGCATTTAATGTTCGAGCAAAAACGGCTGATTTTCGACAAAAGAGATAACACCCCCCCATTACGTCATGCTTCAGAAATGTGGAAAATGGTCCGTTTTCAAATGTTTTATTTTTGAACGTCAGTTCACATTTGCAGGTGGATCATCAGTGTTAGAGCTAAAATTAGCATGTTTAAAGTGATTTTCATGCTTCCAGGGGCTCGGGAAGTGAATTAAATACTATTTGGAGGCATTTAATGTTCAAGCAAAAACAGCTGATTTTTGACAAAAGAGATAACACCCCCCCATTACGTCATGCTTCAGAAATGTGGAAAATGGTCCGTTTTCAAATGTTTTATTTTTGAACGTCAGTTCACATTTGTAGGTGGATCATCAGTGTTAGAGCTAAAATTAGCATGTTTAAAGTGATTTTCATGCTTCCAGGGGCCCTAAACACAACATTTATGGAATGGTTAAAAGTGAATGAAAATGGCCAATTTACTCACTCTGAGTTCTCAAAAAGGGTTTCTTCACCCCGGGAAGTTAATTAAATACCATTTGGAGGCATTTAATGTTCGAGCAAAAACGGCTGATTTTCGACAAAAGAGATAACACCCCCCCATTACGTCATGCTTCAGAAATGTGGAAAATGGTCCGTTTTCAAATGTTTTATTTTTGAACGTCAGTTCACATTTGTAGGTGGATCATCAGTGTTAGAGCTAAAATTAGCATGTTTAAAGTGATTTTCATGCTTCCAGGGGCTCGGGAAGTGAATTAAATACTATTTGGAGGCATTTATTGTTCAATCAAAAACAGCTGATTTTTGACAAAAGAGATAACACCCCCCCATTACGTCATGCTTCAGAAATGTGGAAAATGGTCCGTTTTCAAATGTTTTATTTTTGAAAGTCAGTTCACATTTGTAGGTGGATCATCAGTGTTAGAGCTAAAATTAGCATGTTTAAAGTGATTTTCATGCTTCAAGGGGCTCGGGAAGTGAATTAAATACTATTTGGAGGCATTTAATGTTCAAGCAAAAACAGCTGATTTTTGACAAAAGAGATAACACCCCCCATTACGTCATGCTTCAGAAATGTGGAAAATGGTCCGTTTTCAAATGTTTTATTTTTGAACGTCAGTTCACATTTGTAGGTGGATCATCAGTGTTAGAGCTAAAATTAGCATGTTTAAAGTGATTTTCATGCTTCCAGGGGCCCTAAACACAACATTTATGGAATGGTTAAAAGTGCATGAAAATGGCCAATTTACTCACTCTGAGTTCTCAAAAAGGGTTTCTTCACCCCGGGAAGTTAATTAAATACCATTTGGAGGCATTTAATGTTCGAGCAAAAACGGCTGATTTTCGACAAAAGAGATAACACCCCCCCATTACGTCATGCTTCAGAAATGTGGAAAATGGTCCGTTTTCAAATGTTTTATTTTTGAACGTCAGTTCACATTTGTAGGTGCATCATCAGTGTTAGAGCTAAAATTAGCATGTTTAAAGTGATTTTCATGCTTCCAGGGGCCCTAAACACAAGATTTATGGAATGGTTAAAAGTGCATGAAAATGGCCAATTTACTCACTCTGAGTTCTCAAAAAGGGTTTCTTCACCCCGGGAAGTTAATTAAATACCATTTGGAGGCATTTAATGTTCGAGCAAAAACGGCTGATTTTCGACAAAAGAGATAACACCCCCCCATTACGTCATGCTTCAGAAATGTGGAAAATGGTCCGTTTTCAAATGTTTTATTTTTGAACGTCAGTTCACATTTGTAGGTGGATCATCAGTGTTAGAGCTAAAATTAGCATGTTTAAAGTGATTTTCATGCTTCCAGGGGCTCGGGAAGTGAATTAAATACTATTTGGAGGCATTTAATGTTCAAGCAAAAACAGCTGATTTTTGACAAAAGAGATAACACCCCCCCATTACGTCATGCTTTAGAAATGTGGAAAATGGTCCGTTTTAAAATGTTTTATTTTTGAACGTCAGTTCACATTTGTAGGTGGATCATCAGTGTTGGAGCTAAAATTAGCATGTTTAAAGTGATTTTCATGCTTCCAGGGGCCCTAAACACAAGATTTATGGAATGGTTAAAAGTGCATGAAAATGGCCAATTTATTAACTCTGAGTTCTCAAAAAGGGTTTCTTCACCCCGGGAAGTTAATTAAATACCATTTGGAGGCATTTAATGTTCGAGCAAAAACGGCTGATTTTCGACAAAAGAGATAACACCCCCCATTACGTCATGCTTGAGAAATGTGGAAAATGGTCCGTTTTCAAATGTTTTATTTTTGAACGTCAGTTCACATTTGTAGGTGGATCATCAGTGTTAGAGCTAAAATTAGCATGTTTAAAGTGGTTTTCATGCTTCCAGGGGCTCGGGAAGTGAATTAAATACTATTTGGAGGCATTTAATGTTCAATCAAAAACAGCTGATTTTTGACAAAAGAGATAACACCCCCACATTACGTCATGCTTCAGAAATGTGGAAAATGGTCCGTTTTCAAATGTTTTATTTTTGAACGTCAGTTCACATTTGTAGGTGGATCATCAGTGTTAGAGCTAAAATTAGCATGTTTAAAGTGATTTTCATGCTTCCAGGGGCCCTAAACACAAGATTTATGGAATGGTTAAAAGTGCATGAAAATGGCCAATTTACTCACTCTGAGTTCCCAAAAAGGGTTTCTTCACCCCGGGAAGTTAATTAAATACCATTTGGAGGCATTTAATGTTCGAGCAAAAACGGCTGATTTTCGACAAAAGAGATAACACCCCCCCATTACGTCATGCTTCAGAAATGTGGAAAATGGTCCGTTTTCAAATGTTTTATTTTTGAACGTCAGTTCACATTTGCAGGTGGATCATCAGTGTTAGAGCTAAAATTAGCATGTTTAAAGTGATTTTCATGCTTCCAGGGGCTCGGGAAGTGAATTAAATACTATTTGGAGGCATTTAATGTTCAAGCAAAAACAGCTGATTTTTGACAAAAGAGATAACACCCCCCCATTACGTCATGCTTTAGAAATGTGGAAAATGGTCCGTTTTCAAATGTTTTATTTTTGAACGTCAGTTCACATTTGTAGGTGGATCATCAGTGTTAGAGCTAAAATTAGCATGTTTAAAGTGATTTTCATGCTTCCAGGGGCCCTAAACACAACATTTATGGAATGGTTAAAAGTGAATGAAAATGGCCAATTTACTCACTCTGAGTTCTCAAAAAGGGTTTCTTCACCCCGGGAAGTTAATTAAATACCATTTGGAGGCATTTAATGTTCGAGCAAAAACGGCTGATTTTCGACAAAAGAGATAACACCCCCCCATTACGTCATGCTTCAGAAATGTGGAAAATGGTCCGTTTTCAAATGTTTTATTTTTGAACGTCAGTTCACATTTGTAGGTGGATCATCAGTGTTAGAGCTAAAATTAGCATGTTTAAAGTGATTTTCATGCTTCCAGGGGCTCGGGAAGTGAATTAAATACTATTTGGAGGCATTTATTGTTCAATCAAAAACAGCTGATTTTTGACAAAAGAGATAACACCCCCCCATTACGTCATGCTTCAGAAATGTGGAAAATGGTCCGTTTTCAAATGTTTTATTTTTGAAAGTCAGTTCACATTTGTAGGTGGATCATCAGTGTTAGAGCTAAAATTAGCATGTTTAAAGTGATTTTCATGCTTCAAGGGGCTCGGGAAGTGAATTAAATACTATTTGGAGGCATTTAATGTTCAAGCAAAAACAGCTGATTTTTGACAAAAGAGATAACACCCCCCCATTACGTCATGCTTCAGAAATGTGGAAAATGGTCCGTTTTCAAATGTTTTATTTTTGAACGTCAGTTCACATTTGTAGGTGGATCATCAGTGTTAGAGCTAAAATTAGCATGTTTAAAGTGATTTTCATGCTTCCAGGGGCCCTAAACACAACATTTATGGAATGGTTAAAAGTGCATGAAAATGGCCAATTTACTCACTCTGAGTTCTCAAAAAGGGTTTCTTCACCCCGGGAAGTTAATTAAATACCATTTGGAGGCATTTAATGTTCGAGCAAAAACGGCTGATTTTCGACAAAAGAGATAACACCCCCCCATTACGTCATGCTTCAGAAATGTGGAAAATGGTCCGTTTTCAAATGTTTTATTTTTGAACGTCAGTTCACATTTGTAGGTGCATCATCAGTGTTAGAGCTAAAATTAGCATGTTTAAAGTGATTTTCATGCTTCCAGGGGCCCTAAACACAAGATTTATGGAATGGTTAAAAGTGCATGAAAATGGCCAATTTACTCACTCTGAGTTCTCAAAAAGGGTTTCTTCACCCCGGGAAGTTAATTAAATACCATTTGGAGGCATTTAATGTTCGAGCAAAAACGGCTGATTTTCGACAAAAGAGATAACACCCCCCCATTACGTCATGCTTCAGAAATGTGGAAAATGGTCCGTTTTCAAATGTTTTATTTTTGAACGTCAGTTCACATTTGTAGGTGGATCATCAGTGTTAGAGCTAAAATTAGCATGTTTAAAGTGATTTTCATGCTTCCAGGGGCTCGGGAAGTGAATTAAATACTATTTGGAGGCATTTATTGTTCAATCAAAAACAGCTGATTTTTGACAAAAGAGATAACACCCCCCCATTACGTCATGCTTCAGAAATGTGGAAAATGGTCCGTTTTCAAATGTTTTATTTTTGAAAGTCAGTTCACATTTGTAGGTGGATCATCAGTGTTAGAGCTAAAATTAGCATGTTTAAAGTGATTTTCATGCTTCAAGGGGCTCGGGAAGTGAATTAAATACTATTTGGAGGCATTTAATGTTCAAGCAAAAACAGCTGATTTTTGACAAAAGAGATAACACCCCCCCATTACGTCATGCTTCAGAAATGTGGAAAATGGTCCGTTTTCAAATGTTTTATTTTTGAACGTCAGTTCACATTTGTAGGTGGATCATCAGTGTTAGAGCTAAAATTAGCATGTTTAAAGTGATTTTCATGCTTCCAGGGGCCCTAAACACAACATTTATGGAATGGTTAAAAGTGCATGAAAATGGCCAATTTACTCACTCTGAGTTCTCAAAAAGGGTTTCTTCACCCCGGGAAGTTAATTAAATACCATTTGGAGGCATTTAATGTTCGAGCAAAAACGGCTGATTTTCGACAAAAGAGATAACACCCCCCCATTACGTCATGCTTCAGAAATGTGGAAAATGGTCCGTTTTCAAATGTTTTATTTTTGAACGTCAGTTCACATTTGTAGGTGCATCATCAGTGTTAGAGCTAAAATTAGCATGTTTAAAGTGATTTTCATGCTTCCAGGGGCCCTAAACACAAGATTTATGGAATGGTTAAAAGTGCATGAAAATGGCCAATTTACTCACTCTGAGTTCTCAAAAAGGGTTTCTTCACCCCGGGAAGTTAATTAAATACCATTTGGAGGCATTTAATGTTCGAGCAAAAACGGCTGATTTTCGACAAAAGAGATAACACCCCCCCATTACGTCATGCTTCAGAAATGTGGAAAATGGTCCGTTTTCAAATGTTTTATTTTTGAACGTCAGTTCACATTTGTAGGTGGATCATCAGTGTTAGAGCTAAAATTAGCATGTTTAAAGTGATTTTCATGCTTCCAGGGGCTCGGGAAGTGAATTAAATACTATTTGGAGGCATTTAATGTTCAAGCAAAAACAGCTGATTTTTGACAAAAGAGATAACACCCCCCCATTACGTCATGCTTTAGAAATGTGGAAAATGGTCCGTTTTAAAATGTTTTATTTTTGAACGTCAGTTCACATTTGTAGGTGGATCATCAGTGTTGGAGCTAAAATTAGCATGTTTAAAGTGATTTTCATGCTTCCAGGGGCCCTAAACACAAGATTTATGGAATGGTTAAAAGTGCATGAAAATGGCCAATTTACTCACTCTGAGTTCCCAAAAAGGGTTTCTTCACCCCGGGAAGTTAATTAAATACCATTTGGAGGCATTTAATGTTCGAGCAAAAACGGCTGATTTTCGACAAAAGAGATAACACCCCCCCATTACGTCATGCTTCAGAAATGTGGAAAATGGTCCGTTTTCAAATGTTTTATTTTTGAACGTCAGTTCACATTTGTAGGTGGATCATCAGTGTTAGAGCTAAAATTAGCATGTTTAAAGTGATTTTCATGCTTCCAGGGGCTCGGGAAGTGAATTAAATACTATTTGGAGGCATTTATTGTTCAATCAAAAACAGCTGATTTTTGACAAAAGAGATAACACCCCCCCATTACGTCATGCTTCAGAAATGTGGAAAATGGTCCGTTTTCAAATGTTTTATTTTTGAAAGTCAGTTCACATTTGTAGGTGGATCATCAGTGTTAGAGCTAAAATTAGCATGTTTAAAGTGATTTTCATGCTTCAAGGGGCTCGGGAAGTGAATTAAATACTATTTGGAGGCATTTAATGTTCAAGCAAAAACAGCTGATTTTTGACAAAAGAGATAACACCCCCCCATTACGTCATGCTTCAGAAATGTGGAAAATGGTCCGTTTTCAAATGTTTTATTTTTGAACGTCAGTTCACATTTGTAGGTGGATCATCAGTGTTAGAGCTAAAATTAGCATGTTTAAAGTGATTTTCATGCTTCCAGGGGCCCTAAACACAACATTTATGGAATGGTTAAAAGTGCATGAAAATGGCCAATTTACTCACTCTGAGTTCTCAAAAAGGGTTTCTTCACCCCGGGAAGTTAATTAAATACCATTTGGAGGCATTTAATGTTCGAGCAAAAACGGCTGATTTTCGACAAAAGAGATAACACCCCCCCATTACGTCATGCTTCAGAAATGTGGAAAATGGTCCGTTTTCAAATGTTTTATTTTTGAACGTCAGTTCACATTTGTAGGTGCATCATCAGTGTTAGAGCTAAAATTAGCATGTTTAAAGTGATTTTCATGCTTCCAGGGGCCCTAAACACAAGATTTATGGAATGGTTAAAAGTGCATGAAAATGGCCAATTTACTCACTCTGAGTTCTCAAAAAGGGTTTCTTCACCCCGGGAAGTTAATTAAATACCATTTGGAGGCATTTAATGTTCGAGCAAAAACGGCTGATTTTCGACAAAAGAGATAACACCCCCCCCCATTACGTCATGCTTCAGAAATGTGGAAAATGGTCCGTTTTCAAATGTTTTATTTTTGAACGTCAGTTCACATTTGTAGGTGGATCATCAGTGTTAGAGCTAAAATTAGCATGTTTAAAGTGATTTTCATGCTTCCAGGGGCTCGGGAAGTGAATTAAATACTATTTGGAGGCATTTAATGTTCAAGCAAAAACAGCTGATTTTTGACAAAAGAGATAACACCCCCCCATTACGTCATGCTTTAGAAATGTGGAAAATGGTCCGTTTTAAAATGTTTTATTTTTGAACGTCAGTTCACATTTGTAGGTGGATCATCAGTGTTGGAGCTAAAATTAGCATGTTTAAAGTGATTTTCATGCTTCCAGGGGCCCTAAACACAAGATTTATGGAATGGTTAAAAGTGCATGAAAATGGCCAATTTATTAACTCTGAGTTCTCAAAAAGGGTTTCTTCACCCCGGGAAGTTAATTAAATACCATTTGGAGGCATTTAATGTTCGAGCAAAAACGGCTGATTTTCGACAAAAGAGATAACACCCCCCATTACGTCATGCTTGAGAAATGTGGAAAATGGTCCGTTTTCAAATGTTTTATTTTTGAACGTCAGTTCACATTTGTAGGTGGATCATCAGTGTTAGAGCTAAAATTAGCATGTTTAAAGTGGTTTTCATGCTTCCAGGGGCTCGGGAAGTGAATTAAATACTATTTGGAGGCATTTAATGTTCAAGCAAAAACAGCTGATTTTTGACAAAAGAGATAACACCCCCCCCATTACGTCATGCTTCAGAAATGTGGAAAATGGTCCGTTTTCAAATGTTTTATTTTTGAACGTCAGTTCACATTTGTAGGTGGATCATCAGTGTTAGAGCTAAAATTAGCATGTTTAAAGTGATTTTCATGCTTCCAGGGGCCCTAAACACAAGATTTATGGAATGGTTAAAAGTGCATGAAAATGGCCAATTTACTCACTCTGAGTTCTCAAAAAGGGTTTCTTCACCCCGGGAAGTTAATTAAATACAATTTGGAGGCATTTAATGTTCGAGCAAAAACGGCTGATTTTCGACAAAAGAGATAACACCCCCCCATTACGTCATGCTTCAGAAATGTGGAAAATGGTCCGTTTTCAAATGTTTTATTTTTGAAGGTCAGTTCACATTTGTAGGTGGATCATCAGTGTTAGAG
This sequence comes from Lissotriton vulgaris, assembly GCF_964263255.1. Taxonomy (NCBI): domain Eukaryota; kingdom Metazoa; phylum Chordata; class Amphibia; order Caudata; family Salamandridae; genus Lissotriton; species Lissotriton vulgaris. The sequence continues at coordinate 1,670,307 of NW_028246385.1, forward strand.
CTAAAATTAGCATGTTTAAAGTGATTTTCATGCTTCCAGGGGCTCGGGAAGTGAATTAAATCCTATTTGGAGGCATTTAATGTTCAATCAAAAACAGCTGATTTTTGACAAAAGAGATAACACCCCCCCATTACGTCATGCTTCAGAAATGTGGAAAATGGTCCGTTTTCAAATGTTTTATTTTTGAACGTCAGTTCACATTTGTAGGTGGATGATAAGTGTTAGAGCTAAAATTAGCATGTTTAAAGTGATTTTCATTCTTCCAGGGGCCCTAAACACAAGATTTATGGAATGGTTAAAAGTGCATGAAAATGGCCAATTTACTCACTCTGAGTTCTCAAAAAGGGTTTCTTCACCCCGGGAAGTTAATTAAATACCATTTGGAGGCATTTAATGTTCGAGCAAAAACGGCTGATTTTCGACAAAAGAGATAACACCCCCCCATTACGTCATGCTTCAGAAATGTGGAAAATGGTCCGTTTTCAAATGTTTTATTTTTGAACATCAGTTCACATTTGTAGGTGGATCATCAGTGTTAGAGCTAAAATTAGCATGTTTAAAGTGATTTTCATGCTTCCAGGGGCTCGGGAAGTGAATTAAATACTATTTGGAGGCATTTAATGTTCAATCAAAAACAGCTGATTTTTGACAAAAGAGATAACACCCCCCCATTACGTCATGCTTCAGAAATGTGGAAAATGGTCCGTTTTCAAATGTTTTATTTTTGAACGTCAGTTCACATTTGTAGGTGGATCATCAGTGTTAGAGCTAAAATTAGCATGTTTAAAGTGATTTTCATGCTTCCAGGGGCCCTAAACACAAGATTTATGGAATGGTTAAAAGTGCATGAAAATGGCCAATTTACTCACTCTGAGTTCCCAAAAAGGGTTTCTTCACCCGGGAAGTTAATTAAATACCATTTGGAGGCATTTAATGTTCGAGCAAAAACGGCTGATTTTCGACAAAAGAGATAACACCCCCCATTACGTCATGCTTCAGAAATGTGGAAAATGGTCCGTTTTCAAATGTTTTATTTTTGAACGTCAGTTCACGTTTGCAGGTGGATCATCAGTGTTAGAGCTAAAATTAGCATGTTTAAAGTGATTTTCATGCTTCCAGGGGCTCGGGAAGTGAATTAAATACTATTTGGAGGCATTTAATGTTCAAGCAAAAACAGCTGATTTTTGACAAAAGAGATAACACCCCCCCATTACGTCATGCTTCAGAAATGTGGAAAATGGTCCGTTTTCAAATGTTTTATTTTTGAACGTCAGTTCACGTTTGCAGGTGGATCATCAGTGTTAGAGCTAAAATTAGCATGTTTAAAGTGATTTTCATGCTTCCAGGGGCTCGGGAAGTGAATTAAATACTATTTGGAGGCATTTAATGTTCAAGCAAAAACATCTGATTTTTGACAAAAGAGATAACACCCCCCCATTACGTCATGCTTCAGAAATGTGGAAAATGGTCCATTTTCAAATGTTTTATTTTTGAACGTCAGTTCACATTTGTAGGTGGATGATTAGTGTTAGAGCTAAAATTAGCATGTTTAAAGTGATTTTCATTCTTCCAGGGGCCCTAAACACAAGATTTATGGAATGGTTAAAAGTGCATGAAAATGGCCAATTTACTCACTCTGAGTTCTCAAAAAGGGTTTCTTCACCCCGGGAAGTTAATTAAATACCATTTGGAGGCATTTAATGTTCGAGCAAAAACGGCTGATTTTCGACAAAAGAGATAACACCCCCCCATTACGTCATGCTTCAGAAATGTGGAAAATGGTCCGTTTTCAAATGTTTTATTTTTGAACGTCAGTTCACATTTGTAGGTGGATCATCAGTGTTAGAGCTAAAATTAGCATGTTTAAAGTGATTTTCATGCTTCCAGGGGCTCGGGAAGTGAATTAAATACTATTTGGAGGCATTTAATGTTCAAGCAAAAACAGCTGATTTTTGACAAAAGAGATAACACCCCCCCATTACGTCATGCTTCAGAAATGTGGAAAATGGTCCGTTTTCAAATGTTTTATTTTTGAACGTCAGTTCACATTTGTAGGTGGATCATCAGTGTTAGAGCTAAAATTAGCATGTTTAAAGTGATTTTCATGCTTCCAGGGGCCCTAAACACAAGATTTATGGAATGGTTAAAAGTGCAGGAAAATGGCCAATTTACTCACTCTGAGTTCTCAAAAAGGGTTTCTTCACCCCGGGAAGTTAATTAAATACCATTTGGAGGCATTTAATGTTCGAGCAAAAACGGCTGATTTTCGACAAAAGAGATAACACCCCCCCATTACGTCATGCTTGAGAAATGTGGAAAATGGTCCGTTTTCAAATGTTTTATTTTTGAACGTCAGTTCACATTTGTAGGTGGATCATCAGTGTTAGAGCTAAAATTAGCATGTTTAAAGTGATTTTCATGCTTCCAGGGGCTCGGGAAGTGAATTAAATACTATTTGGAGGCATTTAATGTTCAAGCAAAAACAGCTGATTTTTGACAAAAGAGATAACACCCCCCCCCATTACGTCATGCTTCAGAAATGTGGAAAGTGGTCCGTTTTCAAACGTTTTATTTTTGAACGTCAGTTCACATTTGTAGGTGGATCATCAGTGTTAGAGCTAAAATTAGCATGTTTAAAGTGATTTTCATGCTTCCAGGGGCCCTAAACACAAGATTTATGGAATGGTTAAAAGTGCATGAAAATGGCCAATTTACTCACTCTGAGTTCTCAAAAAGGGCTTCTTCACCCCGGGAAGTTAATTAAATACAATTTGGAGGCATTTAATGTTCGAGCAAAAACGGCTGATTTTCGACAAAAGAGATAACACCCCCCCATTACGTCATGCTTCAGAAATGTGGAAAATGGTCCGTTTTCAAATGTTTTATTTTTGAACGTCAGTTCACATTTGTAGGTGGATCATCAGTGTTAGAGCTAAAATTAGCATGTTTAAAGTGATTTTCATGCTTCCAGGGGCTCGGGAAGTGAATTAAATACTATTTGGAGGCATTTAATGTTCAATCAAAAACAGCTGATTTTTGACAAAAGAGATAACACCCCCCCATTACGTCATGCTTCAGAAATGTGGAAAATGGTCCGTTTTCAAATGTTTTATTTTTGAACGTCAGTTCACATTTGTAGGTGGATGATAAGTGTTAGAGCTAAAATTAGCATGTTTAAAGTGATTTTCATGCTTCCAGGGGCCCTAAACACAAGATTTATGGAATGGTTAAAAGTGCATGAAAATGGCCAATTTACTCACTCTGAGTTCTCAAAAAGGGTTTCTTCACCCCGGGAAGTTAATTAAATACCATTTGGAGGCATTTAATGTTCGAGCAAAAACGGCTGATTTGCGACAAAAGAGATAACACCCCCCCATTACGTCATGCTTCAGAAATGTGGAAAATGGTCCGTTTTCAAATGTTTTATTTTTGAACGTCAGTTCACATTTGTAGGTGGATCATCAGTGTTAGAGCTAAAATTAGCATGTTTAAAGTGATTTTCATGCTTCCAGGGGCTCGGGAAGTGAATTAAATACTATTTGGAGGCATTTAATGTTCAATCAAAAACAGCTGATTTTTGACAAAAGAGATAACACCCCCCCATTACGTCATGCTTCAGAAATGTGGAAAATGGTCAGTTTTCAAATGTTTTATTTTTGAACGTCAGTTCACATTTGTAGGTGGATGATAAGTGTTAGAGCTAAAATTAGCATGTTTAAAGTGATTTTCATTCTTCCAGGGGCCCTAAACACAAGATTTATGGAATGGTTAAAAGTGCATGAAAATGGCCAATTTACTCACTCTGAGTTCTCAAAAAGGGTTTCTTCACCCCGGGAAGTTAATTAAATACCATTTGGAGGCATTTAATGTTCGAGCAAAAACGGCTGATTTTCGACAAAAGAGATAACACCCCCCCATTACGTCATGCTTCAGAAATGTGGAAAATGGTCCGTTTTCAAATGTTTTATTTTTGAACATCAGTTCACATTTGTAGGTGGATCATCAGTGTTAGAGCTAAAATTAGCATGTTTAAAGTGATTTTCATGCTTCCAGGGGCTCGGGAAGTGAATCAAATACTATTTGCAGGCATTTAATGTTCAATCAAAAACAGCTGATTTTTGACAAAAGAGATAACACCCCCCCATTACGTCATGCTTCAGAAATGTGGAAAATGGTCCGTTTTCAAATGTTTTATTTTTGAACGTCAGTTCACATTTGTAGGTGGATCATCAGTGTTAGAGCTAAAATTAGCATGTTTAAAGTGACTTTCATGCTTCCAGGGGCCCTAAACACAAGATTTATGGAATGGTTAAAAGTGCATGAAAATGGCCAATTTACTCACTCTGAGTTCCCAAAAAGGGTTTCTTCACCCCGGGAAGTTAATTAAATACCATTTGGAGGCATTTAATGTTCGAGCAAAAACGGCTGATTTTCGACAAAAGAGATAACACCCCCCCATTACGTCATGCTTCAGAAATGTGGAAAATGGTCCGTTTTCAAATGTTTTATTTTTGAACGTCAGTTCACATTTGCAGGTGGATCATCAGTGTTAGAGCTAAAATTAGCATGTTTAAAGTGATTTTCATGCTTCCAGGGGCTCGGGAAGTGAATTAAATACTATTTGGAGGCATTTAATGTTCAAGCAAAAACAGCTGATTTTTGACAAAAGAGATAACACCCCCCCATTACGTCATGCTTCAGAAATGTGGAAAATGGTCCGTTTTCAAATGTTTTATTTTTGAACGTCAGTTCACATTTGTAGGTGGATCATCAGTGTTAGAGCTAAAATTAGCATGTTTAAAGTGATTTTCATGCTTCCAGGGGCCCTAAACACAACATTTATGGAATGGTTAAAAGTGAATGAAAATGGCCAATTTACTCACTCTGAGTTCTCAAAAAGGGTTTCTTCACCCCGGGAAGTTAATTAAATACCATTTGGAGGCATTTAATGTTCGAGCAAAAACGGCTGATTTTCGACAAAAGAGATAACACCCCCCCATTACGTCATGCTTCAGAAATGTGGAAAATGGTCCGTTTTCAAATGTTTTATTTTTGAACGTCAGTTCACATTTGTAGGTGGATCATCAGTGTTAGAGCTAAAATTAGCATGTTTAAAGTGATTTTCATGCTTCCAGGGGCTCGGGAAGTGAATTAAATACTATTTGGAGGCATTTATTGTTCAATCAAAAACAGCTGATTTTTGACAAAAGAGATAACACCCCCCCATTACGTCATGCTTCAGAAATGTGGAAAATGGTCCGTTTTCAAATGTTTTATTTTTGAAAGTCAGTTCACATTTGTAGGTGGATCATCAGTGTTAGAGCTAAAATTAGCATGTTTAAAGTGATTTTCATGCTTCAAGGGGCTCGGGAAGTGAATTAAATACTATTTGGAGGCATTTAATGTTCAAGCAAAAACAGCTGATTTTTGACAAAAGAGATAACACCCCCCCATTACGTCATGCTTCAGAAATGTGGAAAATGGTCCGTTTTCAAATGTTTTATTTTTGAACGTCAGTTCACATTTGTAGGTGGATCATCAGTGTTAGAGCTAAAATTAGCATGTTTAAAGTGATTTTCATGCTTCCAGGGGCCCTAAACACAACATTTATGGAATGGTTAAAAGTGCATGAAAATGGCCAATTTACTCACTCTGAGTTCTCAAAAAGGGTTTCTTCACCCCGGGAAGTTAATTAAATACCATTTGGAGGCATTTAATGTTCGAGCAAAAACGGCTGATTTTCGACAAAAGAGATAACACCCCCCCATTACGTCATGCTTCAGAAATGTGGAAAATGGTCCGTTTTCAAATGTTATATTTTTGAACGTCAGTTCACATTTGTAGGTGCATCATCAGTGTTAGAGCTAAAATTAGCATGTTTAAAGTGATTTTCATGCTTCCAGGGGCCCTAAACACAAGATTTATGGAATGGTTAAAAGTGCATGAAAATGGCCAATTTACTCACTCTGAGTTCTCAAAAAGGGTTTCTTCACCCCGGGAAGTTAATTAAATACCATTTGGAGGCATTTAATGTTCGAGCAAAAACGGCTGATTTTCGACAAAAGAGATAACACCCCCCCCCATTACGTCATGCTTCAGAAATGTGGAAAATGGTCCGTTTTCAAATGTTTTATTTTTGAACGTCAGTTCACATTTGTAGGTGGATCATCAGTGTTAGAGCTAAAATTAGCATGTTTAAAGTGATTTTCATGCTTCCAGGGGCTCGGGAAGTGAATTAAATACTATTTGGAGGCATTTAATGTTCAAGCAAAAACAGCTGATTTTTGACAAAAGAGATAACACCCCCCCATTACGTCATGCTTTAGAAATGTGGAAAATGGTCCGTTTTAAAATGTTTTATTTTTGAACGTCAGTTCACATTTGTAGGTGGATCATCAGTGTTGGAGCTAAAATTAGCATGTTTAAAGTGATTTTCATGCTTCCAGGGGCCCTAAACACAAGATTTATGGAATGGTTAAAAGTGCATGAAAATGGCCAATTTATTAACTCTGAGTTCTCAAAAAGGGTTTCTTCACCCCGGGAAGTTAATTAAATACCATTTGGAGGCATTTAATGTTCGAGCAAAAACGGCTGATTTTCGACAAAAGAGATAACACCCCCCATTACGTCATGCTTGAGAAATGTGGAAAATGGTCCGTTTTCAAATGTTTTATTTTTGAACGTCAGTTCACATTTGTAGGTGGATCATCAGTGTTAGAGCTAAAATTAGCATGTTTAAAGTGGTTTTCATGCTTCCAGGGGCTCGGGAAGTGAATTAAATACTATTTGGAGGCATTTAATGTTCAAGCAAAAACAGCTGATTTTTGACAAAAGAGATAACACCCCCCCCATTACGTCATGCTTCAGAAATGTGGAAAATGGTCCGTTTTCAAATGTTTTATTTTTGAACGTCAGTTCACATTTGTAGGTGGATCATCAGTGTTAGAGCTAAAATTAGCATGTTTAAAGTGATTTTCATGCTTCCAGGGGCCCTAAACACAAGATTTATGGAATGGTTAAAAGTGCATGAAAATGGCCAATTTACTCACTCTGAGTTCTCAAAAAGGGTTTCTTCACCCCGGGAAGTTAATTAAATACAATTTGGAGGCATTTAATGTTCGAGCAAAAACGGCTGATTTTCGACAAAAGAGATAACACCCCCCCATTACGTCATGCTTCAGAAATGTGGAAAATGGTCCGTTTTCAAATGTTTTATTTTTGAAGGTCAGTTCACATTTGTAGGTGGATCATCAGTGTTAGAGCTAAAATTAGCATGTTTAAAGTGATTTTCATGCTTCCAGGGGCTCGGGAAGTGAATTAAATCCTATTTGGAGGCATTTAATGTTCAATCAAAAACAGCTGATTTTTGACAAAAGAGATAACACCCCCCCATTACGTCATGCTTCAGAAATGTGGAAAATGGTCCGTTTTCAAATGTTTTATTTTTGAACGTCAGTTCACATTTGTAGGTGGATGATAAGTGTTAGAGCTAAAATTAGCATGTTTAAAGTGATTTTCATTCTTCCAGGGGCCCTAAACACAAGATTTATGGAATGGTTAAAAGTGCATGAAAATGGCCAATTTACTCACTCTGAGTTCTCAAAAAGGGTTTCTTCACCCCGGGAAGTTAATTAAATACCATTTGGAGGCATTTAATGTTCGAGCAAAAACGGCTGATTTTCGACAAAAGAGATAACACCCCCCCATTACGTCATGCTTCAGAAATGTGGAAAATGGTCCGTTTTCAAATGTTTTATTTTTGAACATCAGTTCACATTTGTAGGTGGATCATCAGTGTTAGAGCTAAAATTAGCATGTTTAAAGTGATTTTCATGCTTCCAGGGGCTCGGGAAGTGAATTAAATACTATTTGGAGGCATTTAATGTTCAATCAAAAACAGCTGATTTTTGACAAAAGAGATAACACCCCCCCATTACGTCATGCTTCAGAAATGTGGAAAATGGTCCGTTTTCAAATGTTTTATTTTTGAACGTCAGTTCACATTTGTAGGTGGATCATCAGTGTTAGAGCTAAAATTAGCATGTTTAAAGTGATTTTCATGCTTCCAGGGGCCCTAAACACAAGATTTATGGAATGGTTAAAAGTGCATGAAAATGGCCAATTTACTCACTCTGAGTTCCCAAAAAGGGTTTCTTCACCCGGGAAGTTAATTAAATACCATTTGGAGGCATTTAATGTTCGAGCAAAAACGGCTGATTTTCGACAAAAGAGATAACACCCCCCATTACGTCATGCTTCAGAAATGTGGAAAATGGTCCGTTTTCAAATGTTTTATTTTTGAACGTCAGTTCACGTTTGCAGGTGGATCATCAGTGTTAGAGCTAAAATTAGCATGTTTAAAGTGATTTTCATGCTTCCAGGGGCTCGGGAAGTGAATTAAATACTATTTGGAGGCATTTAATGTTCAAGCAAAAACAGCTGATTTTTGACAAAAGAGATAACACCCCCCCATTACGTCATGCTTCAGAAATGTGGAAAATGGTCCGTTTTCAAATGTTTTATTTTTGAACGTCAGTTCACGTTTGCAGGTGGATCATCAGTGTTAGAGCTAAAATTAGCATGTTTAAAGTGATTTTCATGCTTCCAGGGGCTCGGGAAGTGAATTAAATACTATTTGGAGGCATTTAATGTTCAAGCAAAAACATCTGATTTTTGACAAAAGAGATAACACCCCCCCATTACGTCATGCTTCAGAAATGTGGAAAATGGTCCATTTTCAAATGTTTTATTTTTGAACGTCAGTTCACATTTGTAGGTGGATGATTAGTGTTAGAGCTAAAATTAGCATGTTTAAAGTGATTTTCATTCTTCCAGGGGCCCTAAACACAAGATTTATGGAATGGTTAAAAGTGCATGAAAATGGCCAATTTACTCACTCTGAGTTCTCAAAAAGGGTTTCTTCACCCCGGGAAGTTAATTAAATACCATTTGGAGGCATTTAATGTTCGAGCAAAAACGGCTGATTTTCGACAAAAGAGATAACACCCCCCCATTACGTCATGCTTCAGAAATGTGGAAAATGGTCCGTTTTCAAATGTTTTATTTTTGAACGTCAGTTCACATTTGTAGGTGGATCATCAGTGTTAGAGCTAAAATTAGCATGTTTAAAGTGATTTTCATGCTTCCAGGGGCTCGGGAAGTGAATTAAATACTATTTGGAGGCATTTAATGTTCAAGCAAAAACAGCTGATTTTTGACAAAAGAGATAACACCCCCCCATTACGTCATGCTTCAGAAATGTGGAAAATGGTCCGTTTTCAAATGTTTTATTTTTGAACGTCAGTTCACATTTGTAGGTGGATCATCAGTGTTAGAGCTAAAATTAGCATGTTTAAAGTGATTTTCATGCTTCCAGGGGCCCTAAACACAAGATTTATGGAATGGTTAAAAGTGCAGGAAAATGGCCAATTTACTCACTCTGAGTTCTCAAAAAGGGTTTCTTCACCCCGGGAAGTTAATTAAATACCATTTGGAGGCATTTAATGTTCGAGCAAAAACGGCTGATTTTCGACAAAAGAGATAACACCCCCCCATTACGTCATGCTTGAGAAATGTGGAAAATGGTCCGTTTTCAAATGTTTTATTTTTGAACGTCAGTTCACATTTGTAGGTGGATCATCAGTGTTAGAGCTAAAATTAGCATGTTTAAAGTGATTTTCATGCTTCCAGGGGCTCGGGAAGTGAATTAAATACTATTTGGAGGCATTTAATGTTCAAGCAAAAACAGCTGATTTTTGACAAAAGAGATAACACCCCCCCCCATTACGTCATGCTTCAGAAATGTGGAAAGTGGTCCGTTTTCAAACGTTTTATTTTTGAACGTCAGTTCACATTTGTAGGTGGATCATCAGTGTTAGAGCTAAAATTAGCATGTTTAAAGTGATTTTCATGCTTCCAGGGGCCCTAAACACAAGATTTATGGAATGGTTAAAAGTGCATGAAAATGGCCAATTTACTCACTCTGAGTTCTCAAAAAGGGCTTCTTCACCCCGGGAAGTTAATTAAATACAATTTGGAGGCATTTAATGTTCGAGCAAAAACGGCTGATTTTCGACAAAAGAGATAACACCCCCCCATTACGTCATGCTTCAGAAATGTGGAAAATGGTCCGTTTTCAAATGTTTTATTTTTGAACGTCAGTTCACATTTGTAGGTGGATCATCAGTGTTAGAGCTAAAATTAGCATGTTTAAAGTGATTTTCATGCTTCCAGGGGCTCGGGAAGTGAATTAAATACTATTTGGAGGCATTTAATGTTCAATCAAAAACAGCTGATTTTTGACAAAAGAGATAACACCCCCCCATTACGTCATGCTTCAGAAATGTGGAAAATGGTCCGTTTTCAAATGTTTTATTTTTGAACGTCAGTTCACATTTGTAGGTGGATGATAAGTGTTAGAGCTAAAATTAGCATGTTTAAAGTGATTTTCATGCTTCCAGGGGCCCTAAACACAAGATTTATGGAATGGTTAAAAGTGCATGAAAATGGCCAATTTACTCACTCTGAGTTCTCAAAAAGGGTTTCTTCACCCCGGGAAGTTAATTAAATACCATTTGGAGGCATTTAATGTTCGAGCAAAAACGGCTGATTTGCGACAAAAGAGATAACACCCCCCCATTACGTCATGCTTCAGAAATGTGGAAAATGGTCCGTTTTCAAATGTTTTATTTTTGAACGTCAGTTCACATTTGTAGGTGGATCATCAGTGTTAGAGCTAAAATTAGCATGTTTAAAGTGATTTTCATGCTTCCAGGGGCTCGGGAAGTGAATTAAATACTATTTGGAGGCATTTAATGTTCAATCAAAAACAGCTGATTTTTGACAAAAGAGATAACACCCCCCCATTACGTCATGCTTCAGAAATGTGGAAAATGGTCAGTTTTCAAATGTTTTATTTTTGAACGTCAGTTCACATTTGTAGGTGGATGATAAGTGTTAGAGCTAAAATTAGCATGTTTAAAGTGATTTTCATTCTTCCAGGGGCCCTAAACACAAGATTTATGGAATGGTTAAAAGTGCATGAAAATGGCCAATTTACTCACTCTGAGTTCTCAAAAAGGGTTTCTTCACCCCGGGAAGTTAATTAAATACCATTTGGAGGCATTTAATGTTCGAGCAAAAACGGCTGATTTTCGACAAAAGAGATAACACCCCCCCATTACGTCATGCTTCAGAAATGTGGAAAATGGTCCGTTTTCAAATGTTTTATTTTTGAACATCAGTTCACATTTGTAGGTGGATCATCAGTGTTAGAGCTAAAATTAGCATGTTTAAAGTGATTTTCATGCTTCCAGGGGCTCGGGAAGTGAATCAAATACTATTTGCAGGCATTTAATGTTCAATCAAAAACAGCTGATTTTTGACAAAAGAGATAACACCCCCCCATTACGTCATGCTTCAGAAATGTGGAAAATGGTCCGTTTTCAAATGTTTTATTTTTGAACGTCAGTTCACATTTGTAGGTGGATCATCAGTGTTAGAGCTAAAATTAGCATGTTTAAAGTGACTTTCATGCTTCCAGGGGCCCTAAACACAAGATTTATGGAATGGTTAAAAGTGCATGAAAATGGCCAATTTACTCACTCTGAGTTCCCAAAAAGGGTTTCTTCACCCCGGGAAGTTAATTAAATACCATTTGGAGGCATTTAATGTTCGAGCAAAAACGGCTGATTTTCGACAAAAGAGATAACACCCCCCCATTACGTCATGCTTCAGAAATGTGGAAAATGGTCCGTTTTCAAATGTTTTATTTTTGAACGTCAGTTCACATTTGCAGGTGGATCATCAGTGTTAGAGCTAAAATTAGCATGTTTAAAGTGATTTTCATGCTTCCAGGGGCTCGGGAAGTGAATTAAATACTATTTGGAGGCATTTAATGTTCAAGCAAAAACAGCTGATTTTTGACAAAAGAGATAACACCCCCCCATTACGTCATGCTTCAGAAATGTGGAAAATGGTCCGTTTTCAAATGTTTTATTTTTGAACGTCAGTTCACATTTGTAGGTGGATCATCAGTGTTAGAGCTAAAATTAGCATGTTTAAAGTGATTTTCATGCTTCCAGGGGCCCTAAACACAACATTTATGGAATGGTTAAAAGTGAATGAAAATGGCCAATTTACTCACTCTGAGTTCTCAAAAAGGGTTTCTTCACCCCGGGAAGTTAATTAAATACCATTTGGAGGCATTTAATGTTCGAGCAAAAACGGCTGATTTTCGACAAAAGAGATAACACCCCCCCATTACGTCATGCTTCAGAAATGTGGAAAATGGTCCGTTTTCAAATGTTTTATTTTTGAACGTCAGTTCACATTTGTAGGTGGATCATCAGTGTTAGAGCTAAAATTAGCATGTTTAAAGTGATTTTCATGCTTCCAGGGGCTCGGGAAGTGAATTAAATACTATTTGGAGGCATTTATTGTTCAATCAAAAACAGCTGATTTTTGACAAAAGAGATAACACCCCCCCATTACGTCATGCTTCAGAAATGTGGAAAATGGTCCGTTTTCAAATGTTTTATTTTTGAAAGTCAGTTCACATTTGTAGGTGGATCATCAGTGTTAGAGCTAAAATTAGCATGTTTAAAGTGATTTTCATGCTTCAAGGGGCTCGGGAAGTGAATTAAATACTATTTGGAGGCATTTAATGTTCAAGCAAAAACAGCTGATTTTTGACAAAAGAGATAACACCCCCCATTACGTCATGCTTCAGAAATGTGGAAAATGGTCCGTTTTCAAATGTTTTATTTTTGAACGTCAGTTCACATTTGTAGGTGGATCATCAGTGTTAGAGCTAAAATTAGCATGTTTAAAGTGATTTTCATGCTTCCAGGGGCCCTAAACACAACATTTATGGAATGGTTAAAAGTGCATGAAAATGGCCAATTTACTCACTCTGAGTTCTCAAAAAGGGTTTCTTCACCCCGGGAAGTTAATTAAATACCATTTGGAGGCATTTAATGTTCGAGCAAAAACGGCTGATTTTCGACAAAAGAGATAACACCCCCCCATTACGTCATGCTTCAGAAATGTGGAAAATGGTCCGTTTTCAAATGTTTTATTTTTGAACGTCAGTTCACATTTGTAGGTGCATCATCAGTGTTAGAGCTAAAATTAGCATGTTTAAAGTGATTTTCATGCTTCCAGGGGCCCTAAACACAAGATTTATGGAATGGTTAAAAGTGCATGAAAATGGCCAATTTACTCACTCTGAGTTCTCAAAAAGGGTTTCTTCACCCCGGGAAGTTAATTAAATACCATTTGGAGGCATTTAATGTTCGAGCAAAAACGGCTGATTTTCGACAAAAGAGATAACACCCCCCCATTACGTCATGCTTCAGAAATGTGGAAAATGGTCCGTTTTCAAATGTTTTATTTTTGAACGTCAGTTCACATTTGTAGGTGGATCATCAGTGTTAGAGCTAAAATTAGCATGTTTAAAGTGATTTTCATGCTTCCAGGGGCTCGGGAAGTGAATTAAATACTATTTGGAGGCATTTAATGTTCAAGCAAAAACAGCTGATTTTTGACAAAAGAGATAACACCCCCCCATTACGTCATGCTTTAGAAATGTGGAAAATGGTCCGTTTTAAAATGTTTTATTTTTGAACGTCAGTTCACATTTGTAGGTGGATCATCAGTGTTGGAGCTAAAATTAGCATGTTTAAAGTGATTTTCATGCTTCCAGGGGCCCTAAACACAAGATTTATGGAATGGTTAAAAGTGCATGAAAATGGCCAATTTATTAACTCTGAGTTCTCAAAAAGGGTTTCTTCACCCCGGGAAGTTAATTAAATACCATTTGGAGGCATTTAATGTTCGAGCAAAAACGGCTGATTTTCGACAAAAGAGATAACACCCCCCATTACGTCATGCTTGAGAAATGTGGAAAATGGTCCGTTTTCAAATGTTTTATTTTTGAACGTCAGTTCACATTTGTAGGTGGATCATCAGTGTTAGAGCTAAAATTAGCATGTTTAAAGTGGTTTTCATGCTTCCAGGGGCTCGGGAAGTGAATTAAATACTATTTGGAGGCATTTAATGTTCAATCAAAAACAGCTGATTTTTGACAAAAGAGATAACACCCCCACATTACGTCATGCTTCAGAAATGTGGAAAATGGTCCGTTTTCAAATGTTTTATTTTTGAACGTCAGTTCACATTTGTAGGTGGATCATCAGTGTTAGAGCTAAAATTAGCATGTTTAAAGTGATTTTCATGCTTCCAGGGGCCCTAAACACAAGATTTATGGAATGGTTAAAAGTGCATGAAAATGGCCAATTTACTCACTCTGAGTTCCCAAAAAGGGTTTCTTCACCCCGGGAAGTTAATTAAATACCATTTGGAGGCATTTAATGTTCGAGCAAAAACGGCTGATTTTCGACAAAAGAGATAACACCCCCCCATTACGTCATGCTTCAGAAATGTGGAAAATGGTCCGTTTTCAAATGTTTTATTTTTGAACGTCAGTTCACATTTGCAGGTGGATCATCAGTGTTAGAGCTAAAATTAGCATGTTTAAAGTGATTTTCATGCTTCCAGGGGCTCGGGAAGTGAATTAAATACTATTTGGAGGCATTTAATGTTCAAGCAAAAACAGCTGATTTTTGACAAAAGAGATAACACCCCCCCATTACGTCATGCTTTAGAAATGTGGAAAATGGTCCGTTTTCAAATGTTTTATTTTTGAACGTCAGTTCACATTTGTAGGTGGATCATCAGTGTTAGAGCTAAAATTAGCATGTTTAAAGTGATTTTCATGCTTCCAGGGGCCCTAAACACAACATTTATGGAATGGTTAAAAGTGAATGAAAATGGCCAATTTACTCACTCTGAGTTCTCAAAAAGGGTTTCTTCACCCCGGGAAGTTAATTAAATACCATTTGGAGGCATTTAATGTTCGAGCAAAAACGGCTGATTTTCGACAAAAGAGATAACACCCCCCCATTACGTCATGCTTCAGAAATGTGGAAAATGGTCCGTTTTCAAATGTTTTATTTTTGAACGTCAGTTCACATTTGTAGGTGGATCATCAGTGTTAGAGCTAAAATTAGCATGTTTAAAGTGATTTTCATGCTTCCAGGGGCTCGGGAAGTGAATTAAATACTATTTGGAGGCATTTATTGTTCAATCAAAAACAGCTGATTTTTGACAAAAGAGATAACACCCCCCCATTACGTCATGCTTCAGAAATGTGGAAAATGGTCCGTTTTCAAATGTTTTATTTTTGAAAGTCAGTTCACATTTGTAGGTGGATCATCAGTGTTAGAGCTAAAATTAGCATGTTTAAAGTGATTTTCATGCTTCAAGGGGCTCGGGAAGTGAATTAAATACTATTTGGAGGCATTTAATGTTCAAGCAAAAACAGCTGATTTTTGACAAAAGAGATAACACCCCCCCATTACGTCATGCTTCAGAAATGTGGAAAATGGTCCGTTTTCAAATGTTTTATTTTTGAACGTCAGTTCACATTTGTAGGTGGATCATCAGTGTTAGAGCTAAAATTAGCATGTTTAAAGTGATTTTCATGCTTCCAGGGGCCCTAAACACAACATTTATGGAATGGTTAAAAGTGCATGAAAATGGCCAATTTACTCACTCTGAGTTCTCAAAAAGGGTTTCTTCACCCCGGGAAGTTAATTAAATACCATTTGGAGGCATTTAATGTTCGAGCAAAAACGGCTGATTTTCGACAAAAGAGATAACACCCCCCCATTACGTCATGCTTCAGAAATGTGGAAAATGGTCCGTTTTCAAATGTTTTATTTTTGAACGTCAGTTCACATTTGTAGGTGCATCATCAGTGTTAGAGCTAAAATTAGCATGTTTAAAGTGATTTTCATGCTTCCAGGGGCCCTAAACACAAGATTTATGGAATGGTTAAAAGTGCATGAAAATGGCCAATTTACTCACTCTGAGTTCTCAAAAAGGGTTTCTTCACCCCGGGAAGTTAATTAAATACCATTTGGAGGCATTTAATGTTCGAGCAAAAACGGCTGATTTTCGACAAAAGAGATAACACCCCCCCATTACGTCATGCTTCAGAAATGTGGAAAATGGTCCGTTTTCAAATGTTTTATTTTTGAACGTCAGTTCACATTTGTAGGTGGATCATCAGTGTTAGAGCTAAAATTAGCATGTTTAAAGTGATTTTCATGCTTCCAGGGGCTCGGGAAGTGAATTAAATACTATTTGGAGGCATTTATTGTTCAATCAAAAACAGCTGATTTTTGACAAAAGAGATAACACCCCCCCATTACGTCATGCTTCAGAAATGTGGAAAATGGTCCGTTTTCAAATGTTTTATTTTTGAAAGTCAGTTCACATTTGTAGGTGGATCATCAGTGTTAGAGCTAAAATTAGCATGTTTAAAGTGATTTTCATGCTTCAAGGGGCTCGGGAAGTGAATTAAATACTATTTGGAGGCATTTAATGTTCAAGCAAAAACAGCTGATTTTTGACAAAAGAGATAACACCCCCCCATTACGTCATGCTTCAGAAATGTGGAAAATGGTCCGTTTTCAAATGTTTTATTTTTGAACGTCAGTTCACATTTGTAGGTGGATCATCAGTGTTAGAGCTAAAATTAGCATGTTTAAAGTGATTTTCATGCTTCCAGGGGCCCTAAACACAACATTTATGGAATGGTTAAAAGTGCATGAAAATGGCCAATTTACTCACTCTGAGTTCTCAAAAAGGGTTTCTTCACCCCGGGAAGTTAATTAAATACCATTTGGAGGCATTTAATGTTCGAGCAAAAACGGCTGATTTTCGACAAAAGAGATAACACCCCCCCATTACGTCATGCTTCAGAAATGTGGAAAATGGTCCGTTTTCAAATGTTTTATTTTTGAACGTCAGTTCACATTTGTAGGTGCATCATCAGTGTTAGAGCTAAAATTAGCATGTTTAAAGTGATTTTCATGCTTCCAGGGGCCCTAAACACAAGATTTATGGAATGGTTAAAAGTGCATGAAAATGGCCAATTTACTCACTCTGAGTTCTCAAAAAGGGTTTCTTCACCCCGGGAAGTTAATTAAATACCATTTGGAGGCATTTAATGTTCGAGCAAAAACGGCTGATTTTCGACAAAAGAGATAACACCCCCCCATTACGTCATGCTTCAGAAATGTGGAAAATGGTCCGTTTTCAAATGTTTTATTTTTGAACGTCAGTTCACATTTGTAGGTGGATCATCAGTGTTAGAGCTAAAATTAGCATGTTTAAAGTGATTTTCATGCTTCCAGGGGCTCGGGAAGTGAATTAAATACTATTTGGAGGCATTTAATGTTCAAGCAAAAACAGCTGATTTTTGACAAAAGAGATAACACCCCCCCATTACGTCATGCTTTAGAAATGTGGAAAATGGTCCGTTTTAAAATGTTTTATTTTTGAACGTCAGTTCACATTTGTAGGTGGATCATCAGTGTTGGAGCTAAAATTAGCATGTTTAAAGTGATTTTCATGCTTCCAGGGGCCCTAAACACAAGATTTATGGAATGGTTAAAAGTGCATGAAAATGGCCAATTTATTAACTCTGAGTTCTCAAAAAGGGTTTCTTCACCCCGGGAAGTTAATTAAATACCATTTGGAGGCATTTAATGTTCGAGCAAAAACGGCTGATTTTCGACAAAAGAGATAACACCCCCCATTACGTCATGCTTGAGAAATGTGGAAAATGGTCCGTTTTCAAATGTTTTATTTTTGAACGTCAGTTCACATTTGTAGGTGGATCATCAGTGTTAGAGCTAAAATTAGCATGTTTAAAGTGGTTTTCATGCTTCCAGGGGCTCGGGAAGTGAATTAAATACTATTTGGAGGCATTTAATGTTCAATCAAAAACAGCTGATTTTTGACAAAAGAGATAACACCCCCACATTACGTCATGCTTCAGAAATGTGGAAAATGGTCCGTTTTCAAATGTTTTATTTTTGAACGTCAGTTCACATTTGTAGGTGGATCATCAGTGTTAGAGCTAAAATTAGCATGTTTAAAGTGATTTTCATGCTTCCGGGGCCCTAAACACAAGATTTATGGAATGGTTAAAAGTGCATGAAAATGGCCAATTTACTCACTCTGAGTTCCCAAAAAGGGTTTCTTCACCCCGGGAAGTTAATTAAATACCATTTGGAGGCATTTAATGTTCGAGCAAAAACGGCTGATTTTCGACAAAAGAGATAACACCCCCCCATTACGTCATGCTTCAGAAATGTGGAAAATGGTCCGTTTTCAAATGTTTTATTTTTGAACGTCAGTTCACATTTGCAGGTGGATCATCAGTGTTAGAGCTAAAATTAGCATGTTTAAAGTGATTTTCATGCTTCCAGGGGCTCGGGAAGTGAATTAAATACTATTTGGAGGCATTTAATGTTCAAGCAAAAACAGCTGATTTTTGACAAAAGAGATAACACCCCCCCATTACGTCATGCTTTAGAAATGTGGAAAATGGTCCGTTTTCAAATGTTTTATTTTTGAACGTCAGTTCACATTTGTAGGTGGATCATCAGTGTTAGAGCTAAAATTAGCATGTTTAAAGTGATTTTCATGCTTCCAGGGGCCCTAAACACAACATTTATGGAATGGTTAAAAGTGAATGAAAATGGCCAATTTACTCACTCTGAGTTCTCAAAAAGGGTTTCTTCACCCCGGGAAGTTAATTAAATACCATTTGGAGGCATTTAATGTTCGAGCAAAAACGGCTGATTTTCGACAAAAGAGATAACACCCCCCCATTACGTCATGCTTCAGAAATGTGGAAAATGGTCCGTTTTCAAATGTTTTATTTTTGAACGTCAGTTCACATTTGTAGGTGGATCATCAGTGTTAGAGCTAAAATTAGCATGTTTAAAGTGATTTTCATGCTTCCAGGGGCTCGGGAAGTGAATTAAATACTATTTGGAGGCATTTATTGTTCAATCAAAAACAGCTGATTTTTGACAAAAGAGATAACACCCCCCCATTACGTCATGCTTCAGAAATGTGGAAAATGGTCCGTTTTCAAATGTTTTATTTTTGAACGTCAGTTCACATTTGTAGGTGGATCATCAGTGTTAGAGCTAAAATTAGCATGTTTAAAGTGATTTTCATGCTTCCAGGGGCCCTAAACACAACATTTATGGAATGGTTAAAAGTGCATGAAAATGGCCAATTTACTCACTCTGAGTTCTCAAAAAGGGTTTCTTCACCCCGGGAAGTTAATTAAATACCATTTGGAGGCATTTAATGTTCGAGCAAAAACGGCTGATTTTCGACAAAAGAGATAACACCCCCCCATTACGTCATGCTTCAGAAATGTGGAAAATGGTCCGTTTTCAAATGTTTTATTTTTGAACGTCAGTTCACATTTGTAGGTGCATCATCAGTGTTAGAGCTAAAATTAGCATGTTTAAAGTGATTTTCATGCTTCCAGGGGCCCTAAACACAAGATTTATGGAATGGTTAAAAGTGCATGAAAATGGCCAATTTACTCACTCTGAGTTCTCAAAAAGGGTTTCTTCACCCCGGGAAGTTAATTAAATACCATTTGGAGGCATTTAATGTTCGAGCAAAAACGGCTGATTTTCGACAAAAGAGATAACACCCCCCCATTACGTCATGCTTCAGAAATGTGGAAAATGGTCCGTTTTCAAATGTTTTATTTTTGAACGTCAGTTCACATTTGTAGGTGGATCATCAGTGTTAGAGCTAAAATTAGCATGTTTAAAGTGATTTTCATGCTTCCAGGGGCTCGGGAAGTGAATTAAATACTATTTGGAGGCATTTAATGTTCAAGCAAAAACAGCTGATTTTTGACAAAAGAGATAACACCCCCCCATTACGTCATGCTTTAGAAATGTGGAAAATGGTCCGTTTTAAAATGTTTTATTTTTGAACGTCAGTTCACATTTGTAGGTGGATCATCAGTGTTGGAGCTAAAATTAGCATGTTTAAAGTGATTTTCATGCTTCCAGGGGCCCTAAACACAAGATTTATGGAATGGTTAAAAGTGCATGAAAATGGCCAATTTATTAACTCTGAGTTCTCAAAAAGGGTTTCTTCACCCCGGGAAGTTAATTAAATACCATTTGGAGGCATTTAATGTTCGAGCAAAAACGGCTGATTTTCGACAAAAGAGATAACACCCCCCATTACGTCATGCTTGAGAAATGTGGAAAATGGTCCGTTTTCAAATGTTTTATTTTTGAACGTCAGTTCACATTTGTAGGTGGATCATCAGTGTTAGAGCTAAAATTAGCATGTTTAAAGTGGTTTTCATGCTTCCAGGGGCTCGGGAAGTGAATTAAATACTATTTGGAGGCATTTAATGTTCAAGCAAAAACAGCTGATTTTTGACAAAAGAGATAACACCCCCCCCATTACGTCATGCTTCAGAAATGTGGAAAATGGTCCGTTTTCAAATGTTTTATTTTTGAACGTCAGTTCACATTTGTAGGTGGATCATCAGTGTTAGAGCTAAAATTAGCATGTTTAAAGTGATTTTCATGCTTCCAGGGGCCCTAAACACAAGATTTATGGAATGGTTAAAAGTGCATGAAAATGGCCAATTTACTCACTCTGAGTTCTCAAAAAGGGTTTCTTCACCCCGGGAAGTTAATTAAATACAATTTGGAGGCATTTAATGTTCGAGCAAAAACGGCTGATTTTTGACAAAAGAGATAACACCCCCCCATTACGTCATGCTTCAGAAATGTGGAAAATGGTCCGTTTTCAAATGTTTTATTTTTGAAGGTCAGTTCACATTTGTAGGTGGATCATCAGTGTTAGAGCTAAAATTAGCATGTTTAAAGTGATTTTCATGCTTCCAGGGGCTCGGGAAGTGAATTAAATCCTATTTGGAGGCATTTAATGTTCAATCAAAAACAGCTGATTTTTGACAAAAGAGATAACACCCCCCCATTACGTCATGCTTCAGAAATGTGGAAAATGGTCCGTTTTCAAATGTTTTATTTTTGAACGTCAGTTCACATTTGTAGGTGGATGATAAGTGTTAGAGCTAAAATTAGCATGTTTAAAGTGATTTTCATTCTTCCAGGGGCCCTAAACACAAGATTTATGGAATGGTTAAAAGTGCATGAAAATGGCCAATTTACTCACTCTGAGTTCTCAAAAAGGGTTTCTTCACCCCGGGAAGTTAATTAAATACCATTTGGAGGCATTTAATGTTCGAGCAAAAACGGCTGATTTTCGACAAAAGAGATAACACCCCCCCATTACGTCATGCTTCAGAAATGTGGAAAATGGTCCGTTTTCAAATGTTTTATTTTTGAACATCAGTTCACATTTGTAGGTGGATCATCAGTGTTAGAGCTAAAATTAGCATGTTTAAAGTGATTTTCATGCTTCCAGGGGCTCGGGAAGTGAATTAAATACTATTTGGAGGCATTTAATGTTCAATCAAAAACAGCTGATTTTTGACAAAAGAGATAACACCCCCCCATTACGTCATGCTTCAGAAATGTGGAAAATGGTCCGTTTTCAAATGTTTTATTTTTGAACGTCAGTTCACATTTGTAGGTGGATCATCAGTGTTAGAGCTAAAATTAGCATGTTTAAAGTGATTTTCATGCTTCCAGGGGCCCTAAACACAAGATTTATGGAATGGTTAAAAGTGCATGAAAATGGCCAATTTACTCACTCTGAGTTCCCAAAAAGGGTTTCTTCACCCGGGAAGTTAATTAAATACCATTTGGAGGCATTTAATGTTCGAGCAAAAACGGCTGATTTTCGACAAAAGAGATAACACCCCCCCATTACGTCATGCTTCAGAAATGTGGAAAATGGTCCGTTTTCAAATGTTTTATTTTTGAACGTCAGTTCACGTTTGCAGGTGGATCATCAGTGTTAGAGCTAAAATTAGCATGTTTAAAGTGATTTTCATGCTTCCAGGGGCTCGGGAAGTGAATTAAATACTATTTGGAGGCATTTAATGTTCAAGCAAAAACAGCTGATTTTTGACAAAAGAGATAACACCCCCCCATTACGTCATGCTTCAGAAATGTGGAAAATGGTCCGTTTTCAAATGTTTTATTTTTGAACGTCAGTTCACGTTTGCAGGTGGATCATCAGTGTTAGAGCTAAAATTAGCATGTTTAAAGTGATTTTCATGCTTCCAGGGGCTCGGGAAGTGAATTAAATACTATTTGGAGGCATTTAATGTTCAAGCAAAAACATCTGATTTTTGACAAAAGAGATAACACCCCCCCATTACGTCATGCTTCAGAAATGTGGAAAATGGTCCATTTTCAAATGTTTTATTTTTGAACGTCAGTTCACATTTGTAGGTGGATGATTAGTGTTAGAGCTAAAATTAGCATGTTTAAAGTGATTTTCATTCTTCCAGGGGCCCTAAACACAAGATTTATGGAATGGTTAAAAGTGCATGAAAATGGCCAATTTACTCACTCTGAGTTCTCAAAAAGGGTTTCTTCACCCCGGGAAGTTAATTAAATACCATTTGGAGGCATTTAATGTTCGAGCAAAAACGGCTGATTTTCGACAAAAGAGATAACACCCCCCCATTACGTCATTCTTCAGAAATGTGGAATATGGTCCGTTTTCAAATGTTTTATTTTTGAACATCAGTTCACATTTGTAGGTGGATCATCAGTGTTAGAGCTAAAATTAGCATGTTTAAAGTGATTTTCATGCTTCCAGGGGCCCTAAACACAAGATTTATGGAATGGTTAAAAGTGCATGAAAATGGCCAATTTTCTCACTCTGAGTTCTCAAAAAGGGTTTCTTCACCCCGGGAAGTTAATTAAATACCATTTGGAGGCATTTAATGTTCGAGCAAAAACGGCTGATTTTCGACAAAAGAGATAACACCCCCCCATTACGTCATGCTTCAGAAATGTGGAAAATGGTCCGTTTTCAAATGTTTTATTTTTGAACGTCAGTTCACATTTGTAGGTGGATCATCAGTGTTAGAGCTAAAATTAGCATGTTTAAAGTGATTTTCATGCTTCCAGGGGCTCGGGAAGTGAATTAAATACTATTTGGAGGCATTTAATGTTCAAGCAAAAACAGCTGATTTTTGACAAAAGAGATAACACCCCCCCATTACGTCATGCTTCAGAAATGTGGAAAATGGTCCGTTTTCAAATGTTTTATTTTTGAACGTCAGTTCACATTTGTAGGTGGATCATCAGTGTTAGAGCTAAAATTAGCATGTTTAAAGTGATTTTCATGCTTCCAGGGGCCCTAAACACAAGATTTATGGAATGGTTAAAAGTGCAGGAAAATGGCCAATTTACTCACTCTGAGTTCTCAAAAAGGGTTTCTTCACCCCGGGAAGTTAATTAAATACCATTTGGAGGCATTTAATGTTCGAGCAAAAACGGCTGATTTTCGACAAAAGAGATAACACCCCCCCATTACGTCATGCTTGAGAAATGTGGAAAATGGTCCGTTTTCAAATGTTTTATTTTTGAACGTCAGTTCACATTTGTAGGTGGATCATCAGTGTTAGAGCTAAAATTAGCATGTTTAAAGTGATTTTCATGCTTCCAGGGGCTCGGGAAGTGAATTAAATACTATTTGGAGGCATTTAATGTTCAAGCAAAAACAGCTGATTTTTGACAAAAGAGATAACACCCCCCCCCATTACGTCATGCTTCAGAAATGTGGAAAGTGGTCCGTTTTCAAACGTTTTATTTTTGAACGTCAGTTCACATTTGTAGGTGGATCATCAGTGTTAGAGCTAAAATTAGCATGTTTAAAGTGATTTTCATGCTTCCAGGGGCCCTAAACACAAGATTTATGGAATGGTTAAAAGTGCATGAAAATGGCCAATTTACTCACTCTGAGTTCTCAAAAAGGGCTTCTTCACCCCGGGAAGTTAATTAAATACAATTTGGAGGCATTTAATGTTCGAGCAAAAACGGCTGATTTTCGACAAAAGAGATAACACCCCCCCATTACGTCATGCTTCAGAAATGTGGAAAATGGTCCGTTTTCAAATGTTTTATTTTTGAACGTCAGTTCACATTTGTAGGTGGATCATCAGTGTTAGAGCTAAAATTAGCATGTTTAAAGTGATTTTCATGCTTCCAGGGGCTCGGGAAGTGAATTAAATACTATTTGGAGGCATTTAATGTTCAATCAAAAACAGCTGATTTTTGACAAAAGAGATAACACCCCCCCATTACGTCATGCTTCAGAAATGTGGAAAATGGTCCGTTTTCAAATGTTTTATTTTTGAACGTCAGTTCACATTTGTAGGTGGATGATAAGTGTTAGAGCTAAAATTAGCATGTTTAAAGTGATTTTCATGCTTCCAGGGGCCCTAAACACAAGATTTATGGAATGGTTAAAAGTGCATGAAAATGGCCAATTTACTCACTCTGAGTTCTCAAAAAGGGTTTCTTCACCCCGGGAAGTTAATTAAATACCATTTGGAGGCATTTAATGTTCGAGCAAAAACGGCTGATTTTCGACAAAAGAGATAACACCCCCCCATTACGTCATGCTTCAGAAATGTGGAAAATGGTCCGTTTTCAAATGTTTTATTTTTGAACGTCAGTTCACATTTGTAGGTGGATCATCAGTGTTAGAGCTAAAATTAGCATGTTTAAAGTGATTTTCATGCTTCCAGGGGCTCGGGAAGTGAATTAAATACTATTTGGAGGCATTTAATGTTCAATCAAAAACAGCTGATTTTTGACAAAAGAGATAACACCCCCCCATTACGTCATGCTTCAGAAATGTGGAAAATGGTCAGTTTTCAAATGTTTTATTTTTGAACGTCAGTTCACATTTGTAGGTGGATGATAAGTGTTAGAGCTAAAATTAGCATGTTTAAAGTGATTTTCATTCTTCCAGGGGCCCTAAACACAAGATTTATGGAATGGTTAAAAGTGCATGAAAATGGCCAATTTACTCACTCTGAGTTCTCAAAAAGGGTTTCTTCACCCCGGGAAGTTAATTAAATACCATTTGGAGGCATTTAATGTTCGAGCAAAAACGGCTGATTTTCGACAAAAGAGATAACACCCCCCCATTACGTCATGCTTCAGAAATGTGGAAAATGGTCCGTTTTCAAATGTTTTATTTTTGAACATCAGTTCACATTTGTAGGTGGATCATCAGTGTTAGAGCTAAAATTAGCATGTTTAAAGTGATTTTCATGCTTCCAGGGGCTCGGGAAGTGAATCAAATACTATTTGCAGGCATTTAATGTTCAATCAAAAACAGCTGATTTTTGACAAAAGAGATAACACCCCCCCATTACGTCATGCTTCAGAAATGTGGAAAATGGTCCGTTTTCAAATGTTTTATTTTTGAACGTCAGTTCACATTTGTAGGTGGATCATCAGTGTTAGAGCTAAAATTAGCATGTTTAAAGTGATTTTCATGCTTCCAGGGGCCCTAAACACAAGATTTATGGAATGGTTAAAAGTGCATGAAAATGGCCAATTTACTCACTCTGAGTTCTCAAAAAGGGTTTCTTCACCCCGGGAAGTTAATTAAATACCATTTGGAGGCATTTAATGTTCGAGCAAAAACGGCTGATTTTCGACAAAAGAGATAACAACCCCCCATTACGTCATGCTTCAGAAATGTGGAAAATGGTCCGTTTTCAAATGTTTTATTTTTGAACGTCAGTTCACATTTGTAGGTGGATCATCAGTGTTAGAGCTAAAATTAGCATGTTTAAAGTGATTTTCATGCTTCCAGGGGCTCGGGAAGTGAATTAAATCCTATTTGGAGGCATTTAATGTTCAATCAAAAACAGCTGATTTTTGACAAAAGAGATAACACCCCCCATTACGTCATGCTTCAGAAATGTGGAAAATGGTCCGTTTTCAAATGTTTTATTTTTGAACGTCAGTTCACATTTGTAGGTGGATGATAAGTGTTAGAGCTAAAATTAGCATGTTTAAAGTGATTTTCATTCTTCCAGGGGCCCTAAACACAAGATTTATGGAATGGTTAAAAGTGCATGAAAATGGCCAATTTCCTCACTCTGAGTTCTCAAAAAGGGTTTCTTCACCCCGGGAAGTTAATTAAATACCATTTGGAGGCATTTAATGTTCGAGCAAAAACGGCTGATTTTCGACAAAAGAGATAACACCCCCCCCATTACGTCATGCTTCAGAAATGTGGAAAATGGTCCGTTTTCAAATGTTTTATTTTTGAACGTCAGTTCACATTTGTAGGTGGATCATCAGTGTTAGAGCTAAAATTAGCATGTTTAAAGTGATTTTCATGCTTCCAGGGGCTCGGGAAGTGAATTAAATACTATTTGGAGGCATTTAATGTTCAAGCAAAAACAGCTGATTTTTGACAAAAGAGATAACACCCCCCCATTACGTCATGCTTCAGAAATGTGGAAAATGGTCCGTTTTCAAATGTTTTATTTTTGAACGTCAGTTCACATTTGTAGGTGGATCATCAGTGTTAGAGCTAAAATTAGCATGTTTAAAGTGATTTTCATGCTTCCAGGGGCCCTAAACACGAGATTTATGGAATGGTTAAAAGTGCAGGAAAATGGCCAATTTACTCACTCTGAGTTCTCAAAAAGGGTTTCTTCACCCCGGGAAGTTAATTAAATACCATTTGGAGGCATTTAATGT
Source organism: Lissotriton vulgaris (assembly GCF_964263255.1). Lineage (NCBI taxonomy): Eukaryota > Metazoa > Chordata > Amphibia > Caudata > Salamandridae > Lissotriton > Lissotriton vulgaris. The sequence continues at coordinate 1,696,898 of NW_028246385.1, forward strand.
TCGAGCAAAAACGGCTGATTTTCGACAAAAGAGATAACACCCCCCCATTACGTCATGCTTGAGAAATGTGGAAAATGGTCCGTTTTCAAATGTTTTATTTTTGAACGTCAGTTCACATTTGTAGGTGGATCATCAGTGTTAGAGCTAAAATTAGCATGTTTAAAGTGATTTTCATGCTTCCAGGGGCTCGGGAAGTGAATTAAATACTATTTGGAGGCATTTAATGTTCAAGCAAAAACAGCTGATTTTTGACAAAAGAGATAACACCCCCCCCCATTACGTCATGCTTCAGAAATGTGGAAAGTGGTCCGTTTTCAAACGTTTTATTTTTGAACGTCAGTTCACATTTGTAGGTGGATCATCAGTGTTAGAGCTAAAATTAGCATGTTTAAAGTGATTTTCATGCTTCCAGGGGCCCTAAACACAAGATTTATGGAATGGTTAAAAGTGCATGAAAATGGCCAATTTACACACTCTGAGTTCTCAAAAAGGGCTTCTTCACCCCGGGAAGTTAATTAAATACAATTTGGAGGCATTTAATGTTCGAGCAAAAACGGCTGATTTTCGACAAAAGAGATAACACCCCCCCATTACGTCATGCTTCAGAAATGTGGAAAATGGTCCGTTTTCAAATGTTTTATTTTTGAACGTCAGTTCACATTTGTAGGTGGATCATCAGTGTTAGAGCTAAAATTAGCATGTTTAAAGTGATTTTCATGCTTCCAGGGGCTCGGGAAGTGAATTAAATACTATTTGGAGGCATTTAATGTTCAATCAAAAACAGCTGATTTTTGACAAAAGAGATAACACCCCCCCATTACGTCATGCTTCAGAAATGTGGAAAATGGTCCGTTTTCAAATATTTTATTTTTGAACGTCAGTTCACATTTGTAGGTGGATGATAAGTGTTAGAGCTAAAATTAGCATGTTTAAAGTGATTTTCATGCTTCCAGGGGCCCTAAACACAAGATTTATGGAATGGTTAAAAGTGCATGAAAATGGCCAATTTACTCACTCTGAGTTCTCAAAAAGGGTTTCTTCACCCCGGGAAGTTAATTAAATACCATTTGGAGGCATTTAATGTTCGAGCAAAAACGGCTGATTTTCGACAAAAGAGATAACACCCCCCCATTACGTCATGCTTCAGAAATGTGGAAAATGGTCTGTTTTCAAATGTTTTATTTTTGAACGTCAGTTCACATTTGTAGGTGGATCATCAGTGTTAGAGCTAAAATTAGCATGTTTAAAGTGATTTTCATGCTTCCAGGGGCTCGGGAAGTGAATTAAATACTATTTGGAGGCATTTAATGTTCAATCAAAAACAGCTGATTTTTGACAAAAGAGATAACACCCCCCCATTACGTCATGCTTCAGAAATGTGGAAAATGGTCAGTTTTCAAATGTTTTATTTTTGAACGTCAGTTCACATTTGTAGGTGGATGATAAGTGTTAGAGCTAAAATTAGCATGTTTAAAGTGATTTTCATTCTTCCAGGGGCCCTAAACACAAGATTTATGGAATGGTTAAAAGTGCATGAAAATGGCCAATTTACTCACTCTGAGTTCTCAAAAAGGGTTTCTTCACCCCGGGAAGTTAATTAAATACCATTTGGAGGCATTTAATGTTCGAGCAAAAACGGCTGATTTTCGACAAAAGAGATAACACCCCCCCATTACGTCATGCTTCAGAAATGTGGAAAATGGTCCGTTTTCAAATGTTTTATTTTTGAACATCAGTTCACATTTGTAGGTGGATCATCAGTGTTAGAGCTAAAATTAGCATGTTTAAAGTGATTTTCATGCTTCCAGGGGCTCGGGAAGTGAATTAAATACTATTTGCAGGCATTTAATGTTCAATCAAAAACAGCTGATTTTTGACAAAAGAGATAACACCCCCCCATTACGTCATGCTTCAGAAATGTGGAAAATGGTCCGTTTTCAAATGTTTTATTTTTGAACGTCAGTTCACATTTGTAGGTGGATCATCAGTGTTAGAGCTAAAATTAGCATGTTTAAAGTGATTTTCATGCTTCCAGGGGCCCTAAACACAAGATTTATGGAATGGTTAAAAGTGCATGAAAATGGCCAATTTACTCACTCTGAGTTCTCAAAAAGGGTTTATTCACCCCGGGAAGTTAATTAAATACCATTTGGAGGCATTTAATGTTCGAGCAAAAACGGCTGATTTTCGACAAAAGAGATAACAACCCCCCATTACGTCATGCTTCAGAAATGTGGAAAATGGTCCGTTTTCAAATGTTTTATTTTTGAACGTCAGTTCACATTTGTAGGTGGATCATCAGTGTTAGAGCTAAAATTAGCATGTTTAAAGTGATTTTCATGCTTCCAGGGGCTCGGGAAGTGAATTAAATACTATTTGGAGGCATTTAATGTTCAATCAAAAACAGCTGATTTTTGACAAAAGAGATAACACCCCCCCATTACGTCATGCTTCAGAAATGTGGAAAATGGTCCGTTTTCAAATGTTTTATTTTTGAACGTCAGTTCACATTTGTAGGTGGATGATAAGTGTTAGAGCTAAAATTAGCATGTTTAAAGTGATTTTCATTCTTCCAGGGGCCCTAAACACAAGATTTATGGAATGGTTAAAAGTGCATGAAAATGGCCAATTTACTCACTCTGAGTTCTCAAAAAGGGTTTCTTCACCCCGGGAAGTTAATTAAATACCATTTGGAGGCATTTAATGTTCGAGCAAAAACGGCTGATTTTCGACAAAAGAGATAACACCCCCCCATTACGTCATGCTTCAGAAATGTGGAAAATGGTCCGTTTTCAAATGTTTTTTTTTTGATCATCAGTTCACATTTGTAGGTGGATCATCAGTGTTAGAGCTAAAATTAGCATGTTTAAAGTGATTTTCATGCTTCCAGGGGCTCGGGAAGTGAATTAAATACTATTTGGAGGCATTTAATGTTCAATCAAAAACAGCTGATTTTTGACAAAAGAGATAACACCCCCCCATTACGTCATGCTTCAGAAATGTGGAAAATGGTCCGTTTTCAAATGTTTTATTTTTGAACGTCAGTTCACATTTGTAGGTGGATCATCAGTGTTAGAGCTAAAATTAGCATGTTTAAAGTGATTTTCATGCTTCCAGGGGCCCTAAACACAAGATTTATGGAATGGTTAAAAGTGCATGAAAATGGCCAATTTACTCACTCTGAGTTCCCAAAAAAGGTTTCTTCACCCCGGGAAGTTAATTAAATACCATTTGGAGGCATTTAATGTTCGAGCAAAAACGGCTGATTTTCGACAAAAGAGATAACACCCCCCCATTACCTCATGCTTCAGAAATGTGGAAAATGGTCCGTTTTCAAATGTTTTATTTTTGAACGTCAGTTCACGTTTGCAGGTGGATCATCAGTGTTAGAGCTAAAATTAGCATGTTTAAAGTGATTTTCATGCTTCCAGGGGCTCGGGAAGTGAATTAAATACTATTTGGAGGCATTTAATGTTCAAGCAAAAACAGCTGATTTTTGACAAAAGAGATAACACCCCCCCATTACGTCATGCTTCAGAAATGTGGAAAATGGTCCGTTTTCAAATGTTTTATTTTTGAACATCAGTTCACATTTGTAGGTGGATCATCAGTGTTAGAGCTAAAATTAGCATGTTTAAAGTGATTTTCATGCTTCCAGGGGCTCGGGAAGTGAATTAAATACTATTTGGAGGCATTTAATGTTCAATCAAAAACAGCTGATTTTTGACAAAAGAGATAACACCCCCCCCATTACGTCATGCTTCAGAAATGTGGAAAATGGTCCGTTTTCAAATGTTTTATTTTTGAACGTCAGTTCACATTTGTAGGTGGATCATCAGTGTTAGAGCTAAAATTAGCATGTTTAAAGTGATTTTCATGCTTCCAGGGGCCCTAAACACAAGATTTATGGAATGGTTAAAAGTGCATGAAAATGGCCAATTTACTCACTCTGAGTTCCCAAAAAGGGTTTCTTCACCCCGGGAAGTTAATTAAATACCATTTGGAGGCATTTAATGTTCGAGCAAAAACGGCTGATTTTCGACAAAAGAGATAACACCCCCCCATTACGTCATGCTTCAGAAATGTGGAAAATGGTCCGTTTTCAAATGTTTTATTTTTGAACGTCAGTTCACGTTTGCAGGTGGATCATCAGTGTTAGAGCTAAAATTAGCATGTTTAAAGTGATTTTCATGCTTCCAGGGGCTCGGGAAGTGAATTAAATACTATTTGGAGGCATTTAATGTTCAAGCAAAAACAGCTGATTTTTGACAAAAGAGATAACACCCCCCCATTACGTCATGCTTCAGAAATGTGGAAAATGGTCCGTTTTCAAATGTTTTATTTTTGAACGTCAGTTCACGTTTGCAGGTGGATCATCAGTGTTAGAGCTAAAATTAGCATGTTTAAAGTGATTTTCATGCTTCCAGGGGCTCGGGAAGTGAATTAAATACTATTTGGAGGCATTTAATGTTCAAGCAAAAACATCTGATTTTTGACAAAAGAGATAACACCCCCCCATTACGTCATGCTTCAGAAATGTGGAAAATGGTCCGTTTTCAAATGTTTTATTTTTGAACGTCAGTTCACATTTGTAGGTGGATGATTAGTGTTAGAGCTAAAATTAGCATGTTTAAAGTGATTTTCATTCTTCCAGGGGCCCTAAACACAAGATTTATGGAATGGTTAAAAGTGCATGTAAATGGCCAATTTACTCACTCTGAGTTCTCAAAAAGGGTTTCTTCACCCCGGGAAGTTAATTAAATACCATTTGGAGGCATTTAATGTTCGAGCAAAAACGGCTGATTTTCGACAAAAGAGATAACACCCCCCCATTACGTCATTCTTCAGAAATGTGGAATATGGTCCGTTTTCAAATGTTTTATTTTTGAACATCAGTTCACATTTGTAGGTGGATCATCAGTGTTAGAGCTAAAATTAGCATGTTTAAAGTGATTTTCATGCTTCCAGGGGCCCTAAACACAAGATTTATGGAATGGTTAAAAGTGCATGAAAATGGCCAATTTCCTCACTCTGAGTTCTCAAAAAGGGTTTCTTCACCCCGGGAAGTTAATTAAATACCATTTGGAGGCATTTAATGTTCGAGCAAAAACGGCTGATTTTCGACAAAAGAGATAACACCCCCCCATTACGTCATGCTTGAGAAATGTGGAAAATGGTCCGTTTTCAAATGTTTTTTTTTGAACGTCAGTTCACATTTGTAGGTGGATCATCAGTGTTAGAGCTAAAATTAGCATGTTTAAAGTGATTTTCATGCTTCCAGGGGCTCGGGGAGTGAATTAAATACTATTTGGAGGCATTTAATGTTCAAGCAAAAACAGCTGATTTTTGACAAAAGAGATAACACCCCCCCATTACGTCATGCTTCAGAAATGTGGAAAATGGTCCGTTTTCAAATGTTTTATTTTTGAACGTCAGTTCACATTTGTAGGTGGATCATCAGTGTTAGAGCTAAAATTAGCATGTTTAAAGTGATTTTCATGCTTCCAGGGGCCCTAAACACAAGATTTATGGAATGGTTAAAAGTGCAGGAAAATGGCCAATTTACTCACTCTGAGTTCTCAAAAAGGGTTTCTTCACCCCGGGAAGTTAATTAAATACCATTTGGAGGCATTTAATGTTCGAGCAAAAACGGCTGATTTTCGACAAAAGAGATAACACCCCCCCATTACGTCATGCTTGAGAAATGTGGAAAATGGTCCGTTTTCAAATGTTTTATTTTTGAACGTCAGTTCACATTTGTAGGTGGATCATCAGTGTTAGAGCTAAAATTAGCATGTTTAAAGTGATTTTCATGCTTCCAGGGGCTCGGGAAGTGAATTAAATACTATTTGGAGGCATTTAATGTTCAAGCAAAAACAGCTGATTTTTGACAAAAGAGATAACACCCCCCCCCCATTACGTCATGCTTCAGAAATGTGGAAAGTGGTCCGTTTTCAAACGTTTTATTTTTGAACGTCAGTTCACATTTGTAGGTGGATCATCAGTGTTAGAGCTAAAATTAGCATGTTTAAAGTGATTTTCATGCTTCCAGGGGCCCTAAACACAAGATTTATGGAATGGTTAAAAGTGCATGAAAATGGCCAATTTACTCACTCTGAGTTCTCAAAAAGGGCTTCTTCACCCCGGGAAGTTAATTAAATACAATTTGGAGGCATTTAATGTTCGAGCAAAAACGGCTGATTTTCGACAAAAGAGATAACACCCCCCCATTACGTCATGCTTCAGAAATGTGGAAAATGGTCCGTTTTCAAATGTTTTATTTTTGAACGTCAGTTCACATTTGTAGGTGGATCATCAGTGTTAGAGCTAAAATTAGCATGTTTAAAGTGATTTTCATGCTTCCAGGGGCTCGGGAAGTGAATTAAATACTATTTGGAGGCATTTAATGTTCAATCAAAAACAGCTGATTTTTGACAAAAGAGATAACACCCCCCCAATACGTCATGCTTCAGAAATGTGGAAAATGGTCCGTTTTCAAATGTTTTATTTTTGAACGTCAGTTCACATTTGTAGGTGGATGATAAGTGTTAGAGCTAAAATTAGCATGTTTAAAGTGATTTTCATGCTTCCAGGGGCCCTAAACACAAGATTTATGGAATGGTTAAAAGTGCATGAAAATGGCCAATTTACTCACTCTGAGTTCTCAAAAAGGGTTTCTTCACCCCGGGAAGTTAATTAAATACCATTTGGAGGCATTTAATGTTCGAGCAAAAACGGCTGATTTTCGACAAAAGAGATAACACCCCCCCATTACGTCATGCTTCAGAAATGTGGAAAATGGTCCGTTTTCAAATGTTTTATTTTTGAACGTCAGTTCACATTTGTAGGTGGATCATCAGTGTTAGAGCTAAAATTAGCATGTTTAAAGTGATTTTCATGCTTCCAGGGGCTCGGGAAGTGAATTAAATACTATTTGGAGGCATTTAATGTTCAATCAAAAACAGCTGATTTTTGACAAAAGAGATAACACCCCCCCATTACGTCATGCTTCAGAAATGTGGAAAATGGTCAGTTTTCAAATGTTTTATTTTTGAACGTCAGTTCACATTTGTAGGTGGATGATAAGTGTTAGAGCTAAAATTAGCATGTTTAAAGTGATTTTCATTCTTCCAGGGGCCCTAAACACAAGATTTATGGAATGGTTAAAAGTGCATGAAAATGGCCAATTTACTCACTCTGAGTTCTCAAAAAGGGTTTCTTCACCCCGGGAAGTTAATTAAATACCATTTGGAGGCATTTAATGTTCGAGCAAAAACGGCTGATTTTCGACAAAAGAGATAACACCCCCCCATTACGTCATGCTTCAGAAATGTGGAAAATGGTCCGTTTTCAAATGTTTTATTTTTGAACATCAGTTCACATTTGTAGGTGGATCATCAGTGTTAGAGCTAAAATTAGCATGTTTAAAGTGATTTTCATGCTTCCAGGGGCTCGGGAAGTGAATTAAATACTATTTGCAGGCATTTAATGTTCAATCAAAAACAGCTGATTTTTGACAAAAGAGATAACACCCCCCCATTACGTCATGCTTCAGAAATGTGGAAAATGGTCCGTTTTCAAATGTTTTATTTTTGAACGTCAGTTCACATTTGTAGGTGGATCATCAGTGTTAGAGCTAAAATTAGCATGTTTAAAGTGATTTTCATGCTTCCAGGGGCCCTAAACACAAGATTTATGGAATGGTTAAAAGTGCATGAAAATGGCCAATTTACTCACTCTGAGTTCTCAAAAAGGGTTTCTTCACCCCGGGAAGTTAATTAAATACCATTTGGAGGCATTTAATGTTCGAGCAAAAACGGCTGATTTTCGACAAAAGAGATAACAACCCCCCATTACGTCATGCTTCAGAAATGTGGAAAATGGTCCGTTTTCAAATGTTTTATTTTTGAACGTCAGTTCACATTTGTAGGTGGATCATCAGTGTTAGAGCTAAAATTAGCATGTTTAAAGTGATTTTCATGCTTCCAGGGGCTCGGGAAGTGAATTAAATACTATTTGGAGGCATTTAATGTTCAAGCAAAAACAGCTGATTTTTGACAAAAGAGATAACACCCCCCCATTACGTCATGCTTCAGAAATGTGGAAAATGGTCCGTTTTCAAATGTTTTATTTTTGAACGTCAGTTCACATTTGTAGGTGGATCATCAGTGTTAGAGCTAAAATTAGCATGTTTAAAGTGATTTTCATGCTTCCAGGGGCCCTAAACACAAATTTATGGAATGGTTAAAAGTGCATGAAAATGGCCAATTTACTCACTCTGAGTTCTCAAAAAGGGTTTCTTCACCCCGGGAAGTTAATTAAATACCATTTGGAGGCATTTAATGTTCGAGCAAAAACGGCTGATTTTCGACAAAAGAGATAACACCCCCCCCATTACGTCATGCTTCAGAAATGTGGAAAATGGTCCGTTTTCAAATGTTTCATTTTTGAACATCAGTTCACATTTGTAGGTGGATCATCAGTGTTAGAGCTAAAATTAGCATGTTTAAAGTGATTTTCATGCTTCCAGGGGCTCGGGAAGTGAATTAAATACTATTTGGAGGCATTTAATGTTCAATCAAAAACAGCTGATTTTTGACAAAAGAGATAACACCCCCCCATTACGTCATGCTTCAGAAATGTGGAAAATGGTCCGTTTTCAAATGTTTTATTTTTGAACGTCAGTTCACATTTGTAGGTGCATCATCAGTGTTAGAGCTAAAATTAGCATGTTTAAAGTGATTTTCATGCTTCCAGGGGCCCTAAACACAAGATTTATGGAATGGTTAAAAGTGCATGAAAATGGCCAATTTACTCACTCTGAGTTCTCAAAAAGGGTTTCTTCACCCCGGGAAGTTAATTAAATACCATTTGGAGGCATTTAATGTTCGAGCAAAAACGGCTGATTTTCGACAAAAGAGATAACACCCCTCCATTACGTCATGCTTCAGAAATGTGGAAAATGGTCGTTTTCAAATTTTTTATTTTTGAACGTCAGTTCACATTTGTAGGTGGATCATCAGTGTTAGAGCTAAAATTAGCATGTTTAAAGTGATTTTCATGCTTCCAGGGGCTCGGGAAGTGAATTAAATACTATTTGGAGGCATTTAATGTTCAAGCAAAAACAGCTGATTTTTGACAAAAGAGATAACACCCCCCCATTACGTCATGCTTCAGAAATGTGGAAAATGGTCCGTTTTCAAATGTTTTATTTTTGAACGTCAGTTCACATTTGTAGGTGGATCATCAGTGTTAGAGCTAAAATTAGCATGTTTAAAGTGATTTTCATGCTTCCAGGGGCCCTAAACACAAGATTTATGGAATGGTTAAAAGTGCATGAAAATGGCCAATTTACTCACTCTGAGTTCTCAAAAAGGGTTTCTTCACCCCGGGAAGTTAATTAAATACCATTTGGAGGCATTTAATGTTCGAGCAAAAACGGCTGATTTTCGACAAAAGAGATAACACCCCCCCATTACGTCATGCTTCAGAAATGTGGAAAATGGTCCGTTTTCAAATGTTTTATTTTTTAACATCAGTTCACATTTGTAGGTGGATCATCAGTGTTAGAGCTAAAATTAGCATGTTTAAAGTGATTTTCATGCTTCCAGGGGCTCGGGAAGTGAATTAAATACTATTTGGAGGCATTTAATGTTCAATCAAAAACGGCTGATTTTTGACAAAAGAGATAACACCCCCCCATTACGTCATGCTTCAGAAATGTGGAAAATGGTCCGTTTTCAATTGTTTTATTTTTTAACGTCAGTTCACATTTGTAGGTGGATCATCAGTGTTAGAGCTAAAATTAGCATGTTTAAAGTGATTTTCATGCTTCCAGGGGCCCTAAACACAAGATTTATGGAATGGTTAAAAGTGCATGAAAATGGCCAATTTACTCACTCTGAGTTCTCAAAAAGGGTTTCTTCACCCCGGGAAGTTAATTAAATACCATTTGGAGGCATTTAATGTTCGAGCAAAAACGGCTGATTTTCGACAAAAGAGATAACACCCCCCCATTACGTCATGCTTCAGAAATGTAGAAAATGGTCCGTTTTCAAATTTTTTATTTTTGAACGTCAGTTCACATTTGTAGGTGGATCATCAGTGTTAGAGCTAAAATTAGCATGTTTAAAGTGATTTTCATGCTTCCAGGGGCTCGGGAAGTGAATTAAATACTATTTGGAGGCATTTAATGTTCAATCAAAAACAGCTGATTTTTGACAAAAGAGATAACACCCCCCCATTACGTCATGCTTCAGAAATGTGGAAAATGGTCCGTTTTCAAATGTTTTATTTTTGAACGTCAGTTCACATTTGTAGGTGGATCATCAGTGTTAGAGCTAAAATTAGCATGTTTAAAGTGATTTTCATGCTTCCAGGGGCTCGGGAAGTGAATTAAATACTATTTGGAGGCATTTAATGTTCAATCAAAAACAGCTGATTTTTGACAAAAGAGATAACACCCCCCCATTACGTCATGCTTCAGAAATGTGGAAAATGGTCGTTTTCAAATGTTTTATTTTTGAACGTCAGTTCACATTTGTAGGTGCATCATCAGTGTTAGAGCTAAAATTAGCATGTTTAAAGTGATTTTCATGCTTCCAGGGGCCCTAAACACAAGATTTATGGAATGGTTAAAAGTGCATGAAAATGGCCAATTTACTCACTCTGAGTTCTCAAAAAGGGTTTCTTCACCCCGGGAAGTTAATTAAATACCATTTGGAGGCATTTAATGTTCGAGCAAAAACGGCTGATTTTCGACAAAAGAGATAACACCCCCCCATTACGTCATGCTTCAGAAATGTGGAAAATGGTCCGTTTTCAAATGTTTTATTTTTGAACGTCAGTTCACATTTGTAGGTGGATCATCAGTGTTAGAGCTAAAATTAGCATGTTTAAAGTGATTTTCATGCTTCCAGGGGCTCGGGAAGTGAATTAAATACTATTTGGAGGCATTTAATGTTCAATCAAAAACAGCTGATTTTTGACAAAAGAGATAACACCCCCCCATTACGTCATGCTTCAGAAATGTGGAAAATGGTCCGTTTTCAAATGTTTTATTTTTGAACGTCAGTTCACATTTGTAGGTGCATCATCAGTGTTAGAGCTAAAATTAGCATGTTTAAAGTGATTTTCATGCTTCCAGGGGCCCTAAACACAAGATTTATGGAATGGTTAAAAGTGCATGAAAATGGCCAATTTACTCACTCTGAGTTCTCAAAAAGGGTTTCTTCACCCCGGGAAGTTAATTAAATACCATTTGGAGGCATTTAATGTTCGAGCAAAAACGGCTGATTTTCGACAAAAGAGATAACACCCCGCCATTACGTCATGCTTCAGAAATGTGGAAAATGGTCCGTTTTCAAATGTTTTATTTTTGAACGTCAGTTCACATTTGTAGGTGGATCATCAGTGTTAGAGCTAAAATTAGCATTTTTAAAGTGATTTTCATGCTTCCAGGGGCTCGGGAAGTGAATTAAATACTATTTGGAGGCATTTAATGTTCAAGCAAAAACAGCAGATTTTTGACAAAAGAGATAACACCCCCCCATTACGTCATGCTTCAGAAATGTGGAAAATGGTCCGTTTTCAAATGTTTTATTTTTGAACGTCAGTTCACATTTGTAGGTGGATCATCAGTGTTAGAGCTAAAATTAGCATGTTTAAAGTGATTTTCATGCTTCCAGGGGCCCTAAACACAAGATTTATGGAATGGTTAAAAGTGCATGAAAATGGCCAATTTACTCACTCTGAGTTCTCAAAAAGGGTTTCTTCACCCCGGGAAGTTAATTAAATACCATTTGGAGGCATTTAATGTTCGAGCAAAAACGGCTGATTTTCGACAAAAGAGATAACACCCCCCCATTACGTCATGCTTCAGAAATGTGGAAAATGGTCCGTTTTCAAATGTTTTATTTTTGAACATCAGTTCACATTTGTAGGTGGATCATCAGTGTTAGAGCTAAAATTAGCATGTTTAAAGTGATTTTCATGCTTCCAGGGGCTCGGGAAGTGAATTAAATACTATTTGGAGGCATTTAATGTTCAATCAAAAACAGCTGATTTTTGACAAAAGAGATAACACCCCCCCATTACGTCATGCTTCAGAAATGTGGAAAATGGTCCGTTTTCAAATGTTTTATTTTTTAACGTCAGTTCACATTTGTAGGTGGATCATCAGTGTTAGAGCTAAAATTAGCATGTTTAAAGTGATTTTCATGCTTCCAGGGGCCCTAAAAACAAGATTTATGGAATGGTTAAAAGTGCATGAAAATGGCCAATTTACTCAATCTGAGTTCTCAAAAAGGGTTTCTTCACCCCGGGAAGTTAATTAAATACCATTTGGAGGCATTTAATGTTCGAGCAAAAACGGCTGATTTTCGACAAAAGAGATAACACCCCCCCATTACGTCATGCTTCAGAAATGTGGAAAATGGTCCGTTTTCAAATGTTTTATTTTTGAACGTCAGTTCACATTTGTAGGTGGATCATCAGTGTTAGAGCTAAAATTAGCATGTTTAAAGTAATTTTCATGCTTCCCGGGGCTCGGGAAGTGAATTAAATACTATTTGGAGGCATTTAATGTTCAATCAAAAACAGCTGATTTTTGACAAAAGAGATAACACCCCCCCATTACGTCATGCTTCAGAAATGTGGAAAATGGTCCGTTTTCAAATGTTTTATTTTTGAACGTCAGTTCACATTTGTAGGTGGATCATCAGTGTTAGAGCTAAAATTAGCATGTTTAAAGTGATTTTCATGCTTCCAGGGGCCCTAAACACAAGATTTATGGAATGGTTAAAAGTGCATGAAAATGGCCAATTTACTCACTCTGAGTTCTCAAAAAGTGTTTCTTCACCCCGGGAAGTTAATTAAATACCATTTGGAGGCATTTAATGTTCGAGCAGAAACGGCTGATTTTCGACAAAAGAGATAACACCCCCCCCATTAAGTCATGCTTCAGAAATGTGGAAAATGGTCCGTTTTCAAATGTTTTATTTTGGAACGTCAGTTCACATTTGTAGGTGGATCATCAGTGTTAGAGCTAAAATTAGCATGTTTATAGTGATGTTCATGCTTCCAGGGGCTCGGGAAGTGAATTAAATACTATTTGGAGGCATTTAATGTTCAATCAAAAACAGCTGATTTTTGACAAAAGAGATAACACCCCCCCATTACGTCATGCTTCAGAAATGTGGAAAATGGTCCGTTTTAAAATGTTTTATTTTTGAATGTCAGTTCACATTTGTAGGTGGATCATCAGTGTTGGAGCTAAAATTAGCATGTTTAAAGTGATTTTCATGCTTCCAGGGGCCCTAAACACAAGATTTATGGAATGGTTAAAAGTGCATGAAAATGGACAATTTTCTCGCTCTGAGTTCTCAAAAAGGGTTTCTTCGCCCCGGGAAGTTAATTAAATACCATTTGGAGGCATTTAATGTTCGAGCAAAAACGGCTGATTTTCGACAAAAGAGATAACACCCCCCCATTACGTCATGCTTCAGAAATGTGGAAAATGGTCCGTTTTCAAATGTTTTATTTTTGAACGTCAGTTCACATTTGTAGGTGGATCATCAGTGTTAGAGCTAAAATTAGCATGTTTAAAGTGATTTTCATGCTTCCAGGGGCTCGGGAAGTGAATTAAATACTATTTGGAGGCATTTAATGTTCAAGCAAAAACAGCTGATTTTTGACAAAAGAGATAACACCCCCCCATTACGTCATGCTTCAGAAATGTGGAAAATGGTCCGTTTTCAAATGTTTTATTTTTGAACGTCAGTTCACATTTGTAGGTGGATCATCAGTGTTAGAGCTAAAATTAGCATGTTTAAAGTGATTTTCATGCTTCCAGGGGCTCGGGAAGTGAATTAAATACTATTTGGAGGCATTTAATGTTCAAGCAAAAACAGCTGATTTTTGACAAAAGAGATAACACCCCCCCATTACGTCATGCTTCAGAAATGTGGAAAATGGTCCGTTTTCAAATGTTTTATTTTTGAACGTCAGTTCACATTTGTAGGTGGATCATCAGTGTTAGAGCTAAAATTAGAATGTTTAAAGTGATATTCATGCTTCCAGGGGCCCTAAACACAAGATTTATGGAATGGTTAAAAGTGCATGAAAATGGCCAATTTACTCACTCTGAGTTCTCAAAAAGGGTTTCTTCACCCCGGGAAGTTAATTAAATACCATTTGGAGGCATTTAATGTTCGAGCAAAAACGACTGATTTTCGACAAAAGAGATAACACCCCCCCATTACGTCATGCTTCAGAAATGTGGAATATGGTCCGTTTTCAAATGTTTTATTTCTGAACGTCAGTTCACATTTGCAGGTGGATCATCAGTGTTAGAGCTAAAATTAGCATGTTTAAAGTGATTTTCATGCTTCCAGGGGCTCGGGAAGTGAATTAAATACTATTTGGAGGCATTTAATGTTCAAGCAAAAACAGCTGATTTTTGACAAAAGAGATAACACCCCCCCATAACGTCATGCTTCAGAAATGTGGAAAATGGTCCGTTTTCAAATGTTTTATTTTTGAACGTCAGTTCACATTTGTAGGTGGATCATCAGTGTTAGAGCTAAAATTAGCATGTTTAAAGTGAATTTCATGCTTCCAGGGGCCCTAAACACAAGATTTATGGAATGGTTAAAAGTGCATGAAAATGGCCAATTTACTCACTCTGAGTTCTCAAAAAGGGTTTCTTCACCCCGGGAAGTTAATTAAATACCATTTGGAGGCATTTAATGTTCGAGCAAAAACGGCTGATTTTCGACAAAAGAGATAACACCCCCCCATTACGTCATGCTTCAGAAATGTGGAAAATGGTCCGTTTTCAAATGTTTTATTTTTGAACATCAGTTCACATTTGTAGGTGGATCATCAGTGTTAGAGCTAAAATTAGCATGTTTAAAGTGATTTTCATGCTTCCAGGGGCTCGGGAAGTGAATTAAATACTATTTGGAGGCATTTAATGTTCAATCAAAAAGAGCTGATTTTTGACAAAAGAGATAACACCCCCCCATTACGTCATGCTTCAGAAATGTGGAAAATGGTCCGTTTTCAAATGTTTTATTTTTGAACGTCAGTTCACATTTGTAGGTGCATCATCAGTGTTAGAGCTAAAATTAGCATGTTTAAAGTGATTTTCATGCTTCCAGGGGCTCGGGAAGTGAATTAAATACTATTTGCAGGCATTTAATGTTCAATCAAAAACAGCTGATTTTTGACAAAAGAGATAACACCCCCCCATTACGTCATGCTTCAGAAATGTGGAAAATGGTCCGTTTTCAAATGTTTTATTTTTGAACGTCAGTTCACATTTGTAGGTGGATCATCAGTGTTAGAGCTAAAATTAGCATGTTTAAAGTGATTTTCATGCTTCCAGGGGCCCTAAACACAAGATTTATGGAATGGTTAAAAGTGCATGAAAATGGCCAATTTACTCACTCTGAGTTCTCAAAAAGGGTTTCTTCACCCCGGGAAGTTAATTAAATACCATTTGGAGGCATTTAATGTTCGAGCAAAAACGGCTGATTTTCGACAAAAGAGATAACAACCCCCCATTACGTCATGCTTCAGAAATGTGGAAAATGGTCCGTTTTCAAATGTTTTATTTTTGAACGTCAGTTCACATTTGTAGGTGGATCATCAGTGTTAGAGCTAAAATTAGCATGTTTAAAGTGATTTTCATGCTTCCAGGGGCTCGGGAAGTGAATTAAATACTATTTGGAGGCATTTAATGTTCAAGCAAAAACAGCTGATTTTTGACAAAAGAGATAACACCCCCCCATTACGTCATGCTTCAGAAATGTGGAAAATGGTCCGTTTTCAAATGTTTTATTTTTGAACGTCAGTTCACATTTGTAGGTGGATCATCAGTGTTAGAGCTAAAATTAGCATGTTTAAAGTGATTTTCATGCTTCCAGGGGCCCTAAACACAAATTTATGGAATGGTTAAAAGTGCATGAAAATGGCCAATTTACTCACTCTGAGTTCTCAAAAAGGGTTTCTTCACCCCGGGAAGTTAATTAAATACCATTTGGAGGCATTTAATGTTCGAGCAAAAACGGCTGATTTTCGACAAAAGAGATAACACCCCCCCCATTACGTCATGCTTCAGAAATGTGGAAAATGGTCCGTTTTCAAATGTTTCATTTTTGAACATCAGTTCACATTTGTAGGTGGATCATCAGTGTTAGAGCTAAAATTAGCATGTTTAAAGTGATTTTCATGCTTCCAGGGGCTCGGGAAGTGAATTAAATACTATTTGGAGGCATTTAATGTTCAATCAAAAACAGCTGATTTTTGACAAAAGAGATAACACCCCCCCATTACGTCATGCTTCAGAAATGTGGAAAATGGTCCGTTTTCAAATGTTTTATTTTTGAACGTCAGTTCACATTTGTAGGTGCATCATCAGTGTTAGAGCTAAAATTAGCATGTTTAAAGTGATTTTCTTGCTTCCAGGGGCCCTAAACACAAGATTTATGGAATGGTTAAAAGTGCATGAAAATGGCCAATTTACTCACTCTGAGTTCTCAAAAAGGGTTTCTTCACCCCGGGAAGTTAATTAAATACCATTTGGAGGCATTTAATGTTCGAGCAAAAACGGCTGATTTTCGACAAAAGAGATAACACCCCTCCATTACGTCATGCTTCAGAAATGTGGAAAATGGTCGTTTTCAAATGTTTTATTTTTGAACGTCAGTTCACATTTGTAGGTGGATCATCAGTGTTAGAGCTAAAATTAGCATGTTTAAAGTGATTTTCATGCTTCCAGGGGCTCGGGAAGTGAATTAAATACTATTTGGAGGCATTTAATGTTCAAGCAAAAACAGCTGATTTTTGACAAAAGAGATAACACCCCCCCATTACGTCATGCTTCAGAAATGTGGAAAATGGTCCGTTTTCAAATGTTTTATTTTTGAACGTCAGTTCACATTTGTAGGTGGATCATCAGTGTTAGAGCTAAAATTAGCATGTTTAAAGTGATTTTCATGCTTCCAGGGGCCCTAAACACAAGATTTATGGAATGGTTAAAAGTGCATGAAAATGGCCAATTTACTCACTCTGAGTTCTCAAAAAGGGTTTCTTCACCCCGGGAAGTTAATTAAATACCATTTGGAGGCATTTAATGTTCGAGCAAAAATGGCTGATTTTCGACAAAAGAGATAACACCCCCCCATTACGTCATGCTTCAGAAATGTGGAAAATGGTCCGTTTTCAAATGTTTTATTTTTTAACATCAGTTCACATTTGTAGGTGGATCATCAGTGTTAGAGCTAAAATTAGCATGTTTAAAGTGATTTTCATGCTTCCAGGGGCTCGGGAAGTGAATTAAATACTATTTGGAGGCATTTAATGTTCAATCAAAAACGGCTGATTTTTGACAAAAGAGATAACACCCCCCCATTACGTCATGCTTCAGAAATGTGGAAAATGGTCCGTTTTCAATTGTTTTATTTTTTAACGTCAGTTCACATTTGTAGGTGGATCATCAGTGTTAGAGCTAAAATTAGCATGTTTAAAGTGATTTTCATGCTTCCAGGGGCCCTAAACACAAGATTTATGGAATGGTTAAAAGTGCATGAAAATGGCCAATTTACTCACTCTGAGTTCTCAAAAAGGGTTTCTTCACCCCGGGAAGTTAATTAAATACCATTTGGAGGCATTTAATGTTCGAGCAAAAACGGCTGATTTTCGACAAAAGAGATAACACCCCCCCATTACGTCATGCTTCAGAAATGTAGAAAATGGTCCGTTTTCAAATTTTTTATTTTTGAACGTCAGTTCACATTTGTAGGTGGATCATCAGTGTTAGAGCTAAAATTAGCATGTTTAAAGTGATTTTCATGCTTCCAGGGGCTCGGGAAGTGAATTAAATACTATTTGGAGGCATTTAATGTTCAATCAAAAACAGCTGATTTTTGACAAAAGAGATAACACCCCCCCATTACGTCATGCTTCAGAAATGTGGAAAATGGTCCGTTTTCAAATGTTTTATTTTTGAACGTCAGTTCACATTTGTAGGTGGATCATCAGTGTTAGAGCTAAAATTAGCATGTTTAAAGTGATTTTCATGCTTCCAGGGGCTCGGGAAGTGAATTAAATACTATTTGGAGGCATTTAATGTTCAATCAAAAACAGCTGATTTTTGACAAAAGAGATAACACCCCCCCATTACGTCATGCTTCAGAAATGTGGAAAATGGTCCGTTTTCAAATGTTTTATTTTTGAACGTCAGTTCACATTTGTAGGTGCATCATCAGTGTTAGAGCTAAAATTAGCATGTTTAAAGTGATTTTCATGCTTCCAGGGGCCCTAAACACAAGATTTATGGAATGGTTAAAAGTGCATGAAAATGGCCAATTTACTCACTCTGAGTTCTCAAAAAGGGTTTCTTCACCCCGGGAAGTTAATTAAATACCATTTGGAGGCATTTAATGTTCGAGCAAAAACGGCTGATTTTCGACAAAAGAGATAACACCCCCCCATTACGTCATGCTTCAGAAATGTGGAAAATGGTCCGTTTTCAAATGTTTTATTTTTGAACGTCAGTTCACATTTGTAGGTGGATCATCAGTGTTAGAGCTAAAATTAGCATGTTTAAAGTGATTTTCATGCTTCCAGGGGCTCGGGAAGTGAATTAAATACTATTTGGAGGCATTTAATGTTCAATCAAAAACAGCTGATTTTTGACAAAAGAGATAACACCCCCCCATTACGTCATGCTTCAGAAATGTGGAAAATGGTCCGTTTTCAAATGTTTTATTTTTGAACGTCAGTTCACATTTGTAGGTGCATCATCAGTGTTAGAGCTAAAATTAGCATGTTTAAAGTGATTTTCATGCTTCCAGGGGCCCTAAACACAAGATTTATGGAATGGTTAAAAGTGCATGAAAATGGCCAATTTACTCACTCTGAGTTCTCAAAAAGGGTTTCTTCACCCCGGGAAGTTAATTAAATACCATTTGGAGGCATTTAATGTTCGAGCAAAAACGGCTGATTTTCGACAAAAGAGATAACACCCCGCCATTACGTCATGCTTCAGAAATGTGGAAAATGGTCCGTTTTCAAATGTTTTATTTTTGAACGTCAGTTCACATTTGTAGGTGGATCATCAGTGTTAGAGCTAAAATTAGCATTTTTAAAGTGATTTTCATGCTTCCAGGGGCTCGGGAAGTGAATTAAATACTATTTGGAGGCATTTAATGTTCAAGCAAAAACAGCAGATTTTTGACAAAAGAGATAACACCCCCCCATTACGTCATGCTTCAGAAATGTGGAAAATGGTCCGTTTTCAAATGTTTTATTTTTGAACGTCAGTTCACATTTGTAGGTGGATCATCAGTGTTAGAGCTAAAATTAGCATGTTTAAAGTGATTTTCATGCTTCCAGGGGCCCTAAACACAAGATTTATGGAATGGTTAAAAGTGCATGAAAATGGCCAATTTACTCACTCTGAGTTCTCAAAAAGGGTTTCTTCACCCCGGGAAGTTAATTAAATACCATTTGGAGGCATTTAATGTTCGAGCAAAAACGGCTGATTTTCGACAAAAGAGATAACACCCCCCCATTACGTCATGCTTCAGAAATGTGGAAAATGGTCCGTTTTCAAATGTTTTATTTTTGAACATCAGTTCACATTTGTAGGTGGATCATCAGTGTTAGAGCTAAAATTAGCATGTTTAAAGTGATTTTCATGCTTCCAGGGGCTCGGGAAGTGAATTAAATACTATTTGGAGGCATTTAATGTTCAATCAAAAACAGCTGATTTTTGACAAAAGAGATAACACCCCCCCATTACGTCATGCTTCAGAAATGTGGAAAATGGTCCGTTTTCAAATGTTTTATTTTTTAACGTCAGTTCACATTTGTAGGTGGATCATCAGTGTTAGAGCTAAAATTAGCATGTTTAAAGTGATTTTCATGCTTCCAGGGGCCCTAAAAACAAGATTTATGGAATGGTTAAAAGTGCATGAAAATGGCCAATTTACTCAATCTGAGTTCTCAAAAAGGGTTTCTTCACCCCGGGAAGTTAATTAAATACCATTTGGAGGCATTTAATGTTCGAGCAAAAACGGCTGATTTTCGACAAAAGAGATAACACCCCCCCATTACGTCATGCTTCAGAAATGTGGAAAATGGTCCGTTTTCAAATGTTTTATTTTTGAACGTCAGTTCACATTTGTAGGTGGATCATCAGTGTTAGAGCTAAAATTAGCATGTTTAAAGTAATTTTCATGCTTCCCGGGGCTCGGGAAGTGAATTAAATACTATTTGGAGGCATTTAATGTTCAATCAAAAACAGCTGATTTTTGACAAAAGAGATAACACCCCCCCATTACGTCATGCTTCAGAAATGTGGAAAATGGTCCGTTTTCAAATGTTTTATTTTTGAACGTCAGTTCACATTTGTAGGTGGATCATCAGTGTTAGAGCTAAAATTAGCATGTTTAAAGTGATTTTCATGCTTCCAGGGGCCCTAAACACAAGATTTATGGAATGGTTAAAAGTGCATGAAAATGGCCAATTTACTCACTCTGAGTTCTCAAAAAGTGTTTCTTCACCCCGGGAAGTTAATTAAATACCATTTGGAGGCATTTAATGTTCGAGCAGAAACGGCTGATTTTCGACAAAAGAGATAACACCCCCCCCATTAAGTCATGCTTCAGAAATGTGGAAAATGGTCCGTTTTCAAATGTTTTATTTTGGAACGTCAGTTCACATTTGTAGGTGGATCATCAGTGTTAGAGCTAAAATTAGCATGTTTATAGTGATGTTCATGCTTCCAGGGGCTCGGGAAGTGAATTAAATACTATTTGGAGGCATTTAATGTTCAATCAAAAACAGCTGATTTTTGACAAAAGAGATAACACCCCCCCATTACGTCATGCTTCAGAAATGTGGAAAATGGTCCGTTTTAAAATGTTTTATTTTTGAATGTCAGTTCACATTTGTAGGTGGATCATCAGTGTTGGAGCTAAAATTAGCATGTTTAAAGTGATTTTCATGCTTCCAGGGGCCCTAAACACAAGATTTATGGAATGGTTAAAAGTGCATGAAAATGGACAATTTTCTCGCTCTGAGTTCTCAAAAAGGGTTTCTTCGCCCCGGGAAGTTAATTAAATACCATTTGGAGGCATTTAATGTTCGAGCAAAAACGGCTGATTTTCGACAAAAGAGATAACACCCCCCCCATTACGTCATGCTTCAGAAATGTGGAAAATGGTCCGTTTTCAAATGTTTTATTTTTGAACGTCAGTTCACATTTGTAGGTGGATCATCAGTGTTAGAGCTAAAATTAGCATGTTTAAAGTGATTTTCATGCTTCCAGGGGCTCGGGAAGTGAATTAAATACTATTTGGAGGCATTTAATGTTCAAGCAAAAACAGCTGATTTTTGACAAAAGAGATAACACCCCCCCATTACGTCATGCTTCAGAAATGTGGAAAATGGTCCGTTTTCAAATGTTTTATTTTTGAACGTCAGTTCACATTTGTAGGTGGATCATCAGTGTTAGAGCTAAAATTAGCATGTTTAAAGTGATTTTCATGCTTCCAGGGGCTCGGGAAGTGAATTAAATACTATTTGGAGGCATTTAATGTTCAAGCAAAAACAGCTGATTTTTGACAAAAGAGATAACACCCCCCCATTACGTCATGCTTCAGAAATGTGGAAAATGGTCCGTTTTCAAATGTTTTATTTTTGAACGTCAGTTCACATTTGTAGGTGGATCATCAGTGTTAGAGCTAAAATTAGAATGTTTAAAGTGATATTCATGCTTCCAGGGGCCCTAAACACAAGATTTATGGAATGGTTAAAAGTGCATGAAAATGGCCAATTTACTCACTCTGAGTTCTCAAAAAGGGTTTCTTCACCCCGGGAAGTTAATTAAATACCATTTGGAGGCATTTAATGTTCGAGCAAAAACGACTGATTTTCGACAAAAGAGATAACACCCCCCCATTACGTCATGCTTCAGAAATGTGGAATATGGTCCGTTTTCAAATGTTTTATTTCTGAACGTCAGTTCACATTTGCAGGTGGATCATCAGTGTTAGAGCTAAAATTAGCATGTTTAAAGTGATTTTCATGCTTCCAGGGGCTCGGGAAGTGAATTAAATACTATTTGGAGGCATTTAATGTTCAAGCAAAAACAGCTGATTTTTGACAAAAGAGATAACACCCCCCCATAACGTCATGCTTCAGAAATGTGGAAAATGGTCCGTTTTCAAATGTTTTATTTTTGAACGTCAGTTCACATTTGTAGGTGGATCATCAGTGTTAGAGCTAAAATTAGCATGTTTAAAGTGAATTTCATGCTTCCAGGGGCCCTAAACACAAGATTTATGGAATGGTTAAAAGTGCATGAAAATGGCCAATTTACTTACTCTGAGTTCTCAAAAAGGGTTTCTTCACCCCGGGAAGTTAATTAAATACCATTTGGAGGCATTTAATGTTCGAGCAAAAACGGCTGATTTTCGACAAAAGAGATAACACCCCCCCATTACGTCATGCTTCAGAAATGTGGAAAATGGTCCGTTTTCAAATGTTTTATTTTTGAACATCAGTTCACATTTGTAGGTGGATCATCAGTGTTAGAGCTAAAATTAGCATGTTTAAAGTGATTTTCATGCTTCCAGGGGCTCGGGAAGTGAATTAAATACTATTTGGAGGCATTTAATGTTCAATCAAAAAGAGCTGATTTTTGACAAAAGAGATAACACCCCCCCCATTACGTCATGCTTCAGAAATGTGGAAAATGGTCCGTTTTCAAATGTTTTATTTTTGAACGTCAGTTCACATTTGTAGGTGCATCATCAGTGTTAGAGCTAAAATTAGCATGTTTAAAGTGATTTTCATGCTTCCAGGGGCTCGGGAAGTGAATTAAATACTATTTGGAGGCATTTAATGTTCAATCAAAAACAGCTGATTTTTGACAAAAGAGATAACACCCCCCCATTACGTCATGCTTCAGAAATGTGGAAAATGGTCCGTTTTCAAATTTTTTATTTTTGAACGTCAGTTCACATTTGTAGGTGGATCATCAGTGTTAGAGCTAAAATTAGCATGTTTAAAGTGATTTTCATGCTTCCAGGGGCCCTAAACACAAGATTTATGGAATGGTTAAAAGTGCATGAAAATGGCCAATTTACTCACTCTGAGTTCTCAAAAAGGGTTTCTTCACCCCGGGAAGTTAATTAAATACCATTTGGAGGCATTTAATGTTCGAGCAAAAACGGCTGATTTTCGACAAAAGAGATAACACCCCCCATTACGTCATGCTTCAGAAATGTGGAAAATGGTCCGTTTTCAAATGTTTTATTTTTGAACATCAGTTCACATTTGTAGGTGGATCATCAGTGTTAGAGCTAAAATTAGCATGTTTAAAGTGATTTTCATGCTTCCAGGGGCTCGGGAAGTGAATTAAATACTATTTGGAGGCATTTAATGTTCAATCAAAAACAGCTGATTTTTGACAAAAGAGATAACACCCCCCCCATTACGTCATGCTTCAGAAATGTGGAAAATGGTCCGTTTTCAAATGTTTTATTTTTGAACGTCAGTTCACATTTGTAGGTGCATCATCAGTGTTAGAGCTAAAATTAGCATGTTTAAAATGATTTTCATGCTTCCAGGGGCCCAAAACACAAGATTTATGGAATGGTTAAAAGTGCATGAAAATGGCCAATTTACTCACTCTGAGTTCTCAAAAAGGGTTTCTTCACCCCGGGAAGTTAATTAAATACCATTTGGAGGCATTTAATGTTCGAGCAAAAACGGCTGATTTTCGACAAAAGAGATAACACCCCCCCATTACGTCATGCTTCAGAAATGTGGAAAATGGTCCGTTTTCAAATGTTTTATTTTTGAACGTCAGTTCACATTTGTAGGTGGATCATCAGTGTTAGAGCTAAAATTAGCATGTTTAAAGTGATTTTCATGCTTCCAGGGGCCCTAAACACAAGATTTATGGAATGGTTAAAAGTGCATGAAAATGGCCAATTTACTCACTCTGAGTTCTCAAAAAGGGTTTCTTCACCCCGGGAAGTTAATTAAATACCATTTGGAGGCATTTAATGTTCGAGCAAAAACGGCTGATTTTCGACAAAAGAGATAACACCCCCCATTACGTCATGCTTCAGAAATGTGGAAAATGGTCCGTTTTCAAATGTTTTATTTTTGAACATCAGTTCACATTTGTAGGTGGATCATCAGTGTTAGAGCTAAAATTAGCATGTTTAAAGTGATTTTCATGCTTCCAGGGGTTCGGGAAGTGAATTAAATACTATTTGGAGGCATTTAATGTTCAATCAAAAACAGCTGATTTTTTGACAAAAGAGATAACACCCCCCCATTACGTCATGCTTCAGAAATGTGGAAAATGGTCCGTTTTCAAATGTTTTATTTTTTTATGTCAGTTCACATTTGTAGGTGGATCATCAGTGTTAGAGCTAAAATTAGCATGTTTAAAGTGATTTTCATGCTTCCAGGGGCCCTAAACACAAGATTTATGGAATGGTTAAAAGTGCATGAAAATGGCCAATTTACTCACTCTGAGTTCCCAAAAAGGGTTTCTTCACCCCGGGAAGTTAATTAAATACCATTTGGAGGCATTTAATGTTCAAGCAAAAACGGCTGATTTTCGACAAAAGTGATAACACCCCCCCATTACGTCATGCTTCAGAAATGTGGAAAATGGTCCGTTTTCAAATGTTTTATTTTTGAACGTCAGTTCACATTTGTAGGTGGATCATCAGTGTTAGAGCTAAAATTAGCATGTTTAAAGTGATTTTCATGCTTCCAGGGGCTTGGGAAGTGAATTAAATACTATTTGGAGGCATTTAATGTTCAATCAAAAACAGCTGATTTTTGACAAAAGAGATAACACCCCCCCATTACGTCATGCTTCAGAAATGTGGAAAATGGTCCGTTTTCAAATGTTTTATTTTTGAACGTCAGTTCACATTTGTAGGTGGATCATCAGTGTTAGAGCTAAAATTAGCATGTTTAAAGTGATTTTCATGCTTCCAGGGGCCCTAAACACAAGATTTATGGAATGGTTAAAAGTGCATGAAAATGGCCAATTTACTCACTCTGAGTTCTCAAAAAGTGTTTCTTCACCCCGGGAAGTCAATTAAATACCATTTGGAGGCATTTAATGTTCGAGCAGAAACGGCTGATTTTCGACAAAAGAGATAACACCCCCCCATTAAGTCATGCTTCAGAAATGTGGAAAATGGTCCGTTTTCAAATGTTTTATTTTGGAACGTCAGTTCACATTTGTAGGTGGATCATCAGTGTTAGAGCTAAAATTAGCATGTTTATAGTGATGTTCATGCTTCCAGGGGCTCGGGAAGTGAATTAAATACTATTTGGAGGCATTTAATGTTCAATCAAAAACAGCTGATTTTTGACAAAAGAGATAACACCCCCCCATTACGTCATGCTTCAGAAATGTGGAAAATGGTCCGTTTTCAAATGTTTTATTTTTGAACGTCAGTTCACATTTGTAGGTGGATCATCAGTGTTAGAGCTAAAATTAGCATGTTTGAAGTGATTTTCATGCTTCCAGGGGCCCTAAACACAAGATTTATGGAATGGTTAAAAGTGCATGAAAATGGCCAATTTACTCACTCTGAGTTCTCAAAAAGTGTTTCTTCACCCCGGGAAGTTAATTAAATACCATTTGGAGGCATTTAATGTTCGAGCAGAAACGGCTGATTTTCGACAAAAGAGATAACACCCCCCCATTACGTCATGCTTCAGAAATGTGGAAAATGGTCCTTTTTAAAATGTTTTATTTTTGAATGTCAGTTCACATTTGTAGGTGGATCATCAGTGTTGGAGCTAAAATTAGCATGTTTAAAGTGATTTTCATGCTTCCAGGGGCCCTAAACACAAGATTTATGGAATGGTTAAAAGTGCATGAAAATGGACAATTTACTCACTCTGAGTTCTCAAAAAGGGTTTCTTCGCCCCGGGAAGTTAATTAAATACCATTTGGAGGCATTTAATGTTCGAGCAAAAACGGCTGATTTTCGACAAAAGAGATAACCCCCCCCATTACGTCATGCTTCAGAAATGTGGAAAATGGTCCGTTTTCAAATGTTTTATTTTTGAACGTCAGTTCACATTTGTAGGTGGATCATCAGTGTTAGAGCTAAAATTAGCATGTTTAAAGTGATTTTCATGCTTCCAGGGGCTCGGGAAGTGAATTAAATACTATTTGGAGGCATTTAATGTTCAAGCAAAAACAGCTGATTTTTGACAAAAGAGATAACACCCCCCCATTACGTCATGCTTCAGAAATGTGGAAAATGGTCCGTTTTCAAATGTTTTATTTTTGAACGTCAGTTCACATTTGTAGGTGGATCATCAGTGTTAGAGCTAAAATTAGCATGTTTAAAGTGATATTCATGCTTCCAGGGGCCCTAAACACAAGATTTATGGAATGGTTAAAAGTGCATGAAAATGGCCAATTTACTCACTCTGAGTTCTCAAAAAGGGTTTCTTCACCCCGGGAAGTTAATTAAATACCATTTGGAGGCATTTAATGTTCGAGCAAAAACGGCTGATTTTCGACAAAAGAGATAACACCCCCCCATTACGTCATGCTTCCGAAATGTGGAAAATGGTCCGTTTTCAAATGTTTTATTTTTGAACATCAGTTCACATTTGTAGGTGGAACATCAGTGTTAGAGCTAAAATTAGCATGTTTAAAGTGATGTTCATGCTTCCAGGGGCTCGGGAAGTGAATTAAATACTATTTGGAGGCATTTAATGTTCAATCAAAAACAGCTGATTTTTGACAAAAGAGATAACACCCCCCCATTACGTCATGCTTCAGAAATGTGGAAAATGGTCCGTTTTCAAATGTTTTATTTTTGAACGTCAGTTCACATTTGTAGGTGGATCATCAGTGTTAGAGCTAAAATTAGCATGTTTAAAGTGATTTTCATGCTTCCAGGGGCTTGGGAAGTGAATTAAATACTATTTGGAGGCATTTAATGTTCAATCAAAAACAGCTGATTTTTGACAAAAGAGATAACACCCCCCCATTACGTCATGCTTCAGAAATGTGGAAAATGGTCCGTTTTCAAATGTTTTATTTTTGAACGTCAGTTCACATTTGTAGGTGGATCATCAGTGTTAGAGCTAAAATTAGCATGTTTAAAGTGATTTTCATGCTTCCAGGGGCCCTAAACACAAGATTTATGGAATGGTTAAAAGTGCATGAAAATGGCCAATTTACTCACTCTGAGTTCTCAAAAAGTGTTTCTTCACCCCGGGAAGTTAAATAAATACAATTTGGAGGCATTTAATGTTCGAGCAGAAACGGCTGATTTTCGACAAAAGAGATAACACCCCCCCCATTAAGTCATGCTTCAGAAATGTGGAAAATGGTCCGTTTTCAAATGTTTTATTTTGGAACGTCAGTTCACATTTGTAGGTGGATCATCAGTGTTAGAGCTAAAATTAGCATGTTTATAGTGATGTTCATGCTTCCAGGGGCTCGGGAAGTGAATTAAATACTATTTGGAGGCATTTAATGTTCAATCAAAAACAGCTGATTTTTGACAAAAGAGATAACACCCCCCCATTACGTCTGTCCACCCACCTGGAACAAAACAACCTCCTTGACGACTACCAGTTTGGTTTTCGTCCCGCTCACGGCACAGAAACAGCAGTCTTAACTGCCATGGAAGACCTTCGAATGCGTGCAGACAGGAACCAGCCAGTGGCTCTGATACTGCTGGACCTGTCTGCCGCATTCGACACGGTCAACCATGCTAGGCTGATGCAGAGACTTATGGAAGTGGGAGTGGAAGGCACTGCATTGCTTTGGCTTCACTCCTATCTTCGGGACAGAAGACAGGCTGTCTCTCTCCCCCCTTTCCGGTCCGCCTTTGCAGCAGTTCCCCAGGGAGTCCCCCAGGGCTCCTCCATCAGCCCTATCCTCTTCAATGTGTATCTTATACCGCTAATTAAATTGATCCAATCATTTGGGGTCAAAACAATTAACTACGCGGATGACACACAGCTCATTCTCTCGTGGGAAGGTGAAGATGCCATTCCGTTCTCAACCTTCCACGACTGCTTAAGAGAGACGGCCAGATGGCTACATAGTAACTCCCTCCAGTTCAACGCCGCGAAAACGGAGGTCCTGTTCTGCTCCGGCACCAAGATACCCCGTCAGTTCCCACATGAATTCTGGCCCCCGGAGTTCAGTGTCAAACCTCTACCAGTGCCTTCCGTGCGCAACCTGGGAGCCATGTTGAACAACAACCTAAGCATGGAAACCCAGGTGACAAAAACGGTGGGGATTTGTACTGCCCTGCTCCGATCACTGCGAAAAATCTTGCCTCTTCTCCCGGCACAAGCCAGGGCGTCGATAGTCAGGTGCACGATACTCAGTCGCCTTGATTATTGCAACGCCCTGCTCCTGGAGTCTCCAGTCACGATGCTGGACCGACTTCAGCGTATTCAATCTGCCGCCGCCAAGCTGGCTCTTGGCTGGACGAGAAGGGCCTCAGCCACAGCTGCTCTGGCTGAGCTTCACTGGCTGCCCCTGAAACAAAGAGTGGCATTCAAGTCCCTCTGCATTGTCTTTAAGGCTCTGCATGGACTTGGACCCAAACCTCTGCAAGCCCTGTTCCAATGGTACACACCTGCGAGAAACCTACGCTCTTCTTCTGCTTGTCTGGTAAAGGTACCCAGATTTAACAGAACTAGAACAGGGGGCCGATCGTTCAGCGTAGCCGCGGCCAAGCTTTGGAACACCCTACCCACTGACATACGTCAGATTCCACAGCTTCTCCCTTTTAGGAGACGTATTAAGACTTGGCTCTTCCCCAAATAAACTGTCAGCCCAACTGTTCTCCCGGTCTACCGTCAACAGAGTATTTTCCAGCGCCAGGAAGCCTGCAAGGTGTCAGTTCGCGCTTTACAAATTCTCTAAATAAATGCTTCAGAAATGTGGAAAATGGTCCTTTTTAAAATGTTTTATTTTTGAATGTCAGTTCACATTTGTAGGTGGATCATCAGTGTTGGAGCTAAAATTAGCATGTTTAAAGTGATTTTCATGCTTCCAGGGGCCCTAAACACAAGATTTATGGAATGGTTAAAAGTGCATGAAAATGGACAATTTACTCACTCTGAGTTCTCAAAAAGGGTTTCTTCGCCCCGGGAAGTTAATTAAATACCATTTGGAGGCATTTAATGTTCGAGCAAAAACGGCTGATTTTCGACAAAAGAGATAACACCCCCCCATTACGTCATGCTTCAGAAATGTGGAAAATGGTCCGTTTTCAAATGTTTTATTTTTGAACGTCAGTTCACATTTGTAGGTGGATCATCAGTGTTAGAGCTAAAATTAGCATGTTTAAAGTGATTTTCATGCTTCCAGGGGCTTGGGAAGTGAATTAAATACTATTTGGAGGCATTTAATGTTCAATCAAAAACAGCTGATTTTTGACAAAAGAGATAACACCCCCCCATTACGTCATGCTTCAGAAATGTGGAAAATGGTCCGTTTTCAAATGTTTTATTTTTGAACGTCAGTTCACATTTGTAGGTGGATGATAAGTGTTAGAGCTAAAATTAGCATGTTTAAAATGATTTTCATGCTTCCAGGGGCCCTAAACACAAGATTTATGGAATGGTTAAAAGTGCATGAAAATGGCCAATTTACTCACTCTGAGTTCTCAAAAAGGGTTTCTTCACCCCGGGAAGTTAATTAAATACCATTTGGAGGCATTTAATGTTCGAGCAAAAACGGCTGATTTTCGACAAAAGAGATAACACCCCCCCCATTACGTCATGCTTCAGAAATGTGGAAAATGGTCAGTTTTCAAATGTTTTATTTTTGAACGTCAGTTCACATTTGTAGGTGGATCATCAGTGTTAGAGCTAAAATTAGCATGTTTAAAGTGATTTTCATGCTTCCAGGGGCCCTAAACACAAGATTTATGGAATGGTTAAAAGTGCATGAAAAGGGCCAATTTACTCACTCTGAGTTCTCAAAAAGGGTTTCTTCACCCCGGGAAGTTAATTAAATACCATTTGGAGGCATTTAATGTTCGAGCAAAAACGGCTGATTTTCGACAAAAGAGATAACACCCCCCCATTACGTCATGCTTCAGAAATGTGGAAAATGGTCCGTTTTCAAATGTTTTATTTTTGAACATCAGTTCACATTTGTAGGTGGATCATCAGTGTTAGAGCTAAAATTAGCATGTTTAAAGTGATTTTCATGCTTCCAGGGGCTCGGGAAGTGAATTAAATACTATTTGGAGGCATTTAATGTTCAATCAAATACAGCTGATTTTTTGACAAAAGAGATAACACCCCCCCATTACGTCATGCTTCAGAAATGTGGAAAATGGTCCGTTTTCAAATGTTTTATTTTTTTATGTCAGTTCACATTTGTAGGTGGATCATCAGTGTTAGAGCTAAAATTAGCATGTTTAAAGTGATTTTCATGCTTCCAGGGGCCCTAAACACAAGATTTATGGAATGGTTAAAAGTGCATGAAAATGGCCAATTTACTCACTCTGAGTTCTCAAAAAGGGTTTCTTCACCCCGGGAAGTTAATTAAATACCATTTGGAGGCATTTAATGTTCGAGCAAAAACGGCTGATTTTCGACAAAAGAGATAACACCCCCCCATTACGTCATGCTTCAGAAATGTGGAAAATGGTCCGTTTTCAAATGTTTTATTTTTGAACATCAGTTCACATTTGTAGGTGGATCATCAGTGTTAGAGCTAAAATTAGCATGTTTAAAGTGATTTTCATGCTTCCAGGGGCTCGGGAAGTGAATTAAATACTATTTGGAGGCATTTAATGTTCAATAAAAAACAGCTGATTTTTGACAAAAGAGATAACACCCCCCCATTACGTCATGCTTCAGAAATGTGGAAAATGGTCCGTTTTCAAATGTTTTATTTTTGAACGTCAGTTCACATTTGTAGGTGCATCATCAGTGTTAGAGCTAAAATTAGCATGTTTAAAATGATTTTCATGCTTCCAGGGGCCCTAAACACAAGATTTATGGAATGGTTAACAGTGCATGAAAATGGCCAATTTACTCACTCTGAGTTCTCAAAAAGGGTTTCTTCACCCCGGGAAGTTAATTAAATACCATTTGGAGGCATTTAATGTTCGATCAAAAACGGCTGATTTTCGACAAAAGAGATAACACCCCCCCATTACATCATGCTTCAGAAATGTGGAAAATGGTCTGTTTTCAAATGTTTTATTTTTGAACGTCAGTTCACATTTGTAGGTGGATCATCAGTGTTAGAGCTAAAATTAGCATGTTTAAAGTGATTTTCATGCTTCCAGGGGCTCGGGAAGTGAATTAAATACTATTTGGAGGCATTTAATGTTCAATCAAAAACAGCTGATTTTTGACAAAAGAGATAACACCCCCCCATTACGTCATGCTTCAGAAATGTGAAAATGGTCCGTTTTCAAATGTTTTATTTTTGAACGTCAGTTCACATTTGTAGGTGGATCATCAGTGTTAGAGCTAAAATTAGCATGTTTAAAGTGATTTTCATGCTTCCAGGGGCCCTAAACACAAGATTTATGGAATGGTTAAAAGTGCATGAAAATGGCCAATTTACTCACTCTGAGTTCTCAAAAAGGGTTTCTTCACCCCGGGAAGTTAATTAAATACCATTTGGAGGCATTTAATGTTCGAGCAAAAACGGCTGATTTTCGACAAAAGAGATAACACCCCCCCCATTAAGTCATGCTTCAGAAATGTGGAAAATGGTCCGTTTTCAAATGTTTTATTTTGGAACGTCAGTTCACATTTGTAGGTGGATCATCAGTGTTAGAGCTAAAATTAGCATGTTTATAGTGATGTTCATGCTTCCAGGGGCTTGGGAAGTGAATTAAATACTATTTGGAGGCATTTAATGTTCAATCAAAAACAGCTGATTTTTGACAAAAGAGATAACACCCCCCATTACGTCATGCTTGAGAAATGTGGAAAATGGTCCGTTTTCAAATGTTTTATTTTTGAACGTCAGTTCACATTTGTAGGTGGATCATCAGTGTTAGAGCTAAAATTAGCATGTTTAAAGTGATTTTCATGCTTCCAGGGGCTCGGGAAGTGAATTAAATACTATTTGGAGGCATTTAATGTTCAAGCAAAAACAGCTGATTTTTTACAAAAGAGATAACTCCCCCCCATTACGTCATGCTTCAGAAATGTGGAAAATGGTCCGTTTTCAAATGTTTATTTTTGAACGTCAGTTCACATTTGTAGGTGGATCATCAGTGTTAGAGCTAAAATTAGCATGTTTAAAGTGATATTCATGCTTCCAGGGGCCCTAAACACAAGATTTATGGAATGGTTAAAAGTGCATGAAAATGGCCAATTTACTCACTCTGAGTTCTCAAAAAGGGTTTCTTCACCCCGGGAAGTTAATTAAATACCATTTGGAGGCATTTAATGTTCGAGCAAAAACGGCTGATTTTCGACAAAAGATATAACACCCCCCCCATTAAGTCATGCTTCAGAAATGTGGAAAATGGTCCGTTTTCAAATGTTTTATTTTTGAACGTCAGTTCACATTTGTAGGTGGATCATCAGTGTTAGAGCTAAAATTAGCATGTTTATAGTGATGTTCATGCTTCCAGGGGCTCGGGAAGTGAATTAAATACTATTTGGAGGCATTTAATGTTCAATCAAAAACAGCTGATTTTTGACAAAAGAGATAACACCCCCCCATTACGTCATGCTTGAGAAATGTGGAAAATGGTCCGTTTTCAAATGTTTTATTTTTGAACGTCAGTTCACATTTGTAGGTGGATCATCAGTGTTAGAGCTAAAATTAGCATGTTTAAAGTGATTTTCATGCTTCCAGGGGCTCGGGAAGTGAATTAAATACTATTTGGAGGCATTTAATGTTCAAGCAAAAACAGCTGATTTTTGACAAAAGAGATAACTCCCCCCCATTACGTCATGCTTCAGAAATGTGGAAAATGGTCCGTTTTCAAATGTTTATTTTTGAACGTCAGTTCACATTTGTAGGTGGATCATCAGTGTTAGAGCTAAAATTAGCATGTTTAAAGTGATATTCATGCTTCCAGGGGCCCTAAACACAAGATTTATGGAATGGTTAAAAGTGCATGAAAATGGCCAATTTACTCACTCTGAGTTCTCAAGAAGTGTTTCTTCACCCCGGGAAGTTAATTAAATACCATTTGGAGGCATTTAATGTTCGAGCAGAAACGGCTGATTTTCGACAAAAGAGATAACACCCCCCCCATTAAGTCATGCTTCAGAAATGTGGAAAATGGTCCGTTTTCAAATGTTTTATTTTGGAACGTCAGTTCACATTTGTAGGTGGATCATCAGTGTTAGAGCTAAAATTAGCATGTTTATAGTGATGTTCATGCTTCCAGGGGCTCGGGAAGTGAATTAAATACTATTTGGAGGCATTTAATGTTCAATCAAAAACAGCTGATTTTTGACAAAAGAGATAACACCCCCCCATTACGTCATGCTTCAGAAATGTGGAAAATGGTCCGTTTTAAAATGTTTTATTTTTGAATGTCAGTTCACATTTGTAGGTGGATCATCAGTGTTGGAGCTAAAATTAGCATGTTTAAAGTGATTTTCATGCTTCCAGGGGCCCTAAACACAAGATTTATGGAATGGTTAAAAGTGCATGAAAATGGCCAATTTACTCACTCTGAGTTCTCAAAAAGGGTTTCTTCACCCCGGGAAGTTAATTAAATACCATTTGGAGGCATTTAATGTTCGAGCAAAAACGGCTGATTTTCGACAAAAGAGATAACACCCCCCCATTACGTCATGCTTCAGAAATGTGGAAAATGGTCCGTTTTCAAATGTTTTATTTTTGAACGTCAGTTCACATTTGTAGGTGGATCATCAGTGTTAGAGCTAAAATTAGCATGTTTAAAGTGATTTTCATGCTTCCAGGGGCTCGGGAAGTGAATTAAATACTATTTGGAGGCATTTAATGTTCAAGCAAAAACAGCTGATTTTTGACAAAAGAGATAACACCCCCCCATTACGTCATGCTTCAGAAATGTGGAAAATGGTCCGTTTTCAAATGTTTTATTTTTGAACGTCAGTTCACATTTGTAGGTGGATCATCAGTGTTAGAGCTAAAATTAGCATGTTTAAAGTGATATTCATGCTTCCAGGGGCCCTAAACACAAGATTTATGGAGTGGTTAAAAGTGCATGAAAATGGCCAATTTACTCACTCTGAGTTCTCAAAAAGGGTTTCTTCACCCCAGGAAGTTAATTAAATACCATTTGGAGGCATTTAATGTTCGAGCAAAAACGGCTGATTTTCGACAAAAGAGATAACACCCCCCATTACGTCATGCTTCAGAAATGTGGAAAATGGTCCGTTTTCAAATGTTTTATTTTTGACCGTCAGTTCACATTTGTAGGTGGATCATCAGTGTTAGAGCTAAAATTAGCATGTTTAAAGTTATTTTCATGCTTCCAGGGGCTCGGGAAGTGAATTAAATACTATTTGGAGGCATTTAATGTTCAATCAAAAACAGCTGATTTTTGACAAAAGAGATAACACCCCCCCATTACGTCATGCTTCAGAAATGTGGAAAATGGTCCGTTTTCAAATGTTTTATTTTTGAACGTCAGTTCACATTTGTAGGTGGATCATCAGTGTTAGAGCTAAAATTAGCATGTTTAAAGTGATTTTCATGCTTCCAGGGGCCCTAAACACAAGATTTATGGAATGGTTAAAAGTGCATGAAAATGGCCAATTTACTCACTCTGAGTTCTCAAAAAGGGTTTCTTCACCCCGGGAAGTTAATTAAATACCATTTGGAGGCATTTAATGTTCGAGCAAAAACGGCTGATTTTCGACAAAAGAGATAACACCCCCCCATTACGTCATGCTTCAGAAATGTGGAAAATGGTCCGTTTTCAAATGTTTTATTTTTGAACGTCAGTTCACATTTGTAGGTGGATCATGAGTGTTAGAGCTAAAATTAGCATGTTTAAAGTGATTTTCATGCTTCCAGGGGCTCGGGAAGTGAATTAAATACTATTTGGAGGCATTTAATGTTCAAGCAAAAACAGCTGATTTTTGACAAAAGAGATAACACCCCCCAATTACGTCATGCTTCAGAAATGTGGAAAATGGTCCGTTTTCAAATGTTTTATTTTTGAACGTCAGTTCACATTTGTAGGTGGATCATCAGTGTTAGAGCTAAAATTAGCATGTTTAAAGTGATATTCATGCTTCCAGGGGCCCTAAACACAAGATTTATGGAATGGTTAAAAGTGCATGAAAATGGCCAATTTACTCACTCTGAGTTCTCAAAAAGGGTTTCTTCACCCCGGGAAGTTAATTAAATACCATTTGGAGGCATTTAATGTTCGAGCAAAAACGGCTGATTTTCGACAAAAGAGATAACACCCCCCATTACGTCATGCTTCAGAAATGTGGAAAATGGTCCGTTTTCAAATGTTTTATTTTTGAACGTCAGTTCACATTTGTAGGTGGATCATCAGTGTTAGAGCTAAAATTAGCATGTTTAAAGTGATTTTCATGCTTCCAGGGGCTCGGGAAGTGAATTAAATACTATTTGGAGGCATTTAATGTTCAATCAAAAACAGCTGATTTTTGACAAAAGAGATAACACCCCCCCCATTACGTCATGCTTCAGAAATGTGGAAAATGGTCCGTTTTCAAATGTTTTATTTTTGAACGTCAGTTCACATTTGTGGGTTGATCATCAGTGTTAGAGCTAAAATTAGCATGTTTAAAGTGATTTTCATGCTTCCAGGGGCCCTAAACACAAGATTTATGGAATAGTTAAAAGTGCATGAAAATGGCCAATTTACTCACTCTGAGTTCTCAAAAAGGGTTTCTTCACCCCGGGAAGTTAATTAAATACCATTTGGAGGCATTTAATGTTCGAGCAAAAACTGCTGATTTTCGACAAAAGAGATAACACCCCCCCATTACGTCATGCTTCAGAAATGTGGAAAATGGTCCGTTTTCAAATGTTTTATTTTTGAACGTCAGTTCACATTTGTAGGTGGATCATCAGTGTTAGAGCTAAAATTAGCATGTTTAAAGTGATTTTCATGCTTCCAGGGGCTCGGGAAGTGAATTAAATACTATTTGGAGGCATTTAATGTTCAAGCAAAAACAGCTGATTTTTGACAAAAGAGATAACACCCCCCAATTACGTCATGCTTCAGAAATGTGGAAAATGGTCCGTTTTCAAATGTTTTATTTTTGAACGTCAGTTCACATTTGTAGGTGGATCATCAGTGTTAGAGCTAAAATTAGCATGTTTAAAGTGATATTCATGCTTCCTTGGGCCCTAAACACAAGATTTATGGAATGGTTAAAAGTGCATGAAAATGGCCAATTTACTCACTCTGAGTTCTCAAAAAGGGTTTCTTCACCCCGGGAAGTTAATTAAATACCATTTGGAGGCATTTAATGTTCGAGCAAAAACGGCTGATTTTCGACAAAAGAGATAACACCCCCCATTACGTCATGCTTCAGAAATGTGGAAAATGGTCCGTTTTCAAATGTTTTATTTTTGAACGTCAGTTCACATTTGTAGGTGGATCATCAGTGTTAGAGCTAAAATTAGCATGTTTAAAGTGATTTTCATGCTTCCAGGGGCTCGGGAAGTGAATTAAATACTATTTGGAGGCATTTAATGTTCAATCAAAAACAGCTGATTTTTGACAAAAGAGATAACACCCCCCCATTACGTCATGCTTCAGAAATGTGGAAAATGGTCCGTTTTCAAGTGTTTTATTTTTGAATGTCAGTTCACATTTGTAGGTGGATCATCAGTGTTAGAGCTAAAATTAGCATGTTTAAAGTGATTTTCATGCTTCCAGGGGCCCTAAACACAAGATTTATGGAATGGTTAAAAGTGCATGAAAATGGCCAATTTACTCACTCTGAGTTCTCAAAAAGGGTTTCTTCACCCCGGGAAGTTAATTAAATACCATTTGGAGGCATTTAATGTTTGAGCAAAAACGGCTGATTTTCGACAAAAGAGATAACACCCCCCCATTACGTCATGCTTCAGAAATGTGGAAAATGGTCCGTTTTCAAATGTTTTATTTTTGAACGTCAGTTCACATTTGTAGGTGGATCATCAGTGTTAGAGCTAAAATTAGCATGTTTAAAGTGATTTTCATGCTTCCAGGGGCTCGAGAAGTGAATTAAATACTATTTGGAGGCATTTAATGTTCAAGCAAAAACAGCTGATTTTTGACAAAAGAGATAAAACCCCCCCCATTACTTCATGCTTCAGAAATGTGGAAAATGGTCCGTTTTCAAATGTTTTATTTTTGAACGTCAGTTCACATTTGTAGGTGGATCATCAGTGTTAGAACTAAAATTAGCATGTTTAAAGTGATTTTCATGCTTCCAGGGGCCCTAAACACAAGATTTATGGAATGGTTAAAAGTGCATGAAAATGGCCAATTTACTCACTCTGAGTTCTCAAAAAGGGTTTCTTCACCCCGGGAAGTTAATTAAATACCATTTGGAGGCATTTAATGTTCGAGCAAAAACTGCTGATTTTCGACAAAAGAGATAACACCCCCCCATTACGTCATGCTTCAGAAATGTGGAAAATTGTCCGTTTTCAAATGTTTTATTTTTGAACGTCAGTTCACATTTGTAGGTGGATCATCAGTGTTAGAGCTAAAATTAGCATGTTTAAAGTGATTTTCATGCTTCCAGGGGCTCGGGAAGTGAATTAAATACTATTTGGAGGCATTTAATGTTCAATGAAAAACAGCTGATTTTTGACAAAAGAGATAACACCCCCCCATTACGTCATGCTTCAGAAATGTGGAAAATGGTCCGTTTTCAAATGTTTTATTTTTGAACGTCAGTTCACATTTGTAGGTGGATCATCAGTGTTAGAGCTAAAATTAGCATGTTTAAAGTGATTTTCATGCTTCCAGGGGCCCTAAACACAAGATTTATGGAATGGTTAAAAGTGCATGAAAATGGCCAATTTACTCACTCTGAGTTTTCAAAAAGGGTTTCTTCACCCCGGGAAGTTAATTAAATACCATTTGGAGGCATTTAATGTTCGAGCAAAAACGGCTGATTTTCGACAAAAGAGATAACACCCCCCCCCCATTACGTCATGCTTCAGAAATGTGGAAAATGGTCCGTTTTCAAATGTTTTATTTTTGAACGTCAGTTCACATTTGTAGGTGGATCATCAGTGTTAGAGCTAAAATTAGCATGTTTAAAGTGATTTTCATGCTTCCAGGGGCTCGGGAAGTGAATTAAATACTATTTGGAGGCATGTAATGTTCAAGCAAAAACAGCTGATTTTTGACAAAAGAGATAACACCCCCCCATTACGTCGTGCTTCAGAAATGTGGAAAATGGTCCGTTTTCAAATGTTTTATTTTTGAACGTCAGTTCACATTTGTGGGTGGATCATCAGTGTTAGAGCTAAAATTAGCATGTTTAAAGTGATTTTCATGCTTCCAGGGGCCCTAAACACAAGATTTATGGAATGGTTAAAAGTGCATGAAAATGGCCAATTTACTCACTCTGAGTTCTCAAAAAGGGTTTCTTCACCCCGGGAAGTTAATTAAATACCATTTGGAGGCATTTAATGTTCGAGCAAAAACGGCTGATTTTCGACAAAAGAGATAACACCCCCCCATTACGTCATGCTTCAGAAATGTGGAAAATAGTCCGTTTTCAAATGTTTTATTTTTGAACGTCAGTTCACATTTGTAGGTGGATCATCAGTGTTAGAGCTAAAATTAGCATGTTTAAAGTGATTTTCATGCTTCCAGGGGCTCGGGAAGTGAATTAAATACTATTTGGAGGCATTTAATGTTCAAGCAAAAACAGCTTATTTTTGACAAAAGAGATAACACCCCCCCATTACGTCATGCTTCAGAAATGTGGAAAATGGTCCGTTTTCGAATGTTTTATTTTTGAACGTCAGTTCACATTTGTAGGTGGATCATCAGTGTTAGAGCTAAAATTAGCATGTTTAAAGTGATTTTCATGCTTCTAGGGGCCCTAAACACAAGATTTATGGAATGGTTAAAAGTGCATGAAAATGGCCAATTTACTCACTCTGAGTTCTCAAAAAGGGTTTCTTCACCCCGGGAAGTTAATTAAATACCATTTGGAGGCATTTAATGTTCGAGCAAAAATGGCTGATTTTCGACAAAAGAGATAACACCCCCCCATTACGTCATGCTTCAGAAATGTGGAAAATGGTCCGTTTTCAAATGTTTTATTTTTGAACGTCAGTTCACATTTGTAGGTGGATCATCAGTGTTAGAGCTAAAATTAGCATGTTTAAAGTGATTTTCATGCTTCCAGGGGCCCTAAACACAAGATTTATGGAATGGTTAAAAGTGCATGAAAATGGCCAATTTACTCACTCTGAGTTCTCAAAAAGGGTTTCTTCACCCCGGGAAGTTAATTAAATACCATTTGGAGGCATTTAATGTTCGAGCAAAAACGGCTGATTTTCGACAAAAGAGATAACACCCCCCCATTACGTCATGCCTCAGAAATGATGAAAATGGTCCGTTTTCAAATGTTTTATTTTTGAACATCAGTTCACATTTGTAGGTGGATCATCAGTGTTAGAGATAAAATTAGCATGTTTAAAGTGATTTTCATGCTTCCAGGGGCTCGGGAAGTGAATTAAATACTATTTGGAGGCATTTAATGTTCAAGCAAAAACAGCTGATTTTTGACAAAAGAGATAACACCCCCCCATTACGTCATGCTTCAGAAATGTGGAAAATGGTCCGTTTTCAAATGTTTTATTTTTGAACGTCAGTTCACATTTGTAGGTGGATCATCAGTGTTGGAGCTAAAATTAGCATGTTTAAAGTGATTTTCATGCTTCCAGGGGCCCTAAACACAAGATTTATGGAATGGTTAAAAGTGCATGAAAATGGCCAATTTACTCACTCTGAGTTCTCAAAAAGGGTTTCTTCACCCCGGGAAGTTAATTAAATACCATTTGGAGGCATTTAATGTTCGAGCAAAAACGGCTGATTTTCGACAAAAGAGATAACACCCCCCCATTACGTCATGCTTCAGAAATGTGGAAAATGGTCCGTTTTCAAATGTTTTATTTTTGAACGTCAGTTCACATTTGTAGGTGGATCATCAGTGTTAGAGCTAAAATTAGCATGTTTAAAGTGATTTTCATGCTTCCAGGGGCTCGGGAAGTGAATTAAATACTATTTGGAGGCATTTAATGTTCAAGCAAAAACAGCTGATTTTTGACAAAAGAGATAACACCCCCCCATTACGTCATGCTTCAGAAATGTGGAAAATGGTCCGTTTTCAAATGTTTTATTTTTGAACGTCAGTTCACATTTGTAGGTGGATCATCAGTGTTAGAGCTAAAATTAGCATGTTTAAAGTGATTTTCATGCTTCCAGGGGCCCTAAACACAAGATTTATGGAATGGTTAAAAGTGCATGAAAATGGCCAATTTACTCACTCTGAGTTCTCAAAAAGTGTTTCTTCACCCCGGGAAGTTAATTAAATACCATTTGGAGGCATTTAATGTTCGAGCAGAAACGGCTGATTTTCGACAAAAGAGATAACACCCCCCCATTACGTCATGCTTCAGAAATGTGGAAAATGGTCCGTTTTCAAATGTTTTATTTTTGAACGTCAGTTCACATTTGTAGGTGGATCATCAGTGTTAGAGCTAAAATTAGCATGTTTAAAGTGATTTTCATGCTTCCAGGGGCTCGGGAAGTGAATTAAATACTATTTGGAGGCATTTAATGTTCAAGCAAAAACAGCTGATTTTTGACAAAAGAGATAACACCCCCCCATTACGTCATGCTTCAGAAATGTGGAAAATGGTCCGTTTTCAAATGTTTTATTTTTGAACGTCAGTTCACATTTGTAGGTGGATCATCAGTGTTAGAGCTAAAATTAGCATGTTTAAAGTGATATTCATGCTTCCAGGGGCCCTAAACACAAGATTTATGGAGTGGTTAAAAGTGCATGAAAATGGCCAATTTACTCACTCTGAGTTCTCAAAAAGGGTTTCTTCACCCCAGGAAGTTAATTAAATACCATTTGGAGGCATTTAATGTTCGAGCAAAAACGGCTGATTTTCGACAAAAGTGATAACACCCCCCATTACGTCATGCTTCAGAAATGTGGAAAATGGTCCGTTTTCAAATGTTTTATTTTTGACCGTCAGTTCACATTTGTAGGTGGATCATCAGTGTTAGAGCTAAAATTAGCATGTTTAAAGTGATTTTCATGCTTCCAGGGGCTCGGGAAGTGAATTAAATACTATTTGGAGGCATTTAATGTTCAATCAAAAACAGCTGATTTTTGACAAAAGAGATAACACCCCCCCATTACGTCATGCTTCAGAAATGTGGAAAATGGTCCGTTTTCAAATGTTTTATTTTTGAACGTCAGTTCACATTTGTAGGTGGATCATCAGTGTTAGAGCTAAAATTAGCATGTTTAAAGTGATTTTCATGCTTCCAGGGGCCCTAAACACAAGATTTATGGAATGGTTAAAAGTGCATGAAAATGGCCAATTTACTCACTCTGAGTTCTCAAAAAGGGTTTCTTCACCCCGGGAAGTTAATTAAATACCATTTGGAGGCATTTAATGTTCAAGCAAAAACGGCTGATTTTCGACAAAAGAGATAACACCCCCCCATTACGTCATGCTTCAGAAATGTGGAAAATGGTCCGTTTTCAAATGTTTTATTTTTGAACGTCAGTTCACATTTGTAGGTGGATCATCAGTGTTAGAGCTAAAATTAGCATGTTTAAAGTGATTTTCATGCTTCCAGGGGCTCGGGAAGTGAATTAAATACTATTTGGAGGCATTTAATGTTCAAGCAAAAACAGCTGATTTTTGACAAAAGAGATAACACCCCCCCCCAATTACGTCATGCTTCAGAAATGTGGAAAATGGTCCGTTTTCAAATGTTTTATTTTTGAACGTCAGTTCACATTTGTAGGTGGATCATCAGTGTTAGAGCTAAAATTAGCATGTTTAAAGTGATTTTCATGCTTCCAGGGGCCCTAAACACAAGATTTATGGAATGGTTAAAAGTGCATGAAAATGGCCAATTTACTCACTCTGAGTTCTCAAAAAGTGTTTCTTCACCCCGGGAAGTTAATTAAATACCATTTGGAGGCATTTAACGTTCGAGCAGAAACGGCTGATTTTCGACAAAAGAGATAACACCCCCCCATTACGTCATGCTTCAGAAATGTGGAAAATGGTCCGTTTTCAAATGTTTTATTTTTGAACGTCAGTTCACATTTGTAGGTGGATCATGAGTGTTAGAGCTAAAATTAGCATGTTTAAAGTGATTTTCATGCTTCCAGGGGCTCGGGAAGTGAATTAAATACTATTTGGAGGCATTTAATGTTCAAGCAAAAACAGCTGATTTTTGACAAAAGAGATAACACCCCCCAATTACGTCATGCTTCAGAAATGTGGAAAATGGTCCGTTTTCAAATGTTTTATTTTTGAACGTCAGTTCACATTTGTAGGTGGATCATCAGTGTTAGAGCTAAAATTAGCATGTTTAAAGTGATATTCATGCTTCCAGGGGCCCTAAACACAAGATTTATGGAATGGTTAAAAGTGCATGAAAATGGCCAATTTACTCACTCTGAGTTCTCAAAAAGGGTTTCTTCACCCCGGGAAGTTAATTAAATACCATTTGGAGGCATTTAATGTTCGAGCAAAAACGGCTGATTTTCGACAAAAGAGATAACACCCCCCATTAAGTCATGCTTCAGAAATGTGGAAAATGGTCCGTTTTCAAATGTTTTATTTTTGAACGTCAGTTCACATTTGTAGGTGGATCATCAGTGTTAGAGCTAAAATTAGCATGTTTAAAGTGATTTTCATGCTTCCAGGGGCTCGGGAAGTGAATTAAATACTATTTGGAGGCATTTAATGTTCAATCAAAAACAGCTGATTTTTGACAAAAGAGATAACACCCCCCCCATTACGTCATGCTTCAGAAATGTGGAAAATGGTCCGTTTTCAAATGTTTTATTTTTGAACGTCAGTTCACATTTGTGGGTTGATCATCAGTGTTAGAGCTAAAATTAGCATGTTTAAAGTGATTTTCATGCTTCCAGGGGCCCTAAACACAAGATTTATGGAATAGTTAAAAGTGCATGAAAATGGCCAATTTACTCACTCTGAGTTCTCAAAAAGGGTTTCTTCACCCCGGGAAGTTAATTAAATACCATTTGGAGGCATTTAATGTTCGAGCAAAAACTGCTGATTTTCGACAAAAGAGATAACACCCCCCCATTACGTCATGCTTCAGAAATGTGGAAAATGGTCCGTTTTCAAATGTTTTATTTTTGAACGTCAGTTCACATTTGTAGGTGGATCATCAGTGTTAGAGCTAAAATTAGCATGTTTAAAGTGATTTTCATGCTTCCAGGGGCTCGGGAAGTGAATTAAATACTATTTGGAGGCATTTAATGTTCAATCAAAAACAGCTGATTTTTGACAGAAGAGATAACACCCCCCCATTACGTCATGCTTCAGAAATGTGGAAAATGGTCCGTTTCCAAATGTTTTATTTTTGAACGTCAGTTCACATTTGTAGGTGGATCATCAGT
Source organism: Lissotriton vulgaris (assembly GCF_964263255.1). Classification (NCBI taxonomy): domain Eukaryota; kingdom Metazoa; phylum Chordata; class Amphibia; order Caudata; family Salamandridae; genus Lissotriton; species Lissotriton vulgaris. The sequence continues at coordinate 1,740,566 of NW_028246385.1, forward strand.
GTTAGAGCTAAAATTAGCATGTTTAAAGTGATTTTCATGCTTCCAGGGGCCCTAAACACAAGATTTATGGAATGGTTAAAAGTGCATGAAAATGGCCAATTTACTCACTCTGAGTTCTCAAAAAGGGTTTCTTCACCCCGGGAAGTTAATTAAATACCATTTGGAGGCATTTAACGTTCGAGCAGAAACGGCTGATTTTCGACAAAAGAGATAACACCCCCCCATTACGTCATGCTTCAGAAATGTGGAAAATGGTCCGTTTTCAAATGTTTTATTTTTGAACGTCAGTTCACATTTGTAGGTGGATCATGAGTGTTAGAGCTAAAATTAGCATGTTTAAAGTGATTTTCATGCTTCCAGGGGCTCGGGAAGTGAATTAAATACTATTTGGAGGCATTTAATGTTCAATCAAAAACAGCTGATTTTTGACAAAAGAGATAACACCCCCCCCATTACGTCATGCTTCAGAAATGTGGAAAATGGTCGGTTTTCAAATGTTTTATTTTTGAACGTCAGTTCACATTTGTGGGTTGATCATCAGTGTTAGAGCTAAAATTAGCATGTTTAAAGTGATTTTCATGCTTCCAGGGGCCCTAAACACAAGATTTATGGAATAGTTAAAAGTGCATGAAAATGGCCAATTTACTCACTCTGAGTTCTCAAAAAGGGTTTCTTCACCCCGGGAAGTTAATTAAATACCATTTGGAGGCATTTAATGTTCGAGCAAAAACTGCTGATTTTCGACAAAAGAGATAACACCCCCCCATTACGTCATGCTTCAGAAATGTGGAAAATGGTCCGTTTTCAAATGTTTTATTTTTGAACGTCAGTTCACATTTGTAGGTGGATCATCAGTGTTAGAGCTAAAATTAGCATGTTTAAAGTGATTTTCATGCTTCCAGGGGCTCGGGAAGTGAATTAAATACTATTTGGAGGCATTTAATGTTCAATCAAAAACAGCTGATTTTTGACAGAAGAGATAACACCCCCCCATTACGTCATGCTTCAGAAATGTGGAAAATGGTCCGTTTTCAAATGTTTTATTTTTGAACGTCAGTTCACATTTGTAGGTGGATCATCAGTGTTAGAGCTAAAATTAGCATGTTTAAAGTGATTTTCATGCTTCCAGGGGCCCTAAACACAAGATTTATGGAATGGTTAAAAGTGCATGAAAATGGCCAATTTACTCACTCTGAGTTCTCAAAAAGGGTTTCTTCACCCCGGGAAGTTAATTAAATACCATTTGGAGGCATTTAACGTTCGAGCAGAAACGGCTGATTTTCGACAAAAGAGATAACACCCCCCCATTACGTCATGCTTCAGAAATGTGGAAAATGGTCCGTTTTCAAATGTTTTATTTTTGAACGTCAGTTCACATTTGTAGGTGGATCATGAGTGTTAGAGCTAAAATTAGCATGTTTAAAGTGATTTTCATGCTTCCAGGGGCTCGGGAAGTGAATTAAATACTATTTGGAGGCATTTAATGTTCAAGCAAAAACAGCTGATTTTTGACAAAAGAGATAACACCCCCCAATTACGTCATGCTTCATAAATGTGGAAAATGGTCCGTTTTCAAATGTTTTATTTTTGAACGTCAGTTCACATTTGTAGGTGGATCATCAGTGTTAGAGCTAAAATTAGCATGTTTAAAGTGATATTCATGCTTTCAGGGGCCCTAAACACAAGATTTATGGAATGGTTAAAAGTGCATGAAAATGGCCAATTTACTCACTCTGAGTTCTCAAAAAGGATTTCTTCACCCCGGGAAGTTAATTAAATACCATTTGGAGGCATTTAATGTTCGAGCAAAAACGGCTGATTTTCGACAAAAGAGATAACACCCCCCATTACGTCATGCTTCAGAAATGTGGAAAATGGTCCGTTTTCAAATGTTTTATTTTTGAACGTCAGTTCACATTTGTAGGTGGATCATCAGTGTTAGAGCTAAAATTAGCATGTTTAAAGTGATTTTCATGCTTCCAGGGGCTCGGGAAGTGAATTAAATACTATTTGGAGGCATTTAATGTTCAATCAAAAACAGCTGATTTTTGACAAAAGAGATAACACCCCCCCCATTACGTCATGCTTCAGAAATGTGGAAAATGGTCCGTTTTCAAATGTTTTATTTTTGAACGTCAGTTCACATTTGTGGGTTGATCATCAGTGTTAGAGCTAAAATTAGCATGTTTAAAGTGATTTTCATGCTTCCAGGGGCCCTAAACACAAGATTTATGGAATAGTTAAAAGTGCATGAAAATGGCCAATTTACTCACTCTGAGTTCTCAAAAAGGGTTTCTTCACCCCGGGAAGTTAATTAAATACCATTTGGAGGCATTTAATGTTCGAGCAAAAACTGCTGATTTTCGACAAAATAGATAACACCCCCCCATTACGTCATGCTTCAGAAATGTGGAAAATGGTCCGTTTTCAAATGTTTTATTTTTGAACGTCAGTTCACATTTGTAGGTGGATCATCAGTGTTAGAGCTAAAATTAGCATGTTTAAAGTGATTTTCATGCTTCCAGGGGCTCGGGAAGTGAATTAAATACTATTTGGAGGCATTTAATGTTCAATCAAAAACAGCTGATTTTTGACAGAAGAGATAACACCCCCCCATTACGTCATGCTTCAGAAATGTGGAAAATGGTCCGTTTTCAAATGTTTTATTTTTGAACGTCAGTTCACATTTGTAGGTGGATCATCAGTGTTAGAGCTAAAATTAGCATGTTTAAAGTGATTTTCATGCTTCCAGGGGCCCTAAACACAAGATTTATGGAATGGTTAAAAGTGCATGAAAATGGCCAATTTACTCACTCTGAGTTCTCAAAAAGGGTTTCTTCACCACGGGAAGTTAATTAAATACCATTTGGAGGCATTTAATGTTCGAGCAAAAACGGCTGATTTTCGACAAAAGAGATAACACCCCCCATTACGTCATGCTTCAGAAATGTGGAAAATGGTCCGTTTTCAAATGTTTTATTTTTGACCGTCAGTTCACATTTGTAGGTGGATCATCAGTGTTAGAGCTAAAATTAGCATGTTTAAAGTGATTTTCATGCTTCCAGGGGCTCGGAAAGTGAATTAAATACTATTTGGAGGCATTTAATGTTCAATCAAAAACAGCTGATTTTTGACAAAAGAGATAACACCCCCCCATTACGTCATGCTTCAGAAATGTGGAAAATGGTCCGTTTTCAAATGTTTTATTTTTGAACGTCAGTTCACATTTGTAGGTGGATCATCAGTGTTAGAGCTAAAATTAGCATGTTTAAAGTGATTTTCATGCTTCCAGGGGCCCTAAACACAAGATTTATGGAATGGTTAAAAGTGCATGAAAATGGCCAATTTACTCACTCTGAGTTCTCAAAAAGGGTTTCTTCACCCCGGGAAGTTAATTAAATACCATTTGGAGGCATTTAATGTTCGAGCAAAAACGGCTGATTTTCGACAAAAGAGATAACACCCCCCCATTACGTCATGCTTCAGAAATGTGGAAAATGGTCCGTTTTCAAATGTTTTATTTTTGAACGTCAGTTCACATTTGTAGGTGGATCATCAGTGTTAGAGCTAAAATTAGCATGTTTAAAGTGATTTTCATGCTTCCAGGGGCTCGGGAAGTGAATTAAATACTATTTGGAGGCATTTAATGTTCAAGCAAAAACAGCAGATTTTTGACAAAAGAGATAACACCCCCCCCCAATTACGTCATGCTTCAGAAATGTGGAAAATGGTCCGTTTTCAAATGTTTTATTTTTGAACGTCAGTTCACATTTGTAGGTGGATCATCAGTGTTAGAGCTAAAATTAGCATGTTTAAAGTGATTTTCATGCTTCCAGGGGCCCTAAACACAAGATTTATGGAATGGTTAAAAGTGCATGAAAATGGCCAATTTACTCACTCTGAGTTCTCAAAAAGTGTTTCTTCACCCCGGGAAGTTAATTAAATACCATTTGGAGGCATTTAATGTTCGAGCAGAAACGGCTGATTTTCGACAAAAGAGATAACACCCCCCCATTACGTCATGCTTCAGAAATGTGGAAAATGGTCCGTTTTCAAATGTTTTATTTTTGAACGTCAGTTCACATTTGTAGGTGGATCATCAGTGTTAGAGCTAAAATTAGCATGTTTAAAGTGATTTTCATGCTTCCAGGGGCTCGGGAAGTGAATTAAATACTATTTGGAGGCATTTAATGTTCAAGCAAAAACAGCTGATTTTTGACAAAAGAGATAACACCCCCCAATTACGTCATGCTTCAGAAATGTGGAAAATGGTCCGTTTTCAAATATTTTATTTTTGAACGTCAGTTCACATTTGTAGGTGGATCATCAGTGTTAGAGCTAAAATTAGCATGTTTAAAGTGATATTCATGCTTCCAGGGGCCCTAAACACAAGATTTATGGAATGGTTAAAAGTGCATGAAAATGGCCAATTTACTCACTCTGAGTTCTCAAAAAGGGTTTCTTCACCCCGGGAAGTTAATTAAATACCATTTGGAGGCATTTAATGTTCGAGCAAAAACGGCTGATTTTCGACAAAAGAGATAACACCCCCCATTACGTCATGCTTCAGAAATGTGGAAAATGGTCCGTTTTCAAATGTTTTATTTTTGAACGTCAGTTCACATTTGTAGGTGGATCATCAGTGTTAGAGCTAAAATTAGCATGTTTAAAGTGATTTTCATGCTTCCAGGGGCTCGGGAAGTGAATTAAATACTATTTGGAGGCATTTAATGTTCAATCAAAAACAGCTGATTTTTGACAAAAGAGATAACACCCCCCCATTACGTCATGCTTCAGAAATGTGGAAAATGGTCCGTTTTCAAATGTTTTATTTTTGAACGTCAGTTCACATTTGTAGGTGGATCATCAGTGTTAGAGCTAAAATTAGCATGTTTAAAGTGATTTTCATGCTTCCAGGGGCCCTAAACACAAGATTTATGGAATGGTTAAAAGTGCATGAAAATGGCCAATTTACTCACTCTGAGTTCTCAAAAAGGGTTTCTTCACCCCGGGAAGTTAATTAAATACCATTTGGAGGCATTTAATGTTTGAGCAAAAACGGCTGATTTTCGACAAAAGAGATAACACCCCCCCATTACGTCATGCTTCAGAAATGTGGAAAATGGTCCGTTTTCAAATGTTTTATTTTTGAACGTCAGTTCACATTTGTAGGTGGATCATCAGTGTTAGAGCTAAAATTAGCATGTTTAAAGTGATTTTCATGCTTCCAGGGGCTCGAGAAGTGAATTAAATACTATTTGGAGGCATTTAATGTTCAAGCAAAAACAGCTGATTTTTGACAAAAGAGATAAACCCCCCCCCCCATTACTTCATGCTTCAGAAATGTGGAAAATGGTCCGTTTTCAAATGTTTTATTTTTGAACGTCAGTTCACATTTGTAGGTGGATCATCAGTGTTAGAACTAAAATTAGCACGTTTAAAGTGATTTTCATGCTTCCAGGGGCCCTAAACACAAGATTTATGGAATGGTTAAAAGTGCATGAAAATGGCCAATTTACTCACTCTGAGTTCTCAAAAAGGGTTTCTTCACCCCGGGAAGTTAATTAAATACCATTTGGAGGCATTTAATGTTCGAGAAAAAACTGCTGATTTTCGACAAAAGAGATAACACCCCCCCATTACGTCATGCTTCAGAAATGTGGAAAATTGTCCGTTTTCAAATGTTTTATTTTTGAACGTCAGTTCACATTTGTAGGTGGATCATCAGTGTTAGAGCTAAAATTAGCATGTTTAAAGTGATTTTCATGCTTCCAGGGGCTCGGGAAGTGAATTAAATACTATTTGGAGGCATTTAATGTTAAATGAAAAACAGCTGATTTTTGACAAAAGAGATAACACCCCCCCATTACGTCATGCTTCAGAAATGTGGAAAATGGTCCGTTTTCAAATGTTTTATTTTTGAACGTCAGTTCACATTTGTAGGTGGATCATCAGTGTTAGAGCTAAAATTAGCATGTTTAAAGTGATTTTCATGCTTCCAGGGGCCCTAAACACAAGATTTATGGAATGGTTAAAAGTGCATGAAAATGGCCAATTTACTCACTCTGAGTTCTCAAAAAGGGTTTCTTCACCCCGGGAAGTTAATTAAATACCATTTGGAGGCATTTAAAGTTCGAGCAAAAACGGCTGATTTTCGACAAAAGAGATAACACCCCCCCCCATTACGTCATGCTTCAGAAATGTGGAAAATGGTCCGTTTTCAAATGTTTTATTTTTGAACGTCAGTTCACATTTGTAGGTGGATCATCAGTGTTAGAGCTAAAATTAGCATGTTTAAAGTGATTTTCATGCTTCCAGGGGCTCGGGAAGTGAATTAAATACTATTTGGAGGCATTTAATGTTCAAGCAAAAACAGCTGATTTTTGACAAAAGAGATAACACCCCCCCATTACGTCGTGCTTCAGAAATGTGGAAAATGGTCCGTTTTCAAATGTTTTATTTTTGAACGTCAGTTCACATTTGTAGGTGGATCATCAGTGTTAGAGCTAAAATTAGCATGTTTAAAGTGATTTTCATGCTTCCAGGGGCCCTAAACACAAGATTTATGGAATGGTTAAAAGTGCATGAAAATGGCCAATTTACTCACTCTGAGTTCTCAAAAAGGGTTTCTTCACCCCGGGAAGTTAATTAAATACCATTTGGAGGCATTTAATGTTCGAGCAAAAACGGCTGATTTTCGACAAAAGAGATAACACCCCCCCATTACGTCATGCTTCAGAAATGTGGAAAATAGTCCGTTTTCAAATGTTTTATTTTTGAACGTCAGTTCACATTTGTAGGTGGATCATCAGTGTTAGAGCTAAAATTAGCATGTTTAAAGTGATTTTCATGCTTCCAGGGGCTCGGGAAGTGAATTAAATACTATTTGGAGGCATTTAATGTTCAAGCAAAAACAGCTGATTTTTGACAAAAGAGATAACACCCCCCCATTACGTCATGCTTCAGAAATGTGGAAAATGGTCCGTTTTCAAATGTTTTATTTTTGAACGTCAGTTCACATTTGTAGGTGGATCATCAGTGTTAGAGCTAAAATTAGCATGTTTAAAGTGATTTTCATGCTTCTAGGGGCCCTAAACACAAGATTTATGGAATGGTTAAAAGTGCATGAAAATGGCCAATTTACTCACTCTGAGTTCTCAAAAAGGGTTTCTTCACCCCGGGAAGTTAATTAAATACCATTTGGAGGCATTTAATGTTCGAGCAAAAACGGCTGATTTTCGACAAAAGAGATAACACCCCCCCATTACGTCATGCTTCAGAAATGTGGAAAATGGTCCGTTTTCAAATGTTTTATTTTTGAACGTCAGTTCACATTTGTAGGTGGATCATCAGTGTTAGAGCTAAAATTAGCATGTTTAAAGTGATTTTCATGCTTCCAGGGGCCCTAAACACAAGATTTATGGAATGGTTAAAAGTGCATGAAAATGGCCAATTTACTCACTCTGAGTTCTCAAAAAGGGTTTCTTCACCCCGGGAAGTTAATTAAATACCATTTGGAGGCATTTAATGTTCGAGCAAAAACGGCTGATTTTCGACAAAAGAGATAACACCCCCCCATTACGTCATGCCTCAGAAATGATGAAAATGGTCCGTTTTCAAATGTTTTATTTTTGAACGTCAGTTCACATTTGTAGGTGGATCATCAGTGTTAGAGATAAAATTAGCATGTTTAAAGTGATTTTCATGCTTCCAGGGGCTCGGGAAGTGAATTAAATACTATTTGGAGGCATTTAATGTTCAAGCAAAAACAGCTGATTTTTGACAAAAGAGATAACACCCCCCCATTACGTCATGCTTCAGAAATGTGGAAAATGGTCCGTTTTCAAATGTTTTATTTTTGAACGTCAGTTCACATTTGTAGGTGGATCATCAGTGTTGGAGCTAAAATTAGCATGTTTAAAGTGATTTTCATGCTTCCAGGGGCCCTAAACACAAGATTTATGGAATGGTTAAAAGTGCATGAAAATGGCCAATTTACTCACTCTGAGTTCTCAAAAAGGGTTTCTTCACCCCGGGAAGTTAATTAAATACCATTTGGAGGCATTTAATGTTCGAGCAAAAACGGCTGATTTTCGACAAAAGAGATAACACCCCCCCATTACGTCATGCTTCAGAAATGTGGAAAATGGTCCGTTTTCAAATGTTTTATTTTTGAACGTCAGTTCACATTTGTAGGTGGATCATCAGTGTTAGAGCTAAAATTAGCATGTTTAAAGTGATTTTCATGCTTCCAGGGGCTCGGGAAGTGAATTAAATACTATTTGGAGGCATTTAATGTTCAAGCAAAAACAGCTGATTTTTGACAAAAGAGATAACACCCCCCCATTACGTCATGCTTCAGAAATGTGGAAAATGGTCCGTTTTCAAATGTTTTATTTTTGAACGTCAGTTCACATTTGTAGGTGGATCATCAGTGTTAGAGCTAAAATTAGCATGTTTAAAGTGATTTTCATGCTTCCAGGGGCCCTAAACACAAGATTTATGGAATGGTTAAAAGTGCATGAAAATGGACAATTTACTCACTCTGAGTTCTCAAAAAGGGTTTCTTCACCCCGGGAAGTTAATTAAATACCATTTGGAGGCATTTAATGTTCGAGCAAAAACGGCTGATTTTCGACAAAAGAGATAACACCCCCCCATTACGTCATGCTTCAGAAATGTGGAAAATGGTCCGTTTTCAAATGTTTTATTTTTGAACATCAGTTCACATTTGTAGGTGGATCATCAGTGTTAGAGCTAAAATTAGCATGTTTAAAGTGATTTTCATGCTTCCAGGGGCTCGGGAAGTGAATTAAATACTATTTGGAGGCATTTAATGTTCAATCAAAAACAGCTGATTTTTGACAAAAGAGATAACACCCCCCCATTACGTCATGCTTCAGAAATGTGGAAAATGGTCCGTTTTCAAATGTTTTATTTTTGAACGTCAGTTCACATTTGTAGGTGCATCATCAGTGTTAGAGCTAAAATTAGCATGTTTAAAGTGATTTTCATGCTTCCAGGGGCCCTAAACACAAGATTTATGGAATGGTTAAAAGTGCATGAAAATGGCCAATTTACTCACTCTGAGTTCTCAAAAAGGGTTTCTTCAGCCCGGGAAGTTAATTAAATACCATTTGGAGGCATTTAATGTTCGAGCAAAAACGGCTGATTTTCGACAAAAGAGATAACACCCCCCCATTACGTCATGCTTCAGAAATGTGGAAAATGGTCCGTTTTAAAATGTTTTATTTTTGAATGTCAGTTCACATTTGTAGGTGGATCATCAGTGTTGGAGCTAAAATTAGCATGTTTAAAGTGATTTTCATGCTTCCAGGGGCCCTAAACACAAGATTTATGGAATGGTTAAAAGTGCATGAAAATGGACAATTTTCTCGCTCTGAGTTCTCAAAAAGGGTTTCTTCGCCCCGGGAAGTTAATTAAATACCATTTGGAGGCATTTAATGTTCGAGCAAAAACGGCTGATTTTCGACAAAAGAGATAACACCCCCCCATTACGTCATGCTTCAGAAATGTGGAAAATGGTCCGTTTTCAAATGTTTTATTTTTGAACGTCAGTTCACATTTGTAGGTGGATCATCAGTGTTAGAGCTAAAATTAGCATGTTTAAAGTGACTTTCATGCTTCCAGGGGCTCGGGAAGTGAATTAAATGCTATTTGGAGGCATTTAATGTTCAAGCAAAAACAGCTGATTTTTGACAAAAGAGATAACACCCCCCCATTACGTCATGCTTCAGAAATGTGGAAAATGGTCCGTTTTCAAATGTTTTATTTTTGAACGTCAGTTCACATTTGTAGGTGGATCATCAGTGTTAGAGCTAAAATTAGCATGTTTAAAGTGATATTCATGCTTCCAGGGGCCCTAAACACAAGATTTATGGAATGGTTAAAAGTGCATGAAAATGGCCAATTTACTCACTCTGAGTTCTCAAAAAGGGTTTCTTCACCCCGGGAAGTTAATTAAATACCATTTGGAGGCATTTAATGTTCGAGCAAAAACGGCTGATTTTCGACAAAAGAGATAACACCCCCCCATTACGTCATGCTTCAGAAATGTGGAAAATGGTCCGTTTTCAAATGTTTTATTTTTGAACATCAGTTCACATTTGTAGGTGGATCATCAGTGTTAGAGCTAAAATTAGCATGTTTAAAGTGATTTTCATGCTTCCAGGGGCTCGGGAAGTGAATTAAATACTATTTGGAGGCATTTAATGTTCAATCAAAAACAGCTGATTTTTGACAAAAGAGATAACACCCCCCCATTACGTCATGCTTCAGAAATGTGGAAAATGGTCCGTTTTCAAATGTTTTATTTTTGAACGTCAGTTCACATTTGTAGGTGGATCATCAGTGTTAGAGCTAAAATTAGCATGTTTAAAGTGATTTTCATGCTTCCAGGGGCCCTAAACACAAGATTTATGGAATGGTTAAAAGTGCATGAAAATGGCCAATTTACTCACTCTGAGTTCTCAAAAAGGGTTTCTTCACCCCCTGAAGTTAATTAAATACCATTTGGAGGCATTTAATGTTCGAGCAAAAACGGCTGATTTTCGACAAAAGAGATAACACCCCCCCATTACGTCATGCTTCAGAAATGTGGAAAATGGTCCGTTTTCAAATGTTTTATTTTTGAACGTCAGTTCACATTTGTAGGTGGATCATCCGTGTTAGAGCTAAAATTAGCATGTTTAAAGTGATTTTCATGCTTCCAGGGGCTCGGGAAGTGAATTAATTACTATTTGGAGGCATTTAATGTTCAATCAAAAACAGCTGATTTTTGACAAAAGAGATAACACCCCCCCATTACGTCATGCTTCAGAAATGTGGAAAATGGTCCGTTTTCAAATGTTTTATTTTTGAACGTCAGTTCACATTTGTAGGTGGATGATAAGTGTTAGAGCTAAAATTAGCATGTTTAAAGTGATTTTCATTCTTCGAGGGGCCCTAAACACAAGATTTATGGAATGGTTAAAAGTGCATGAAAATGGGCAATTTACTCACTCTGAGTTCTCAAAAAGGGTTTCTTCACCCCGGGAAGTTAATTAAATACCATTTGGAGGCATTTAATGTTCGATCAAAAACAGCTGATTTTTGACAAAAGAGATAACACCCCCCCATTACGTCATGCTTCAGAAATGTGGAAAATGGTCCGTTTTCAAATGTTTTATTTTTGAACGTCAGTTCACATTTGTAGGTGGATCATCAGTGTTAGAGCTAAAATTAGCATGTTTAAAGTGATTTTCATGCTTCCAGGGGCCCTAAACACAAGATTTATGGAATGGTTAAAAGTGCATGAAAATGGCCAAATTTACTCACTCTGAGTTCTCAAAAAGTGTTTCTTCACCCCGGGAAGTTAATTAAATACCATTTGGAGGCATTTAATGTTCGAGCAGAAACGGCTGATTTTCGACAAAAGAGATAACACCCCCCCCATTAAGTCATGCTTCAGAAATGTGGAAAATGGTCCGTTTTCAAATGTTTTATTTTGGAACGTCAGTTCACATTTGTAGGTGGATCATCAGTGTTAGAGCTAAAATTAGCATGTTTATAGTGATGTTCATGCTTCCAGGGGCTCGGGAAGTGAATTAAATACTATTTGGAGGCATTTAATGTTCAATCAAAAACAGCTGATTTTTGACAAAAGAGATAACACCCCCCCATTACGTCATGCTTCAGAAATGTGGAAAATGGTCCGTTTTAAAATGTTTTATTTTTGAATGTCAGTTCACATTTGTAGGTGGATCATCAGTGTTGGAGCTAAAATTAGCATGTTTAAAGTGATTTTCATGCTTCCAGGGGCCCTAAACACAAGATTTATGGAATGGTTAAAAGTGCATGAAAATGGACAATTTTCTCGCTCTGAGTTCTCAAAAAGGGTTTCTTCGCCCCGGGAAGTTAATTAAATACCATTTGGAGGCATTTAATGTTCGAGCAAAAACGGCTGATTTTCGACAAAAGAGATAACACCCCCCCATTACGTCATGCTTCAGAAATGTGGAAAATGGTCCGTTTTCAAATGTTTTATTTTTGAACGTCAGTTCACATTTGTAGGTGGATCATCAGTGTTAGAGCTAAAATTAGCATGTTTAAAGTGATTTTCATGCTTCCAGGGGCTCGGGAAGTGAATTAAATGCTATTTGGAGGCATTTAATGTTCAAGCAAAAACAGCTGATTTTTGACAAAAGAGATAACACCCCCCCATTACGTCATGCTTCAGAAATGTGGAAAATGGTCCGTTTTCAAATGTTTTATTTTTGAACGTCAGTTCACATTTGTAGGTGGATCATCAGTGTTAGAGCTAAAATTAGCATGTTTAAAGTGATTTTCATGCTTCCAGGGGCCCTAAACACAAGATTTATGGAATGGTTAAAAGTGCATGAAAATGGCCAATTTACTCACTCTGAGTTCTCAAAAAGGGTTTCTTCACCCCGGGAAGTTAATTAAATACCATTTGGAGGCATTTAATGTTCGAGCAAAAACGGCTGATTTTCGACAAAAGAGATAACACCCCCCTATTACGTCATGCTTCAGAAATGTGGAAAATGGTCCGTTTTCAAATGTTTTATTTTTGAACGTCAGTTCACATTTGTAGGTGGATCATCAGTGTTAGAGCTAAAATTAGCATGTTTAAAGTGATTTTCATGCTTCCAGGGGCTCGGGAAGTGAATTAATTACTATTTGGAGGCATTTAATGTTCAATCAAAAACAGCTGATTTTTGACAAAAGAGATAACACCCCCCCATTACGTCATGCTTCAGAAATGTGGAAAATGGTCCGTTTTCAAATGTTTTATTTTTGAACGTCAGTTCACATTTGTAGGTGGATGATAAGTGTTAGAGCTAAAATTAGCATGTTTAAAGTGATTTTCATTCTTCGAGGGGCCCTAAACACAAGATTTATGGAATGGTTAAAAGTGCATGAAAATGGCCAATTTACTCACTCTGAGTTCTCAAAAAGGGTTTCTTCACCCCGGGAAGTTAATTAAATACCATTTGGAGGCATTTAATGTTCGAGCAAAAACGGCTGATTTTCGACAAAAGAGATAACACCCCCCCATTACGTCATGCTTCAGAAATGTGGAAAATGGTCCGTTTTCAAATGTTTTATTTTTGAACATCAGTTCACATTTGTAGGTGGATCATCAGTGTTAGAGCTAAAATTAGCATGTTTAAAGTGATTTTCATGCTTCCAGGGGCTCGGGAAGTGAATTAAATACTATTTGGAGGCATTTAATGTTCAATCAAAAACAGCTGATTTTTGACAAAAGAGATAACACCCCCCCATTACGTCATGCTTCAGAAATGTGGAAAATGGTCCGTTTTCAAATGTTTTATTTTTGAACGTCAGTTCACATTTGTAGGTGCATCATCAGTGTTAGAGCTAAAATTAGCATGTTTAAAATGATTTTCATGCTTCCAGGGGCCCTAAACACAAGATTTATGGAATGGTTAAAAGTGCATGAAAATGGCCAATTTACTCACTCTGAGTTCTCAAAAAGGGTTTCTTCACCCCGGGAAGTTAATTAAATACCATTTGGAGGCATTTAATGTTCGAGCAAAAACGGCTGATTTTCGACAAAAGAGATAACACCCCCCCCATTACGTCATGCTTCAGAAATGTGGAATATGGTCCGTTTTCAAATGTTTTATTTTTGAACGTCAGTTCACATTTGCAGGTGGATCATCAGTGTTAGAGCTAAAATTAGCATGTTTAAAGTGATTTTCATGCTTCCAGGGGCTCGGGAAGTGAATTAAATACTATTTGGAGGCATTTAATGTTCAAGCAAAAACAGCTGATTTTTGACAAAAGAGATAACACCCCCCCATAACGTCATGCTTCAGAAATGTGGAAAATGGTCCGTTTTCAAATGTTTTATTTTTGAACGTCAGTTCACATTTGTAGGTGGATCATCAGTGTTAGAGCTAAAATTAGCATGTTTAAAGTGATTTTCATGCTTCCAGGGGCTCGGGAAGTGAATTAAATACTATTTGGAGGCATTTAATGTTCAATCAAAAACAGCTGATTTTTGACAAAAGAGATAACACCCCCCATTACGTCATGCTTCAGAAATGTGGAAAATGGTCCGTTTTCAAATGTTTTATTTTTGAACGTCAGTTCACATTTGTAGGTGGATCATCAGTGTTAGAGCTAAAATTAGCATGTTTAAAGTGATTTTCATGCTTCCAGGGGCCCTAAACACAAGATTTATGGAATGGTTAAAAGTGCATGAAAATGGCCAATTTACTCACTCTGAGTTCTCAAAAAGTGTTTCTTCACCCCGGGAAGTTAATTAAATACCATTTGGAGGCATTTAATGTTCGAGCAGAAACAGCTGATTTTCGACAAAAGAGATAACACCCCCCCCATTAAGTCATGCTTCAGAAATGTGGAAAATGGTCCGTTTTCAAATGTTTTATTTTGGAACGTCAGTTCACATTTGTAGGTGGATCATCAGTGTTAGAGCTAAAATTAGCATGTTTATAGTGATGTTCATGCTTCCAGGGGCTCGGGAAGTGAATTAAATACTATTTGGAGGCATTTAATGTTCAATCAAAAACAGCTGATTTTTGACAAAAGAGATAACACCCCCCCATTACGTCATGCTTCAGAAATGTGGAAAATGGTCCGTTTTAAAATGTTTTATTTTTGAATGTCAGTTCACATTTGTAGGTGGATCATCAGTGTTGGAGCTATAATTAGCATGTTTAAAGTGATTTTCATGCTTCCAGGGGCCCTAAACACAAGATTTATGGAATGGTTAAAAGTGCATGAAAATGGACAATTTACTCACTCTGAGTTCTCAAAAAGGGTTTCTTCGCCCCGGGAAGTTAATTAAATACCATTTGGAGGCATTTAATGTTCGAGCAAAAACGGCTGATTTTCGACAAAAGAGATAACACCCCCCCCCCATTAAGTCATGCTTCAGAAATGTGGAAAATGGTCCGTTTTCAAATGTTTTATTTTTGAACGTCAGTTCACATTTGTAGGTGGATCATCAGTGTTAGAGCTAAAATTAGCATGTTTAAAGTGATATTCATGCTTCCGGGGGCCCTAAACACAAGATTTATGGAATGGTTAAAAGTGCATGAAAATGGCCAATTTACTCACTCTGAGTTCTCAAAAAGGGTTTCTTCACCCCGGGAAGTTAATTAAATACCATTTGGAGGCGTTTAATGTTCGAGCAAAAACGGCTGATTTTCGACAAAAGAGATAACACCCCCCCATTATGTCATGCTACAGAAATGTGGAAAATGGTCCGTTTTCAAATGTTTTATTTTTGAACATCAGTTCACATTTGTAGGTGGATCATCAGTGTTAGAGCTAAAATTAGCATGTTTAAAGTGATTTTCATGCTTCCAGGGGTTCGGGAAGTGAATTAAATACTATTTGGAGGCATTTAATGTTCAATCAAAAACAGCTGATTTTTGACAAAAGAGATAACACCCCCCCATTACGTCATGCTTCAGAAATGTGGAAAATGGTCCGTTTTCAAATGTTTTATTTTTGAACGTCAGTTCACATTTGTAGGTGGATCATCAGTGTTAGAGCTAAAATTAGCATGTTTAAAGTGATTTTCATGCTTCCAGGGGCTCGGGAAGTGAATTAAATACTATTTGGAGGCATTTAATGTTCAATCAAAAACAGCTGATTTTTGACAAAAGAGATAACACCCCCCCATTACGTCATGCTTCAGAAATGTGGAAAATGGTCCGTTTTCAAATGTTTTATTTTTGAACGTCAGTTCACATTTGTAGGTGGATGATAAGTGTTAGAGCTAAAATTAGCATGTTTAAAGTGATTTTCATGCTTCCAGGGGCCCTAAACACAAGATTTATGGAATGGTTAAAAGTGCATGAAAATGGCCAATTTACTCACTCTGAGTTCTCAAAAAGGGTTACTTCACCCCGGGAAGTTAATTAAATACCATTTGGAGGCATTTAATGTTCGAGCAAAAACGGCTGATTTTCGACAAAAGAGATAACACCCCCCCATTACGTCATGCTTCAGAAATGTGGAATATGGTCCGTTTTCAAATGTTTTATTTTTGAACGTCAGTTCACATTTGCAGGTGGATCATCAGTGTTAGAGCTAAAATTAGCATGTTTAAAGTGATTTTCATGCTTCCAGGGGCTCGGGAAGTGAATTAAATACTATTTGGAGGCATTTAATGTTCAAGCAAAAACAGCTGATTTTTGACAAGAGATAACACCCCCCCATAACGTCATGCTTCAGAAATGTGGAAAATGGTCCGTTTTCAAATGTTTTATTTTTGAACGTCAGTTCACATTTGTAGGTGGATCATCAGTGTTAGAGCTAAAATTAGCATGTTTAAAGTGATTTTCATGCTTCCAGGGGACCTAAACACAAGATTTATGGAATGGTTAAAAGTGCATGAAAATGGCCAATTTACTCACTCTGAGTTCTCAAAAAGGGTTTCTTCACCCCGGGAAGTTAATTAAATACCATTTGGAGGCATTTAATGTTCGAGCAAAAACGGCTGATTTTCGACAAAAGAGATAACACCCCCCCATTACGTCATGCTTCAGAAATGTGGAAAATGGTCCGTTTTCAAATGTTTTATTTTTGAACATCAGTTCACATTTGTAGGTGGATCATCAGTGTTAGAGCTAAAATTAGCATGTTTAAAGTGATTTTCATGCTTCCAGGGGCTCGGGAAGTGAATTAAATACTATTTGGAGGCATTTAATGTTCAATCAAAAACAGCTGATTTTTGACAAAAGAGATAACACCCCCCCATTACGTCATGCTTCAGAAATGTGGAAAATGGTCCGTTTTCAAATGTTTTATTTTTGAACGTCAGTTCACATTTGTAGGTGCATCATCAGTGTTAGAGCTAAAATTAGCATGTTTAAAATGATTTTCATGCTTCCAGGGGCCCTAAACACAAGATTTATGGAATGGTTAAAAGTGCATGAAAATGGCCAATTTACTCACTCTGAGTTCTCAAAAAGGGTTTCTTCACCCCGGGAAGTTAATTAAATACCATTTGGAGGCATTTAATGTTCGAGCAAAAACGGCTGATTTTCGACAAAAGAGATAACACCCCCCCCCATTACGTCATGCTTCAGAAATGTGGAAAATGGTCCGTTTTCAAATGTTTTATTTTTGAATGTCAGTTCACATTTGTAGGTGGATCATCAGTGTTAGAGCTAAAATTAGCATGTTTAAAGTGATTTTCATGCTTCCAGGGGCCCTAAACACAAGATTTATGGAATGGTTAAAAGTGCATGAAAATGGCCAATTTACTCACTCTGAGTTCTCAAAAAGGGTTTCTTCACCCCGGGAAGTTAATTAAATACTATTTGGAGGCATTTAATGTTCAGTTAAAAACAGCTGATTTTTGACAAAAGAGATAACACCCCCCCATTACGTCATGCTTCAGAAATGTGGAAAATGGTCCGTTTTCAAATGTTTTATTTTTGAACGTCAGTTCACATTTGTAGGTGGATCATCAGTGTTAGAGCTAAAATTAGCATGTTTAAAGTGATTTTCATGCTTCCAGGGGCCCTAAACACAAGATTTATGGAATGGTTAAAAGTGCATGAAAATGGCCAATTTACTCACTCTGAGTTCTCAAAAAGGGTTTCTTCACCCCGGGAAGTTAATTAAATACCATTTGGAGGCATTTAATGTTCGAGCAAAAACGGCTGATTTTCGACAAAAGAGATAACACCCCCCCATTACGTCATGCTTCAGAAATGTGGAAAATGGTCCGTTTTCAAATGTTTTATTTTTGAACATCAGTTCACATTTGTAGGTGGATCATCAGTGTTAGAGCTAAAATTAGCATGTTTAAAGTGATTTTCATGCTTCCAGGGGCTCGGGAAGTGAATTAAATACTATTTGGAGGCATTTAATGTTCAATCAAAAACAGCTGATTTTTGACAAAAGAGATAACACCCCCCCATTACGTCATGCTTCAGAAATGTGGAAAATGGTCCGTTTTCAAATGTTTTATTTTTGAACGTCAGTTCACATTTGTAGGTGGATGATAAGTGTTAGAGCTAAAATTAGCATGTTTAAAGTGATTTTCATTCTTTGAGGGGCCCTAAACACAAGATTTATGGAATGGTTAAAAGTGCATGAAAATGGCCAATTTACTCACTCTGAGTTCTCAAAAAGGGTTTCTTCACCCCGGGAAGTTAATTAAATACCATTTGGAGGCATTTAATGTTCGAGCAAAAACAGCTGATTTTTGACAAAAGAGATAACACCCCCCCATTACGTCATGCTTCAGAAATGTGGAAAATGGTCCGTTTTCAAATGTTTTATTTTTGAACATTAGTTCACATTTGTAGGTGGATCATCAGTGTTAGAGCTAAAATTAGCATGTTTAAAGCGATTTTCATGCTTCCAGGGGCTCGGGAAGTGAATTAAATACTATTTGGAGGCATTTAATGTTCAATCAAAAACAGCTGATTTTTGACAAAAGAGATAACACCCCCCCATTACGTCATGCTTCAGAAATGTGGAAAATGGTCCGTTTTCAAATGTTTTATTTTTGAACGTCAGTTCACATTTGTAGGTGGATCATCAGTGTTAGAGCTAAAATTAGCATGTTTAAAGTGATTTTCATGCTTCCAGGGGCCCTAAACACAAGATTTATGGAATGGTTAAAAGTGCATGAAAATGGCCAATTTACTCACTCTGAGTTCTCAAAAAGGGTTTCTTCACCCCGGGAAGTTAATTAAATACCATTTGGAGGCATTTAATGTTCGAGCAAAAACGGCTGATTTTCGACAAAAGAGATAACACCCCCCCCATTACGTCATGCTTCAGAAATGTGGAATATGGTCCGTTTTCAAATGTTTTATTTTTGAACGTCAGTTCACATTTGCAGGTGGATCATCAGTGTTAGAGCTAAAATTAGCATGTTTAAAGTGATTTTCATGCTTCCAGGGGCTCGGGAAGTGAATTAAATACTATTTGGAGGCATTTAATGTTCAAGCAAAAACAGCTGATTTTTGACAAAAGAGATAACACCCCCCCATAACGTCATGCTTCAGAAATGTGGAAAATGGTCCGTTTTCAAATTTTTTATTTTTGAACGTCAGTTCACATTTGTAGGTGGATCATCAGTGTTAGAGCTAAAATTAGCATGTTTAAAGTGATTTTCATGCTTCCAGGGGCCCTAAACACAAGATTTATGGAATGGTTAAAAGTGCATGAAAATGGCCAATTTACTCACTCTGAGTTCTCAAAAAGGGTTTCTTCACCCCGGGAAGTTAATTAAATACCATTTGGAGGCATTTAATGTTCGAGCAAAAACGGCTGATTTTCGACAAAAGAGATAACACCCCCCCATTACGTCATGCTTCAGAAATGTGGAAAATGGTCCGTTTTCAAATGTTTTATTTTTGAACATCAGTTCACATTTGTAGGTGGATCATCAGTGTTAGAGCTAAAATTAGCATGTTTAAAGTGATTTTCATGCTTCCAGGGGCTCGGGAAGTGAATTAAATACTATTTGGAGGCATTTAATGTTCAATCAAAAACAGCTGATTTTTGACAAAAGAGATAACACCCCCCCATTACGTCATGCTTCAGAAATGTGGAAAATGGTCCGTTTTCAAATGTTTTATTTTTGAACGTCAGTTCACATTTGTAGGTGCATCATCAGTGTTAGAGCTAAAATAAGCATGTTTAAAATGATTTTCATGCTTCCAGGGGCCCTAAACACAAGATTTATGGAATGGTTAAAAGTGCATGAAAATGGCCAATTTACTCACTCTGAGTTCTCAAAAAGGGTTTCTTCACCCCGGGAAGTTAATTAAATACCATTTGGAGGCATTTAATGTTCGAGCAAAAACGGCTGATTTTCGACAAAAGAGATAACACCCCCCCCCATTACGTCATGCTTCAGAAATGTGGAAAATGGTCCGTTTTCAAATGTTTTATTTTTGAACGTCAGTTCACATTTGTAGGTGGATCATCAGTGTTAGAGCTAAAATTAGCATGTTTAAAGTGATATTCATGCTTCCAGGGGCCCTAAACACAAGATTTATGGAATGGTTAAAAGTGCATGAAAATGGCCAATTTACTCACTCTGAGTTCTCAAAAAGGGTTTCTTCACCCCGGGAAGTTAATTAAATACCATTTGGAGGCGTTTAATGTTCGAGCAAAAACGGCTGATTTTCGACAAAAGAGATAACACCCCCCCATTATGTCATGCTACAGAAATGTGGAAAATGGTCCGTTTTCAAATGTTTTATTTTTGAACATCAGTTCACATTTGTAGGTGGATCATCAGTGTTAGAGCTAAAATTAGCATGTTTAAAGTGATTTTCATGCTTCCAGGGGTTCGGGAAGTGAATTAAATACTATTTGGAGGCATTTAATGTTCAATCAAAAACAGCTGATTTTTGACAAAAGAGATAACACCCCCCCATTACGTCATGCTTCAGAAATGTGGAAAATGGTCCGTTTTCAAATGTTTTATTTTTGAACGTCAGTTCACATTTGTAGGTGGATCATCAGTGTTAGAGCTAAAATTAGCATGTTTAAAGTGATTTTCATGCTTCCAGGGGCTCGGGAAGTGAATTAAATACTATTTGGAGGCATTTAATGTTCAATCAAAAACAGCTGATTTTTGACAAAAGAGATAACACCCCCCCATTACGTCATGCTTCAGAAATGTGGAAAATGGTCCGTTTTCAAATGTTTTATTTTTGAACGTCAGTTCACATTTGTAGGTGGATGATAAGTGTTAGAGCTAAAATTAGCATGTTTAAAGTGATTTTCATGCTCCCAGGGGCCCTAAACACAAGATTTATGGAATGGTTAAAAGTGCATGAAAATGGCCAATTTACTCACTCTGAGTTCTCAAAAAGGGTTTCTTCACCCCGGGAAGTTAATTAAATACCATTTGGAGGCATTTAATGTTCGAGCAAAAACGGCTGATTTTCGACAAAAGAGATAACACCCCCCCATTACGTCATGCTTCAGAAATGTGGAATATGGTCCGTTTTCAAATGTTTTATTTTTGAACGTCAGTTCACATTTGCAGGTGGATCATCAGTGTTAGAGCTAAAATTAGCATGTTTAAAGTGATTTTCATGCTTCCAGGGGCTCGGGAAGTGAATTAAATACTATTTGGAGGCATTTAATGTTCAAGCAAAAACAGCTGATTTTTGACAAGAGATAACACCCCCCCATAACGTCATGCTTCAGAAATGTGGAAAATGGTCCGTTTTCAAATGTTTTATTTTTGAACGTCAGTTCACATTTGTAGGTGGATCATCAGTGTTAGAGCTAAAAT
Organism: Lissotriton vulgaris; assembly: GCF_964263255.1. NCBI lineage: Eukaryota > Metazoa > Chordata > Amphibia > Caudata > Salamandridae > Lissotriton > Lissotriton vulgaris. The sequence goes on from NW_028246385.1 coordinate 1,761,867, forward strand.
TAGCATGTTTAAAGTGATTTTCATGCTTCCAGGGGCCCTAAACACAAGATTTATGGAATGGTTAAAAGTGCATGAAAATGGCCAATTTACTCACTCTGAGTTCTCAAAAAGGGTTTCTTCACCCCGGGAAGTTAATTAAATACCATTTGGAGGCATTTAATGTTCGAGCAAAAACGGCTGATTTTCGACAAAAGAGATAACACCCCCCCATTACGTCATGCTTCAGAAATGTGGAAAATGGTCCGTTTTCAAATGTTTTATTTTTGATCATCAGTTCACATTTGTAGGTGGATCATCAGTGTTAGAGCTAAAATTAGCATGTTTAAAGTGATTTTCATGCTTCCAGGGGCTCGGGAAGTGAATTAAATACTATTTGGAGGCATTTAATGTTCAATCAAAAACAGCTGATTTTTGACAAAAGAGATAACACCCCCCCATTACGTCATGCTTCAGAAATGTGGAAAATGGTCCGTTTTCAAATGTTTTATTTTTGAACGTCAGTTCACATTTGTAGGTGCATCATCAGTGTTAGAGCTAAAATTAGCATGTTTAAAATGATTTTCATGCTTCCAGGGGCCCTAAACACAAGATTTATGGAATGGTTAAAAGTGCATGAAAATGGCCAATTTACTCACTCTGAGTTCTCAAAAAGGGTTTCTTCACCCCGGGAAGTTAATTAAATACCATTTGGAGGCATTTAATGTTCGAGCAAAAACGGCTGATTTTCGACAAAAGAGATAACACCCCCCCCCATTACGTCATGCTTCAGAAATGTGGAAAATGGTCCGTTTTCAAATGTTTTATTTTTGAATGTCAGTTCACATTTGTAGGTGGATCATCAGTGTTAGAGCTAAAATTAGCATGTTTAAAGTGATTTTCATGCTTCCAGGGGCCCTAAACACAAGATTTATGGAATGGTTAAAAGTGCATGAAAATGGCCAATTTACTCACTCTGAGTTCTCAAAAAGGGTTTCTTCACCCCGGGAAGTTAATTAAATACTATTTGGAGGCATTTAATGTTCAGTTAAAAACAGCTGATTTTTGACAAAAGAGATAACACCCCCCCATTACGTCATGCTTCAGAAATGTGGAAAATGGTCCGTTTTCAAATGTTTTATTTTTGAACGTCAGTTCACATTTGTAGGTGGATCATCAGTGTTAGAGCTAAAATTAGCATGTTTAAAGTGATTTTCATGCTTCCAGGGGCCCTAAACACAAGATTTATGGAATGGTTAAAAGTGCATGAAAATGGCCAATTTACTCACTCTGAGTTCTCAAAAAGGGTTTCTTCACCCCGGGAAGTTAATTAAATACCATTTGGAGGCATTTAATGTTCGAGCAAAAACGGCTGATTTTCGACAAAAGAGATAACACCCCCCCATTACGTCATGCTTCAGAAATGTGGAAAATGGTCCGTTTTCAAATGTTTTATTTTTGAACATCAGTTCACATTTGTAGGTGGATCATCAGTGTTAGAGCTAAAATTAGCATGTTTAAAGTGATTTTCATGCTTCCAGGGGCTCGGGAAGTGAATTAAATACTATTTGGAGGCATTTAATGTTCAATCAAAAACAGCTGATTTTTGACAAAAGAGATAACACCCCCCCATTACGTCATGCTTCAGAAATGTGGAAAATGGTCCGTTTTCAAATGTTTTATTTTTGAACGTCAGTTCACATTTGTAGGTGCATCATCAGTGTTAGAGCTAAAATTAGCATGTTTAAAATGATTTTCATGCTTCCAGGGGCCCTAAACACAAGATTTTTGGAATGGTTAAAAGTGCATGAAAATGGCCAATTTACTCACTCTGAGTTCTCAAAAAGGGTTTCTTCACCCCGGGAAGTTAATTAAATACCATTTGGAGGCATTTAATGTTCGAGCAAAAACGGCTGATTTTCGACAAAAGAGATAACACCCCCCCCCATTACGTCATGCTTCAGAAATGTGGAAAATGGTCCGTTTTCAAATGTTTTATTTTTGAATGTCAGTTCACATTTGTAGGTGGATCATCAGTGTTAGAGCTAAAATTAGCATGTTTAAAGTGATTTTCATGCTTCCAGGGGCCCTAAACACAAGATTTATGGAATGGTTAAAAGTGCATGAAAATGGCCAATTTACTCACTCTGAGTTCTCAAAAAGGGTTTCTTCACCCCGGGAAGTTAATTAAATACTATTTGGAGGCATTTAATGTTCAGTTAAAAACAGCTGATTTTTGACAAAAGAGATAACACCCCCCCATTACGTCATGCTTCAGAAATGTGGAAAATGGTCCGTTTTCAAATGTTTTATTTTTGAACGTCAGTTCACATTTGTAGGTGGATCATCAGTGTTAGAGCTAAAATTAGCATGTTTAAAGTGATTTTCATTCTTCGAGGGGCCCTAAACACAAGATTTATGGAATGGTTAAAAGTGCATGAAAATGGGCAATTTACTCACTCTGAGTTCTCAAAAAGGGTTTCTTCACCCCGGGAAGTTAATTAAATACCATTTGGAGGCATTTAATGTTCGAGCAAAAACAGCTGATTTTTGACAAAAGAGATAACACCCCCCCATTACGTCATGCTTCAGAAATGTGGAAAATGGTCCGTTTTCAAATGTTTTATTTTGGAACGTCAGTTCACATTTGTAGGTGGATCATCAGTGTTAGAGCTAAAATTAGCATGTTTATAGTGATGTTCATGCTTCCAGGGGCTCGGGAAGTGAATTAAATACTATTTGGAGGCATTTAATGTTCAATCAAAAACAGCTGATTTTTGACAAAAGAGATAACACCCCCCCATTACGTCATGCTTCAGAAATGTGGAAAATGGTCAGTTTTAAAATGTTTTATTTTTGAATGTCAGTTCACATTTGTAGGTGGATCATCAGTGTTGGAGCTAAAATTAGCATGTTTAAAGTGATTTTCATGCTTCCAGGGGCCCTAAATACAAGATTTATGGAATGGTTAAAAGTGCATGAAAATGGACAATTTTCTCGCTCTGAGTTCTCAAAAAGGGTTTCTTCGCCCCGGGAAGTTAATTAAATACCATTTGGAGGCATTTAATGTTCGAGCAAAAACGGCTGATTTTCGACAAAAGAGATAACACCCCCCCATTACGTCATGCTTCAGAAATGTGGAAAATGGTCCGTTTTCAAATGTTTTATTTTTGAACGTCAGTTCACATTTGTAGGTGGATCATCAGTGTTAGAGCTAAAATTAGCATGTTTAAAGTGATTTTCATGCTTCCAGGGGCTCGGGAAGTGAATTAAATGCTATTTGGAGGCATTTAATGTTCAAGCAAAAACAGCTGATTTTTGACAAAAGAGATAACACCCCCCCATTACGTCATGCTTCAGAAATGTGGAAAATGGTCCGTTTTCAAATGTTTTATTTTTGAACGTCAGTTCACATTTGTAGGTGGATCATCAGTGTTAGAGCTAAAATTAGCATGTTTAAAGTGATATTCATGCTTCCAGGGGCCCTAAACACAAGATTTATGGAATGGTTAAAAGTGCATGAAAATGGCCAATTTACTCACTCTGAGTTCTCAAAAAGGGTTTCTTCACCCCGGGAAGTTAATTAAATACCATTTGGAGGCATTTAATGTTCGAGCAAAAACGGCTGATTTTCGACAAAAGAGATAACACCCCCCCATTACGTCATGCTTCAGAAATGTGGAAAATGGTCCGTTTTCAAATGTTTTATTTTTGAACATCAGTTCACATTTGTAGGTGGATCATCAGTGTTAGAGCTAAAATTAGCATGTTTAAAGTGATTTTCATGCTTCCAGGGGCTCGGGAAGTGAATTAAATACTATTTGGAGGCATTTAATGTTCAATCAAAAACAGCTGATTTTTGACAAAAGAGATAACACCCCCCCATTACGTCATGCTTCAGAAATGTGGAAAATGGTCCGTTTTCAAATGTTTTATTTTTGAACGTCAGTTCACATTTGTAGGTGGATCATCAGTGTTAGAGCTAAAATTAGCATGTTTAAAGTGATTTTCATGCTTCCAGGGGCCCTAAACACAAGATTTATGGAATGGTTAAAAGTGCATGAAAATGGCCAATTTACTCACTCTGAGTTCTCAAAAAGGGTTTCTTCACCCCGGGAAGTTAATTAAATACCATTTGGAGGCATTTAATGTTCGAGCAAAAACGGCTGATTTTCGACAAAAGAGATAACACCCCCCCATTACGTCATGCTTCAGAAATGTGGAAAATGGTCCGTTTTCAAATGTTTTATTTTTGAACGTCAGTTCACATTTGTAGGTGGATCATCAGTGTTAGAGCTAAAATTAGCATGTTTAAAGTGATTTTCATGCTTCCAGGGGCTCGGGAAGTGAATTAATTACTATTTGGAGGCATTTAATGTTCAATCAAAAACAGCTGATTTTTGACAAAAGAGATAACACCCCCCCATTACGTCATGCTTCAGAAATGTGGAAAATGGTCCGTTTTCAAATGTTTTATTTTTGAACGTCAGTTCACATTTGTAGGTGGATGATAAGTGTTAGAGCTAAAATTAGCATGTTTAAAGTGATTTTCATTCTTTGAGGGGCCCTAAACACAAGATTTATGGAATGGTTAAAAGTGCATGAAAATGGCCAATTTACTCACTCTGAGTTCTCAAAAAGGGTTTCTTCACCCCGGGAAGTTAATTAAATACCATTTGGAGGCATTTAATGTTCGAGCAAAAACGGCTGATTTTCGACAAAAGAGATAACACCCCCCCATTACGTCATGCTTCAGAAATGTGGAAAATGGTCCGTTTTCAAATGTTTTATTTTTGAACATTAGTTCACATTTGTAGGTGGATCATCAGTGTTAGAGCTAAAATTAGCATGTTTAAAGCGATTTTCATGCTTCCAGGGGCTCGGGAAGTGAATTAAATACTATTTGGAGGCATTTAATGTTCAATCAAAAACAGCTGATTTTTGACAAAAGAGATAACACCCCCCCATTACGTCATGCTTCAGAAATGTGGAAAATGGTCCGTTTTCAAATGTTTTATTTTTGAACGTCAGTTCACATTTGTAGGTGGATCATCAGTGTTAGAGCTAAAATTAGCATGTTTAAAGTGATTTTCATGCTTCCAGGGGCCCTAAACACAAGATTTATGGAATGGTTAAAAGTGCATGAAAATGGCCAATTTACTCACTCTGAGTTCTCAAAAAGGGTTTCTTCACCCCGGGAAGTTAATTAAATACCATTTGGAGGCATTTAATGTTCGAGCAAAAACGGCTGATTTTCGAGAAAAGAGATAACACCCCCCCCATTACGTCATGCTTCAGAAATGTGGAATATGGTCCGTTTTCAAATGTTTTATTTTTGAACGTCAGTTCACATTTGCAGGTGGATCATCAGTGTTAGAGCTAAAATTAGCATGTTTAAAGTGATTTTCATGCTTCCAGGGGCTCGGGAAGTGAATTAAATACTATTTGGAGGCATTTAATGTTCAAGCAAAAACAGCTGATTTTTGACAAAAGAGATAACACCCCCCCATAACGTCATGCTTCAGAAATGTGGAAAATGGTCCGTTTTCAAATTTTTTATTTTTGAACGTCAGTTCACATTTGTAGGTGGATCATCAGTGTTAGAGCTAAAATTAGCATGTTTAAAGTGATTTTCATGCTTCCAGGGGCCCTAAACACAAGATTTATGGAATGGTTAAAAGTGCATGAAAATGGCCAATTTACTCACTCTGAGTTCTCAAAAAGGGTTTCTTCACCCCGGGAAGTTAATTAAATACCATTTGGAGGCATTTAATGTTCGAGCAAAAACGGCTGATTTTCGACAAAAGAGATAACACCCCCCCATTACGTCATGCTTCAGAAATGTGGAAAATGGTCCGTTTTCAAATGTTTTATTTTTGAACATCAGTTCACATTTGTAGGTGGATCATCAGTGTTAGAGCTAAAATTAGCATGTTTAAAGTGATTTTCATGCTTCCAGGGGCTCGGGAAGTGAATTAAATACTATTTGGAGGCATTTAATGTTCAATCAAAAACAGCTGATTTTTGACAAAAGAGATAACACCCCCCCATTACGTCATGCTTCAGAAATGTGGAAAATGGTCCGTTTTCAAATGTTTTATTTTTGAACGTCAGTTCACATTTGTAGGTGGATCATCAGTGTTAGAGCTAAAATTAGCATGTTTAAAGTGATTTTCATGCTTCCAGGGGCCCTAAACACAAGATTTATGGAATGGTTAAAAGTGCATGAAAATGGCCAATTTACTCACTCTGAGTTCTCAAAAAGGGTTTCTTCACCCCGGGAAGTTAATTAAATACCATTTGGAGGCATTTAATGTTCGAGCAAAAACGGCTGATTTTCGACAAAAGAGATAACACCCCCCCATTACGTCATGCTTCAGAAATGTGGAAAATGGTCCGTTTTCAAATGTTTTATTTTTGAACGTCAGTTCACATTTGTAGGTGGATCATCAGTGTTAGAGCTAAAATTAGCATGTTTAAAGTGATTTTCATGCTTCCAGGGGCTCGGGAAGTGAATTAATTACTATTTGGAGGCATTTAATGTTCAATCAAAAACAGCTGATTTTTGACAAAAGAGATAACACCCCCCCATTACGTCATGCTTCAGAAATGTGGAAAATGGTCCGTTTTCAAATGTTTTATTTTTGAACGTCAGTTCACATTTGTAGGTGGATGATAAGTGTTAGAGCTAAAATTAGCATGTTTAAAGTGATTTTCATTCTTTGAGGGGCCCTAAACACAAGATTTATGGAATGGTTAAAAGTGCATGAAAATGGCCAATTTACTCACTCTGAGTTCTCAAAAAGGGTTTCTTCACCCCGGGAAGTTAATTAAATACCATTTGGAGGCATTTAATGTTCGAGCAAAAACGGCTGATTTTCGACAAAAGAGATAACACCCCCCCATTACGTCATGCTTCAGAAATGTGGAAAATGGTCCGTTTTCAAATGTTTTATTTTTGAACATTAGTTCACATTTGTAGGTGGATCATCAGTGTTAGAGCTAAAATTAGCATGTTTAAAGCGATTTTCATGCTTCCAGGGGCTCGGGAAGTGAATTAAATACTATTTGGAGGCATTTAATGTTCAATCAAAAACAGCTGATTTTTGACAAAAGAGATAACACCCCCCCATTACGTCATGCTTCAGAAATGTGGAAAATGGTCCGTTTTCAAATGTTTTATTTTTGAACGTCAGTTCACATTTGTAGGTGGATCATCAGTGTTAGAGCTAAAATTAGCATGTTTAAAGTGATTTTCATGCTTCCAGGGGCCCTAAACACAAGATTTATGGAATGGTTAAAAGTGCATGAAAATGGCCAATTTACTCACTCTGAGTTCTCAAAAAGGGTTTCTTCACCCCGGGAAGTTAATTAAATACCATTTGGAGGCATTTAATGTTCGAGCAAAAACGGCTGATTTTCGACAAAAGAGATAACACCCCCCCCCCCATTACGTCATGCTTCAGAAATGTGGAAAATGGTCCGTTTTCAAATGTTTTATTTTTGAACGTCAGTTCACATTTGTAGGTGGATCATCAGTGTTAGAGCTAAAATTAGCATGTTTAAAGTGATTTTCATGCTTCCAGGGGCCCTAAACACAAGATTTATGGAATGGTTAAAAGTGCATGAAAATGGCCAATTTACTCACTCTGAGTTCTCAAAAAGGGTTTCTTCACCCCGGGAAGTTAATTAAATACCATTTGGAGGCATTTAATGTTCGAGCAAAAACGGCTGATTTTCGACAAAAGAGATAACACCCCCCCATTACGTCATGCTTCAGAAATGTGGAAAATGGTCCGTTTTCAAATGTTTTATTTTTGAACATCAGTTCACATTTGTAGGTGGATCATCAGTGTTAGAGCTAAAATTAGCATGTTTAAAGTGATTTTCATGCTTCCAGGGGCTCGGGAAGTGAATTAAATACTATTTGGAGGCATTTAATGTTCAATCAAAAACAGCTGATTTTTGACAAAAGAGATAACACCCCCCATTACGTCATGCTTCAGAAATGTGGAAAATGGTCCGTTTTCAAATGTTTTATTTTTGAACGTCAGTTCACATTTGTAGGTGGATCATCAGTGTTAGAGCTAAAATTAGCATGTTTAAAGTGATTTTCATGCTTCCAGGGGCCCTAAACACAAGATTTATGGAATGGTTAAAAGTGCATGAAAATGGCCAATTTACTCACTCTGAGTTCTCAAAAAGTGTTTCTTCACCCCGGGAAGTTAATTAAATACCATTTGGAGGCATTTAATGTTCGAGCAGAAACAGCTGATTTTCGACAAAAGAGATAACACCCCCCCATTAAGTCATGCTTCAGAAATGTGGAAAATGGTCCGTTTTCAAATGTTTTATTTTGGAACGTCAGTTCACATTTGTAGGTGGATCATCAGTGTTAGAGCTAAAATTAGCATGTTTATAGTGATGTTCATGCTTCCAGGGGCTCGGGAAGTGAATTAAATACTATTTGGAGGCATTTAATGTTCAATCAAAAACAGCTGATTTTTGACAAAAGAGATAACACCCCCCCATTACGTCATGCTTCAGAAATGTGGAAAATGGTCCGTTATAAAATGTTTTAGTTTTGAATGTCAGTTCACATTTGTAGGTGGATCATCAGTGTTGGAGCTAAAATTAGCATGTTGAAAGTGATATTCATGCTTCCAGGGGCCCTAAACACAAGATTTATGGAATGGTTAAAAGTGCATGAAAATGGCCAATTTACTCACTCTGAGTTCTCAAAAAGGGTTTCTTCACCCCGGGAAGGTAATTAAATACCATTTGGAGGCGTTTAATGTTCGAGCAAAAACGGCTGATTTTCGACAAAAGAGATAACACCCCCCCATTACGTCATGCTTCAGAAATGTGGAAAATGGTCCGTTTTCAAATGTTTTATTTTTGAACGTCAGTTCACATTTGTAGGTGGATCATCAGTGTTAGAGCTAAAATTAGCATGTTTAAAGTGATTTTCATGCTTCCAGGGGCCCTAAACACAAGATTTATGGAATGGTTAAAAGTGCATGAAAATGGCCAATTTACTCACTCTGAGTTCTCAAAAAGGGTTTCTTCACCCCGGGAAGTTAATTAAATACCATTTGGAGGCATTTAATGTTCGAGCAAAAACGGCTGATTTTCGACAAAAGAGATAACACCCCCCCATTACGTCATGCTTCAGAAATGTGGAAAATGGTCCGTTTTCAAATGTTTTATTTTTTAACATTAGTTCACATTTGTAGGTGGATCATCAGTGTTAGAGCTAAAATTAGCATGTTTAAAGCGATTTTCATGCTTCCAGGGGCTCGGGAAGTGAATTAAATACTATTTGGAGGCATTTAATGTTCAATCAAAAACAGCTGATTTTTGACAAAAGAGATAACACCCCCCCATTACGTCATGCTTCAGAAATGTGGAAAATGGTCCGTTTTCAAATGTTTTATTTTTGAACGTCAGTTCACATTTGTAGGTGGATCATCAGTGTTAGAGCTAAAATTAGCATGTTTAAAGTGATTTTCATGCTTCCAGGGGCCCTAAACACAAGATTTATGGAATGGTTAAAAGTGCATGAAAATGGCCAATTTACTCACTCTGAGTTCTCAAAAAGGGTTTCTTCACCCCGGGAAGTTAATTAAATACCATTTGGAGGCATTTAATGTTCGAGCAAAAACGGCTGATTTTCGACAAAAGAGATAACACCCCCCCCATTACGTCATGCTTCAGAAATGTGGAATATGGTCCGTTTTCAAATGTTTTATTTTTGAACGTCAGTTCACATTTGCAGGTGGATCATCAGTGTTAGAGCTAAAATTAGCATGTTTAAAGTGATTTTCATGCTTCCAGGGGCTCGGGAAGTGAATTAAATACTATTTGGAGGCATTTAATGTTCAAGCAAAAACAGCTGATTTTTGACAAAAGAGATAACACCCCCCCATAACGTCATGCTTCAGAAATGTGGAAAATGGTCCGTTTTCAAATGTTTTATTTTTGAACGTCAGTTCACATTTGTAGGTGGATCATCAGTGTTAGAGCTAAAATTAGCATGTTTAAAGTGATTTTCATGCTTCCAGGGGCCCTAAACACAAGATTTATGGAATGGTTAAAAGTGCATGAAAATGGCCAATTTACTCACTCTGAGTTCTCAAAAAGGGTTTCTTCACCCCGGGAAGTTAATTAAATACCATTTGGAGGCATTTAATGTTCGAGCAAAAACGGCTGATTTTCGACAAAAGAGATAACACCCCCCCATTACGTCATGCTTCAGAAATGTGGAAAATGGTCCGTTTTCAAATGTTTTATTTTTGAACATCAGTTCACATTTGTAGGTGGATCATCAGTGTTAGAGCTAAAATTAGCATGTTTAAAGTGATTTTCATGCTTCCAGGGGCTCGGGAAGTGAATTAAATACGATTTGGAGGCATTTAATGTTCAATCAAAAACAGCTGATTTTTTGACAAAAAAGATAACACCCCCCCATTACGTCATGCTTCAGAAATGTGGAAAATGGTCCGTTTTCAAATGTTTTATTTTTTAATGTCAGTTCACATTTGTAGGTGGATCATCAGTGTTAGAGCTAAAATTAGCATGTTTAAAGTGATTTTCATGCTTCCAGGGGCCCTAAACACAAGATTTATGGAATGGTTAAAAGTGCATGAAAATGGCCAATTTACTCACTCTGAGTTCTCAAAAAGGGTTTCTTCACCCCGGGAAGTTAATTAAATACCATTTGGAGGCATTTAATGTTCGAGCAAAAACTGCTGATTTTCGACAAAAGAGATAACACCCCCCCATTACGTCATGCTTCAGAAATGTGGAAAATGGTCCGTTTTCAAATGTTTTATTTTTGAACATCAGTTCACATTTGTAGGTGGATCATCAGTGTTAGAGCTAAAATTTGCATGTTTAAAGTGATTTTCATGCTTCCAGGGGCTCGGGAAGTGAATTAAATACTATTTGGAGGCATTTAATGTTCAATCAAAAACAGCTGATTTTTGACAAAAGAGATAACACCCCCCCATTACGTCATGCTTCAGAAATGTGGAAAATGGTCCGTTTTCAAATGTTTTATTTTTGAACGTCAGTTCACATTTGTAGGTGGATCATCAGTGTTAGAGCTAAAATTAGCATGTTTAAAGTGATTTTCATGCTTCCAGGGGCCCTAAACACAAGATTTATGGAATGGTTAAAAGTGCATGAAAATGGCCAATTTACTCACTCTGAGTTCTCAAAAAGGGTTTCTTCACCCCGGGAAGTTAATTAAATACCATTTGGAGGCATTTAATGTTCGAGCAAAAACGGCTGATTTTCGACAAAAGAGATAACACCCCCCCATTACGTCATGCTTCAGAAATGTGGAAAATGGTCCGTTTTCAAATGTTTTATTTTTGAACGTCAGTTCACATTTGTAGGTGGATCATCAGTGTTAGAGCTAAAATTAGCATGTTTAAAGTGATTTTCATGCTTCCAGGGGCTCGGGAAGTGAATTAAATACTATTTGGAGGCATTTAATGTTCAATCAAAAACAGCTGATTTTTGACAAAAGAGATAACACCCCCCATTACGTCATGCTTCAGAAATGTGGAAAATGGTCCGTTTTCAAATGTTTTATTTTTGAACGTCAGTTCACATTTGTAGGTGGATCATCAGTGTTAGAGCTAAAATTAGCATGTTTAAAGTGATTTTCATGCTTCCAGGGGCCCTAAACACAAGATTTATGGAATGGTTAAAAGTGCATGAAAATGGCCAATTTACTCACTCTGAGTTCTCAAAAAGTGTTTCTTCACCCCGGGAAGTTAATTAAATACCATTTGGAGGCATTTAATGTTCGAGCAGAAACAGCTGATTTTCGACAAAAGAGATAACACCCCCCCATTAAGTCATGCTTCAGAAATGTGGAAAATGGTCCGTTTTCAAATGTTTTATTTTGGAACGTCAGTTCACATTTGTAGGTGGATCATCAGTGTTAGAGCTAAAATTAGCATGTTTATAGTGATGTTCATGCTTCCAGGGGCTCGGGAAGTGAATTAAATACTATTTGGAGGCATTTAATGTTCAATCAAAAACAGCTGATTTTTGACAAAAGAGATAACACCCCCCCATTACGTCATGCTTCAGAAATGTGGAAAATGGTCCGTTATAAAATGTTTTATTTTTGAATGTCAGTTCACATTTGTAGGTGGATCATCAGTGTTGGAGCTAAAATTAGCATGTTTAAAGTGATATTCATGCTTCCAGGGGCCCTAAACACAAGATTTATGGAATGGTTAAAAGTGCATGAAAATGGCCAATTTACTCACTCTGAGTTCTCAAAAAGGGTTTCTTCACCCCGGGAAGGTAATTAAATACCATTTGGAGGCGTTTAATGTTCGAGCAAAAACGGCTGATTTTCGACAAAAGAGATAACACCCCCCCATTACGTCATGCTTCAGAAATGTGGAAAATGGTCCGTTTTCAAATGTTTTATTTTTGAACGTCAGTTCACATTTGTAGGTGGATCATCAGTGTTAGAGCTAAAATTAGCATGTTTAAAGTGATTTTCATGCTTCCAGGGGCCCTAAACACAAGATTTATGGAATGGTTAAAAGTGCATGAAAATGGCCAATTTACTCACTCTGAGTTCTCAAAAGGGGTTTCTTCACCCCGGGAAGTTAATTAAATACCATTTGGAGGCATTTAATGTTCGAGCAAAAACGGCTGATTTTCGACAAAAGAGATAACACCCCCCCATTACGTCATGCTTCAGAAATGTGGAAAATGGTCCGTTTTCAAATGTTTTATTTTTGAACGTCAGTTCACATTTGTAGGTGGATCATCAGTGTTAGAGCTAAAATTAGCATGTTTAAAGTGATTTTCATGCTTCCAGGGGCTCGGGAAGTGAATTAAATACTATTTGGAGGCATTTAATGTTCAATCAAAAACAGCTGATTTTTGACAAAAGAGATAACACCCCCCCATTACGTCATGCTTCAGAAATGTGGAAAATGGTCCGTTTTCAAATGTTTTATTTTTGAACGTCAGTTCACATTTGTAGGTGGATGATAAGTGTTAGAGCTAAAATTAGCATGTTTAAAGTGATTTTCATGCTTCCAGGGGCCCTAAACACAAGATTTATGGAATGGTTAAAAGTGCATGAAAATGGCCAATTTACTCACTCTGAGTTCTCAAAAAGGGTTTCTTCACCCCGGGAAGTTAATTAAATACCATTTGGAGGCATTTAATGTTCGAGCAAAAACGGCTGATTTTCGACAAAAGAGATAACACCCCCCCATTACGTCATGCTTCAGAAATGTGGAATATGGTCCGTTTTCAAATGTTTTATTTTTGAACGTCAGTTCACATTTGCAGGTGGATCATCAGTGTTAGAGCTAAAATTAGCATGTTTAAAGTGATTTTCATGCTTCCAGGGGCTCGGGAAGTGAATTAAATTCTATTTGGAGGCATTTAATGTTCAATCAAAAACAGCTGATTTTTGACAAAAGAGATAACACCCCCCATTACGTCATGCTTCAGAAATGTGGAAAATGGTCCGTTTTCAAATGTTTTATTTTTGAACGTCAGTTCACATTTGTAGGTGCATCATCAGTGTTAGAGCTAAAATTAGCATGTTTAAAGTGATTTTCATGCTTCCAGGGGCTCGGGAAGTGAATTAAATACTATTTGGAGGCATTTAATGTTCAATCAAAAACAGCTGATTTTTGACAAAAGAGATAACACCCCCCCATTACGTCATGCTTCAGAAATGTGGAAAATGGTCCGTTTTCAAATGTTTTATTTTTGAACGTCAGTTCACATTTGTAGGTGGATGATAAGTGTTAGAGCTAAAATTAGCATGTTTAAAGTGATTTTCATGCTTCCAGGGGCCCTAAACACAAGATTTATGGAATGGTTAAAAGTGCATGAAAATGGCCAATTTACTCACTCTGAGTTCTCAAAAAGGGTTTCTTCACCCCGGGAAGTTAATTAAATACCATTTGGAGGCATTTAATGTTCGAGCAAAAACGGCTGATTTTCGACAAAAGAGATAACACCCCCCCATTACGTCATGCTTCAGAAATGTGGAATATGGTCCGTTTTCAAATGTTTTATTTTTGAACGTCAGTTCACATTTGCAGGTGGATCATCAGTGTTAGAGCTAAAATTAGCATGTTTAAAGTGATTTTCATGCTTCCAGGGGCTCGGGAAGTGAATTAAATACTATTTGGAGGCATTTAATGTTCAAGCAAAAACAGCTGATTTTTGACAAGAGATAACACCCCCCCATAACGTCATGCTTCAGAAATGTGGAAAATGGTCCGTTTTCAAATGTTTTATTTTTGAACGTCAGTTCACATTTGTAGGTGGATCATCAGTGTTAGAGCTAAAATTAGCATGTTTAAAGTGATTTTCATGCTTCCAGGGGCCCTAAACACAAGATTTATGGAATGGTTAAAAGTGCATGAAAATGGCCAATTTACTCACTCTGAGTTCTCAAAAAGGGTTTCTTCACCCCGGGAAGTTAATTAAATACCATTTGGAGGCATTTAATGTTCGAGCAAAAACGGCTGATTTTCGACAAAAGAGATAACACCCCCCCATTACGTCATGCTTCAGAAATGTGGAAAATGGTCCGTTTTCAAATGTTTTATTTTTGAACATCAGTTCACATTTGTAGGTGGATCATCAGTGTTAGAGCTAAAATTAGCATGTTTAAAGTGATTTTCATGCTTCCAGGGGCTCTGGAAGTGAATTAAATACTATTTGGAGGCATTTAATGTTCAATCAAAAACAGCTGATTTTTGACAAAAGAGATAACACCCCCCATTACGTCATGCTTCAGAAATGTGGAAAATGGTCCGTTTTCAAATGTTTTATTTTTGAACGTCAGTTCACATTTGTAGGTGCATCATCAGTGTTAGAGCTAAAATTAGCATGTTTAAAATGATTTTCATGCTTCCAGGGGCCCTAAACACAAGATTTATGGAATGGTTAAAAGTGCATGAAAATGGCCAATTTACTCACTCTGAGTTCTCAAAAAGGGTTTCTTCACCCCGGGAAGTTAATTAAATACCATTTGGAGGCATTTAATGTTCGAGCAAAAACGGCTGATTTTCGACAAAAGAGATAACACCCCCCCCATTACGTCATGCTTCAGAAATGTGGAAAATGGTCCGTTTTCAAATGTTTTATTTTTGAATGTCAGTTCACATTTGTAGGTGGATCATCAGTGTTAGAGCTAAAATTAGCATGTTTAAAGTGATTTTCATGCTTCCAGGGGCCCTAAACACAAGATTTATGGAATGGTTAAACGTGCATGAAAATGGCCAATTTACTCACTCTGAGTTCTCAAAAAGGGTTTCTTCACCCCGGGAAGTTAATTAAATACCATTTGGAGGCATTTAATGTTCAAGCAAAAACGGCTGATTTTCGACAAAAGAGATAACACCCCCCCATTACGTCATGCTTCAGAAATGTGGAAAATGGTCCGTTTTCAAATGTTTTATTTTTGAACGTCAGTTCACATTTGTAGGTGGATCATCAGTGTTAGAGCTAAAATTAGCATGTTTAAAGTGATTTTCATGCTTCCAGGGGCTCGGGAAGTGAATTAAATACTATTTGGAGGCATTTAATGTTCAAGCAAAAACAGCTGATTTTTGACAAAAGAGATAACACCCCCCCATTACGTCATGCTTCAGAAATGTGGAAAATGGTCCGTTTTCAAATGTTTTATTTTTGAACGTCAGTTCACATTTGTAGGTGGATCATCAGTGTTAGAGCTAAAATTAGCATGTTTAAAGTGATATTCATGCTTCCAGGGGCCCTAAACACAAGATTTATGGAATGGTTAAAAGTGCATGAAAATGGCCAATTTACTCACTCTGAGTTCTCAAAAAGGGTTTCTTCACCCCGGGAAGTTAATTAAATACCATTTGGAGGCATTTAATGTTCGAGCAAAAACGGCTGATTTTCGACAAAAGAGATAACACCCCCCCATTACGTCATGCTTCAGAAATGTGGAAAATGGTCCGTTTTCAAATGTTTTATTTTTGAACATCAGTTCACATTTGTAGGTGGATCATCAGTGTTAGAGCTAAAATTAGCATGTTTAAAGTGATTTTCATGCTTCCAGGGGCTCGGGAAGTGAATTAAATACTATTTGGAGGCATTTAATGTTCAATCAAAAACAGCTGATTTTTGACAAAAGAGATAACACCCCCCCATTACGTCATGCTTCAGAAATGTGGAAAATGGTCCGTTTTCAAATGTTTTATTTTTGAACGTTAGTTCACATTTGTAGGTGGATCATCAGTGTTAGAGCTAAAATTAGCATGTTTAAAGTGATTTTCATGCTTCCAGGGGCCCTAAACACAAGATTTATGGAATGGTTAAAAGTGCATGAAAATGGCCAATTTACTCACTCTGAGTTCTCAAAAAGGGTTTCTTCACCCCGGGAAGTTAATTAAATACCATTTGGAGGCATTTAATGTTCGAGCAAAAACGGCTGATTTTCGACAAAAGAGATAACACCCCCCCCATTACGTCATGCTTCAGAAATGTGGAAAATGGTCCGTTTTCAAATGTTTTATTTTTGAACGTCAGTTCACATTTGCAGGTGGATCATCAGTGTTAGAGCTAAAATTAGCATGTTTAAAGTGATTTTCATGCTTCCAGGGGCTCGGGAAGTGAATTAAATACTATTTGGAGGCATTTAATGTTCAAGCAAAAACAGCTGATTTTTGACGAAAGAGATAACACCCCCCCATTACGTCATGCTTCAGAAATGTGGAAAATGGTCCGTTTTCAAATGTTTTATTTTTGAACGTCAGTTCACATTTGTAGGTGTATCATCAGTGTTAGAGCTAAAATTAGCATGTTTAAAGTGATTTTCATGCTTCCAGGGGCTCGGGAAGTGAATTAAATACTATTTGGAGGCATTTAATGTTCAATCAAAAACAGCTGATTTTTGACAAAAGAGATAACACCCCCCCATTACGTCTTGCTTCAGAAATGTGGAAAATGGTCCGTTTTCAAATGTTTTGTTTTTGAACGTCAGTTCACATTTGTAGGTGGATGGTAAGTGTTAGAGCTAAAATTAGCATGTTTAAAGTGATTTTCATTCTTCCAGGGGCCCTAAACACAAGATTTATGGAATGGTTAAAAGTGCATGAAAATGGCCAATTTACTCACTCTGAGTTCTCAAAAAGGGTTTCTTCACCCCGGGAAGTTAATTAAATACCATTTGGAGGCATTTAATGTTCGAGCAAAAACGGCTGATTTTCGACAAAAGAGATAACACCCCCCCATTACGTCATGCTTCAGAAATGTGGAAAATGGTCCGTTTTCAAATGTTTTATTTTTGAACATTAGTTCACATTTGTAGGTGGATCATCAGTGTTAGAGCTAAAATTAGCATGTTTAAAGTGATTTTCATGCTTCCAGGGGCTCGGGAAGTGAATTAAATACTATTTGGAGGCATTTAATGTTCAATCAAAAACAGCTGATTTTTGACAAAAGAGATAACACCCCCCCATTACGTCATGCTTCAGAAATGTGGAAAATGGTCCGTTTTCAAATGTTTTATTTTTGAACGTCAGTTCACATTTGTAGGTGGATCATCAGTGTTAGAGCTAAAATTAGCATGTTTAAAGTGATTTTCATGCTTCCAGGGGCCCTAAACACAAGATTTATGGAATGGTTAAAAGTGCATGAAAATGGCCAATTTACTCACTCTGAGTTCTCAAAAAGGGTTTCTTCACCCCGGGAAGTTAATTAAATACCATTTGGAGGCATTTAATGTTCGAGCAAAAACGGCTGATTTTCGACAAAAGAGATAACACCCCCCCATTACGTCATGCTTCAGAAATGTGGAATATGGTCCGTTTTCAAATGTTTTATTTTTGAACGTCAGTTCACATTTGCAGGTGGATCATCAGTGTTAGAGCTAAAATTAGCATGTTTAAAGTGATTTTCATGCTTCCAGGGGCTCGGGAAGTGAATTAAATACTATTTGGAGGCATTTAATGTTCAAGCAAAAACAGCTGATTTTTGACAAAAGAGATAACACCCCCCCATAACGTCATGCTTCAGAAATGTGGAAAATGGTCCGTTTTCAAATGTTTTATTTTTGAACGTCAGTTCACATTTGTAGGTGGATCATCAGTGTTAGAGCTAAAATTAGCATGTTTAAAGTGATTTTCATGCTTCCAGGGGCCCTAAACACAAGATTTATGGAATGGTTAAAAGTGCATGAAAATGGCCAATTTACTCACTCTGAGTTATCAAAAAGGGTTTCTTCACCCCGGGAAGTTAATTAAATACCATTTGGAGGCATTTAATGTTCGAGCAAAAACGGCTGATTTTCGACAAAAGAGATAACACCCCCCCATTACGTCATGCTTCAGAAATGTGGAAAATGGTCCGTTTTCAAATGTTTTATTTTTGAACATCAGTTCACATTTGTAGGTGGATCATCAGTGTTAGAGCTAAAATTAGCATGTTTAAAGTGATTTTCATGCTTCCAGGGGCTCGGGAAGTGAATTAAATACTATTTGGAGGCATTTAATGTTCAATCAAAAACAGCTGATTTTTGACAAAAGAGATAACACCCCCCCATTACGTCATGCTTCAGAAATGTGGAAAATGGTCCGTTTTCAAATGTTTTATTTTTGAACGTCAGTTCACATTTGTAGGTGCATCATCAGTGTTAGAGCTAAAATTAGCATGTTTAAAATGATTTTCATGCTTCCAGGGGCCCTAAACACAAGATTTATGGAATGGTTAAAAGTGCATGAAAATGGCCAATTTACTCACTCTGAGTTCTCAAAAAGGGTTTCTTCACCCCGGGAAGTTAATTAAATACCATTTGGAGGCATTTAATGTTCGAGCAAAAACGGCTGATTTTCGACAAAAGAGATAACACCCCCCCCATTACGTCATGCTTCAGAAATGTGGAAAATGGTCCGTTTTCAAATGTTTTATTTTTGAACGTCAGTTCACATTTGCAGGTGGATCATCAGTGTTAGAGCTAAAATTAGCATGTTTAAAGTGATTTTCATGCTTCCAGGGGCTCGGGAAGTGAATTAAATACTATTTGGAGGCATTTAATGTTCAAGCAAAAACAGCTGATTTTTGACGAAAGAGATAACACCCCCCCATTACGTCATGCTTGAGAAATGTGGAAAATGGTCCGTTTTCAAATGTTTTATTTTTGAACGTCAGTTCACATTTGTAGGTGGATCATCAGTGTTAGAGCTAAAATTAGCATGTTTAAAGTGATTTTCATGCTTCCAGGGGCTCGGGAAGTGAATTAAATACTATTTGGAGGCATTTAATGTTCAATCAAAAACAGCTGATTTTTGACAAAAGAGATAACACCCCCCCATTACGTCATGCTTCAGAAATGTGGAAAATGGTCCGTTTTCAAATGTTTTATTTTTGAACGTCAGTTCACATTTGTAGGTGCATCATCAGTGTTAGAGCTAAAATTAGCATGTTTAAAATGATTTTCATGCTTCCAGGGGCCCTAAACACAAGATTTATGGAATGGTTAAAAGTGCATGAAAATGGCCAATTTACTCACTCTGAGTTCTCAAAAAGGGTTTCTTCACCCCGGGAAGTTAATTAAATACCATTTGGAGGCATTTAATGTTTGAGCAAAAACGGCTGATTTTCGACAAAAGAGATAACACCCCCCCATTACGTCATGCTTCAGAAATGTGGAAAATGGTCCGTTTTCAAATGTTTTATTTTTGAACATCAGATCACATTTGTAGGTGGATCATCAGTGTTAGAGCTAAAATTTGCATGTTTAAAGTGATTTTCATGCTTCCAGGGGCTCGGGAAGTGAATTAAATACTATTAGGAGGCATTTAATGTTCAATCAAAAACAGCTGATTTTTTGACAAAAGAGATAACACCCCCCCATTACGTTATGCTTCAGAAATGTGGAAAATGGTCCGTTTTCAAATGTTTTATTTTTTAATGTCAGTTCACATTTGTAGGTGGATCATCAGTGTTAGAGCTAAAATTAGCATGTTTAAAGTGATTTTCATGCTTCCAGGGGCCCTAAACACAAGATTTATGGAATGGTTAAAAGTGCATGAAAATGGCCAATTTACTCACTCTGAGTTCTCAAAAAGGGTTTCTTCACCCCGGGAAGTTAATTAAATACCATTTGGAGGCATTTAATGTTCGAGCAAAAACGGCTGATTTTCGACAAAAGAGATAACACCCCCCCATTACGTCATGCTTCAGAAATGTGGAAAATGGTCCGTTTTCAAATGTTTTATTTTTGAACGTCAGTTCACATTTGTAGGTGGATCATCAGTGTTAAAGCTAAAATTAGCATGTTTAAAGTGATTTTCATGCTTCCAGGGGCCCTAAACACAAGATTTATGGAATGGTTAAAAGTGCATGAAAATGGCCAATTTACTCACTCTGAGTTCTCAAAAAGGGTTTCTTCACCCCAGGAAGTTAATTAAATACCATTTGGAGGCATTTAATGTTCGAGCAAAAACGGCTGATTTTCGACAAAAGAGATAACACCCCCCCCATTAAGTCATGCTTCAGAAATGTGGAAAATGGTCCGTTTTCAAATGTTTTATTTTGGAACGTCAGTTCACATTTGTAGGTGGATCATCAGTGTTAGAGCTAAAATTAGCATGTTTATAGTGATGTTCATGCTTCCAGGGGCTCGGGAAGTGAATTAAATACTATTTGGAGGCATTTAATGTTCAATCAAAAACAGCTGATTTTTGACAAAAGAGATAACACCCCCCCATTACGTCATGCTTGAGAAATGTGGAAAATGGTCCGTTTTCAAATGTTTTATTTTTGAACGTCAGTTCACATTTGTAGGTGGATCATCAGTGTTAGAGCTAAAATTAGCATGTTTAAAGTGATTTTCATGCTTCCAGGGGCTCGGGAAGTGAATTAAATACTATTTGGAGGCATTTAATGTTCAAGCAAAAACAGCTGATTTTTGACAAAAGAGATAACACCCCCCGATTACGTCATGCTTCAGAAATGTGGAAAATGGTCCGTTTTCAAATGTTTATTTTTGAACGTCAGTTCACATTTGTAGGTGGATCATCAGTGTTAGAGCTAAAATTAGCATGTTTAAAGTGATATTCATGCTTCCAGGGGCCCTAAACACAAGATTTATGGAATGGTTCAAAGTGCATGAAAATGGCCAATTTACTCACTCTGAGTTCTCAAAAAGGGTTTCTTCACCCCGGGAAGTTAATTAAATACCATTTGGAGGCATTTAATGTTCGAGCAAAAACGGCTGATTTTCGACAAAAGAGATAACACCCCCCATTACGTCATGCTTCAGAAATGTGGAAAATGGTCCGTTTTCAAATGTTTTATTTTTGAACGTCAGTTCACATTTGTAGGTGGATCATCAGTGTTAGAGCTAAAATTAGCATGTTTAAAGTGATTTTCATGCTTCCAGGGGCTCGGGAAGTGAATTAAATACTATTTGGAGGCATTTAATGTTCAATCAAAAACAGCTGATTTTTGACAAAAGAGATAACACCCCCCCATTACGTCATGCTTCAGAAATGTGGAAAATGGTCCGTTTTCAAATGTTTTATTTTTGAACGTCAGTTCACATTTGTAGGTGGATCATCAGTGTTAGAGCTAAAATTAGCATGTTTAAAGTGATTTTCATGCTTCCAGGGGCCCTAAACACAAGATTTATGGAATGGTTAAAAGTGCATGAAAATGGCCAATTTACTCACTCTGAGTTCTCAAAAAGTGTTTCTTCACCCCGGGAAGTTAATTAAATACCATTTGGAGGCATTTAATGTTCGAGCAGAAACGGCTGATTTTCGACAAAAGAGATAACACCCCCCCCATTAAGTCATGCTTCAGAAATGTGGAAAATGGTCCGTTTTCAAATGTTTTATTTTGGAACGTCAGTTCACATTTGTAGGTGGATCATCAGTGTTAAAGCTAAAATTAGCATGTTTATAGTGATGTTCATGCTTCCAGGGGCTCGGGAAGTGAATTAAATACTATTTGGAGGCATTTAAAGTTCAATCAAAAACAGCTGATTTTTGACAAAAGAGATAACACCCCCCCCCATTACGTCATGCTTCAGAAATGTGGAAAATGGTCCGTTTTAAAATGTTTTATTTTTGAATGTCAGTTCACATTTGTAGGTGGATCATCAGTGTTGGAGCTAAAATTAGCATGTTTAAAGTGATTTTCATGCTTCCAGGGGCCCTAAACACAAGATTTATGGAATGGTTAAAAGTGCATGAAAATGGCCAATTTACTCACTCTGAGTTCTCAAAAAGGGTTTCTTCACCCCGGGAAGTTAATTAAATACCATTTGGAGGCATTTAATGTTCGAGCAAAAACGGCTGATTTTCGACAAAAGAGATAACACCCCCCCATTACGTCATGCTTCAGAAATGTGGAATATGGTCCGTTTTCAAATGTTTTATTTTTGAACGTCAGTTCACATTTGCAGGTGGATCATCAGTGTTAGAGCTAAAATTAGCATGTTTAAAGTGATTTTCATGCTTCCAGGGGCTCGGGAAGTGAATTAAATTCTATTTGGAGGCATTTAATGTTCAATCAAAAACAGCTGATTTTTGACAAAAGAGATAACACCCCCCATTACGTCATGCTTCAGAAATGTGGAAAATGGTCCGTTTTCAAATGTTTTATTTTTGAACGTCAGTTCACATTTGTAGGTGCATCATCAGTGTTAGAGCTAAAATTAGCATGTTTAAAGTGATTTTCATGCTTCCAGGGGCTCGGGAAGTGAATTAAATACTATTTGGAGGCATTTAATGTTCAATCAAAAACAGCTGATTTTTGACAAAAGAGATAACACCCCCCCATTACGTCATGCTTCAGAAATGTGGAAAATGGTCCGTTTTCAAATGTTTTATTTTTGAACGTCAGTTCACATTTGTAGGTGGATGATAAGTGTTAGAGCTAAAATTAGCATGTTTAAAGTGATTTTCATGCTTCCAGGGGCCCTAAACACAAGATTTATGGAATGGTTAAAAGTGCATGAAAATGGCCAATTTACTCACTCTGAGTTCTCAAAAAGGGTTTCTTCACCCCGGGAAGTTAATTAAATACCATTTGGAGGCATTTAATGTTCGAGCAAAAACGGCTGATTTTCGACAAAAGAGATAACACCCCCCCATTACGTCATGCTTCAGAAATGTGGAATATGGTCCGTTTTCAAATGTTTTATTTTTGAACGTCAGTTCACATTTGCAGGTGGATCATCAGTGTTAGAGCTAAAATTAGCATGTTTAAAGTGATTTTCATGCTTCCAGGGGCTCGGGAAGTGAATTAAATACTATTTGGAGGCATTTAATGTTCAAGCAAAAACAGCTGATTTTTGACAAGAGATAACACCCCCCCATAACGTCATGCTTCAGAAATGTGGAAAATGGTCCGTTTTCAAATGTTTTATTTTTGAACGTCAGTTCACATTTGTAGGTGGATCATCAGTGTTAGAGCTAAAATTAGCATGTTTAAAGTGATTTTCATGCTTCCAGGGGCCCTAAACACAAGATTTATGGAATGGTTAAAAGTGCATGAAAATGGCCAATTTACTCACTCTGAGTTCTCAAAAAGGGTTTCTTCACCCCGGGAAGTTAATTAAATACCATTTGGAGGCATTTAATGTTCGAGCAAAAACGGCTGATTTTCGACAAAAGAGATAACACCCCCCCATTACGTCATGCTTCAGAAATGTGGAAAATGGTCCGTTTTCAAATGTTTTATTTTTGAACATCAGTTCACATTTGTAGGTGGATCATCAGTGTTAGAGCTAAAATTAGCATGTTTAAAGTGATTTTCATGCTTCCAGGGGCTCTGGAAGTGAATTAAATACTATTTGGAGGCATTTAATGTTCAATCAAAAACAGCTGATTTTTGACAAAAGAGATAACACCCCCCATTACGTCATGCTTCAGAAATGTGGAAAATGGTCCGTTTTCAAATGTTTTATTTTTGAACGTCAGTTCACATTTGTAGGTGCATCATCAGTGTTAGAGCTAAAATTAGCATGTTTAAAATGATTTTCATGCTTCCAGGGGCCCTAAACACAAGATTTATGGAATGGTTAAAAGTGCATGAAAATGGCCAATTTACTCACTCTGAGTTCTCAAAAAGGGTTTCTTCACCCCGGGAAGTTAATTAAATACCATTTGGAGGCATTTAATGTTCGAGCAAAAACGGCTGATTTTCGACAAAAGAGATAACACCCCCCCCATTACGTCATGCTTCAGAAATGTGGAAAATGGTCCGTTTTCAAATGTTTTATTTTTGAATGTCAGTTCACATTTGTAGGTGGATCATCAGTGTTAGAGCTAAAATTAGCATGTTTAAAGTGATTTTCATGCTTCCAGGGGCCCTAAACACAAGATTTATGGAATGGTTAAACGTGCATGAAAATGGCCAATTTACTCACTCTGAGTTCTCAAAAAGGGTTTCTTCACCCCGGGAAGTTAATTAAATACCATTTGGAGGCATTTAATGTTCGAGCAAAAACGGCTGATTTTCGACAAAAGAGATAACACCCCCCCATTACGTCATGCTTCAGAAATGTGGAAAATGGTCCGTTTTCAAATGTTTTATTTTTGAACGTCAGTTCACATTTGTAGGTGGATCATCAGTGTTAGAGCTAAAATTAGCATGTTTAAAGTGATTTTCATGCTTCCAGGGGCTCGGGAAGTGAATTAAATACTATTTGGAGGCATTTAATGTTCAAGCAAAAACAGCTGATTTTTGACAAAAGAGATAACACCCCCCCATAACGTCATGCTTCAGAAATGTGGAAAATGGTCCGTTTTCAAATGTTTTATTTTTGAACGTCAGTTCACATTTGTAGGTGGATCATCAGTGTTAGAGCTAAAATTAGCATGTTTAAAGTGATATTCATGCTTCCAGGGGCCCTAAACACAAGATTTATGGAATGGTTAAAAGTGCATGAAAATGGCCAATTTACTCACTCTGAGTTCTCAAAAAGGGTTTCTTCACCCCGGGAAGTTAATTAAATACCATTTGGAGGCATTTAATGTTCGAGCAAAAACGGCTGATTTTCGACAAAAGAGATAACACCCCCCCATTACGTCATGCTTCAGAAATGTGGAAAATGGTCCGTTTTCAAATGTTTTATTTTTGAACATCAGTTCACATTTGTAGGTGGATCATCAGTGTTAGAGCTAAAATTAGCATGTTTAAAGTGATTTTCATGCGTCCAGGGGCTCGGGAAGTGAATTAAATACTATTTGGAGGCATTTAATGTTCAATCAAAAACAGCTGATTTTTGACAAAAGAGATAACACCCCCCCATTACGTCATGCTTCAGAAATGTGGAAAATGGTCCGTTTTCAAATGTTTTATTTTTGAACGTTAGTTCACATTTGTAGGTGGATCATCAGTGTTAGAGCTAAAATTAGCATGTTTAAAGTGATTTTCATGCTTCCAGGGGCCCTAAACACAAGATTTATGGAATGGTTAAAAGTGCATGAAAATGGCCAATTTACTCACTCTGAGTTCTCAAAAAGGGTTTCTTCACCCCGGGAAGTTAATTAAATACCATTTGGAGGCATTTAATGTTCGAGCAAAAACGGCTGATTTTCGACAAAAGAGATAACACCCCCCCCATTACGTCATGCTTCAGAAATGTGGAAAATGGTCCGTTTTCAAATGTTTTATTTTTGAACGTCAGTTCACATTTGCAGGTGGATCATCAGTGTTAGAGCTAAAATTAGCATGTTTAAAGTGATTTTCATGCTTCCAGGGGCTCGGGAAGTGAATTAAATACTATTTGGAGGCATTTAATGTTCAAGCAAAAACAGCTGATTTTTGACGAAAGAGATAACACCCCCCCATTACGTCATGCTTCAGAAATGTGGAAAATGGTCCGTTTTCAAATGTTTTATTTTTGAACGTCAGTTCACATTTGTAGGTGTATCATCAGTGTTAGAGCTAAAATTAGCATGTTTAAAGTGATTTTCATGCTTCCAGGGGCTCGGGAAGTGAATTAAATACTATTTGGAGGCATTTAATGTTCAATCAAAAACAGCTGATTTTTGACAAAAGAGATAACACCCCCCCATTACGTCTTGCTTCAGAAATGTGGAAAATGGTCCGTTTTCAAATGTTTTGTTTTTGAACGTCAGTTCACATTTGTAGGTGGATGGTAAGTGTTAGAGCTAAAATTAGCATGTTTAAAGTGATTTTCATTCTTCCAGGGGCCCTAAACACAAGATTTATGGAATGGTTAAAAGTGCATGAAAATGGCCAATTTACTCACTCTGAGTTCTCAAAAAGGGTTTCTTCACCCCGGGAAGTTAATTAAATACCATTTGGAGGCATTTAATGTTCGAGCAAAAACGGCTGATTTTCGACAAAAGAGATAACACCCC
Organism: Lissotriton vulgaris; assembly: GCF_964263255.1. Taxonomy (NCBI): domain Eukaryota; kingdom Metazoa; phylum Chordata; class Amphibia; order Caudata; family Salamandridae; genus Lissotriton; species Lissotriton vulgaris. The sequence continues at coordinate 1,788,224 of NW_028246385.1, forward strand.
CCCATTACGTCATGCTTCAGAAATGTGGAAAATGGTCCGTTTTCAAATGTTTTATTTTTGAACATTAGTTCACATTTGTAGGTGGATCATCAGTGTTAGAGCTAAAATTAGCATGTTTAAAGTGATTTTCATGCTTCCAGGGGCTCGGGAAGTGAATTAAATACTATTTGGAGGCATTTAATGTTCAATCAAAAACAGCTGATTTTTGACAAAAGAGATAACACCCCCCCATTACGTCATGCTTCAGAAATGTGGAAAATGGTCCGTTTTCAAATGTTTTATTTTTGAACGTCAGTTCACATTTGTAGGTGGATCATCAGTGTTAGAGCTAAAATTAGCATGTTTAAAGTGATTTTCATGCTTCCAGGGGCCCTAAACACAAGATTTATGGAATGGTTAAAAGTGCATGAAAATGGCCAATTTACTCACTCTGAGTTCTCAAAAAGGGTTTCTTCACCCCGGGAAGTTAATTAAATACCATTTGGAGGCATTTAATGTTCGAGCAAAAACGGCTGATTTTCGACAAAAGAGATAACACCCCCCCATTACGTCATGCTTCAGAAATGTGGAATATGGTCCGTTTTCAAATGTTTTATTTTTGAACGTCAGTTCACATTTGCAGGTGGATCATCAGTGTTAGAGCTAAAATTAGCATGTTTAAAGTGATTTTCATGCTTCCAGGGGCTCGGGAAGTGAATTAAATACTATTTGGAGGCATTTAATGTTCAAGCAAAAACAGCTGATTTTTGACAAAAGAGATAACACCCCCCCATAACGTCATGCTTCAGAAATGTGGAAAATGGTCCGTTTTCAAATGTTTTATTTTTGAACGTCAGTTCACATTTGTAGGTGGATCATCAGTGTTAGAGCTAAAATTAGCATGTTTAAAGTGATTTTCATGCTTCCAGGGGCCCTAAACACAAGATTTATGGAATGGTTAAAAGTGCATGAAAATGGCCAATTTACTCACTCTGAGTTATCAAAAAGGGTTTCTTCACCCCGGGAAGTTAATTAAATACCATTTGGAGGCATTTAATGTTCGAGCAAAAACGGCTGATTTTCGACAAAAGAGATAACACCCCCCCATTACGTCATGCTTCAGAAATGTGGAAAATGGTCCGTTTTCAAATGTTTTATTTTTGAACATCAGTTCACATTTGTAGGTGGATCATCAGTGTTAGAGCTAAAATTAGCATGTTTAAAGTGATTTTCATGCTTCCAGGGGCTCGGGAAGTGAATTAAATACTATTTGGAGGCATTTAATGTTCAATCAAAAACAGCTGATTTTTGACAAAAGAGATAACACCCCCCCATTACGTCATGCTTCAGAAATGTGGAAAATGGTCCGTTTTCAAATGTTTTATTTTTGAACGTCAGTTCACATTTGTAGGTGCATCATCAGTGTTAGAGCTAAAATTAGCATGTTTAAAATGATTTTCATGCTTCCAGGGGCCCTAAACACAAGATTTATGGAATGGTTAAAAGTGCATGAAAATGGCCAATTTACTCACTCTGAGTTCTCAAAAAGGGTTTCTTCACCCCGGGAAGTTAATTAAATACCATTTGGAGGCATTTAATGTTCGAGCAAAAACGGCTGATTTTCGACAAAAGAGATAACACCCCCCCCATTACGTCATGCTTCAGAAATGTGGAAAATGGTCCGTTTTCAAATGTTTTATTTTTGAACGTCAGTTCACATTTGCAGGTGGATCATCAGTGTTAGAGCTAAAATTAGCATGTTTAAAGTGATTTTCATGCTTCCAGGGGCTCGGGAAGTGAATTAAATACTATTTGGAGGCATTTAATGTTCAAGCAAAAACAGCTGATTTTTGACGAAAGAGATAACACCCCCCCATTACGTCATGCTTGAGAAATGTGGAAAATGGTCCGTTTTCAAATGTTTTATTTTTGAACGTCAGTTCACATTTGTAGGTGGATCATCAGTGTTAGAGCTAAAATTAGCATGTTTAAAGTGATTTTCATGCTTCCAGGGGCTCGGGAAGTGAATTAAATACTATTTGGAGGCATTTAATGTTCAATCAAAAACAGCTGATTTTTGACAAAAGAGATAACACCCCCCCATTACGTCATGCTTCAGAAATGTGGAAAATGGTCCGTTTTCAAATGTTTTATTTTTGAACGTCAGTTCACATTTGTAGGTGCATCATCAGTGTTAGAGCTAAAATTAGCATGTTTAAAATGATTTTCATGCTTCCAGGGGCCCTAAACACAAGATTTATGGAATGGTTAAAAGTGCATGAAAATGGCCAATTTACTCACTCTGAGTTCTCAAAAAGGGTTTATTCACCCCGGGAAGTTAATTAAATACCATTTGGAGGCATTTAATGTTTGAGCAAAAACGGCTGATTTTCGACAAAAGAGATAACACCCCCCCATTACGTCATGCTTCAGAAATGTGGAAAATGGTCCGTTTTCAAATGTTTTATTTTTGAACATCAGATCACATTTGTAGGTGGATCATCAGTGTTAGAGCTAAAATTTGCATGTTTAAAGTGATTTTCATGCTTCCAGGGGCTCGGGAAGTGAATTAAATACTATTAGGAGGCATTTAATGTTCAATCAAAAACAGCTGATTTTTTGACAAAAGAGATAACACCCCCCCATTACGTTATGCTTCAGAAATGTGGAAAATGGTCCGTTTTCAAATGTTTTATTTTTTAATGTCAGTTCACATTTGTAGGTGGATCATCAGTGTTAGAGCTAAAATTAGCATGTTTAAAGTGATTTTCATGCTTCCAGGGGCCCTAAACACAAGATTTATGGAATGGTTAAAAGTGCATGAAAATGGCCAATTTACTCACTCTGAGTTCTCAAAAAGGGTTTCTTCACCCCGGGAAGTTAATTAAATACCATTTGGAGGCATTTAATGTTCGAGCAAAAACGGCTGATTTTCGACAAAAGAGATAACACCCCCCCATTACGTCATGCTTCAGAAATGTGGAAAATGGTCCGTTTTCAAATGTTTTATTTTTGAACGTCAGTTCACATTTGTAGGTGGATCATCAGTGTTAAAGCTAAAATTAGCATGTTTAAAGTGATTTTCATGCTTCCAGGGGCCCTAAACACAAGATTTATGGAATGGTTAAAAGTGCATGAAAATGGCCAATTTACTCACTCTGAGTTCTCAAAAAGGGTTTCTTCACCCCAGGAAGTTAATTAAATACCATTTGGAGGCATTTAATGTTCGAGCAAAAACGGCTGATTTTCGACAAAAGAGATAACACCCCCCCCATTAAGTCATGCTTCAGAAATGTGGAAAATGGTCCGTTTTCAAATGTTTTATTTTGGAACGTCAGTTCACATTTGTAGGTGGATCATCAGTGTTAGAGCTAAAATTAGCATGTTTATAGTGATGTTCATGCTTCCAGGGGCTCGGGAAGTGAATTAAATACTATTTGGAGGCATTTAATGTTCAATCAAAAACAGCTGATTTTTGACAAAAGAGATAACACCCCCCCATTACGTCATGCTTGAGAAATGTGGAAAATGGTCCGTTTTCAAATGTTTTATTTTTGAACGTCAGTTCACATTTGTAGGTGGATCATCAGTGTTAGAGCTAAAATTAGCATGTTTAAAGTGATTTTCATGCTTCCAGGGGCTCGGGAAGTGAATTAAATACTATTTGGAGGCATTTAATGTTCAAGCAAAAACAGCTGATTTTTGACAAAAGAGATAACACCCCCCGATTACGTCATGCTTCAGAAATGTGGAAAATGGTCCGTTTTCAAATGTTTATTTTTGAACGTCAGTTCACATTTGTAGGTGGATCATCAGTGTTAGAGCTAAAATTAGCATGTTTAAAGTGATATTCATGCTTCCAGGGGCCCTAAACACAAGATTTATGGAATGGTTCAAAGTGCATGAAAATGGCCAATTTACTCACTCTGAGTTCTCAAAAAGGGTTTCTTCACCCCGGGAAGTTAATTAAATACCATTTGGAGGCATTTAATGTTCGAGCAAAAACGGCTGATTTTCGACAAAAGAGATAACACCCCCCATTACGTCATGCTTCAGAAATGTGGAAAATGGTCCGTTTTCAAATGTTTTATTTTTGAACGTCAGTTCACATTTGTAGGTGGATCATCAGTGTTAGAGCTAAAATTAGCATGTTTAAAGTGATTTTCATGCTTCCAGGGGCTCGGGAAGTGAATTAAATACTATTTGGAGGCATTTAATGTTCAATCAAAAACAGATGATTTTTGACAAAAGAGATAACACCCCCCCATTACGTCATGCTTCAGAAATGTGGAAAATGGTCCGTTTTCAAATGTTTTATTTTTGAACGTCAGTTCACATTTGTAGGTGGATCATCAGTGTTAGAGCTAAAATTAGCATGTTTAAAGTGATTTTCATGCTTCCAGGGGCCCTAAACACAAGATTTATGGAATGGTTAAAAGTGCATGAAAATGGCCAATTTACTCACTCTGAGTTCTCAAAAAGTGTTTCTTCACCCCGGGAAGTTAATTAAATACCATTTGGAGGCATTTAATGTTCGAGCAGAAACGGCTGATTTTCGACAAAAGAGATAACACCCCCCCCATTAAGTCATGCTTCAGAAATGTGGAAAATGGTCCGTTTTCAAATGTTTTATTTTGGAACGTCAGTTCACATTTGTAGGTGGATCATCAGTGTTAAAGCTAAAATTAGCATGTTTATAGTGATGTTCATGCTTCCAGGGGCTCGGGAAGTGAATTAAATACTATTTGGAGGCATTTAAAGTTCAATCAAAAACAGCTGATTTTTGACAAAAGAGATAACACCCCCCCCCATTACGTCATGCTTCAGAAATGTGGAAAATGGTCCGTTTTAAAATGTTTTATTTTTGAATGTCAGTTCACATTTGTAGGTGGATCATCAGTGTTGGAGCTAAAATTAGCATGTTTAAAGTGATTTTCATGCTTCCAGGGGCCCTAAACACAAGATTTATGGAATGGTTAAAAGTGCATGAAAATGGCCAATTTACTCACTCTGAGTTCTCAAAAAGGGTTTCTTCACCCCGGGAAGTTAATTAAATACCATTTGGAGGCATTTAATGTTCGAGCAAAAACGGCTGATTTTCGACAAAAGAGATAACACCCCCCCATAACGTCATGCTTCAGAAATGTGGAAAATGGTCCGTTTTCAAATGTTTTATTTTTGAACGTCAGTTCACATTTGTAGGTGGATCATCAGTGTTAGAGCTAAAATTAGCATGTTTAAAGTGATTTTCATGCTTCCAGGGGCTCGGGAAGTGAATTAAATACTATTTGGAGGCATTTAATGTTCAAGCAAAAACAGCTGATTTTTGACAAAAGAGATAACACCCCCCCATTACGTCATGCTTCAGAAATGTGGAAAATGGTCCGTTTTCAAATGTTTTATTTTTGAACGTCAGTTCACATTTGTAGGTGGATCATCAGTGTTCGAGCTAAAATTAGCATGTTTAAAGTGATATTCATGCTTCCAGGGGCCCTAAACACAAGATTTATGGAATGGTTAAAAGTGCATGAAAATGGCCAATTTACTCACTTTGAGTTCTCAAAAAGGGTTTCTTCACCCCGGGAAGTTAATTAAATACCATTTGGAGGCATTTAATGTTCGAGCAAAAACGGCTTATTTTCGACAAAAGAGATAACACCCCCCATTACGTCATGCTTCAGAAATGTGGAAAATGGTCCGTTTTCAAATGTTTTATTTTTGAACGTCAGTTCACATTTGTAGGTGGATCATCAGTGTTAGAGCTAAAATTAGCATGTTTAAAGTGATTTTCATGCTTCCAGGGGCTCGGGAAGTGAATTAAATACTATTTGGAGGCATTTAATGTTCAATCAAAAACAGCTGATTTTTGACAAAAGAGATAACACCCCCCCATTACGTCATGCTTCAGAAATGTGGAAAATGGTCCGTTTTCAAATGTTTTATTTTTGAACGTCAGTTCACATTTGTAGGTGGATCATCAGTGTTAGAGCTAAAATTAGCATGTTTAAAGTGATTTTCATGCTTCCAGGGGCCCTAAACACAAGATTTATGGAATGGTTAAAAGTGCATGAAAATGGCCAATTTACTCACTCTGAGTTCTCAAAAAGGGTTTCTTCACCCCGGGAAGTTAATTAAATACCATTTGGAGGCATTTAATGTTCGAGCAAAAACGGCTGATTTTCGACAAAAGAGATAACACCCCCCCATTACGTCATGCTTCAGAAATGTGGAAAATGGTCCGTTTTCAAATGTTTTATTTTTGAACGTCAGTTCACATTTGTAGGTGGATCATCAGTGTTAGAGCTAAAATTAGCATGTTTAAAGTGATTTTCATGCTTCCAGGGGCTCGGGAAGTGAATTAAATACTATTTGGAGGCATTTAATGTTCAATCAAAAACAGCTGATTTTTGACAAAAGAGATAACACCCCCCATTACGTCATGCTTCAGAAATGTGGAAAATGGTCCGTTTTCAAATGTTTTATTTTTGAACGTCAGTTCACATTTGTAGGTGGATCATCAGTGTTAGAGCTAAAATTAGCATGTTTAAAGTGATTTTCATGCTTCCAGGGGCCCTAAACACAAGATTTATGGAATGGTTAAAAGTGCATGAAAATGGCCAATTTACTCACTCTGAGTTCTCAAAAAGGGTTTCTTCACCCCAGGAAGTTAATTAAATACCATTTGGAGGCATTTAATGTTCGAGCAAAAACGGCTGATTTTCGACAAAAGAGATAACACCCCCCCATTACGTCATGCTTCAGAAATGTGGAAAATGGTCCGTTTTCAAATGTTTTATTTTTGAACGTCAGTTCACATTTGTAGGTGGATCATCAGTGTTAGAGCTAAAATTAGCATGTTTAAAGTGATTTTCATGCTTCCAGGGGCTCGGGAAGTGAATTAAATACTATTTGGAGGCATTTAATGTTCAAGCAAAAACAGCTGATTTTTGACAAAAGAGATAACACCCCCCCATTACGTCATGCTTCAGAAATGTGGAAAATGGTCCGTTTTCAAATGTTTTATTTTTGAACGTCAGTTCACATTTGTAGGTGGATCATCAGTGTTAGAGCTAAAATTAGCATGTTTAAAGTGATTTTCATGCTTCCAGGGGCCCTAAACACAAGATTTATGGAATGGTTAAAAGTGCATGAAAATGGCCAATTTACTCACTCTGAGTTCTCAAAAAGGGTTTCTTCACCCCGGGAAGTTAATTAAATACCATTTGGAGGCATTTAATGTTCGAGCAGAAACGGCTGATTTTCGACAAAAGAGATAACACCCCCCCCATTAAGTCATGCTTCAGAAATGTGGAAAATGGTCCGTTTTCAAATGTTTTATTTTGGAACGTCAGTTCACATTTGTAGGTGGATCATCAGTGTTAGAGCTAAAATTAGCATGTTTATAGTGATGTTCATGCTTCCAGGGGCTCGGGAAGTGAATTAAATACTATTTGGAGGCATTTAATGTTCAATCAAAAACAGCTGATTTTTGACAAAAGAGATAACACCCCCCCATTACGTCATGCTTCAGAAATGTGGAAAATGGTCCGTTTTAAAATGTTTTATTTTTGAATGTCAGTTCACATTTGTAGGTGGATCATCAGTGTTGGAGCTAAAATTAGCATGTTTAAAGTGATTTTCATGCTTCCAGGGGCCCTAAACACAAGATTTATGGAATGGTTAAAAGTGCATGAAAATGGCCAATTTACTCACTCTGAGTTCTCAAAAAGGGTTTCTTCACCCCGGGAAGTTAATTAAATACCATTTGGAGGAATTTAATGTTCGAGCAAAAACGGCTGATTTTCGACAAAAGAGATAACACCCCCCCATTACGTCATGCTTCAGAAATGTGGAAAATGGTCCGTTTTCAAATGTTTTATTTTTGAACGTCAGTTCACATTTGTAGGTGGATCATCAGTGTTAGAGCTAAAATTAGCATGTTTAAAGTGATTTTCATGCTTCCAGGGGCTCGGGAAGTGAATTAAATACTATTTGGAGGCATTTAATGTTCAAGCAAAAACAGCTGATTTTTGACAAAAGAGATAACACCCCCCCATTACGTCATGCTTCAGAAATGTGGAAAATGGTCCGTTTTCAAATGTTTTATTTTTGAACGTCAGTTCACATTTGTAGGTGGATCATCAGTGTTAGAGCTAAAATTAGCATGTTTAAAGTGATATTCATGCTTCCAGGGGCCCTAAACACAAGATTTATGGAATGGTTAAAAGTGCATGAAAATGGCCAATTTACTCACTCTGAGTTCTCAAAAAGGGTTTTTTCACCCCGGGAAGTTAATTAAATACCATTTGGAGGCATTTAATGTTCGAACAAAAACGGCTGATTTTCGACAAAAGAGATAACACCCCCCATTACGTCATGCTTCAGAAATGTGGAAAATGGTCCGTTTTCAAATGTTTTATTTTTGAACGTCAGTTCACATTTGTAGGTGGATCATCAGTGTTAGAGCTAAAATTAGCATGTTTAAAGTGATTTTCATGCTTCCAGGGGCTCGGGAAGTGAATTAAATACTATTTGGAGGCATTTAATGTTCAAGCAAAAACAGCTGATTTTTGACAAAAGAGATAACACCCCCCCATTACGTCATGCTTCAGAAATGTGGAAAATGGTCCGTTTTCAAATGTTTTATTTTTGAACGTCAGTTCACATTTGTAGGTGGATCATCAGTGTTAGAGCTAAAATTAGCATGTTTAAAGTGATTTTCATGCTTCCAGGGGCCCTAAACACAAGATTTATGGAATGGTTAAAAGTGCATGAAAATGGCCAATTTACTCACTCTGAGTTCTCAAAAAGGGTTTCTTCACCCCAGGAAGTTAATTAAATACCATTTGGAGGCATTTAATGTTCGAGCAAAAACGGCTGATTTTCGACAAAAGAGATAACACCCCCCCATTACGTCATGCTTCAGAAATGTGGAAAATGGTCCGTTTTCAAATGTTTTATTTTTGAACGTCAGTTCACATTTGTAGGTGGATCATCAGTGTTAGAGCTAAAATTAGCATGTTTAAAGTGATTTTCATGCTTCCAGGGGCTCGGGAAGTGAATTAAATACTATTTGGAGGCATTTAATGTTCAAGCAAAAACAGCTGATTTTTGACAAAAGAGATAACACCCCCCCATTACGTCATGCTTCAGAAATGTGGAAAATGGTCCGTTTTCAAATGTTTTATTTTTGAACGTCAGTTCACATTTGTAGGTGGATCATCAGTGTTGGAGCTAAAATTAGCATGTTTAAAGTGATTTTCATGCTTCCAGGGGCCCTAAACACAAGATTTATGGAATGGTTAAAAGTGCATGAAAATGGCCAATTTACTCACTCTGAGTTCTCAAAAAGGGTTTCTTCACCCCGGGAAGTTAATTAAATACCATTTGGAGGCATTTAATGTTCGAGCAAAAACGGCTGATTTTCGACAAAAGAGATAACACCCCCCCATTACGTCATGCTTCAGAAATGTGGAAAATGGTCCGTTTTCAAATGTTTTATTTTTGAACGTCAGTTCACATTTGTAGGTGGATCATCAGTGTTAGAGCTAAAATTAGCATGTTTAAAGTGATTTTCATGCTTCCAGGGGCTCGGGAAGTGAATTAAATACTATTTGGAGGCATTTAATGTTCAATCAAAAACAGCTGATTTTTGACAAAAGAGATAACACCCCCCCATTACGTCATGCTTCAGAAATGTGGAATATGGTCCGTTTTCAAATGTTTTATTTTTGAACGTCAGTTCACATTTGTAGGTGCATCATCAGTGTTAGAGCTAAAATTAGCATGTTTAAAGTGATTTTCATGCTTCCAGGGGCCCTAAACACAAGATTTATGGAATGGTTAAAAGTGCATGAAAATGGCCAATTTACTCACTCTGAGTTCTCAAAAAGGGTTTCTTCACCCCGGGAAGTTAATTAAATACCATTTGGAGGCATTTAATGTTCGAGCAAAAACGGCTGATTTTCGACAAAAGAGATAACACCCCCAAATTACGTCATGCTTCAGAAATGTGGAAAATGGTCCGTTTTCAAATGTTTTATTTTTGAACATCAGTTCACATTTGTAGGTGGATCATCAGTGTTAGAGCTAAAATTAGCATGTTTAAAGTGATTTTCATGCTTCCAGGGGCTCGGGAAGTGAATTAAATACTATTTGGAGGCATTTAATGTTCAATCAAAAACAGCTGATTTTTGACAAAAGAGATAACACCCCCCCATTACGTCATGCTTCAGAAATGTGGAAAATGGTCCGTTTTCAAATGTTTTATTTTTGAACGTCAGTTCACATTTGTAGGTGCATCATCAGTGTTAGAGCTAAAATTAGCATGTTTAAAGTGATTTTCATGCTTCCAGGGGCCCTAAACACAAGATTTATGGAATGGTTAAAAGTGCATGAAAATGGCCAATTTACTCACTCTGAGTTCTCAAAAAGGGTTTCTTCACCCCGGGAAGTTAATTAAATACCATTTGGAGGCATTTAATGTTCGAGCAAAAACGGCTGATTTTCGACAAAAGAGATAACACCCCCCCATTACGTCATGCTTCAGAAATGTGGAAAATGGTCCTTTTTCAAATGTTTTATTTTTGAACGTCAGTTCACATTTGTAGGTGGATCATCAGTGTTAGAGCTAAAATTAGCATGTTTAAAGTGATTTTCATGCTTCCAGGGGCTCGGGAAGTGAATTAAATACTATTTGGAGGCATTTAATGTTCAAGCAAAAACAGCTGATTTTTTACAAAAGAGATAACACCCCCCATTACCTCATGCTTCAGAAATGTGGAAAATGGTCCGTTTTCAAATGTTTTATTTTTGAACGTCAGTTCACATTTGTAGGTGGATCATCAGTGTTAGAGCTAAAATTAGCATGTTTAAAGTGATTTTCATCCTTCAAGGGGCCCTAAACACAAGATTTATGGAATGGTTAAAAGTGCATGAAAATGGCCAATTTACTCACTCTGAGTTCTCAAAAAGGGTTTCTTCACCCCGGGAAGTTAATTAAATACAATTTGGATGCATTTAATGTTCGAGCAAAAACGGCTGATTTTCGACAAAAGAGATAACACCCCCCCATTACGTCATGCTTCAGAAATGTGGAAAATGGTCCGTTTTCAAATGTTTTATTTTTGAACATCAGTTCACATTTGTAGGTGGATCATCAGTGTTAGAGCTAAAATTAGCATGTTTAAAGTGATTTTCATGCTTCCAGGGGCTCGGGAAGTGAATTAAATACTATTTGGAGGCATTTAATGTTCAATCAAAAACAGCGGATTTTTGACAAAAGAGATAACACCCCCCCATTACGTCATGCTTCAGAAATGTGGAAAATGGTCCGTTTTCAAATGTTTTATTTTTGAACGTCAGTTCACATTTGTAGGTGGATCATCAGTGTTAGAGCTAAAATTAGCATGTTTAAAGTGATTTTCATGCTTCCAGGGGCCCTAAACACAAGATTTATGGAATGGTTAAAAGTGCATGAAAATGGCCAATTTACTCACTCTGAGTTCTCAAAAAGGGTTTCTTCACCCCGGGAAGTTAATTAAATACCATTTGGAGGCATTTAATGTTCGAGCAAAAACGGCTGATTTTCGACAAAAGAGATAACACCCCCCCATTACGTCATGCTTCAGAAATGTGGAAAATGGTCCGTTTTCAAATGTTTTATTTTTGAACGTCAGTTCACATTTGTAGGTGGATCATCAGTGTTAGAGCTAAAATTAGCATGTTTAAAGTGATTTTCATGCTTCCAGGGGCTCGGGAAGTGAATTAAATACTATTTGGAGGCATTTAATGTTCAATCAAAAACAGCTGATTTTGGACAAAAGAGATAACACCCCCCCATTACGTCATGCTTCAGAAATGTGGAAAATGGTCCGTTTTCAAATGTTTTATTTTTGAACGTCAGTTCACATTTGTAGGTGCATCATCAGTGTTAGAGCTAAAATTAGCATGTTTAAAGTGATTTTCATGCTTCCAGGGGCCCTAAACACAAGATTTATGGAATGGTTAAAAGTGCATGAAAATGGCCAACTTACTCACTCTGAGTTCTCAAAAAGGGTTTCTTCACCCCGGGAAGTTAATTAAATACCATTTGGAGGCATTTAATGTTCGAGCAAAAACGGCTGATTTTCGACAAAAGAGATAACACCCCCCCCATTACGTCATGCTTCAGAAATGTGGAAAATGGTCCGTTTTCAAATGTTTTATTTTTGAACGTCAGTTCACATTTGTAGGTGGATCATCAGTGTTAGAGCTAAAATTAGCATGTTTAAAGTGATTTTCATGCTTCCAGGGGCTCGGGAAGTGAATTAAATACTATTTGGAGGCATTTAATGTTCAAGCCAAAACAGCTGATTTTTGACAAAAGAGATAACACCCCCCCATTACGTCATGCTTCAGAAATGTGGAAAATGGTCCGTTTTCAAATGTTTTATTTTTGAACGTCAGTTCACATTTGTAGGTGGATCATCAGTGTTAGAGCTAAAATTAGCATGTTTAAAGTGATTTTCATGCTTCCAGGGGCCCTAAACACAAGATTCATGGAATGGTTAAAAGTGCATGAAAATGGCCAATTTACTCACTCTGAGTTCTCAAAAAGGGTTTCTTCACCCCGGGAAGTTAATTAAATACCATTTGGAGGCATTTAATGTTCGAGCAAAAACGGCAGATTTTCGACAAAAGAGATAACACCCCCCCATTATGTCATGCTTCAGAAATGTGGAAAATGGTCCGTTTTCAAATGTTTTATTTTTGAACATCAGTTCACATTTGTAGGTGGATCATCAGTGTTAGAGCTAAAATTAGCATGTTTATAGTGATGTTCATGCTTCCAGGGGCTCGGCAAGTGAATTAAATACTATTTGGAGGCATTTAATGTTCAATCAAAAACAGCTGATTTTTGACAAAAGAGATAACACCCCCCCATTACGTCATGCTTCAGAAATGTGGAAAATGGTCCGTTTTCAAATGTTTTATTTTTGAACGTCAGTTCACATTTGTAGGTGGATCATCAGTGTTAGAGCTAAAATTAGCATGTTTAAAGTGATTTTCATGCTTCCAGGGGCTCGGGAAGTGAATTAAATACTATTTGGAGGCATTTAATGTTCAATCAAAAACAGCTGATTTTTGACAAAAGAGATAACACCCCCCCATTACGTCATGCTTCAGAAATGTGGAAAATGGTCCGTTTTCAAATGTTTTATTTTTGAACGTCAGTTCACATTTGTAGGTGGATCATCAGTGTTGGAGCTAAAATTAGCATGTTTAAAGTGATTTTCATGCTTCCAGGGGCCCTAAACACAAGATTTATGGAATGGTTAAAAGTGCATGAAAATGGCCAATTTACTCACTCTGAGTTCTCAAAAAGGGTTTCTTCACCCCGGGAAGTTAATTAAATACCATTTGGAGGCATTTAATGTTCGAGCAAAAACGGCTGATTTTCGACAAAAGAGATAACACCCCCCCATTACGTCATGCTTCAGAAATGTGGAAAATGGTCCGTTTTCAAATGTTTTATTTTTGAACGTCAGTTCACATTTGTAGGTGGATCATCAGTGTTAGAGCTAAAATTAGCATGTTTAAAGTGATTTTCATGCTTCCAGGGGCTCGGGAAGTGAATTAAATACTATTTGGAGGCATTTAATGTTCAATCAAAAACAGCTGATTTTTGACAAAAGAGATAACACCCCCCCATTACGTCATGCTTCAGAAATGTGGAAAATGGTCCGTTTTCAAATGTTTTATTTTTGAACGTCAGTTCACATTTGTAGGTGCATCATCAGTGTTAGAGCTAAAATTAGCATGTTTAAAGTGATTTTCATGCTTCCAGGGGCCCTAAACACAAGATTTATGGAATGGTTAAAAGTGCATGAAAATGGCCAATTTACTCACTCTGAGTTCTCAAAAAGGGTTTCTTCACCCCGGGAAGTTAATTAAATACCATTTGGAGGCATTTAATGTTCGAGCAAAAACGGCTGATTTTCGACAAAAGAGATAACACCCCCCCATTACGTCATGCTTCAGAAATGTGGAAAATGGTCCGTTTTCAAATGTTTTATTTTTGAACGTCAGTTCACATTTGTAGGTGGATCATCAGTGTTAGAGCTAAAATTAGCATGTTTAAAGTGATTTTCATGCTTCCAGGGGCTCGGGAAGTGAATTAAATACTATTTGGAGGCATTTAATGTTCAATCAAAAACAGCTGATTTTTGACAAAAGAGATAACACCCCCCCATTACGTCATGCTTCAGAAATGTGGAAAATGGTCCGTTTTCAAATGTTTTATTTTTGAACGTCAGTTCACATTTGTAGGTGCATCATCAGTGTTAGAGCTAAAATTAGCATGTTTAAAGTGATTTTCATGCTTCCAGGGGCCCTAAACACAAGATTTATGGAATGGTTAAAAGTGCATGAAAATGGCCAATTTACTCACTCTGAGTTCTCAAAAAGGGTTTCTTCACCCCGGGAAGTTAATTAAATACCATTTGGAGGCATTTAATGTTCGAGCAAAAACGGCTGATTTTCGACAAAAGAGATAACACCCCCAAATTACGTCATGCTTCAGAAATGTGGAAAATGGTCCGTTTTCAAATGTTTTATTTTTGAACATCAGTTCACATTTGTAGGTGGATCATCAGTGTTAGAGCTAAAATTAGCATGTTTATAGTGATGTTCATGCTTCCAGGGGCTCGGGAAGTGAATTAAATACTATTTGGAGGCATTTAATGTTCAATCAAAAACAGCTGATTTTTGACAAAAGAGATAACACCCCCCCATTACGTCATGCTTCAGAAATGTGGAAAATGGTCCGTTTTAAAATGTTTTATTTTTGAATGTCAGTTCACATTTGTAGGTGCATCATCAGTGTTGGAGCTAAAATTAGCATGTTTAAAGTGATTTTCATGCTTCCAGGGGCCCTAAACACAAGATTTATGGAATGGTTAAAAGTGCATGAAAATGGCCAATTTACTCACTCTGAGTTCTCAAAAAGGGTTTCTTCACCCCGGGAAGTTAATTAAATACCATTTGGAGGCATTTAATGTTCGAGCAAAAACGGCTGATTTTCGACAAAAGAGATAACACCCCCCCATTACGTCATGCTTCAGAAATGTGGAAAATGGTCCGTTTTCAAATGTTTTATTTTTGAACGTCAGTTCACATTTGTAGGTGGATCATCAGTGTTAGAGCTAAAATTAGCATGTTTAAAGTGATTTTCATGCTTCCAGGGGCTCGGGAAGTGAATTAAATACTATTTGGAGGCATTTAATGTTCAAGCAAAAACAGCTGATTTTTGACAAAAGAGATAACACCCCCCCATTACGTCATGCTTCAGAAATGTGGAAAATGGTCCGTTTTCAAATGTTTTATTTTTGAACGTCAGTTCACATTTGAAGGTGGATCATCAGTGTTAGAGCTAAAATTAGCATGTTTAAAGTGATATTCATGCTTCCAGGGGCCCTAAACACAAGATTTATGGAATGGTTAAAAGTGCATGAAAATGGCCAATTTACTCACTCTGAGTTCTCAAAAAGGGTTTTTTCACCCCGGGAAGTTAATTAAATACCATTTGGAGGCATTTAATGTTCGAGCAAAAACGGCTGATTTTCGACAAAAGAGATAACACCCCCCATTACGTCATGCTTCAGAAATGTGGAAAATGGTCCGTTTTCAAATGTTTTATTTTTGAACGTCAGTTCACATTTGTAGGTGGATCATCAGTGTTAGAGCTAAAATTAGCATGTTTAAAGTGATTTTCATGCTTCCAGGGGCTCGGGAAGTGAATTAAATACTATTTGGAGGCATTTAATGTTCAATCAAAAACAGCTGATTTTTGACAAAAGAGATAACACCCCCCCATTACGTCATGCTTCAGAAATGTGGAAAATGGTCCGTTTTCAAATGTTTTATTTTTGAACGTCAGTTCACATTTGTAGGTGGATCATCAGTGTTAGAGCTAAAATTAGCATGTTTAAAGTGATTTTCATGCTTCCAGGGGCCCTAAACACAAGATTTATGGAATGGTTAAAAGTGCATGAAAATGGCCAATTTACTCACTCTGAGTTCTCAAAAAGGGTTTCTTCACCCCGGGAAGTTAATTAAATACCATTTGGAGGCATTTAATGTTCGAGCAAAAACGGCTGATTTTCGACAAAAGAGATAACACCCCCCCATTACGTCATGCTTCAGAAATGTGGAAAATGGTCCGTTTTCAAATGTTTTATTTTTGAAAGTCAGTTCACATTTGTAGGTGGATCATCAGTGTTAGAGCTAAAATTAGCATGTTTAAAGTGATTTTCATGCTTCCAGGGGCTCGGGAAGTGAATTAAATACTATTTGGAGGCATTTAATGTTCAATCAAAAACAGCTGATTTTTGACAAAAGAGATAACACCCCCCCATTACGTCATGCTTCAGAAATGTGGAAAATGGTCCGTTTTCAAATGTTTTATTTTTGAACGTCAGTTCACATTTGTAGGTGGATCATCAGTGTTAGAGCTAAAATTAGCATGTTTAAAGTGATTTTCATGCTTCCAGGGGCCCTAAACACAAGATTTATGGAATGGTTAAAAGTGCATGAAAATGGCCAATTTACTCACTCTGAGTTCTCAAAAAGGGTTTCTTCACCCCGGGAAGTTAATTAAATACCATTTGGAGGCATTTAATGTTCGAGCAAAAACGGCTGATTTTCGACAAAAGAGATAACACCCCCCCATTACGTCATGCTTCAGAAATGTGGAAAATGGTCCGTTTTCAAATGTTTTATTTTTGAACGTCAGTTCACATTTGTAGGTGGATCATCAGTGTTAGAGCTAAAATTAGCATGTTTAAAGTGATTTTCATGCTTCCAGGGGCTCGGGAAGTGAATTAAATACTATTTGGAGGCATTTAATGTTCAAGCAAAAACAGCTGATTTTTGACAAAAGAGATAACACCCCCCCATTACGTCATGCTTCAGAAATGTGGAAAATGGTCCGTTTTCAAATGTTTTATTTTTGAACGTCAGTTCACATTTGTGGGTTGATCATCAGTGTTAGAGCTAAAATTAGCATGTTTAAAGTGATTTTCATGCTTCCAGGGGCCCTAAACACAAGATTTATTGAATAGTTAAAAGTGCATGAAAATGGCCAATTTACTCACTCTGAGTTCTCAAAAAGGGTTTCTTCACCCCGGGAAGTTAATTAAATATCATTTGGAGGCATTTAATGTTCGAGCAAAAACTGCTGATTTTCGACAAAAGAGATAACACCCCCCCATTACGTCATGCTTCAGAAATGTGGAAAATGGTCCGTTTTCAAATGTTTTATTTTTGAACGTCAGTTCACATTTGTAGGTGGATCATCAGTGTTAGAGCTAAAATTAGCATGTTTAAAGTGATTTTCATGCTTCCAGGGGCCCTAAACACAAGATTTATGGAATGGTTAAAAGTGCATGAAAATGGCCAATTTACTCACTCTGAGTTCTCAAAAAGGGTTTCTTCACCCCGGGAAGTTAATTAAATACCATTTGGAGGCATTTAATGTTCGAGCAAAAACGGCTGATTTTCGACAAAAGAGATAACACCCCCCCATTACGTCATGCTTCAGAAATGTGGAAAATGGTCCGTTTTCAAATGTTTTATTTTTGAACGTCAGTTCACATTTGTAGGTGGATCATCAGTGTTAGAGCTAAAATTAGCATGTTTAAAGTGATTTTCATGCTTCCAGGGGCTCGGGAAGTGAATTAAATACTATTTGGAGGCATTTAATGTTCAAGCAAAAACAGCTGATTTTTGACAAAAGAGATAACACCCCCCCATTACGTCATGCTTCAGAAATGTGGAAAATGGTCCGTTTTCAAATGTTTTATTTTTGAACGTCAGTTCACATTTGTAGGTGGATCATCAGTGTTGGAGCTAAAATTAGCATGTTTAAAGTGATTTTCATGCTTCCAGGGGCCCTAAACACAAGATTTATGGAATGGTTAAAAGTGCATGAAAATGGCCAATTTACTCACTCTGAGTTCTCAAAAAGGGTTTCTTCACCCCGGGAAGTTAATTAAATACCATTTGGAGGCATTTAATGTTCGAGCAAAAACGGCTGATTTTCGACAAAAGAGATAACACCCCCCCATTACGTCATGCTTCAGAAATGTGGAAAATGATCCGTTTTCAAATGTTTTATTTTTGAACATCAGTTCACATTTGTAGGTGGATCATCAGTGTTAGAGCTAAAATTAGCATGTTTAAAGTGATTTTCATGCTTCCAGGGGCTCGGGAAGTGAATTAAATACTATTTGGAGGCATTTAATGTTCAATCAAAAACAGCTGATTTTTGACAAAAGAGATAACACCCCCCCATTACGTCATGCTTCAGAAATGTGGAAAATGGTCCGTTTTCAAATGTTTTATTTTTGAACGTCAGTTCACATTTGTAGGTGGATCATCAGTGTTAGAGCTAAAATTAGCATGTTTAAAGTGATTTTCATGCTTCCAGGGGCCCTAAACACAAGATTTATGGAATGGTTAAAAGTGCATGAAAATGGCCAATTTACTCACTCTGAGTTCTCAAAAAGGGTTTCTTCACCCCGGGAAGCTAATTAAATACCATTTGGAGGCATTTAATGTTCGAGCAAAAACGGCTGATTTTCGACAAAAGAGATAACACCCCCCATTACGTCATGCTTCAGAAATGTGGAAAATGGTCCGTTTTCAAATGTTTTATTTTTGAACGTCAGTTCACATTTGTAGGTGGATCATCAGTGTTAGAGCTAAAATTAGCATGTTTAAAGTGATTTTCATGCTTCCAGGGGCTCGGGAAGTGAATTAAATACTATTTGGAGGCATTTATTGTTCAATCAAAAACAGCTGATTTTTGACAAAAGAGATAACACCCCCCCCATTACGTCATGCTTCAGAAATGTGGAAAATGGTCCGTTTTCAAATGTTTTATTTTTGAACGTCAGTTCACATTTGTAGGTGGATCATCAGTGTTAGAGCTAAAATTAGCATGTTTAAAGTGATTTTCATGCTTCCAGGGGCCCTAAACACAAGATTTATGGAATGGTTAAAAGTGCATGAAAATGGCCAATTTACTCACTCTGAGCTCTCAAAAAGGGTTTCTTCACCCCGGGAAGTTAATTAAATACCATTTGGAGGCATTTAATGTTCGAGCAAAAACGGCTGATTTTCGACAAAAGAGATAACACCCCCCCATTACGTCATGCTTCAGAAATGTGGAAAATGGTCCGTTTTCAAATGTTTTATTTTTGAACGTCAGTTCACATTTGTAGGTGGATCATCAGTGTTAGAGCTAAAATTAGCATGTTTAAAGTGATTTTCATGCTTCCAGGGGCTCTGGAAGTGAATTAAATACTATTTGGAGGCATTTAATGTTCAAGCAAAAACAGCTGATTTTTGACAAAAGAGATAACACCCCCCCATTACGTCATGCTTCAGAAATGTGGAAAATGGTCCGTTTTCAAATGTTTTATTTCTGAACGTCAGTTCACATTTGTGGGTTGATCATCAGTGTTAGAGCTAAAATTAGCATGTTTAAAGTGATTTTCATGCTTCCAGGGGCCCTAAACACAAGATTTATGGAATGGTTAAAAGTGCATGAAAATAGCCAATTTACTCACTCTGAGTTCTCAAAAAGGGTTTCTTCACCCCGGGAAGTTAATTAAATACCATTTGGAGGCATTTAATGTTCGAGCAAAAACGGCTGATTTTCGACAAAAGAGATAACACCCCCCCATTACGTCATGCTTCAGAAATGTGGAAAATGGTCCGTTTTCAAATGTTTTATTTTTGAACGTCAGTTCACATTTGTAGGTGCATCATCAGTGTTAGAGCTAAAATTAGCATGTTTAAAGTGATTTTCATGCTTCCAGGGGCCCTAAACACAAGATTTATGGAATGGTTAAAAGTGCATGAAAATGGCCAATTTACTCACTCTGAGTTCTCAAAAAGGGTTTCTTCACCCCGGGTAGTTAATTAAATACCATTTGGAGGCATTTAATGTTCGAGCAAAAACGGCTGATTTTCGACAAAAGAGATAACACCCCCAAATTACGTCATGCTTCAGAAATGTGGAAAATGGTCCGTTTTCAAATGTTTTATTTTTGAACATCAGTTCACATTTGTAGGTGGATCATCAGTGTTAGAGCTAAAATTAGCATGTTTAAAGTGATTTTCATGCTTCCAGGGGCTCGGGAAGTGAATTAAATGCTATTTGGAGGCATTTAATGTTCAAGCAAAAACAGCTGATTTTTGACAAAAGAGATAACACCCCCCCATTACGTCATGCTTCAGAAATGTGGAAAATGGTCCGTTTTCAAATGTTTTATTTTTGAACGTCAGTTCACATTTGTAGGTGCATCATCAGTGTTAGAGCTAAAATTAGCATGTTTAAAGTGATTTTCATGCTTCCAGGGGCCCTAAACACAAGATTTATGGAATGGTTAAAAGTGCATGAAAATGGCCAATTTACTCACTCTGAGTTCTCAAAAAGGGTTTCTTCACCCCGGGAAGTTAATTAAATACCATTTGGAGGCATTTAATGTTCGAGCAAAAACGGCTGATTTTCGACAAAAGAGATAACACCCCCCCATTACGTCATGCTTCAGAAATGTGGAAAATGGTCCGTTTTCAAATGTTTTATTTTTGAACGTCAGTTCACATTTGTAGGTGGATCATCAGTGTTAGAGCTAAAATTAGCATGTTTAAAGTGATTTTCATGCTTCCAGGGGCTCGGGAAGTGAATTAAATACTATTTGGAGGCATTTAATGTTCAATCAAAAACAGCTGATTTTTGACAAAAGAGATAACACCCCCCCATTACGTCATGCTTCAGAAATGTGGAAAATGGTCCGTTTTCAAATGTTTTATTTTTGAACGTCAGTTCACATTTGTAGGTGCATCATCAGTGTTAGAGCTAAAATTAGCATGTTTAAAGTGATTTTCATGCTTCCAGGGGCCCTAAACACAAGATTTATGGAATGGTTAAAAGTGCATGAAAATGGCCAATTTACTCACTCTGAGTTCTCAAAAAGGGTTTCTTCACCCCGGGAAGTTAATTAAATACCATTTGGAGGCATTTAATGTTCGAGCAAAAACGGCTGATTTTCGACAAAAGAGATAACACCCCCCCATTACGTCATGCTTCAGAAATGTGGAAAATGGTCCGTTTTCAAATGTTTTATTTTTGAACGTCAGTTCACATTTGTAGGTGGATCATCAGTGTTAGAGCTAAAATTAGCATGTTTAAAGTGATTTTCATGCTTCCAGGGGCTCGGGAAGTGAATTAAATACTATTTGGAGGCATTTAATGTTCAATCAAAAACAGCTGATTTTGGACAAAAGAGATAACACCCCCCCATTACGTCATGCTTCAGAAATGTGGAAAATGGTCCGTTTTCAAATGTTTTATTTTTGAACGTCAGTTCACATTTGTAGGTGCATCATCAGTGTTAGAGCTAAAATTAGCATGTTTAAAGTGATTTTCATGCTTCCAGGGGCCCTAAACACAAGATTTATGGAATGGTTAAAAGTGCATGAAAATGGCCAATTTACTCACTCTGAGTTCTCAAAAAGGGTTTCTTCACCCCGGGAAGTTAATTAAATACCATTTGGAGGCATTTAATGTTCGAGCAAAAACGGCTGATTTTCGACAAAAGAGATAACACCCCCCCATTACGTCATGCTTCAGAAATGTGGAAAATGGTCCGTTTTCAAATGTTTTATTTTTGAACGTCAGTTCACATTTGTAGGTGGATCATCAGTGTTAGAGCTAAAATTAGCATGTTTAAAGTGATTTTCATGCTTCCAGGGGCTCGGGAAGTGAATTAAATACTATTTGGAGGCATTTAATGTTCAATCAAAAACAGCTGATTTTTGACAAAAGAGATAACACCCCCCCATTACGTCATGCTTCAGAAATGTGGAAAATGGTCCGTTTTCAAATGTTTTATTTTTGAACGTCAGTTCACATTTGTAGGTGCATCATCAGTGTTAGAGCTAAAATTAGCATGTTTAAAGTGATTTTCATGCTTCCAGGGGCCCTAAACACAAGATTTATGGAATGGTTAAAAGTGCATGAAAATGGCCAATTTACTCACTCTGAGTTCTCAAAAAGGGTTTCTTCACCCCGGGAAGTTAATTAAATACCATTTGGAGGCATTTAATGTTCGAGCAAAAACGGCTGATTTTCGACAAAAGAGATAACACCCCCCCATTACGTCATGCTTCAGAAATGTGGAAAATGGTCCGTTTTCAAATGTTTTATTTTTGAACGTCAGTTCACATTTGTAGGTGGATCATCAGTGTTAGAGCTAAAATTAGCATGTTTAAAGTGATTTTCATGCTTCCAGGGGCTCGGGAAGTGAATTAAATACTATTTGGAGGCATTTAATGTTCAATCAAAAACAGCTGATTTTGGACAAAAGAGATAACACCCCCCCATTACGTCATGCTTCAGAAATGTGGAAAATGGTCCGTTTTCAAATGTTTTATTTTTGAACGTCAGTTCACATTTGTAGGTGCATCATCAGTGTTAGAGCTAAAATTAGCATGTTTAAAGTGATTTTCATGCTTCCAGGGGCCCTAAACACAAGATTTATGGAATGGTTAAAAGTGCATGAAAATGGCCAACTTACTCACTCTGAGTTCTCAAAAAGGGTTTCTTCACCCCTGGAAGTTAATTAAATACCATTTGGAGGCATTTAATGTTCGAGCAGAAACGGCTGATTTTCGACAAAAGAGATAACACCCCCCCATTAAGTCATGCTTCAGAAATGTGGAAAATGGTCCGTTTTCAAATGTTTTATTTTGGAACGTCAGTTCACATTTGTAGGTGGATCATCAGTGTTAGAGCTAAAATTAGCATGTTTAAAGTGATTTTCATGCTTCCAGGGGCTCGGGAAGTGAATTAAATACTATTTGGAGGCATTTAATGTTCAATCAAAAACAGCTGATTTTTGACAAAAGAGATAACACCCCCCCATTACGTCATGCTTCAGAAATGTGGAAAATGGTCCGTTTTCAAATGTTTTATTTTTGAACGTCAGTTCACATTTGTAGGTGGATCATCAGTGTTAGAGCTAAAATTAGCATGTTTAAAGTGATTTTCATGCTTCCAGGGGCCCTAAACACAAGATTTATGGAATGGTTAAAAGTGCATGAAAATGGCCAATTTACTCACTCTGAGTTCTCAAAAAGGGTTTCTTCACCCCGGGAAGTTAATTAAATACCATTTGGAGGCATTTAATGTTCGAGCAAAAACTGCTGATTTTCGACAAAAGAGATAACACCCCCCCATTACGTCATGCTTCAGAAATGTGGAAAATGGTCCGTTTTCAAATGTTTTATTTTTGAACGTCAGTTCACATTTGTAGGTGGATCATCAGTGTTAGAGCTAAAATTAGCATGTTTAAAGTGATTTTCATGCTTCCAGGGGCTCGGGAAGTGAATTAAATACTATTTGGAGGCATTTAATGTTCAATCAAAAACAGCTGATTTTTGACAAAAGAGATAACACCCCCCCATTACGTCATGCTTCAGAAATGTGGAAAATGGTCCGTTTTCAAATGTTTTATTTTTGAACGTCAGTTCACATTTGTAGGTGCATCATCAGTGTTAGAGCTAAAATTAGCATGTTTAAAGTGATTTTCATGCTTCCAGGGGCCCTAAACACAAGATTTATGGAATGGTTAAAAGTGCATGAAAATGGCCAACTTACTCACTCTGAGTTCTCAAAAAGGGTTTCTTCACCCCGGGAAGTTAATTAAATACCATTTGGAGGCATTTAATGTTCGAGCAAAAACGGCTGATTTTCGACAAAAGAGATAACACCCCCCCCCATTACGTCATGCTTCAGAAATGTGGAAAATGGTCCGTTTTCAAATGTTTTATTTTTGAACGTCAGTTCACATTTGTAGGTGGATCATCAGTGTTAGAGCTAAAATTAGCATGTTTAAAGTGATTTTCATGCTTCCAGGGGCTCGGGAAGTGAATTAAATACTATTTGGAGGCATTTAATGTTCAAGCCAAAACAGCTGATTTTTGACAAAAGAGATAACACCCCCCCATTACGTCATGCTTCAGAAATGTGGAAAATGGTCCGTTTTCAAATGTTTTATTTTTGAACGTCAGTTCACATTTGTAGGTGGATCATCAGTGTTAGAGCTAAAATTAGCATGTTTAAAGTGATTTTCATGCTTCCAGGGGCCCTAAACACAAGATTCATGGAATGGTTAAAAGTGCATGAAAATGGCCAATTTACTCACTCTGAGTTCTCAAAAAGGGTTTCTTCACCCCGGGAAGTTAATTAAATACCATTTGGAGGCATTTAATGTTCGAGCAAAAACGGCAGATTTTCGACAAAAGAGATAACACCCCCCCATTACGTCATGCTTCAGAAATGTGGAAAATGGTCCGTTTTCAAATGTTTTATTTTTGAACATCAGTTCACATTTGTAGGTGGATCATCAGTGTTAGAGCTAAAATTAGCATGTTTAAAGTGATTTTCATGCTTCCAGGGGCTCGGCAAGTGAATTAAATACTATTTGGAGGCATTTAATGTTCAATCAAAAACAGCTGATTTTTGACAAAAGAGATAACACCCCCCCATTACGTCATGCTTCAGAAATGTGGAAAATGGTCCGTTTTCAAATGTTTTATTTTTTAACGTCAGTTCACATTTGTAGGTGGATCATCAGTGTTAGAGCTAAAATTAGCATGTTTAAAGTGATTTTCATGCTTCCAGGGGCCCTAAACACAAGATTTATGGAATGGTTAAAAGTGCATGAAAATGGCCAATTTACTCACTCTGAGTTCTCAAAAAGGGTTTCCTCACCCCGGGAAGTTAATTAAATACCATTTGGAGGCATTTAATGTTCGAGCAAAAACGGCTGATTTTCGACAAAAGAGATAACACCCCCCCATTACGTCATGCTTCAGAAATGTGGAAAATGGTCCGTTTTCAAATGTTTTATTTTTGAACGTCAGTTCACATTTGTAGGTGGATCATCAGTGTTAGAGCTAAAATTAGCATGTTTAAAGTGATTTTCATGCTTCCAGGGGCTCGGGAAGTGAATTAAATACTATTTGGAGGCATTTAATGTTCAATCAAAAACAGCTGATTTTGGACAAAAGAGATAACACCCCCCCATTACGTCATGCTTCAGAAATGTGGAAAATGGTCCGTTTTCAAATGTTTTATTTTTGAACGTCAGTTCACATTTGTAGGTGCATCATCAGTGTTAGAGCTAAAATTAGCATGTTTAAAGTGATTTTCATGCTTCCAGGGGCCCTAAACACAAGATTTATGGAATGGTTAAAAGTGCATGAAAATGGCCAATTTACTCACTCTGAGTTCTCAAAAAGGGTTTCTTCACCCCGGGAAGTTAATTAAATACCATTTGGAGGCATTTAATGTTCGAGCAAAAACGGCTGATTTTCGACAAAAGAGATAACACCCCCCCATTACGTCATGCTTCAGAAATGTGGAAAATGGTCCGTTTTCAAATGTTTTATTTTTGAACGTCAGTTCACATTTGTAGGTGGATCATCAGTGTTAGAGCTAAAATTAGCATGTTTAAAGTGATTTTCATGCTTCCAGGGGCTCGGGAAGTGAATTAAATACTATTTGGAGGCATTTAATGTTCAATCAAAAACAGCTGATTTTTGACAAAAGAGATAACACCCCCCCATTACGTCATGCTTCAGAAATGTGGAAAATGGTCCGTTTTCAAATGTTTTATTTTTGAACGTCAGTTCACATTTGTAGGTGCATCATCAGTGTTAGAGCTAAAATTAGCATGTTTAAAGTGATTTTCATGCTTCCAGGGGCCCTAAACACAAGATTTATGGAATGGTTAAAAGTGCATGAAAATGGCCAATTTACTCACTCTGAGTTCTCAAAAAGGGTTTCTTCACCCCGGGAAGTTAATTAAATACCATTTGGAGGCATTTAATGTTCGAGCAAAAACGGCTGATTTTCGACAAAAGAGATAACACCCCCCCATTACGTCATGCTTCAGAAATGTGGAAAATGGTCCGTTTTCAAATGTTTTATTTTTGAACGTCAGTTCACATTTGTAGGTGGATCATCAGTGTTAGAGCTAAAATTAGCATGTTTAAAGTGATTTTCATGCTTCCAGGGGCTCGGGAAGTGAATTAAATACTATTTGGAGGCATTTAATGTTCAATCAAAAACAGCTGATTTTGGACAAAAGAGATAACACCCCCCCATTACGTCATGCTTCAGAAATGTGGAAAATGGTCCGTTTTCAAATGTTTTATTTTTGAACGTCAGTTCACATTTGTAGGTGCATCATCAGTGTTAGAGCTAAAATTAGCATGTTTAAAGTGATTTTCATGCTTCCAGGGGCCCTAAACACAAGATTTATGGAATGGTTAAAAGTGCATGAAAATGGCCAACTTACTCACTCTGAGTTCTCAAAAAGGGTTTCTTCACCCCGGGAAGTTAATTAAATACCATTTGGAGGCATTTAATGTTCGAGCAGAAACGGCTGATTTTCGACAAAAGAGATAACACCCCCCCATTAAGTCATGCTTCAGAAATGTGGAAAATGGTCCGTTTTCAAATGTTTTATTTTGGAACGTCAGTTCACATTTGTAGGTGGATCATCAGTGTTAGAGCTAAAATTAGCATGTTTAAAGTGATTTTCATGCTTCCAGGGGCTCGGGAAGTGAATTAAATACTATTTGGAGGCATTTAATGTTCAATCAAAAACAGCTGATTTTTGACAAAAGAGATAACACCCCCCCATTACGTCATGCTTCAGAAATGTGGAAAATGGTCCGTTTTCAAATGTTTTATTTTTGAACGTCAGTTCACATTTGTAGGTGCATCATCAGTGTTAGAGCTAAAATTAGCATGTTTAAAGTGATTTTCATGCTTCCAGGGGCCCTAAACACAAGATTTATGGAATGGTTAAAAGTGCATGAAAATGGCCAATTTACTCACTCTGAGTTCTCAAAAAGGGTTTCTTCACCCCGGGAAGTTAATTAAATACCATTTGGAGGCATTTAATGTTCGAGCAAAAACGGCTGATTTTCGACAAAAGAGATAACACCCCCCCATTACGTCATGCTTCAGAAATGTGGAAAATGGTCCTTTTTCAAATGTTTTATTTTTGAACGTCAGTTCACATTTGTAGGTGGATCATCAGTGTTAGAGCTAAAATTAGCATGTTTAAAGTGATTTTCATGCTTCCAGGGGCTCGGGAAGTGAATTAAATACTATTTGGAGGCATTTAATGTTCAAGCAAAAACAGCTGATTTTTTACAAAAGAGATAACACCCCCCATTACCTCATGCTTCAGAAATGTGGAAAATGGTCCGTTTTCAAATGTTTTATTTTTGAACGTCAGTTCACATTTGTAGGTGGATCATCAGTGTTAGAGCTAAAATTAGCATGTTTAAAGTGATTTTCATGCTTCAAGGGGCCCTAAACACAAGATTTATGGAATGGTTAAAAGTGCATGAAAATGGCCAATTTACTCACTCTGAGTTCTCAAAAAGGGTTTCTTCACCCCGGGAAGTTAATTAAATACAATTTGGATGCATTTAATGTTCGAGCAAAAACGGCTGATTTTCGACAAAAGAGATAACACCCCCCCATTACGTCATGCTTCAGAAATGTGGAAAATGGTCCGTTTTCAAATGTTTTATTTTTGAACATCAGTTCACATTTGTAGGTGGATCATCAGTGTTAGAGCTAAAATTAGCATGTTTAAAGTGATTTTCATGCTTCCAGGGGCTCGGGAAGTGAATTAAATACTATTTGGAGGCATTTAATGTTCAATCAAAAACAGCGGATTTTTGACAAAAGAGATAACACCCCCCCATTACGTCATGCTTCAGAAATGTGGAAAATGGTCCGTTTTCAAATGTTTTATTTTTGAACGTCAGTTCACATTTGTAGGTGGATCATCAGTGTTAGAGCTAAAATTAGCATGTTTAAAGTGATTTTCATGCTTCCAGGGGCCCTAAACACAAGATTTATGGAATGGTTAAAAGTGCATGAAAATGGCCAATTTACTCACTCTGAGTTCTCAAAAAGGGTTTCTTCACCCCGGGAAGTTAATTAAATACCATTTGGAGGCATTTAATGTTCGAGCAAAAACGGCTGATTTTCGACAAAAGAGATAACACCCCCCCATTACGTCATGCTTCAGAAATGTGGAAAATGGTCCGTTTTCAAATGTTTTATTTTTGAACGTCAGTTCACATTTGTAGGTGGATCATCAGTGTTAGAGCTAAAATTAGCATGTTTAAAGTGATTTTCATGCTTCCAGGGGCTCGGGAAGTGAATTAAATACTATTTGGAGGCATTTAATGTTCAATCAAAAACAGCTGATTTTGGACAAAAGAGATAACACCCCCCCATTACGTCATGCTTCAGAAATGTGGAAAATGGTCCGTTTTCAAATGTTTTATTTTTGAACGTCAGTTCACATTTGTAGGTGCATCATCAGTGTTAGAGCTAAAATTAGCATGTTTAAAGTGATTTTCATGCTTCCAGGGGCCCTAAACACAAGATTTATGGAATGGTTAAAAGTGCATGAAAATGGCCAACTTACTCACTCTGAGTTCTCAAAAAGGGTTTCTTCACCCCGGGAAGTTAATTAAATACCATTTGGAGGCATTTAATGTTCGAGCAAAAACGGCTGATTTTCGACAAAAGAGATAACACCCCCCCCATTACGTCATGCTTCAGAAATGTGGAAAATGGTCCGTTTTCAAATGTTTTATTTTTGAACGTCAGTTCACATTTGTAGGTGGATCATCAGTGTTAGAGCTAAAATTAGCATGTTTAAAGTGATTTTCATGCTTCCAGGGGCTCGGGAAGTGAATTAAATACTATTTGGAGGCATTTAATGTTCAAGCCAAAACAGCTGATTTTTGACAAAAGAGATAACACCCCCCCATTACGTCATGCTTCAGAAATGTGGAAAATGGTCCGTTTTCAAATGTTTTATTTTTGAACGTCAGTTCACATTTGTAGGTGGATCATCAGTGTTAGAGCTAAAATTAGCATGTTTAAAGTGATTTTCATGCTTCCAGGGGCCCTAAACACAAGATTCATGGAATGGTTAAAAGTGCATGAAAATGGCCAATTTACTCACTCTGAGTTCTCAAAAAGGGTTTCTTCACCCCGGGAAGTTAATTAAATACCATTTGGAGGCATTTAATGTTCGAGCAAAAACGGCAGATTTTCGACAAAAGAGATAACACCCCCCCATTACGTCATGCTTCAGAAATGTGGAAAATGGTCCGTTTTCAAATGTTTTATTTTTGAACATCAGTTCACATTTGTAGGTGGATCATCAGTGTTAGAGCTAAAATTAGCATGTTTATAGTGATGTTCATGCTTCCAGGGGCTCGGCAAGTGAATTAAATACTATTTGGAGGCATTTAATGTTCAATCAAAAACAGCTGATTTTTGACAAAAGAGATAACACCCCCCCATTACGTCATGCTTCAGAAATGTGGAAAATGGTCCGTTTTCAAATGTTTTATTTTTGAACGTCAGTTCACATTTGTAGGTGGATCATCAGTGTTAGAGCTAAAATTAGCATGTTTAAAGTGATTTTCATGCTTCCAGGGGCTCGGGAAGTGAATTAAATACTATTTGGAGGCATTTAATGTTCAATCAAAAACAGCTGATTTTTGACAAAAGAGATAACACCCCCCCATTACGTCATGCTTCAGAAATGTGGAAAATGGTCCGTTTTCAAATGTTTTATTTTTTAACGTCAGTTCACATTTGTAGGTGGATCATCAGTGTTAGAGCTAAAATTAGCATGTTTAAAGTGATTTTCATGCTTCCAGGGGCTCGGGAAGTGAATTAAATACTATTTGGAGGCATTTAATGTTCAAGCAAAAACTGCTGATTTTCGATAAAAGAAATAACACCCCCCCATTACGTCATGCTTCAGAAATGTGGAAAATGGTCCGTTTTCAAATGTTTTATTTTTGAACGTCAGTTCACATTTGTAGGTGGATCATCAGTGTTCGAGCTAAAATTAGCATGTTTAAAGTGATATTCATGCTTCCAGGGGCCCTAAACACAAGATTTATGGAATGGTTAAAAGTGCATGAAAATGGCCAATTTACTCACTTTGAGTTCTCAAAAAGGGTTTCTTCACCCCGGGAAGTTAATTAAATACCATTTGGAGGCATTTAATGTTCGAGCAAAAACGGCTGATTTTCGACAAAAGAGATAACACCCCCCATTACGTCATGCTTCAGAAATGTGGAAAATGGTCCGTTTTCAAATGTTTTATTTTTGAACGTCAG
Organism: Lissotriton vulgaris; assembly: GCF_964263255.1. Lineage (NCBI taxonomy): Eukaryota > Metazoa > Chordata > Amphibia > Caudata > Salamandridae > Lissotriton > Lissotriton vulgaris. Next base: position 1,818,503 of record NW_028246385.1, read on the forward strand.
TTCACATTTGTAGGTGGATCATCAGTGTTAGAGCTAAAATTAGCATGTTTAAAGTGATTTTCATGCTTCCAGGGGCTCGGGAAGTGAATTAAATACTATTTGGAGGCATTTAATGTTCAATCAAAAACAGCTGATTTTTGACAAAAGAGATAACACCCCCCCATTACGTCATGCTTCAGAAATGTGGAAAATGGTCCGTTTTCAAATGTTTTATTTTTGAACGTCAGTTCACATTTGTAGGTGGATCATCAGTGTTGGAGCTAAAATTAGCATGTTTAAAGTGATTTTCATGCTTCCAGGGGCCCTAAACACAAGATTTATGGAATGGTTAAAAGTGCATGAAAATGGCCAATTTACTCACTCTGAGTTCTCAAAAAGGGTTTCTTCACCCCGGGAAGTTAATTAAATACCATTTGGAGGCATTTAATGTTCGAGCAAAAACGGCTGATTTTCGACAAAAGAGATAACACCCCCCCATTACGTCATGCTTCAGAAATGTGGAAAATGGTCCGTTTTCAAATGTTTTATTTTTGAACGTCAGTTCACATTTGTAGGTGGATCATCAGTGTTAGAGCTAAAATTAGCATGTTTAAAGTGATTTTCATGCTTCCAGGGGCTCGGGAAGTGAATTAAATACTATTTGGAGGCATTTAATGTTCAATCAAAAACAGCTGATTTTTGACAAAAGAGATAACACCCCCCCATTACGTCATGCTTCAGAAATGTGGAAAATGGTCCGTTTTCAAATGTTTTATTTTTGAACGTCAGTTCACATTTGTAGGTGCATCATCAGTGTTAGAGCTAAAATTAGCATGTTTAAAGTGATTTTCATGCTTCCAGGGGCCCTAAACACAAGATTTATGGAATGGTTAAAAGTGCATGAAAATGGCCAATTTACTCACTCTGAGTTCTCAAAAAGGGTTTCTTCACCCCGGGAAGTTAATTAAATACCATTTGGAGGCATTTAATGTTCGAGCAAAAACGGCTGATTTTCGACAAAAGAGATAACACCCCCCCATTACGTCATGCTTCAGAAATGTGGAAAATGGTCCGTTTTCAAATGTTTTATTTTTGAACGTCAGTTCACATTTGTAGGTGGATCATCAGTGTTAGAGCTAAAATTAGCATGTTTAAAGTGATTTTCATGCTTCCAGGGGCTCGGGAAGTGAATTAAATACTATTTGGAGGCATTTAATGTTCAATCAAAAACAGCTGATTTTTGACAAAAGAGATAACACCCCCCCATTACGTCATGCTTCAGAAATGTGGAAAATGGTCCGTTTTCAAATGTTTTATTTTTGAACGTCAGTTCACATTTGTAGGTGCATCATCAGTGTTAGAGCTAAAATTAGCATGTTTAAAGTGATTTTCATGCTTCCAGGGGCCCTAAACACAAGATTTATGGAATGGTTAAAAGTGCATGAAAATGGCCAATTTACTCACTCTGAGTTCTCAAAAAGGGTTTCTTCACCCCGGGAAGTTAATTAAATACCATTTGGAGGCATTTAATGTTCGAGCAAAAACGGCTGATTTTCGACAAAAGAGATAACACCCCCAAATTACGTCATGCTTCAGAAATGTGGAAAATGGTCCGTTTTCAAATGTTTTATTTTTGAACATCAGTTCACATTTGTAGGTGGATCATCAGTGTTAGAGCTAAAATTAGCATGTTTATAGTGATGTTCATGCTTCCAGGGGCTCGGGAAGTGAATTAAATACTATTTGGAGGCATTTAATGTTCAATCAAAAACAGCTGATTTTTGACAAAAGAGATAACACCCCCCCATTACGTCATGCTTCAGAAATGTGGAAAATGGTCCGTTTTAAAATGTTTTATTTTTGAATGTCAGTTCACATTTGTAGGTGCATCATCAGTGTTGGAGCTAAAATTAGCATGTTTAAAGTGATTTTCATGCTTCCAGGGGCCCTAAACACAAGATTTATGGAATGGTTAAAAGTGCATGAAAATGGCCAATTTACTCACTCTGAGTTCTCAAAAAGGGTTTCTTCACCCCGGGAAGTTAATTAAATACCATTTGGAGGCATTTAATGTTCGAGCAAAAACGGCTGATTTTCGACAAAAGAGATAACACCCCCCCATTACGTCATGCTTCAGAAATGTGGAAAATGGTCCGTTTTCAAATGTTTTATTTTTGAACGTCAGTTCACATTTGTAGGTGGATCATCAGTGTTAGAGCTAAAATTAGCATGTTTAAAGTGATTTTCATGCTTCCAGGGGCTCGGGAAGTGAATTAAATACTATTTGGAGGCATTTAATGTTCAAGCAAAAACAGCTGATTTTTGACAAAAGAGATAACACCCCCCCATTACGTCATGCTTCAGAAATGTGGAAAATGGTCCGTTTTCAAATGTTTTATTTTTGAACGTCAGTTCACATTTGAAGGTGGATCATCAGTGTTAGAGCTAAAATTAGCATGTTTAAAGTGATATTCATGCTTCCAGGGGCCCTAAACACAAGATTTATGGAATGGTTAAAAGTGCATGAAAATGGCCAATTTACTCACTCTGAGTTCTCAAAAAGGGTTTTTTCACCCCGGGAAGTTAATTAAATACCATTTGGAGGCATTTAATGTTCGAGCAAAAACGGCTGATTTTCGACAAAAGAGATAACACCCCCCATTACGTCATGCTTCAGAAATGTGGAAAATGGTCCGTTTTCAAATGTTTTATTTTTGAACGTCAGTTCACATTTGTAGGTGGATCATCAGTGTTAGAGCTAAAATTAGCATGTTTAAAGTGATTTTCATGCTTCCAGGGGCTCGGGAAGTGAATTAAATACTATTTGGAGGCATTTAATGTTCAATCAAAAACAGCTGATTTTTGACAAAAGAGATAACACCCCCCCATTACGTCATGCTTCAGAAATGTGGAAAATGGTCCGTTTTCAAATGTTTTATTTTTGAACGTCAGTTCACATTTGTAGGTGGATCATCAGTGTTAGAGCTAAAATTAGCATGTTTAAAGTGATTTTCATGCTTCCAGGGGCCCTAAACACAAGATTTATGGAATGGTTAAAAGTGCATGAAAATGGCCAATTTACTCACTCTGAGTTCTCAAAAAGGGTTTCTTCACCCCGGGAAGTTAATTAAATACCATTTGGAGGCATTTAATGTTCGAGCAAAAACGGCTGATTTTCGACAAAAGAGATAACACCCCCCCATTACGTCATGCTTCAGAAATGTGGAAAATGGTCCGTTTTCAAATGTTTTATTTTTGAAAGTCAGTTCACATTTGTAGGTGGATCATCAGTGTTAGAGCTAAAATTAGCATGTTTAAAGTGATTTTCATGCTTCCAGGGGCTCGGGAAGTGAATTAAATACTATTTGGAGGCATTTAATGTTCAATCAAAAACAGCTGATTTTTGACAAAAGAGATAACACCCCCCCATTACGTCATGCTTCAGAAATGTGGAAAATGGTCCGTTTTCAAATGTTTTATTTTTGAACGTCAGTTCACATTTGTAGGTGGATCATCAGTGTTAGAGCTAAAATTAGCATGTTTAAAGTGATTTTCATGCTTCCAGGGGCCCTAAACACAAGATTTATGGAATGGTTAAAAGTGCATGAAAATGGCCAATTTACTCACTCTGAGTTCTCAAAAAGGGTTTCTTCACCCCGGGAAGTTAATTAAATACCATTTGGAGGCATTTAATGTTCGAGCAAAAACGGCTGATTTTCGACAAAAGAGATAACACCCCCCCATTACGTCATGCTTCAGAAATGTGGAAAATGGTCCGTTTTCAAATGTTTTATTTTTGAACGTCAGTTCACATTTGTAGATGGATCATCAGTGTTAGAGCTAAAATTAGCATGTTTAAAGTGATTTTCATGCTTCCAGGGGCTCGGGAAGTGAATTAAATACTATTTGGAGGCATTTAATGTTCAAGCAAAAACAGCTGATTTTTGACAAAAGAGATAACACCCCCCCATTACGTCATGCTTCAGAAATGTGGAAAATGGTCCGTTTTCAAATGTTTTATTTTTGAACGTCAGTTCACATTTGTGGGTTGATCATCAGTGTTAGAGCTAAAATTAGCATGTTTAAAGTGATTTTCATGCTTCCAGGGGCCCTAAACACAAGATTTATTGAATAGTTAAAAGTGCATGAAAATGGCCAATTTACTCACTCTGAGTTCTCAAAAAGGGTTTCTTCACCCCGGGAAGTTAATTAAATATCATTTGGAGGCATTTAATGTTCGAGCAAAAACTGCTGATTTTCGACAAAAGAGATAACACCCCCCCATTACGTCATGCTTCAGAAATGTGGAAAATGGTCCGTTTTCAAATGTTTTATTTTTGAACGTCAGTTCACATTTGTAGGTGGATCATCAGTGTTAGAGCTAAAATTAGCATGTTTAAAGTGATTTTCATGCTTCCAGGGGCCCTAAACACAAGATTTATGGAATGGTTAAAAGTGCATGAAAATGGCCAATTTACTCACTCTGAGTTCTCAAAAAGGGTTTCTTCACCCCGGGAAGTTAATTAAATACCATTTGGAGGCATTTAATGTTCGAGCAAAAACGGCTGATTTTCGACAAAAGAGATAACACCCCCCCATTACGTCATGCTTCAGAAATGTGGAAAATGGTCCGTTTTCAAATGTTTTATTTTTGAACGTCAGTTCACATTTGTAGGTGGATCATCAGTGTTAGAGCTAAAATTAGCATGTTTAAAGTGATTTTCATGCTTCCAGGGGCTCGGGAAGTGAATTAAATACTATTTGGAGGCATTTAATGTTCAAGCAAAAACAGCTGATTTTTGACAAAAGAGATAACACCCCCCCATTACGTCATGCTTCAGAAATGTGGAAAATGGTCCGTTTTCAAATGTTTTATTTTTGAACGTCAGTTCACATTTGTAGGTGGATCATCAGTGTTGGAGCTAAAATTAGCATGTTTAAAGTGATTTTCATGCTTCCAGGGGCCCTAAACACAAGATTTATGGAATGGTTAAAAGTGCATGAAAATGGCCAATTTACTCACTCTGAGTTCTCAAAAAGGGTTTCTTCACCCCGGGAAGTTAATTAAATACCATTTGGAGGCATTTAATGTTCGAGCAAAAACGGCTGATTTTCGACAAAAGAGATAACACCCCCCCATTACGTCATGCTTCAGAAATGTGGAAAATGATCCGTTTTCAAATGTTTTATTTTTGAACATCAGTTCACATTTGTAGGTGGATCATCAGTGTTAGAGCTAAAATTAGCATGTTTAAAGTGATTTTCATGCTTCCAGGGGCTCGGGAAGTGAATTAAATACTATTTGGAGGCATTTAATGTTCAATCAAAAACAGCTGATTTTTGACAAAAGAGATAACACCCCCCCATTACGTCATGCTTCAGAAATGTGGAAAATGGTCCGTTTTCAAATGTTTTATTTTTGAACGTCAGTTCACATTTGTAGGTGGATCATCAGTGTTAGAGCTAAAATTAGCATGTTTAAAGTGATTTTCATGCTTCCAGGGGCCCTAAACACAAGATTTATGGAATGGTTAAAAGTGCATGAAAATGGCCAATTTACTCACTCTGAGTTCTCAAAAAGGGTTTCTTCACCCCGGGAAGCTAATTAAATACCATTTGGAGGCATTTAATGTTCGAGCAAAAACGGCTGATTTTCGACAAAAGAGATAACACCCCCCATTACGTCATGCTTCAGAAATGTGGAAAATGGTCCGTTTTCAAATGTTTTATTTTTGAACGTCAGTTCACATTTGTAGGTGGATCATCAGTGTTAGAGCTAAAATTAGCATGTTTAAAGTGATTTTCATGCTTCCAGGGGCTCGGGAAGTGAATTAAATACTATTTGGAGGCATTTATTGTTCAATCAAAAACAGCTGATTTTTGACAAAAGAGATAACACCCCCCCCATTACGTCATGCTTCAGAAATGTGGAAAATGGTCCGTTTTCAAATGTTTTATTTTTGAACGTCAGTTCACATTTGTAGGTGGATCATCAGTGTTAGAGCTAAAATTAGCATGTTTAAAGTGATTTTCATGCTTCCAGGGGCCCTAAACACAAGATTTATGGAATGGTTAAAAGTGCATGAAAATGGCCAATTTACTCACTCTGAGCTCTCAAAAAGGGTTTCTTCACCCCGGGAAGTTAATTAAATACCATTTGGAGGCATTTAATGTTCGAGCAAAAACGGCTGATTTTCGACAAAAGAGATAACACCCCCCCATTACGTCATGCTTCAGAAATGTGGAAAATGGTCCGTTTTCAAATGTTTTATTTTTGAATGTCAGTTCACATTTGTAGGTGGATCATCAGTGTTAGAGCTAAAATTAGCATGTTTAAAGTGATTTTCATGCTTCCAGGGGCTCTGGAAGTGAATTAAATACTATTTGGAGGCATTTAATGTTCAAGCAAAAACAGCTGATTTTTGACAAAAGAGATAACACCCCCCCATTACGTCATGCTTCAGAAATGTGGAAAATGGTCCGTTTTCAAATGTTTTATTTTTGAACGTCAGTTCACATTTGTGGGTTGATCATCAGTGTTAGAGCTAAAATTAGCATGTTTAAAGTGATTTTCATGCTTCCAGGGGCCCTAAACACAAGATTTATGGAATGGTTAAAAGTGCATGAAAATAGCCAATTTACTCACTCTGAGTTCTCAAAAAGGGTTTCTTCACCCCGGGAAGTTAATTAAATACCATTTGGAGGCATTTAATGTTCGAGCAAAAACGGCTGATTTTCGACAAAAGAGATAACACCCCCCCATTACGTCATGCTTCAGAAATGTGGAAAATGGTCCGTTTTCAAATGTTTTATTTTTGAACGTCAGTTCACATTTGTAGGTGCATCATCAGTGTTAGAGCTAAAATTAGCATGTTTAAAGTGATTTTCATGCTTCCAGGGGCCCTAAACACAAGATTTATGGAATGGTTAAAAGTGCATGAAAATGGCCAATTTACTCACTCTGAGTTCTCAAAAAGGGTTTCTTCACCCCGGGTAGTTAATTAAATACCATTTGGAGGCATTTAATGTTCGAGCAAAAACGGCTGATTTTCGACAAAAGAGATAACACCCCCAAATTACGTCATGCTTCAGAAATGTGGAAAATGGTCCGTTTTCAAATGTTTTATTTTTGAACATCAGTTCACATTTGTAGGTGGATCATCAGTGTTAGAGCTAAAATTAGCATGTTTAAAGTGATTTTCATGCTTCCAGGGGCTCGGGAAGTGAATTAAATGCTATTTGGAGGCATTTAATGTTCAAGCAAAAACAGCTGATTTTTGACAAAAGAGATAACACCCCCCCATTACGTCATGCTTCAGAAATGTGGAAAATGGTCCGTTTTCAAATGTTTTATTTTTGAACGTCAGTTCACATTTGTAGGTGCATCATCAGTGTTAGAGCTAAAATTAGCATGTTTAAAGTGATTTTCATGCTTCCAGGGGCCCTAAACACAAGATTTATGGAATGGTTAAAAGTGCATGAAAATGGCCAATTTACTCACTCTGAGTTCTCAAAAAGGGTTTCTTCACCCCGGGAAGTTAATTAAATACCATTTGGAGGCATTTAATGTTCGAGCAAAAACGGCTGATTTTCGACAAAAGAGATAACACCCCCCCATTACGTCATGCTTCAGAAATGTGGAAAATGGTCCGTTTTCAAATGTTTTATTTTTGAACGTCAGTTCACATTTGTAGGTGGATCATCAGTGTTAGAGCTAAAATTAGCATGTTTAAAGTGATTTTCATGCTTCCAGGGGCTCGGGAAGTGAATTAAATACTATTTGGAGGCATTTAATGTTCAATCAAAAACAGCTGATTTTTGACAAAAGAGATAACACCCCCCCATTACGTCATGCTTCAGAAATGTGGAAAATGGTCCGTTTTCAAATGTTTTATTTTTGAACGTCAGTTCACATTTGTAGGTGCATCATCAGTGTTAGAGCTAAAATTAGCATGTTTAAAGTGATTTTCATGCTTCCAGGGGCCCTAAACACAAGATTTATGGAATGGTTAAAAGTGCATGAAAATGGCCAATTTACTCACTCTGAGTTCTCAAAAAGGGTTTCTTCACCCCGGGAAGTTAATTAAATACCATTTGGAGGCATTTAATGTTCGAGCAAAAACGGCTGATTTTCGACAAAAGAGATAACACCCCCCCATTACGTCATGCTTCAGAAATGTGGAAAATGGTCCGTTTTCAAATGTTTTATTTTTGAACGTCAGTTCACATTTGTAGGTGGATCATCAGTGTTAGAGCTAAAATTAGCATGTTTAAAGTGATTTTCATGCTTCCAGGGGCTCGGGAAGTGAATTAAATACTATTTGGAGGCATTTAATGTTCAACCAAAAACAGCTGATTTTGGACAAAAGAGATAACACCCCCCCATTACGTCATGCTTCAGAAATGTGGAAAATGGTCCGTTTTCAAATGTTTTATTTTTGAACGTCAGTTCACATTTGTAGGTGCATCATCAGTGTTAGAGCTAAAATTAGCATGTTTAAAGTGATTTTCATGCTTCCAGGGGCCCTAAACACAAGATTTATGGAATGGTTAAAAGTGCATGAAAATGGCCAATTTACTCACTCTGAGTTCTCAAAAAGGGTTTCTTCACCCCGGGAAGTTAATTAAATACCATTTGGAGGCATTTAATGTTCGAGCAAAAACGGCTGATTTTCGACAAAAGAGATAACACCCCCCCATTACGTCATGCTTCAGAAATGTGGAAAATGGTCCGTTTTCAAATGTTTTATTTTTGAACGTCAGTTCACATTTGTAGGTGGATCATCAGTGTTAGAGCTAAAATTAGCATGTTTAAAGTGATTTTCATGCTTCCAGGGGCTCGGGAAGTGAATTAAATACTATTTGGAGGCATTTAATGTTCAATCAAAAACAGCTGATTTTTGACAAAAGAGATAACACCCCCCCATTACGTCATGCTTCAGAAATGTGGAAAATGGTCCGTTTTCAAATGTTTTATTTTTGAACGTCAGTTCACATTTGTAGGTGCATCATCAGTGTTAGAGCTAAAATTAGCATGTTTAAAGTGATTTTCATGCTTCCAGGGGCCCTAAACACAAGATTTATGGAATGGTTAAAAGTGCATGAAAATGGCCAATTTACTCACTCTGAGTTCTCAAAAAGGGTTTCTTCACCCCGGGAAGTTAATTAAATACCATTTGGAGGCATTTAATGTTCGAGCAAAAACGGCTGATTTTCGACAAAAGAGATAACACCCCCCCATTACGTCATGCTTCAGAAATGTGGAAAATGGTCCGTTTTCAAATGTTTTATTTTTGAACGTCAGTTCACATTTGTAGGTGGATCATCAGTGTTAGAGCTAAAATTAGCATGTTTAAAGTGATTTTCATGCTTCCAGGGGCTCGGGAAGTGAATTAAATACTATTTGGAGGCATTTAATGTTCAATCAAAAACAGCTGATTTTGGACAAAAGAGATAACACCCCCCCATTACGTCATGCTTCAGAAATGTGGAAAATGGTCCGTTTTCAAATGTTTTATTTTTGAACGTCAGTTCACATTTGTAGGTGCATCATCAGTGTTAGAGCTAAAATTAGCATGTTTAAAGTGATTTTCATGCTTCCAGGGGCCCTAAACACAAGATTTATGGAATGGTTAAAAGTGCATGAAAATGGCCAACTTACTCACTCTGAGTTCTCAAAAAGGGTTTCTTCACCCCGGGAAGTTAATTAAATACCATTTGGAGGCATTTAATGTTCGAGCAGAAACGGCTGATTTTCGACAAAAGAGATAACACCCCCCCATTAAGTCATGCTTCAGAAATGTGGAAAATGGTCCGTTTTCAAATGTTTTATTTTGGAACGTCAGTTCACATTTGTAGGTGGATCATCAGTGTTAGAGCTAAAATTAGCATGTTTAAAGTGATTTTCATGCTTCCAGGGGCTCGGGAAGTGAATTAAATACTATTTGGAGGCATTTAATGTTCAATCAAAAACAGCTGATTTTTGACAAAAGAGATAACACCCCCCCATTACGTCATGCTTCAGAAATGTGGAAAATGGTCCGTTTTCAAATGTTTTATTTTTGAACGTCAGTTCACATTTGTAGGTGGATCATCAGTGTTAGAGCTAAAATTAGCATGTTTAAAGTGATTTTCATGCTTCCAGGGGCCCTAAACACAAGATTTATGGAATGGTTAAAAGTGCATGAAAATGGCCAATTTACTCACTCTGAGTTCTCAAAAAGGGTTTCTTCACCCCGGGAAGTTAATTAAATACCATTTGGAGGCATTTAATGTTCGAGCAAAAACTGCTGATTTTCGACAAAAGAGATAACACCCCCCCATTACGTCATGCTTCAGAAATGTGGAAAATGGTCCGTTTTCAAATGTTTTATTTTTGAACGTCAGTTCACATTTGTAGGTGGATCATCAGTGTTAGAGCTAAAATTAGCATGTTTAAAGTGATTTTCATGCTTCCAGGGGCTCGGGAAGTGAATTAAATACTATTTGGAGGCATTTAATGTTCAATCAAAAACAGCTGATTTTTGACAAAAGAGATAACACCCCCCCATTACGTCATGCTTCAGAAATGTGGAAAATGGTCCGTTTTCAAATGTTTTATTTTTGAACGTCAGTTCACATTTGTAGGTGCATCATCAGTGTTAGAGCTAAAATTAGCATGTTTAAAGTGATTTTCATGCTTCCAGGGGCCCTAAACACAAGATTTATGGAATGGTTAAAAGTGCATGAAAATGGCCAACTTACTCACTCTGAGTTCTCAAAAAGGGTTTCTTCACCCCGGGAAGTTAATTAAATACCATTTGGAGGCATTTAATGTTCGAGCAAAAACGGCTGATTTTCGACAAAAGAGATAACACCCCCCCCCATTACGTCATGCTTCAGAAATGTGGAAAATGGTCCGTTTTCAAATGTTTTATTTTTGAACGTCAGTTCACATTTGTAGGTGGATCATCAGTGTTAGAGCTAAAATTAGCATGTTTAAAGTGATTTTCATGCTTCCAGGGGCTCGGGAAGTGAATTAAATACTATTTGGAGGCATTTAATGTTCAAGCCAAAACAGCTGATTTTTGACAAAAGAGATAACACCCCCCCATTACGTCATGCTTCAGAAATGTGGAAAATGGTCCGTTTTCAAATGTTTTATTTTTGAACGTCAGTTCACATTTGTAGGTGGATCATCAGTGTTAGAGCTAAAATTAGCATGTTTAAAGTGATTTTCATGCTTCCAGGGGCCCTAAACACAAGATTCATGGAATGGTTAAAAGTGCATGAAAATGGCCAATTTACTCACTCTGAGTTCTCAAAAAGGGTTTCTTCACCCCGGGAAGTTAATTAAATACCATTTGGAGGCATTTAATGTTCGAGCAAAAACGGCAGATTTTCGACAAAAGAGATAACACCCCCCCATTACGTCATGCTTCAGAAATGTGGAAAATGGTCCGTTTTCAAATGTTTTATTTTTGAACATCAGTTCACATTTGTAGGTGGATCATCAGTGTTAGAGCTAAAATTAGCATGTTTAAAGTGATTTTCATGCTTCCAGGGGCTCGGCAAGTGAATTAAATACTATTTGGAGGCATTTAATGTTCAATCAAAAACAGCTGATTTTTGACAAAAGAGATAACACCCCCCCATTACGTCATGCTTCAGAAATGTGGAAAATGGTCCGTTTTCAAATGTTTTATTTTTTAACGTCAGTTCACATTTGTAGGTGGATCATCAGTGTTAGAGCTAAAATTAGCATGTTTAAAGTGATTTTCATGCTTCCAGGGGCCCTAAACACAAGATTTATGGAATGGTTAAAAGTGCATGAAAATGGCCAATTTACTCACTCTGAGTTCTCAAAAAGGGTTTCCTCACCCCGGGAAGTTAATTAAATACCATTTGGAGGCATTTAATGTTCGAGCAAAAACGGCTGATTTTCGACAAAAGAGATAACACCCCCCCATTACGTCATGCTTCAGAAATGTGGAAAATGGTCCGTTTTCAAATGTTTTATTTTTGAACGTCAGTTCACATTTGTAGGTGGATCATCAGTGTTAGAGCTAAAATTAGCATGTTTAAAGTGATTTTCATGCTTCCAGGGGCTCGGGAAGTGAATTAAATACTATTTGGAGGCATTTAATGTTCAATCAAAAACAGCTGATTTTGGACAAAAGAGATAACACCCCCCCATTACGTCATGCTTCAGAAATGTGGAAAATGGTCCGTTTTCAAATGTTTTATTTTTGAACGTCAGTTCACATTTGTAGGTGCATCATCAGTGTTAGAGCTAAAATTAGCATGTTTAAAGTGATTTTCATGCTTCCAGGGGCCCTAAACACAAGATTTATGGAATGGTTAAAAGTGCATGAAAATGGCCAATTTACTCACTCTGAGTTCTCAAAAAGGGTTTCTTCACCCCGGGAAGTTAATTAAATACCATTTGGAGGCATTTAATGTTCGAGCAAAAACGGCTGATTTTCGACAAAAGAGATAACACCCCCCCATTACGTCATGCTTCAGAAATGTGGAAAATGGTCCGTTTTCAAATGTTTTATTTTTGAACGTCAGTTCACATTTGTAGGTGGATCATCAGTGTTAGAGCTAAAATTAGCATGTTTAAAGTGATTTTCATGCTTCCAGGGGCTCGGGAAGTGAATTAAATACTATTTGGAGGCATTTAATGTTCAATCAAAAACAGCTGATTTTTGACAAAAGAGATAACACCCCCCCATTACGTCATGCTTCAGAAATGTGGAAAATGGTCCGTTTTCAAATGTTTTATTTTTGAACGTCAGTTCACATTTGTAGGTGCATCATCAGTGTTAGAGCTAAAATTAGCATGTTTAAAGTGATTTTCATGCTTCCAGGGGCCCTAAACACAAGATTTATGGAATGGTTAAAAGTGCATGAAAATGGCCAATTTACTCACTCTGAGTTCTCAAAAAGGGTTTCTTCACCCCGGGAAGTTAATTAAATACCATTTGGAGGCATTTAATGTTCGAGCAAAAACGGCTGATTTTCGACAAAAGAGATAACACCCCCCCATTACGTCATGCTTCAGAAATGTGGAAAATGGTCCGTTTTCAAATGTTTTATTTTTGAACGTCAGTTCACATTTGTAGGTGGATCATCAGTGTTAGAGCTAAAATTAGCATGTTTAAAGTGATTTTCATGCTTCCAGGGGCTCGGGAAGTGAATTAAATACTATTTGGAGGCATTTAATGTTCAATCAAAAACAGCTGATTTTGGACAAAAGAGATAACACCCCCCCATTACGTCATGCTTCAGAAATGTGGAAAATGGTCCGTTTTCAAATGTTTTATTTTTGAACGTCAGTTCACATTTGTAGGTGCATCATCAGTGTTAGAGCTAAAATTAGCATGTTTAAAGTGATTTTCATGCTTCCAGGGGCCCTAAACACAAGATTTATGGAATGGTTAAAAGTGCATGAAAATGGCCAACTTACTCACTCTGAGTTCTCAAAAAGGGTTTCTTCACCCCGGGAAGTTAATTAAATACCATTTGGAGGCATTTAATGTTCGAGCAGAAACGGCTGATTTTCGACAAAAGAGATAACACCCCCCCATTAAGTCATGCTTCAGAAATGTGGAAAATGGTCCGTTTTCAAATGTTTTATTTTGGAACGTCAGTTCACATTTGTAGGTGGATCATCAGTGTTAGAGCTAAAATTAGCATGTTTAAAGTGATTTTCATGCTTCCAGGGGCTCGGGAAGTGAATTAAATACTATTTGGAGGCATTTAATGTTCAATCAAAAACAGCTGATTTTTGACAAAAGAGATAACACCCCCCCATTACGTCATGCTTCAGAAATGTGGAAAATGGTCCGTTTTCAAATGTTTTATTTTTGAACGTCAGTTCACATTTGTAGGTGGATCATCAGTGTTAGAGCTAAAATTAGCATGTTTAAAGTGATTTTCATGCTTCCAGGGGCCCTAAACACAAGATTTATGGAATGGTTAAAAGTGCATGAAAATGGCCAATTTACTCACTCTGAGTTCTCAAAAAGGGTTTCTTCACCCCGGGAAGTTAATTAAATACCATTTGGAGGCATTTAATGTTCGAGCAAAAACTGCTGATTTTCGACAAAAGAGATAACACCCCCCCATTACGTCATGCTTCAGAAATGTGGAAAATGGTCCGTTTTCAAATGTTTTATTTTTGAACGTCAGTTCACATTTGTAGGTGGATCATCAGTGTTAGAGCTAAAATTAGCATGTTTAAAGTGATTTTCATGCTTCCAGGGGCTCGGGAAGTGAATTAAATACTATTTGGAGGCATTTAATGTTCAATCAAAAACAGCTGATTTTTGACAAAAGAGATAACACCCCCCCATTACGTCATGCTTCAGAAATGTGGAAAATGGTCCGTTTTCAAATGTTTTATTTTTTAACGTCAGTTCACATTTGTAGGTGGATCATCAGTGTTAGAGCTAAAATTAGCATGTTTAAAGTGATTTTCATGCTTCCAGGGGCCCTAAACACAAGATTTATGGAATGGTTAAAAGTGCATGAAAATGGCCAATTTACTCACTCTGAGTTCTCAAAAAGGGTTTCCTCACCCCGGGAAGTTAATTAAATACCATTTGGAGGCATTTAATGTTCGAGCAAAAACGGCTGATTTTCGACAAAAGAGATAACACCCCCCCATTACGTCATGCTTCAGAAATGTGGAAAATGGTCCGTTTTCAAATGTTTTATTTTTGAACGTCAGTTCACATTTGTAGGTGGATCATCAGTGTTAGAGCTAAAATTAGCATGTTTAAAGTGATTTTCATGCTTCCAGGGGCTCGGGAAGTGAATTAAATACTATTTGGAGGCATTTAATGTTCAATCAAAAACAGCTGATTTTTGACAAAAGAGATAACACCCCCCCATTACGTCATGCTTCAGAAATGTGGAAAATGGTCCGTTTTCAAATGTTTTATTTTTGAACGTCAGTTCACATTTGTAGGTGGATCATCAGTGTTAGAGCTAAAATTAGCATGTTTAAAGTGATTTTCATGCTTCCAGGGGCCCTAAACACAAGATTTATGGAATGGTTAAAAGTGCATGAAAATGGCCAATTTACTCACTCTGAGTTCTCAAAAAGGGTTTCTTCACCCCGGGAAGTTAATTAAATACCATTTGGAGGCATTTAATGTTCGAGCAAAAACGGCTGATTTTCGACAAAAGAGATAACACCCCCCCATTACGTCATGCTTCAGAAATGTGGAAAATGGTCCGTTTTCAAATGTTTTATTTTTGAACGTCAGTTCACATTTGTAGGTGGATCATCAGTGTTAGAGCTAAAATTAGCATGTTTAAAGTGATTTTCATGCTTCCAGGGGCTCGGGAAGTGAATTAAATACTATTTGGAGGCATTTAATGTTCAAGCAAAAACAGCTGATTTTTGACAAAAGAGATAACACCCCCCCATTACGTCATGCTTCAGAAATGTGGAAAATGGTCCGTTTTCAAATGTTTTATTTTTGAACGTCAGTTCACATTTGTAGGTGGATCATCAGTGTTGGAGCTAAAATTAGCATGTTTAAAGTGATTTTCATGCTTCCAGGGGCCCTAAACACAAGATTTATGGAATGGTTAAAAGTGCATGAAAATGGCCAATTTACTCACTCTGAGTTCTCAAAAAGGGTTTCTTCACCCCGGGAAGTTAATTAAATACCATTTGGAGGCATTTAATGTTCGAGCAAAAACGGCTGATTTTCGACAAAAGAGATAACACCCCCCCATTACGTCATGCTTCAGAAATGTGGAAAATGGTCCGTTTTCAAATGTTTTATTTTTGAACGTCAGTTCACATTTGTAGGTGGATCATCAGTTTTAGAGCTAAAATTAGCATGTTTAAAGTGATTTTCATGCTTCCAGGGGCTCGGGAAGTGAATTAAATACTATTTGGAGGCATTTAATGTTCAATCAAAAACAGCTGATTTTTGACAAAAGAGATAACACCCCCCCATTACGTCATGCTTCAGAAATGTGGAAAATGGTCCGTTTTCAAATGTTTTATTTTTGAACGTCAGTTCACATTTGTAGGTGCATCATCAGTGTTAGAGCTAAAATTAGCATGTTTAAAGTGATTTTCATGCTTCCAGGGGCCCTAAACACAAGATTTATGGAATGGTTAAAAGTGCATGAAAATGGCCAATTTACTCACTCTGAGTTCTCAAAAAGGGTTTCTTCACCCCGGGAAGTTAATTAAATACCATTTGGAGGCATTTAATGTTCGAGCAAAAACGGCTGATTTTCGACAAAAGAGATAACACCCCCCCATTACGTCATGCTTCAGAAATGTGGAAAATGGTCCGTTTTCAAATGTTTTATTTTTGAACGTCAGTTCACATTTGTAGGTGGATCATCAGTGTTAGAGCTAAAATTAGCATGTTTAAAGTGATTTTCATGCTTCCAGGGGCTCGGGAAGTGAATTAAATACTATTTGGAGGCATTTAATGTTCAAGCAAAAACAGCTGATTTTTTACAAAAGAGATAACACCCCCCATTACCTCATGCTTCAGAAATGTGGAAAATGGTCCGTTTTCAAATGTTTTATTTTTGAACGTCAGTTCACATTTGTAGGTGGATCATCAGTGTTAGAGCTAAAATTAGCATGTTTAAAGTGATTTTCATGCTTCCAGGGGCCCTAAACACAAGATTTATGGAATGGTTAAAAGTGCATGCAAATGGCCAATTTACTCACTCTGAGTTCTCAAAAAGGGTTTCTTCACCCCGGGAAGTTAATTAAATACAATTTGGATGCATTTAATGTTCGAGCAAAAACGGCTGATTTTCGACAAAAGAGATAACACCCCCCCATTACGTCATGCTTCAGAAATGTGGAAAATGGTCCGTTTTCAAATGTTTTATTTTTGAACATCAGTTCACATTTGTAGGTGGATCATCAGTGTTAGAGCTAAAATTAGCATGTTTAAAGTGATTTTCATGCTTCCAGGGGCTCGGGAAGTGAATTAAATACTATTTGGAGGCATTTAATGTTCAATCAAAAACAGCTGATTTTTGACAAAAGAGATAACACCCCCCCATTACGTCATGCTTCAGAAATGTGGAAAATGGTCCGTTTTCAAATGTTTTATTTTTGAACGTCAGTTCACATTTGTAGGTGGATCATCAGTGTTAGAGCTAAAATTAGCATGTTTAAAGTGATTTTCATGCTTCCAGGGGCCCTAAACACAAGATTTATGGAATGGTTAAAAGTGCATGAAAATGGCCAATTTACTCACTCTGAGTTCTCAAAAAGGGTTTCTTCACCCCGGGAAGTTAATTAAATACCATTTGGAGGCATTTAATGTTCGAGCAAAAACGGCTGATTTTCGACAAAAGAGATAACACCCCCCCATTACGTCATGCTTCAGAAATGTGGAAAATGGTCCGTTTTCAAATGTTTTATTTTTGAACGTCAGTTCACATTTGTAGGTGGATCATCAGTGTTAGAGCTAAAATTAGCATGTTTAAAGTGATTTTCATGCTTCCAGGGGCTCGGGAAGTGAATTAAATACTATTTGGAGGCATTTAATGTTCAATCAAAAACAGCTGATTTTGGACAAAAGAGATAACACCCCCCCATTACGTCATGCTTCAGAAATGTGGAAAATGGTCCGTTTTCAAATGTTTTATTTTTGAACGTCAGTTCACATTTGTAGGTGCATCATCAGTGTTAGAGCTAAAATTAGCATGTTTAAAGTGATTTTCATGCTTCCAGGGGCCCTAAACACAAGATTTATGGAATGGTTAAAAGTGCATGAAAATGGCCAACTTACTCACTCTGAGTTCTCAAAAAGGGTTTCTTCACCCCGGGAAATTAATTAAATACCATTTGGAGGCATTTAATGTTCGAGCAAAAACGGCTGATTTTCGACAAAAGAGATAACACCCCCCCCATTACGTCATGCTTCAGAAATGTGGAAAATGGTCCGTTTTCAAATGTTTTATTTTTGAACGTCAGTTCACATTTGTAGGTGGATCATCAGTGTTAGAGCTAAAATTAGCATGTTTAAAGTGATTTTCATGCTTCCAGGGGCTCGGGAAGTGAATTAAATACTATTTGGAGGCATTTAATGTTCAAGCCAAAACAGCTGATTTTTGACAAAAGAGATAACACCCCCCCATTACGTCATGCTTCAGAAATGTGGAAAATGGTCCGTTTTCAAATGTTTTATTTTTGAACGTCAGTTCACATTTGTAGGTGGATCATCAGTGTTAGAGCTAAAATTAGCATGTTTAAAGTGATTTTCATGCTTCCAGGAGCCCTAAACACAAGATTCATTGAATAGTTAAAAGTGCATGAAAATGGCCAATTTACTCACTCTGAGTTCTCAAAAAGGGTTTCTTCACCCCGGGAAGTTAATTAAATACCATTTGGAGGCATTTAATGTTCGAGCAAAAACGGCTGATTTTCGACAAAAGAGATAACACGCCCCCATTACGTCATGCTTCAGAAATGTGGAAAATGATCCGTTTTCAAATGTTTTATTTTTGAACATCAGTTCACATTTGTAGGTGGATCATCAGTGTTAGAGCTAAAATTAGCATGTTTAAAGTGATTTTCATGCTTCCAGGGGCTCGGGAAGTGAATTAAATACTATTTGGAGGCATTTAATGTTCAATCAAAAACAGCTGATTTTTGACAAAAGAGATAACACCCCCCCATTACGTCATGCTTCAGAAATGTGGAAAATGGTCCGTTTTCAAATGTTTTATTTTTTAACGTCAGTTCACATTTGTAGGTGGATCATCAGTGTTAGAGCTAAAATTAGCATGTTTAAAGTGATTTTCATGCTTCCAGGGGCCCTAAACACAAGATTTATGGAATGGTTAAAAGTGCATGAAAATGGCCAATTTACTCACTCTGAGTTCTCAAAAAGGGTTTCTTCACCCCGGGAAGTTAATTAAATACCATTTGGAGGCATTTAATGTTCGAGCAAAAACGGCTGATTTTCGACAAAAGAGATAACACCCCCCCATTACGTCATGCTTCAGAAATGTGGAAAATGGTCCGTTTTCAAATGTTTTATTTTTGAACGTCAGTTCACATTTGTAGGTGGATCATCAGTGTTAGAGCTAAAATTAGCATGTTTAAAGTGATTTTCATGCTTCCAGGGGCTCTGGAAGTGAATTAAATACTATTTGGAGGCATTTAATGTTCAAGCAAAAACAGCTGATTTTTGACAAAAGAGATAACACCCCCCCATTACGTCATGCTTCAGAAATGTGGAAAATGGTCCGTTTTCAAATGTTTTATTTTTGAACGTCAGTTCACATTTGTAGGTGGATCATCAGTGTTAGAGCTAAAATTAGCATGTTTAAAGTGATTTTCATGCTTCCAGGGGCCCTAAACACAAGATTTATGGAATGGTTAAAAGTGCATGAAAATGGCCAATTTACTCACTCTGAGTTCTCAAAAAGGGTTTCTTCACCCCGGGAAGTTAATTAAATACCATTTGGAGGCATTTAATGTTCGAGCAAAAACGGCTGATTTTCGACAAAAGAGATAACACTCCCCCATTACGTCATGCTTCAGAAATGTGGAAAATGGTCCGTTTTCAAATGTTTTATTTTTGAACGTCAGTTCACATTTGTAGGTGGATCATCAGTGTTAGAGCTAAAATTAGCATGTTTAAAGTGATTTTCATGCTTCCAGGGGCTCGGGAAGTGAATTAAATACTATTTGGAGGCATTTAATGTTCAAGCAAAAACAGCTGATTTTTGACAAAAGAGATAACACCCCCCCATTACGTCATGCTTCAGAAATGTGGAAAATGGTCCGTTTTCAAATGTTTTATTTTTGAACGTCAGTTCACATTTGTAGGTGGATCATCAGTGTTGGAGCTAAAATTAGCATGTTTAAAGTGATTTTCATGCTTCCAGGGGCCCTAAACACAAGATTTATGGAATGGTTAAAAGTGCATGAAAATGGCCAATTTACTCACTCTGAGTTCTCAAAAAGGGTTTCTTCACCCCGGGAAGTTAATTAAATACCATTTGGAGGCATTTAATGTTCGAGCAAAAACGGCTGATTTTCGACAAAAGAGATAACACCCCCCCATTACGTCATGCTTCAGAAATGTGGAAAATGGTCCGTTTTCAAATGTTTTATTTTTGAACGTCAGTTCACATTTGTAGGTGGATCATCAGTGTTAGAGCTAAAATTAGCATGTTTAAAGTGATTTTCATGCTTCCAGGGGCTCGGGAAGTGAATTAAATACTATTTGGAGGCATTTAATGTTCAATCAAAAACAGCTGATTTTTGACAAAAGAGATAACACCCCCCCATTACGTCATGCTTCAGAAATGTGGAAAATGGTCCGTTTTCAAATGTTTTATTTTTGAACGTCAGTTCACATTTGTAGGTGCATCATCAGTGTTAGAGCTAAAATTAGCATGTTTAAAGTGATTTTCATGCTTCCAGGGGCCCTAAACACAAGATTTATGGAATGGTTAAAAGTGCATGAAAATGGCCAATTTACTCACTCTGAGTTCTCAAAAAGGGTTTCTTCACCCCGGGAAGTTAATTAAATACCATTTGGAGGCATTTAATGTTCGAGCAAAAACGGCTGATTTTCGACAAAAGAGATAACACCCCCCCCATTACGTCATGCTTCAGAAATGTGGAAAATGGTCCGTTTTCAAATGTTTTATTTTTGAACGTCAGTTCACATTTGTAGGTGGATCATCAGTGTTAGAGCTAAAATTAGCATGTTTAAAGTGATTTTCATGCTTCCAGGGGCTCGGGAAGTGAATTAAATACTATTTGGAGGCATTTAATGTTCAAGCAAAAACAGCTGATTTTTTACAAAAGAGATAACACCCCCCATTACCTCATGCTTCAGAAATGTGGAAAATGGTCCGTTTTCAAATGTTTTATTTTTGAACGTCAGTTCACATTTGTAGGTGGATCATCAGTGTTAGAGCTAAAATTAGCATGTTTAAAGTGATTTTCATGCTTCCAGGGGCCCTAAACACAAGATTTATGGAATGGTTAAAAGTGCATGAAAATGGCCAATTTACTCACTCTGAGTTCTCAAAAAGGGTTTCTTCACCCCGGGAAGTTAATTAAATACAATTTGGATGCATTTAATGTTCGAGCAAAAACGGCTGATTTTCGACAAAAGAGATAACACCCCCCCATTACGTCATGCTTCAGAAATGTGGAAAATGGTCCGTTTTCAAATGTTTTATTTTTGAACATCAGTTCACATTTGTAGGTGGATCATCAGTGTTAGAGCTAAAATTAGCATGTTTAAAGTGATTTTCATGCTTCCAGGGGCTCGGGAAGTGAATTAAATACTATTTGGAGGCATTTAATGTTCAATCAAAAACAGCTGATTTTTGACAAAAGAGATAACACCCCCCCATTACGTCATGCTTCAGAAATGTGGAAAATGGTCCGTTTTCAAATGTTTTATTTTTGAACGTCAGTTCACATTTGTAGGTGGATCATCAGTGTTAGAGCTAAAATTAGCATGTTTAAAGTGATTTTCATGCTTCCAGGGGCCCTAAACACAAGATTTATGGAATGGTTAAAAGTGCATGAAAATGGCCAATTTACTCACTCTGAGTTCTCAAAAAGGGTTTCTTCACCCCGGGAAGTTAATTAAATACCATTTGGAGGCATTTAATGTTCGAGCAAAAACGGCTGATTTTCGACAAAAGAGATAACACCCCCCCATTACGTCATGCTTCAGAAATGTGGAAAATGGTCCGTTTTCAAATGTTTTATTTTTGAACGTCAGTTCACATTTGTAGGTGGATCATCAGTGTTAGAGCTAAAATTAGCATGTTTAAAGTGATTTTCATGCTTCCAGGGGCTCGGGAAGTGAATTAAATACTATTTGGAGGCATTTAATGTTCAATCAAAAACAGCTGATTTTGGACAAAAGAGATAACACCCCCCCATTACGTCATGCTTCAGAAATGTGGAAAATGGTCCGTTTTCAAATGTTTTATTTTTGAACGTCAGTTCACATTTGTAGGTGCATCATCAGTGTTAGAGCTAAAATTAGCATGTTTAAAGTGATTTTCATGCTTCCAGGGGCCCTAAACACAAGATTTATGGAATGGTTAAAAGTGCATGAAAATGGCCAACTTACTCACTCTGAGTTCTCAAAAAGGGTTTCTTCACCCCGGGAAGTTAATTAAATACCATTTGGAGGCATTTAATGTTCAAGCAAAAACGGCTGATTTTCGACAAAAGAGATAACACCCCCCCCATTATGTCATGCTTCAGAAATGTGGAAAATGGTCCGTTTTCAAATGTTTTATTTTTGAACGTCAGTTCACATTTGTAGGTGGATCATCAGTGTTAGAGCTAAAATTAGCATGTTTAAAGTGATTTTCATGCTTCCAGGGGCCCTAAACACAAGATTCATGGAATGGTTAAAAGTGCATGAAAATGGCCAATTTACTCACTCTGAGTTCTCAAAAAGGGTTTCTTCACCCCGGGAAGTTAATTAAATACCATTTGGAGGCATTTAATGTTCGAGCAAAAACGGCAGATTTTCGACAAAAGAGATAACACCCCCCCATTACGTCATGCTTCAGAAATGTGGAAAATGGTCCGTTTTCAAATGTTTTATTTTTGAACATCAGTTCACATTTGTAGGTGGATCATCAGTGTTAGAGCTAAAATTAGCATGTTTAAAGTGATTTTCATGCTTCCAGGGGCTCGGCAAGTGAATTAAATACTATTTGGAGGCATTTAATGTTCAATCAAAAACAGCTGATTTTTGACAAAAGAGATAACACCCCCCCATTACGTCATGCTTCAGAAATGTGGAAAATGGTCTGTTTTCAAATGTTTTATTTTTTAACGTCAGTTCACATTTGTAGGTGGATCATCAGTGTTAGAGCTAAAATTAGCATGTTTAAAGTGATTTTCATGCTTCCAGGGGCCCTAAACACAAGATTTATGGAATGGTTAAAAGTGCATGAAAATGGCCAATTTACTCACTCTGAGTTCTCAAAAAGGGTTTCTTCACCCCGGGAAGTTAATTAAATACCATTTGGAGGCATTTAATGTTCGAGCAAAAACGGCTGATTTTCGACAAAAGAGATAACACCCCCCCATTACGTCATGCTTCAGAAATGTGGAAAATGGTCCGTTTTCAAATGTTTTATTTTTGAACGTCAGTTCACATTTGTAGGTGGATCATCAGTGTTAGAGCTAAAATTAGCATGTTTAAAGTGATTTTCATGCTTCCAGGGGCTCGGGAAGTGAATTAAATACTATTTGGAGGCATTTAATGTTCAATCAAAAACAGCTGATTTTTGACAAAAGAGATAACACCCCCCCATTACGTCATGCTTCAGAAATGTGGAAAATGGTCCGTTTTCAAATGTTTTATTTTTGAACGTCAGTTCACATTTGTAGGTGCATCATCAGTGTTAGAGCTAAAATTAGCATGTTTAAAGTGATTTTCATGCTTCCAGGGGCCCTAAACACAAGATTTATGGAATGGTTAAAAGTGCATGAAAATGGCCAATTTACTCACTCTGAGTTCTCAAAAAGGGTTTCTTCACCCCGGGAAGTTAATTAAATACCATTTGGAGGCATTTAATGTTCGAGCAAAAACGGCTGATTTTCGACAAAAGAGATAACACCCCCCCCATTACGTCATGCTTCAGAAATGTGGAAAATGGTCCGTTTTCAAATGTTTTATTTTTGAACGTCAGTTCACATTTGTAGGTGGATCATCAGTGTTAGAGCTAAAATTAGCATGTTTAAAGTGATTTTCATGCTTCCAGGGGCTCGGGAAGTGAATTAAATACTATTTGGAGGCATTTAATGTTCAAGCAAAAACAGCTGATTTTTTACAAAAGAGATAACACCCCCCATTACCTCATGCTTCAGAAATGTGGAAAATGGTCCGTTTTCAAATGTTTTATTTTTGAACGTCAGTTCACATTTGTAGGTGGATCATCAGTGTTAGAGCTAAAATTAGCATGTTTAAAGTGATTTTCATGCTTCCAGGGGCCCTAAACACAAGATTTATGGAATGGTTAAAAGTGCATGAAAATGGCCAATTTACTCACTCTGAGTTCTCAAAAAGGGTTTCTTCACCCCGGGAAGTTAATTAAATACAATTTGGATGCATTTAATGTTCGAGCAAAAACGGCTGATTTTCGACAAAAGAGATAACACCCCCCCATTACGTCATGCTTCAGAAATGTGGAAAATGGTCCGTTTTCAAATGTTTTATTTTTGAACATCAGTTCACATTTGTAGGTGGATCATCAGTGTTAGAGCTAAAATTAGCATGTTTAAAGTGATTTTCATGCTTCCAGGGGCTCGGGAAGTGAATTAAATACTATTTGGAGGCATTTAATGTTCAATCAAAAACAGCTGATTTTTGACAAAAGAGATAACACCCCCCCATTACGTCATGCTTCAGAAATGTGGAAAATGGTCCGTTTTCAAATGTTTTATTTTTGAACGTCAGTTCACATTTGTAGGTGGATCATCAGTGTTAGAGCTAAAATTAGCATGTTTAAAGTGATTTTCATGCTTCCAGGGGCCCTAAACACAAGATTTATGGAATGGTTAAAAGTGCATGAAAATGGCCAATTTACTCACTCTGAGTTCTCAAAAAGGGTTTCTTCACCCCGGGAAGTTAATTAAATACCATTTGGAGGCATTTAATGTTCGAGCAAAAACGGCTGATTTTCGACAAAAGAGATAACACCCCCCCATTACGTCATGCTTCAGAAATGTGGAAAATGGTCCGTTTTCAAATGTTTTATTTTTGAACGTCAGTTCACATTTGTAGGTGGATCATCAGTGTTAGAGCTAAAATTAGCATGTTTAAAGTGATTTTCATGCTTCCAGGGGCTCGGGAAGTGAATTAAATACTATTTGGAGGCATTTAATGTTCAATCAAAAACAGCTGATTTTGGACAAAAGAGATAACACCCCCCCATTACGTCATGCTTCAGAAATGTGGAAAATGGTCCGTTTTCAAATGTTTTATTTTTGAACGTCAGTTCACATTTGTAGGTGCATCATCAGTGTTAGAGCTAAAATTAGCATGTTTAAAGTGATTTTCATGCTTCCAGGGGCCCTAAACACAAGATTTATGGAATGGTTAAAAGTGCATGAAAATGGCCAACTTACTCACTCTGAGTTCTCAAAAAGGGTTTCTTCACCCCGGGAAGTTAATTAAATACCATTTGGAGGCATTTAATGTTCAAGCAAAAACGGCTGATTTTCGACAAAAGAGATAACACCCCCCCCATTATGTCATGCTTCAGAAATGTGGAAAATGGTCCGTTTTCAAATGTTTTATTTTTGAACGTCAGTTCACATTTGTAGGTGGATCATCAGTGTTAGAGCTAAAATTAGCATGTTTAAAGTGATTTTCATGCTTCCAGGGGCCCTAAACACAAGATTCATGGAATGGTTAAAAGTGCATGAAAATGGCCAATTTACTCACTCTGAGTTCTCAAAAAGGGTTTCTTCACCCCGGGAAGTTAATTAAATACCATTTGGAGGCATTTAATGTTCGAGCAAAAACGGCAGATTTTCGACAAAAGAGATAACACCCCCCCATTACGTCATGCTTCAGAAATGTGGAAAATGGTCCGTTTTCAAATGTTTTATTTTTGAACATCAGTTCACATTTGTAGGTGGATCATCAGTGTTAGAGCTAAAATTAGCATGTTTAAAGTGATTTTCATGCTTCCAGGGGCTCGGCAAGTGAATTAAATACTATTTGGAGGCATTTAATGTTCAATCAAAAACAGCTGATTTTTGACAAAAGAGATAACACCCCCCCATTACGTCATGCTTCAGAAATGTGGAAAATGGTCTGTTTTCAAATGTTTTATTTTTTAACGTCAGTTCACATTTGTAGGTGGATCATCAGTGTTAGAGCTAAAATTAGCATGTTTAAAGTGATTTTCATGCTTCCAGGGGCCCTAAACACAAGATTTATGGAATGGTTAAAAGTGCATGAAAATGGCCAATTTACTCACTCTGAGTTCTCAAAAAGGGTTTCTTCACCCCGGGAAGTTAATTAAATACCATTTGGAGGCATTTAATGTTCGAGCAAAAACGGCTGATTTTCGACAAAAGAGATAACACCCCCCCATTACGTCATGCTTCAGAAATGTGGAAAATGGTCCGTTTTCAAATGTTTTATTTTTGAACGTCAGTTCACATTTGTAGGTGGATCATCAGTGTTAGAGCTAAAATTAGCATGTTTAAAGTGATTTTCATGCTTCCAGGGGCTCGGGAAGTGAATTAAATACTATTTGGAGGCATTTAGGGCCAGATGTAGGTAGGCTTTTACCGGGTGGTAACGGCCGAAAATCGGTAAAATCGGCCGTTACCGAGGAAATGAGATGTAGGAGGCCATGATTTACCGACTTGTGAAAATCCGAGTCGGAAACATACCGACTCGGTAAGAATGACCCGGTAAAATTACCGTGTCGGAAGATACCGTATACATAAATACCGAGTTGGTATTCTCCGACTCGGAAAATCAGGAACGGTAAAAATTAGCCATGGAGATGTAGGTAAGCCGAAAAAATACCGAGTCTGCCGAAAAACGGTATTAATCAGTCGGTATTTACCATGCATTGAAAGCAGGTGGTAACCAAGGGAGGGCTATAAAAAAAGTCCCAAAATGCACCTCAGGACCCATGATGGCGGCTTTATACATCATAGCAAGACGGCAGAGACTACAGGCAGCAGGACAGAGAGAATGGCTAAGGGAGGAACAAGTGTACAGGCAGAGGATAACACTGTTCCAATTGACAGAGCCTGAAATACTGCAGAGGTACAGGCTACACCCAGACACCATCAAGCAATTGATCAGGGACCTACACCCTCTCCTGGACCACCCAACACCCAGGGCCCATGCGATCCCACCTCATGTCCAGGTGCTATGTAGCTTACACCTGCTGGCCTCAGGGAGCTACCAGAGTGTGATAGCTGCAGTGGGTGGCGTGTCCCAGGGCTGCCTGTCCCGCTTCTTCAGGCGGTTTCTTGACGCCATGATGCAGAGAATGGGGCATTATATTTCATTCCCTGTTACACCGGCAGAATTAGCCAAAACCAAGACTGACTTTTATCACCTGGCACACTTCCCTCACGTGATCGGCTGCATCGATGGCACCCACGTCCCACTCTGTCCACCTGCAGCCACAGAGCACATATACCGGAATCGCAAATCGACGCACTCCATCAACGTCCAGGTCATATGTAATGCAGGTAACCTCATCACTGACATCGTAGCCAAGTTCCCCGGAAGTAGCCATGATTCATACATCTTCCAGAACAGTGGAATATACACGCGCCTACTTGCCGGAGAATTTGGAAATGGATACCTGCTAGGTAAATCACATTGACACACCCTGACACTCACATTAGATGTACGTCTCATGTACTTGAAATTAATGTCTATCTTTCTCCCCCTAGGCGACAGTGCATATGCCCTGCGGTCCTTCGTGCTCACTCCCTACCTCAACCCATCCACCAGGAGTGAAAGGCGATACAACGTGGCTCACAGATCCACACGAAACGTAGTTGAGCGCACTTTTGGGCTCCTAAAGAGCAGGTTTCGCTGCCTCCACAAGAGTGGAGGTGCACGGCAGTACACCCCAATCATCTGCTGCAAAATAATAGCAACCTGTGCAATGTTGCATAATCTCGCCACCAAGCAAGGCACTGAGGTGGAGCTCACATATCATGAGAACATTGATGACGACCCAGAGGTGGCAGACCCCCAAGCTACAGTGGCAGCAGCAGCTACAGATGGGAGACTGAGACGGGCAGAGGTTACACAACAATATTTCTGAGTGAGTAAAGAGACACAGGCATGAATGTAACTTTGTTGAAGTAGTTTAATATTCACTACGCCACAGCATTGTCAGCTCACATTGGGCTCACTAATACAAACACTCCATGAGTGTGATGTCACGGTTAACACCACCGTGACTACAGCCTTGGTTGGAGTGCTAAGTCATTGTTTGTGGGCACGGGACACAGGGCGGGGCTGCTGTTGCTGTGAGTCTATGTCCTCACGCTGGCCTGTCACACTTCCACCACGCCTGCCACTCCTCCGTAACTCATGCACAGGATTGCCTGCACCACTCCTGCTGGCGGACCCCTCGCTTCCGGCAGCACAAGTGTCGCCTCCAGTGCCAGTCTGTTGCGCGAGCACCAGCTCCATTGCAGAGGTCATCCTGGCCATGCCTTCACTTAAATTGGTGCAGCACTGCACTATGGCAGTTGCAAACGTGTTCAGGGCCATGGTTTGCTTGCGCGCATCCACACGGGCCCTGCGTCTCGCCAAATGGTCCCTGTCCAATTTGTCACACAGGACAGTCATGCACTGTGTGATATCCGATATTCCTGTCGCCATTGATTGCATGCTCTCTGCCATTTCCCCTATGCCCTTGCCTACTGCATCCAGTTTTTCATTTGTTGTGCGTGCGTGCCTCTGAACCCCCATCATTGCTTTCGCCTGCAGGCGCTGCACCTTCACCATGGTGGCCTCCAGTCCGCAGAAGACACTTTGGACTTGCCGCACATCCTCTTCCTCCCGTGGACGTCGCCCTCGGACACTGGCCCGCGTGACTCTGGGAGTGGGCTGCTGCTCGGTATTGCCTCTGTCCTGTGTGCCACCCTCCTCCTCCTCCTCCTCCGATGATGTTTGCAGTATTCTGCGAGGGGGCACATCATGGCTCCTGACTCTTCCCAGCACTGGGGATGGTGATGTGGGGGTGGGTGATAGTTCTGCCGCTCCTGTGTCCTGACTGCCGAATAGGAGAGGGGATTGTGGATTTCCAGCAGTTGCCTCCTCAGGTATCGGGGCTGCCTGCTCTTGGTCCTGCCCTGCGTGCGATGTGCTAGGTCCGGCTCCTTCCCTCCTCTTCTCTCTGACCTCAGCTGTGCTGCGCTTTGACTCTCCTGTGGACAGACATGGACATTGTGTCAGTTATGTTGATCACCTGTGTCATTTGATAAAATACACTTCTATTGCACTTTAGCCTGTCTCTCATTTGCCTATGCTACTTGTCTGTTGCTCCCCTTGCTGCAATGCACGCTGACTGCTCTGAGGTATCTACACGTGACTACATTTCACAGGATGCATTGCAGGACATTACTTAAACCTGTTGTGGAGTCTGATTTGTCCTGTGAGGGGAATAGGTAAAAGGGTAAATGATAGTGTTGTTGCATCTTACCTGGTTTCTTGGCTCCTCTTGCTGAGCTGTCTGCGTCTCCTATTCCGTGTATACATTCCTTCTCAAGGGTGGTTGCAACCATCTCCTCGATGTCGGTGAGTCTGGGGGCTCTGTTACTTCCTCCGCCTGTAGCATCACATTCCTTGCGGTGGGCAGCAAGCTTCTTTTTGGTGATAATGCGGATGTCATACCACCGTTTTTTAAGGTCTTCTAGGTCACGGTGGGTGACACCAATGGCATTTACCTTGCCTTGTATGTCCAACCAGGTGCTGCGTTTGATGGATTCTGCAACATGCAGAGTTTGCTTTCCTAGGATTCTGCCATGATGTCTGACAACCTCAGAAATCAGCACCTGCAGTTCCTCCTGGCTGAACTTCTGCTTCCTTTTGCGCTCTGCAGCTTCTCTCTGTGCCTCCTGGCTCTCCATCTTGCAGTGTTTTTTTGACTCAGGTAAGGCTGCTCCACACTCTGTCCTCCTGCTCTCCTGACTGTTTGTTTCTGCACCTGCATGGGCGTGGCCTGTCCCAAGTACTGGGGTGTGGTGGTAGGATCTGATTGGTTGGTTCCCCTGTGGCTTGGAATTTGGGTGTGGTTGAAGTACCTGATTGGTTCACAGGCGCACATGTTTGTCAGTTTCAAAATCTGCGGCGGGTAGTTCCGACCCGGTAAATACCGGGTCGGTGTTTACCTACTCGGTATTTACCGGGTCGGATGTTGCCATTCATTCCTATGGGCCGTGGCACCGGTGGATCGGTTTGGGTTTTTCCGTCTCGGATTTTACCGTGTAGGTATATTCCGAGACGGTAAATACCGTTTCCGATTACCGACTGGTTCCGAGTCGGTATTTCTTACCGCCTTCATTACCTACATCTCATTTTCCTACTCGGTAATACCGAGTCGGTATGACTCGGTATTTAAGAGGTCGGTAATAAAAAATTACCTACATCTGGCCCATAATGTTCAATCAAAAACAGCTGATTTTTGACAAAAGAGATAACACCCCCCCATTACGTCATGCTTCAGAAATGTGGAAAATGGTCCGTTTTCAAATGTTTTATTTTTGAACGTCAGTTCACATTTGTAGGTGGATCATCAGTGTTAGAGCTAAAATTAGCATGTTTAAAGTGATTTTCATGCTTCCAGGGGCCCTAAACACAAGATTTATGGAATGGTTAAAAGTGCATGAAAATGGCCAATTTACTCACTCTGAGTTCTCAAAAAGTGTTTCTTCACCCCGGGAAGTTAATTAAATACCATTTGGAGGCATTTAATGTTCGAGCAGAAACGGCTGATTTTCGACAAAAGAGATAACACCCCCCCATTAAGTCATGCTTCAGAAATGTGGTAAATGGTCCGTTTTCAAATGTTTTATTTTGGAACGTCAGTTCACATTTGTAGGTGGATCATCAGTGTTAGAGCTAAAATTAGCATGTTTATAGTGATGTTCATGCTTCCAGGGGCTCGGGAAGTGAATTAAATACTATTTGGAGGCATTTAATGTTCAATCAAAAACAGCTGATTTTTGACAAAAGAGATAACACCCCCCCATTACGTCATGCTTCAGAAATGTGGAAAATGGTCCGTTTTCAAATGTTTTATTTTTGAACGTCAGTTCACATTTGTAGGTGGATCATCAGTGTTAGAGCTAAAATTAGCATGTTTAAAGTGATTTTCATGCTTCCAGGGGCCCTAAACACAAGATTTATGGAATGGTTAAAAGTGCATGAAAATGGCCAATTTACTCACTCTGAGTTCTCAAAAAGGGTTTCTTCACCCCGGGAAGTTAATTAAATACCATTTGGAGGCATTTAATGTTCGAGCAAAAACGGCTGATTTTCGACAAAAGAGATAACACTCCCCCATTACGTCATGCTTCAGAAATGTGGAAAATGGTCCGTTTTCAAATGTTTTATTTTTGAACGTCAGTTCACATTTGTAGGTGGATCATCAGTGTTAGAGCTAAAATTAGCATGTTTAAAGTGATTTTCATGCTTCCAGGGGCTCGGGAAGTGAATTAAATACTATTTGGAGGCATTTAATGTTCAAGCAAAAACAGCTGATTTTTGACAAAAGAGATAACACCCCCCCATTACGTCATGCTTCAGAAATGTGGAAAATGGTCCGTTTTCAAATGTTTTATTTTTGAACGTCAGTTCACATTTGTAGGTGGATCATCAGTGTTGGAGCTAAAATTAGCATGTTTAAAGTGATTTTCATGCTTCCAGGGGCCCTAAACACAAGATTTATGGAATGGTTAAAAGTGCATGAAAATGGCCAATTTACTCACTCTGAGTTCTCAAAAAGGGTTTCTTCACCCCGGGAAGTTAATTAAATACCATTTGGAGGCATTTAATGTTCGAGCAAAAACGGCTGATTTTCGACAAAAGAGATAACACCCCCCCATTACGTCATGCTTCAGAAATGTGGAAAATGGTCCGTTTTCAAATGTTTTATTTTTGAACGTCAGTTCACATTTGTAGGTGGATCATCAGTGTTAGAGCTAAAATTAGCATGTTTAAAGTGATTTTCATGCTTCCAGGGGCTCGGGAAGTGAATTAAATACTATTTGGAGGCATTTAATGTTCAATCAAAAACAGCTGATTTTTGACAAAAGAGATAACACCCCCCCATTACGTCATGCTTCAGAAATGTGGAAAATGGTCCGTTTTCAAATGTTTTATTTTTGAATGTCAGTTCACATTTGTAGGTGCATCATCAGTGTTAGAGCTAAAATTAGCATGTTTAAAGTGATTTTCATGCTTCCAGGGGCCCTAAACACAAG
Organism: Lissotriton vulgaris; assembly: GCF_964263255.1. Taxonomy (NCBI): domain Eukaryota; kingdom Metazoa; phylum Chordata; class Amphibia; order Caudata; family Salamandridae; genus Lissotriton; species Lissotriton vulgaris. The sequence continues at coordinate 1,850,466 of NW_028246385.1, forward strand.
ATTTATGGAATGGTTAAAAGTGCATGAAAATGGCCAATTTACTCACTCTGAGTTCTCAAAAAGGGTTCTTCACCCCGGGAAGTTAATTAAATACCATTTGGAGGCATTTAATGTTCGAGCAAAAACGGCTGATTTTCGACAAAAGAGATAACACCCCCCCATTACGTCATGCTTCAGAAATGTGGAAAATGGTCCGTTTTCAAATGTTTTATTTTTGAACGTCAGTTCACATTTGTAGGTGGATCATCAGTGTTAGAGCTAAAATTAGCATGTTTAAAGTGATTTTCATGCTTCCAGGGGCTCGGGAAGTGAATTAAATACTATTTGGAGGCATTTAATGTTCAAGCAAAAACAGCTGATTTTTTACAAAAGAGATAACACCCCCCATTACCTCATGCTTCAGAAATGTGGAAAATGGTCCGTTTTCAAATGTTTTATTTTTGAACGTCAGTTCACATTTGTAGGTGGATCATCAGTGTTAGAGCTAAAATTAGCATGTTTAAAGTGATTTTCATGCTTCCAGGGGCCCTAAACACAAGATTTATGGAATGGTTAAAAGTGCATGAAAATGGCCAATTTACTCACTCTGAGTTCTCAAAAAGGGTTTCTTCACCCCGGGAAGTTAATTAAATACAATTTGGATGCATTTAATGTTCGAGCAAAAACGGCTGATTTTCGACAAAAGAGATAACACCCCCCCATTACGTCATGCTTCAGAAATGTGGAAAATGGTCCGTTTTCAAATGTTTTATTTTTGAACATCAGTTCACATTTGTAGGTGGATCATCAGTGTTAGAGCTAAAATTAGCATGTTTAAAGTGATTTTCATGCTTCCAGGGGCTCGGGAAGTGAATTAAATACTATTTGGAGGCATTTAATGTTCAATCAAAAACAGCTGATTTTTGACAAAAGAGATAACACCCCCCCATTACGTCATGCTTCAGAAATGTGGAAAATGGTCCGTTTTCAAAAGTTTTATTTTTGAACGTCAGTTCACATTTGTAGGTGGATCATCAGTGTTAGAGCTAAAATTAGCATGTTTAAAGTGATTTTCATGCTTCCAGGGGCCCTAAACACAAGATTTATGGAATGGTTAAAAGTGCATGAAAATGGCCAATTTACTCACTCTGAGTTCTCAAAAAGGGTTTCTTCACCCCGGGAAGTTAATTAAATACCATTTGGAGGCATTTAATGTTCGAGCAAAAACGGCTGATTTTCGACAAAAGAGATAACACCCCCCCATTACGTCATGCTTCAGAAATGTGGAAAATGGTCCGTTTTCAAATGTTTTATTTTTGAACGTCAGTTCACATTTGTAGGTGGATCATCAGTGTTAGAGCTAAAATTAGCATGTTTAAAGTGATTTTCATGCTTCCAGGGGCTCGGGAAGTGAATTAAATACTATTTGGAGGCATTTAATGTTCAATCAAAAACAGCTGATTTTGGACAAAAGAGATAACACCCCCCCATTACGTCATGCTTCAGAAATGTGGAAAATGGTCCGTTTTCAAATGTTTTATTTTTGAACGTCAGTTCACATTTGTAGGTGCATCATCAGTGTTAGAGCTAAAATTAGCATGTTTAAAGTGATTTTCATGCTTCCAGGGGCCCTAAACACAAGATTTATGGAATGGTTAAAAGTGCATGAAAATGGCCAACTTACTCACTCTGAGTTCTCAAAAAGGGTTTCTTCACCCCGGGAAGTTAATTAAATACCATTTGGAGGCATTTAATGTTCAAGCAAAAACGGCTGATTTTCGACAAAAGAGATAACACCCCCCCCATTACGTCATGCTTCAGAAATGTGGAAAATGGTCCGTTTTCAAATGTTTTATTTTTGAACGTCAGTTCACATTTGTAGGTGGATCATCAGTGTTAGAGCTAAAATTAGCATGTTTAAAGTGATTTTCATGCTTCCAGGGGCTCGGGAAGTGAATTAAATACTATTTGGAGGCATTTAATGTTCAAGCCAAAACAGCTGATTTTTGACAAAAGAGATAACACCCCCCCATTACGTCATGCTTCAGAAATGTGGAAAATGGTCCGTTTTCAAATGTTTTATTTTTGAACGTCAGTTCACATTTGTAGGTGGATCATCAGTGTTAGAGCTAAAATTAGCATGTTTAAAGTGATTTTCATGCTTCCAGGGGCCCTAAACACAAGATTCATGGAATGGTTAAAAGTGCATGAAAATGGCCAATTTACTCACTCTGAGTTCTCAAAAAGGGTTTCTTCACCCCGGGAAGTTAATTAAATACCATTTGGAGGCATTTAATGTTCGAGCAAAAACGGCAGATTTTCGACAAAAGAGATAACACCCCCCCATTACGTCATGCTTCAGAAATGTGGAAAATGGTCCGTTTTCAAATGTTTTATTTTTGAACATCAGTTCACATTTGTAGGTGGATCATCAGTGTTAGAGCTAAAATTAGCATGTTTAAAGTGATTTTCATGCTTCCAGGGGCTCGGCAAGTGAATTAAATACTATTTGGAGGCATTTAATGTTCAATCAAAAACAGCTGATTTTTGACAAAAGAGATAACACCCCCCCATTACGTCATGCTTCAGAAATGTGGAAAATGGTCCGTTTTCAAATGTTTTATTTTTTAACGTCAGTTCACATTTGTAGGTGGATCATCAGTGTTAGAGCTAAAATTAGCATGTTTAAAGTGATTTTCATGCTTCCAGGGGCCCTAAACACAAGATTTATGGAATGGTTAAAAGTGCATGAAAATGGCCAATTTACTAACTCTGAGTTCTCAAAAAGGGTTTCTTCACCCCGGGAAGTTAATTAAATACCATTTGGAGGCATTTAATGTTCGAGCAAAAACGGCTGATTTTCGACAAAAGAGATAACACCCCCCCATTACGTCATGCTTCAGAAATGTGGAAAATGGTCCGTTTTCAAATGTTTTATTTTTGAACGTCAGTTCACATTTGTAGGTGGATCATCAGTGTTAGAGCTAAAATTAGCATGTTTAAAGTGATTTTCATGCTTCCAGGGGCTCGGGAAGTGAATTAAATACTATTTGGAGGCATTTAATGTTCAATCAAAAACAGCTGATTTTTGACAAAAGAGATAACACCCCCCCATTACGTCATGCTTCAGAAATGTGGAAAATGGTCCGTTTTCAAATGTTTTATTTTTGAACATCAGTTCACATTTGTAGGTGGATCATCAGTGTTAGAGCTAAAATTAGCATGTTTAAAGTGATTTTCATGCTTCCAGGGGCTCGGGAAGTGAATTAAATACTATTTGGAGGCATTTAATGTTCAATCAAAAACAGCTGATTTTTGACAAAAGAGATAACACCCCCCCATTACGTCATGCTTCAGAAATGTGGAAAATGGTCCGTTTTCAAATGTTTTATTTTTGAACGTCAGTTCACATTTGTAGGTGGATCATCAGTGTTAGAGCTAAAATTAGCATGTTTAAAGTGATTTTCATGCTTCCAGGGGCCCTAAACACAAGATTTATGGAATGGTTAAAAGTGCATGAAAATGGCCAATTTACTCACTCTGAGTTCTCAAAAAGTGTTTCTTCACCCCGGGAAGTTAATTAAATACCATTTGGAGGCATTTAATGTTCGAGCAGAAACTGCTGATTTTCGACAAAAGAGATAACACCCCCCCATTAAGTCATGCTTCAGAAATGTGGTAAATGGTCCGTTTTCAAATGTTTTATTTTGGAACGTCAGTTCACATTTGTAGGTGGATCATCAGTGTTAGAGCTAAAATTAGCATGTTTATAGTGATGTTCATGCTTCCAGGGGCTCGGGAAGTGAATTAAATACTATTTGGAGGCATTTAATGTTCAATCAAAAACAGCTGATTTTTGACAAAAGAGATAACACCCCCCTATTACGTCATGCTTCAGAAATGTGGAAAATGGTCCGTTTTCAAATGTTTTATTTTTGAACGTCAGTTCACATTTGTAGGTGGATCATCAGTGTTAGAGCTAAAATTAGCATGTTTAGAGTGATTTTCATGCTTCCAGGGGCCCTAAACACAAGATTTATGGAATGGTTAAAAGTGCATGAAAATGGCCAATTTACTCACTCTGAGTTCTCAAAAAGGGTTTCTTCACCCCAGGAAGTTAATTAAATACCATTTGGAGGCATTTAATGTTCGAGCAAAAACTGCTGATTTTCGACAAAAGAGATAACACCCCCCCCCATTACGTCATGCTTCAGAAATGTGGAAAATTGTCCGTTTTCAAATGTTTTATTTTTGAACGTCAGTTCACATTTGTAGGTGGATCATCAGTGTTAGAGCTAAAATTAGCATGTTTAAAGTGATTTTCATGCTTCCAGGGGCTCGGGAAGTGAATTAAATACTATTTGGAGGCATTTAATGTTCAATCAAAAACAGCTGATTTTTGACAAAAGAGATAACACCCCCCCATTACGTCATGCTTCAGAAATGTGGAAAATGGTCCGTTTTCAAATGTTTTATTTTTGAACGTCAGTTCACATTTGTAGGTGGATCATCAGTGTTAGAGCTAAAATTAGCATGTTTAAAGTGATTTTCATGCTTCCAGGGGCCCTAAACACAAGATTTATGGAATGGTTAAAAGTGCATGAAAATGGCCAATTTACTCACTCTGAGCTCTCAAAAAGGGTTTCTTCACCCCGGGAAGTTAATTAAATACCATTTGGAGGCATTTAATGTTCGAGCAAAAACGGCTGATTTTCGACAAAAGAGATAACACCCCCCCATTACGTCATGCTTCAGAAATGTGGAAAATGGTCCGTTTTCAAATGTTTTATTTTTGAACGTCAGTTCACATTTGTAGGTGGATCATCAGTGTTAGAGCTAAAATTAGCATGTTTAAAGTGATTTTCATGCTTCCAGGGGCTCTGGAAGTGAATTAAATACTATTTGGAGGCATTTAATGTTCAAGCAAAAACAGCTGATTTTTGACAAAAGAGATAACACCCCCCCATTACGTCATGCTTCAGAAATGTGGAAAATGGTCCGTTTTCAAATGTTTTATTTTTGAACGTCAGTTCACATTTGTAGGTGGATCATCAGTGTTAGAGCTAAAATTAGCATGTTTAAAGTGATTTTCATGCTTCCAGGGGCCCTAAACACAAGATTTATGGAATGGTTAAAAGTGCATGAAAATGGCCAATTTACTCACTCTGAGTTCTCAAAAAGGGTTTCTTCACCCCGGGAAGTTAATTAAATACCATTTGGAGGCATTTAATGTTCGAGCAAAAACGGCTGATTTTCGACAAAAGAGATAACACGCCCCCATTACGTCATGCTTCAGAAATGTGGAAAATGATCCGTTTTCAAATGTTTTATTTTTGAACATCAGTTCACATTTGTAGGTGGATCATCAGTGTTAGAGCTAAAATTAGCATGTTTAAAGTGATTTTCATGCTTCCAGGGGCTCGGGAAGTGAATTAAATACTATTTGGAGGCATTTAATGTTCAATCAAAAACAGCTGATTTTTGACAAAAGAGATAACACCCCCCCATTACGTCATGCTTCAGAAATGTGGAAAATGGTCCGTTTTCAAATGTTTTATTTTTTAACGTCAGTTCACATTTGTAGGTGGATCATCAGTGTTAGAGCTAAAATTAGCATGTTTAAAGTGATTTTCATGCTTCCAGGGGCCCTAAACACAAGATTTATGGAATGGTTAAAAGTGCATGAAAATGGCCAATTTACTCACTCTGAGTTCTCAAAAAGGGTTTCTTCACCCCGGGAAGTTAATTAAATACCATTTGGAGGCATTTAATGTTCGAGCAAAAACGGCTGATTTTCGACAAAAGAGATAACACCCCCCCATTACGTCATGCTTCAGAAATGTGGAAAATCGTCCGTTTTCAAATGTTTTATTTTTGAACGTCAGTTCACATTTGTAGGTGGATCATCAGTGTTAGAGCTAAAATTAGCATGTTTAAAGTGATTTTCATGCTTCCAGGGGCTCGGGAAGTGAATTAAATACTATTTGGAGGCATTTAATGTTCAAGCAAAAACAGCTGATTTTTGACAAAAGAGATAACACCCCCCCATTACGTCATGCTTCAGAAATGTGGAAAATGGTCCGTTTTCAAATGTTTTATTTTTGAACGTCAGTTCACATTTGTAGGTGGATCATCAGTGTTAGAGCTAAAATTAGCATGTTTAAAGTGATTTTCATGCTTCCATTGGCCCTAAACACAAGATTTATGGAATGGTTAAAAGTGCATGAAAATGGCCAATTTACTCACTCTGAGTTCTCAAAAAGGGTTTCTTCACCCTGGGAAGTTAATTAAATACCATTTGGAGGCATTTAATGTTCGAGCAAAAACTGCTGATTTTCGACAAAAGAGATAACACCCCCCCATTACGTCATGCTTCAGAAATGTGGAAAATGGTCCGTTTTCAAATGTTTTATTTTTGAACGTCAGTTCACATTTGTAGGTGGATCATCAGTGTTAGAGCTCAAATTAGCATGTTTAAAGTGATTTTCATGCTTCCAGGGGCCCTAAACACAAGATTTATGGAATGGTTAAAAGTGCATGAAAATGGCCAATTTACTCACTCTGAGTTCTCAAAAAGGGTTTCTTCACCCCGGGAAGTTAATTAAATACCATTTGGAGGCATTTAATGTTCGAGCAAAAACGGCTGATTTTCGACAAAAGAGATAACACCCCCCCATTACGTCATGCTTCAGAAATGTGGAAAATGGTCCGTTTTCAAATGTTTTATTTTTGAACGTCAGTTCACATTTGTAGGTGGATCATCAGTGTTAGAGCTAAAATTAGCATGTTTAAAGTGATTTTCATGCTTCCAGGGGCTCGGGAAGTGAATTAAATACTATTTGGAGGCATTTAATGTTCAAGCAAAAACAGCTGATTTTTGACAAAAGAGATAACACCCCCCCATTACGTCATGCTTCAGAAATGTGGAAAATGGTCCGTTTTCAAATGTTTTATTTTTGAACGTCAGTTCACATTTGTAGGTGGATCATCAGTGTTAGAGCTAAAATTAGCATGTTTAAAGTGATTTTCATGCTTCCAGGGGCCCTAAACACAAGATTTATGGAATGGTTAAAAGTGCATGAAAATGGCCAATTTACTCACTCTGAGTTCTCAAAAAGGGTTTCTTCACCCCGGGAAGTTAATTAAATACCATTTGGAGGCATTTAATGTTCGAGCAAAAACGGCCGATTTTCGACAAAAGGGATAACACGCCCCCATTACGTCATGCTTCAGAAATGTGGAAAATGGTCCGTTTTCAAATGTTTTATTTTTGAACATCAGTTCACATTTGTAGGTGGATCATCAGTGTTAGAGCTAAAATTAGCATGTTTAAAGTGATTTTCATGCTTCCAGGGGCTCGGGAAGTGAATTAAATACTATTTGGAGGCATTTAATGTTCAATCAAAAACAGCTGATTTTTGACAAAAGAGATAACACCCCCCCATTACGTCATGCTTCAGAAATGTGGAAAATGGTCAGTTTTCAAATGTTTTATTTTTTAACGTCAGTTCACATTTGTAGGTGGATCGTCAGTGTTAGAGCTAAAATTAGCATGTTTAAAGTGATTTTCATGCTTCCAGGGGCCCTAAACACAAGATTTATGGAATGGTTAAAAGTGCATGAAAATGGCCAATTTATTAACTCTGAGTTCTCAAAAAGGGTTTCTTCACCCCGGGAAGTTAATTAAATACCATTTGGAGGCATTTAATGTTCGAGCAAAAACGGCTGATTTTCGACAAAAGAGATAACACCCCCCATTACGTCATGCTTGAGAAATGTGGAAAATGGTCCGTTTTCAAATGTTTTATTTTTGAACGTCAGTTCACATTTGTAGGTGGATCATCAGTGTTAGAGCTAAAATTAGCATGTTTAAAGTGATTTTCATGCTTCCAGGGGCTCGGGAAGTGAATTAAATACTATTTGGAAGCATTTAATGTTCAATCAAAAACAGCTGATTTTTGACAAAAGAGATAACACCCCCCCCATTACGTCATGCTTCAGAAATGTGGAAAATGGTCCGTTTTCAAATGTTTTATTTTTGAACGTCAGTTCACATTTGTAGGTGGATCATCAGTGTTAGAGCTAAAATTAGCATGTTTAAAGTGATTTTCATGCTTCCAGGGGCCCTAAACACAAGATTTATGGAATGGTTAAAAGTGCATGAAAATGGCCAATTTACTCACTCTGAGTTCTCAAAAAGGGTTTCTTCACCCCGGGAAGTTAATTAAATACCATTTGGAGGCATTTAATGTTCGAGCAAAAACGGCTGATTTTCGACAAAAGAGATAACACCCCCCATTACGTCATGCTTCAGAAATGTGGAAAATCGTCCGTTTTCAAATGTTTTATTTTTGAACGTCAGTTCACATTTGTAGGTGGATCATCAGTGTTAGAGCTACAATTAGCATGTTTAAAGTGATTTTCATGCTTCCAGGGGCTCGGGAAGTGAATTAAATACTATTTGGAGGCATTTAATGTTCAATCAAAAACAGCTGATTTTTGACAAAAGAGATAACACCCCCCCATTACGTCATGCTTCAGAAATGTGGAAAATGGTCCGTTTTCAAATGTTTTATTTTTGAACGTCAGTTCACATTTGTAGGTGGATCATCAGTGTTAGAGCTAAAATTAGCATGTTTAAAGTGATTTTCATGCTTCCATGGGCCCTAAACACAAGATTTATGGAATGGTTAAAAGTGCATGAAAATGGCCAATTTACTCACTCTGAGTTCTCAAAAAGGGTTTCTTCACCCTGGGAAGTTAATTAAATACCATTTGGAGGCATTTAATGTTCGAGCAAAAACTGCTGATTTTCGACAAAAGAGATAACACCCCCCCATTACGTCATGCTTCAGAAATGTGGAAAATGGTCCGTTTTCAAATGTTTTATTTTTGAACGTCAGTTCACATTTGTAGGTGGATCATCAGTGTTAGAGCTAAAATTAGCATGTTTAAAGTGATTTTCATGCTTCCAGGGGCTCGGGAAGTGAATTAAATACTATTTGGAGGCATTTAATGTTCAAGCAAAAACAGCTGATTTTTGACAAAAGAGATAACACCCCCCCATTACGTCATGCTTCAGAAATTTGGAAAATGGTCCGTTTTCAAATGTTTTATTTTTGAACGTCAGTTCACATTTGTAGGTGGATCATCAGTGTTAGAGCTAAAATTAGCATGTTTAAAGTGATTTTCATGCTTCCATGGGCCCTAAACACAAGATTTATGGAATGGTTAAAAGTGCATGAAAATGGCCAAATTATTAACTCTGAGTTCTCAAAAAGGGTTTCTTCACCCCGGGAAGTTAATTAAATACCATTTGGAGGCATTTAATGTTCGAGCAAAAACGGCTGATTTTCGACAAAAGAGATAACACCCCCCATTACGTCATGCTTGAGAAATGTGGAAAATGGTCCGTTTTCAAATGTTTTATTTTTGAACGTCAGTTCACATTTGTAGGTGGATCATCAGTGTTAGAGCTAAAATTAGCATGTTTAAAGTGATTTTCATGCTTCCAGGGGCTCGGGAAGTGAATTAAATACTATTTGGAAGCATTTAATGTTCAATCAAAAACAGCTGATTTTTGACAAAAGAGATAACAACCCCCCATTACGTCATGCTTCAGAAATGTGGAAAATGGTCCGTTTTCAAATGTTTTATTTTTGAACGTCAGTTCACATTTGTAGGTGGATCATCAGTGTTAGAGCTAAAATTAGCATGTTTAAAGTGATTTTCATGCTTCCAGGGGCCCTAAACACAAGATTTATGGAATGGTTAAAAGTGCATGAAAATGGCCAATTTACTCACTCTGAGTTCTCAAAAAGGGTTTCTTCACCCCGGGAAGTTAATTAAATACCATTTGGAGGCATTTAATGTTCGAGCAAAAACGGCTGATTTTCGACAAAAGAGATAACACCCCCCATTACGTCATGCTTCAGAAATGTGGAAAATCGTCCGTTTTCAAATGTTTTATTTTTGAACGTCAGTTCACATTTGTAGGTGGATCATCAGTGTTAGAGCTAAAATTAGCATGTTTAAAGTGATTTTCATGCTTCCAGGGGCTCGGGAAGTGAATTAAATACTATTTGGAAGCATTTAATGTTCAATCAAAAACAGCTGATTTTTGACAAAAGAGATAACACCCCCCCATTACGTCATGCTTCAGAAATGTGGAAAATGGTCCGTTTTCAAATGTTTTATTTTTGAACGTCAGTTCACATTTGTAGGTGGATCATCAGTGTTAGAGCTAAAATTAGCATGTTTAAAGTGATTTTCATGCTTCCAGGGGCCCTAAACACAAGATTTATGGAATGGTTAAAAGTGCATGAAAATGGCCAATTTACTCACTCTGAGTTCTCAAAAAGGGTTTCTTCACCCCAGGAAGTTAATTAAATACTATTTGGAGGCATTTAATGTTCGAGCAAAAACTGCTGATTTTTGACAAAAGAGATAACACCCCCCCCATTACGTCATGCTTCAGAAATGTGGAAAATTGTCCGTTTTCAAATGTTTTATTTTTGAACGTCAGTTCACATTTGTAGGTGGATCATCAGTGTTAGAGCTAAAATTAGCATGTTTAAAGTGATTTTCATGCTTCCAGGGGCTCGGGAAGTGAATTAAATACTATTTGGAGGCATTTAATGTTCAATCAAAAACAGCTGATTTTTGACAAAAGAGATAACACCCCCCCATTACGTCATGCTTCAGAAATGTGGAAAATGGTCCGTTTTCAAATGTTTTATTTTTGAACGTCAGTTCACATTTGTAGGTGGATCATCAGTGTTAGAGCTAAAATTAGCATGTTTAAAGTGATTTTCATGCTTCCAGGGGCCCTAAACACAAGATTTATGGAATGGTTAAAAGTGCATGAAAATGGCCAATTTACTCACTCTGAGCTCTCAAAAAGGGTTTCTTCACCCCGGGAAGTTAATTAAATACCATTTGGAGGCATTTAATGTTCGAGCAAAAACGGCTGATTTTCGACAAAAGAGATAACACCCCCCCATTACGTCATGCTTCAGAAATGTGGAAAATGGTCCGTTTTCAAATGTTTTATTTTTGAACGTCAGTTCACATTTGTAGGTGGATCATCAGTGTTAGAGCTAAAATTAGCATGTTTAAAGTGATTTTCATGCTTCCAGGGGCTCTGGAAGTGAATTAAATACTATTTGGAGGCATTTAATGTTCAAGCAAAAACAGCTGATTTTTGACAAAAGAGATAACACCCCCCCATTACGTCATGCTTCAGAAATGTGGAAAATGGTCCGTTTTCAAATGTTTTATTTTTGAACGTCAGTTCACATTTGTAGGTGGATCATCAGTGTTAGAGCTAAAATTAGCATGTTTAAAGTGATTTTCATGCTTCCAGGGGCCCTAAACACAAGATTTATGGAATGGTTAAAAGTGCATGAAAATGGCCAATTTACTCACTCTGAGTTCTCAAAAAGGGTTTCTTCACCCCGGGAAGTTAATTAAATACCATTTGGAGGCATTTAATGTTCGAGCAAAAACGGCTGATTTTCGACAAAAGAGATAACACCCCCCCATTACGTCATGCTTCAGAAATGTGGAAAATGGTCCGTTTTCAAATGTTTTATTTTTGAACGTCAGTTCACATTTGTAGGTGGATCATCAGTGTTAGAGCTAAAATTAGCATGTTTAAAGTGATTTTCATGCTTCCAGGGGCCCTAAACACAAGATTTATGGAATGGTTAAAAGTGCATGAAAATGGCCAATTTACTCACTCTGAGTTCTCAAAAAGGGTTTCTTCACCCCGGGAAGTTAATTAAATACAATTTGGATGCATTTAATGTTCGAGCAAAAACGGCTGATTTTCGACAAAAGAGATAACACCCCCCCATTACGTCATGCTTCAGAAATGTGGAAAATGGTCCGTTTTCAAATGTTTTATTTTTGAACATCAGTTCACATTTGTAGGTGGATCATCAGTGTTAGAGCTAAAATTAGCATGTTTAAAGTGATTTTCATGCTTCCAGGGGCTCGGGAAGTGAATTAAATACTATTTGGAGGCATTTAATGTTCAATCAAAAACAGCTGATTTTTGACAAAAGAGATAACACCCCCCCATTACGTCATGCTTCAGAAATGTGGAAAATGGTCCGTTTTCAAAAGTTTTATTTTTGAACGTCAGTTCACATTTGTAGGTGGATCATCAGTGTTAGAGCTAAAATTAGCATGTTTAAAGTGATTTTCATGCTTCCAGGGGCCCTAAACACAAGATTTATGGAATGGTTAAAAGTGCATGAAAATGGCCAATTTACTCACTCTGAGTTCTCAAAAAGGGTTTCTTCACCCCGGGAAGTTAATTAAATACCATTTGGAGGCATTTAATGTTCGAGCAAAAACGGCTGATTTTCGACAAAAGAGATAACACCCCCCCATTACGTCATGCTTCAGAAATGTGGAAAATGGTCCGTTTTCAAATGTTTTATTTTTGAACGTCAGTTCACATTTGTAGGTGGATCATCAGTGTTAGAGCTAAAAGTAGCATGTTTAAAGTGATTTTCATGCTTCCAGGGGCTCGGGAAGTGAATTAAATACTATTTGGAGGCATTTAATGTTCAATCAAAAACAGCTGATTTTGGACAAAAGAGATAACACCCCCCCATTACGTCATGCTTCAGAAATGTGGAAAATGGTCCGTTTTCAAATGTTTTATTTTTGAACGTCAGTTCACATTTGTAGGTGCATCATCAGTGTTAGAGCTAAAATTAGCATGTTTAAAGTGATTTTCATGCTTCCAGGGGCCCTAAACACAAGATTTATGGAATGGTTAAAAGTGCATGAAAATGGCCAACTTACTCACTCTGAGTTCTCAAAAAGGGTTTCTTCACCCCGGGAAGTTAATTAAATACCATTTGGAGGCATTTAATGTTCAAGCAAAAACGGCTGATTTTCGACAAAAGAGATAACACCCCCCCCATTACGTCATGCTTCAGAAATGTGGAAAATGGTCCGTTTTCAAATGTTTTATTTTTGAACGTCAGTTCACATTTGTAGGTGGATCATCAGTGTTAGAGCTAAAATTAGCATGTTTAAAGTGATTTTCATGCTTCCAGGGGCTCGGGAAGTGAATTAAATACTATTTGGAGGCATTTAATGTTCAAGCCAAAACAGCTGATTTTTGACAAAAGAGATAACACCCCCCCATTACGTCATGCTTCAGAAATGTGGAAAATGGTCCGTTTTCAAATGTTTTATTTTTGAACGTCAGTTCACATTTGTAGGTGGATCATCAGTGTTAGAGCTAAAATTAGCATGTTTAAAGTGATTTTCATGCTTCCAGGGGCCCTAAACACAAGATTCATGGAATGGTTAAAAGTGCATGAAAATGGCCAATTTACTCACTCTGAGTTCTCAAAAAGGGTTTCTTCACCCCGGGAAGTTAATTAAATACCATTTGGAGGCATTTAATGTTCGAGCAAAAACGGCAGATTTTCGACAAAAGAGATAACACCCCCCCATTACGTCATGCTTCAGAAATGTGGAAAATGGTCCGTTTTCAAATGTTTTATTTTTGAACATCAGTTCACATTTGTAGGTGGATCATCAGTGTTAGAGCTAAAATTAGCATGTTTAAAGTGATTTTCATGCTTCCAGGGGCTCGGCAAGTGAATTAAATACTATTTGGAGGCATTTAATGTTCAATCAAAAACAGCTGATTTTTGACAAAAGAGATAACACCCCCCCATTACGTCATGCTTCAGAAATGTGGAAAATGGTCCGTTTTCAAATGTTTTATTTTTTAACGTCAGTTCACATTTGTAGGTGGATCATCAGTGTTAGAGCTAAAATTAGCATGTTTAAAGTGATTTTCATGCTTCCAGGGGCCCTAAACACAAGATTTATGGAATGGTTAAAAGTGCATGAAAATGGCCAATTTACTCACTCTGAGTTCTCAAAAAGGGTTTCTTCACCCCGGGAAGTTAATTAAATACCATTTGGAGGCATTTAATGTTCGAGCAAAAACGGCTGATTTTCGACAAAAGAGATAACACCCCCCCATTACGTCATGCTTCAGAAATGTGGAAAATGGTCCGTTTTCAAATGTTTTATTTTTGAACGTCAGTTCACATTTGTAGGTGGATCATCAGTGTTAGAGCTAAAATTAGCATGTTTAAAGTGATTTTCATGCTTCCAGGGGCTCGGGAAGTGAATTAAATACTATTTGGAGGCATTTAATGTTCAATCAAAAACAGCTGATTTTTGACAAAAGAGATAACACCCCCCCATTACGTCATGCTTCAGAAATGTGGAAAATGGTCCGTTTTCAAATGTTTTATTTTTGAACATCAGTTCACATTTGTAGGTGGATCATCAGTGTTAGAGCTAAAATTAGCATGTTTAAAGTGATTTTCATGCTTCCAGGGGCTCGGGAAGTGAATTAAATACTATTTGGAGGCATTTAATGTTCAATCAAAAACAGCTGATTTTTGACAAAAGAGATAACACCCCCCCATTACGTCATGCTTCAGAAATGTGGAAAATGGTCCGTTTTCAAATGTTTTATTTTTGAACGTCAGTTCACATTTGTAGGTGGATCATCAGTGTTAGAGCTAAAATTAGCATGTTTAAAGTGATTTTCATGCTTCCAGGGGCCCTAAACACAAGATTTATGGAATGGTTAAAAGTGCATGAAAATGGCCAATTTACTCACTCTGAGTTCTCAAAAAGTGTTTCTTCACCCCGGGAAGTTAATTAAATACCATTTGGAGGCATTTAATGTTCGAGCAGAAACGGCTGATTTTCGACAAAAGAGATAACACCCCCCCATTAAGTCATGCTTCAGAAATGTGGTAAATGGTCCGTTTTCAAATGTTTTATTTTGGAACGTCAGTTCACATTTGTAGGTGGATCATCAGTGTTAGAGCTAAAATTAGCATGTTTATAGTGATGTTCATGCTTCCAGGGGCTCGGGAAGTGAATTAAATACTATTTGGAGGCATTTAATGTTCAATCAAAAACAGCTGATTTTTGACAAAAGAGATAACACCCCCCTATTACGTCATGCTTCAGAAATGTGGAAAATGGTCCGTTTTCAAATGTTTTATTTTTGAACGTCAGTTCACATTTGTAGGTGGATCATCAGTGTTAGAGCTAAAATTAGCATGTTTAAAGTGATTTTCATGCTTCCAGGGGCTCGGGAAGTGAATTAAATACTATTTGGAAGCATTTAATGTTCAATCAAAAACAGCTGATTTTTGACAAAAGAGATAACACCCCCCCATTACGTCATGCTTCAGAAATGTGGAAAATGGTCCGTTTTCAAATGTTTTATTTTTGAACGTCAGTTCACATTTGTAGGTGGATCATCAGTGTTAGAGCTAAAATTAGCATGTTTAAAGTGATTTTCATGCTTCCAGGGGCCCTAAACACAAGATTTATGGAATGGTTAAAAGTGCATGAAAATGGCCAATTTACTCACTCTGAGTTCTCAAAAAGGGTTTCTTCACCCCAGGAAGTTAATTAAATACTATTTGGAGGCATTTAATGTTCGAGCAAAAACTGCTGATTTTTGACAAAAGAGATAACACCCCCCCCATTACGTCATGCTTCAGAAATGTGGAAAATTGTCCGTTTTCAAATGTTTTATTTTTGAACGTCAGTTCACATTTGTAGGTGGATCATCAGTGTTAGAGCTAAAATTAGCATGTTTAAAGTGATTTTCATGCTTCCAGGGGCTCGGGAAGTGAATTAAATACTATTTGGAGGCATTTAATGTTCAATCAAAAACAGCTGATTTTTGACAAAAGAGATAACACCCCCCCATTACGTCATGCTTCAGAAATGTGGAAAATGGTCCGTTTTCAAATGTTTTATTTTTGAACGTCAGTTCACATTTGTAGGTGGATCATCAGTGTTAGAGCTAAAATTAGCATGTTTAAAGTGATTTTCATGCTTCCAGGGGCCCTAAACACAAGATTTATGGAATGGTTAAAAGTGCATGAAAATGGCCAATTTACTCACTCTGAGCTCTCAAAAAGGGTTTCTTCACCCCGGGAAGTTAATTAAATACCATTTGGAGGCATTTAATGTTCGAGCAAAAACGGCTGATTTTCGACAAAAGAGATAACACCCCCCCATTACGTCATGCTTCAGAAATGTGGAAAATGGTCCGTTTTCAAATGTTTTATTTTTGAACGTCAGTTCACATTTGTAGGTGGATCATCAGTGTTAGAGCTAAAATTAGCATGTTTAAAGTGATTTTCATGCTTCCAGGGGCTCTGGAAGTGAATTAAATACTATTTGGAGGCATTTAATGTTCAAGCAAAAACAGCTGATTTTTGACAAAAGAGATAACACCCCCCCATTACGTCATGCTTCAGAAATGTGGAAAATGGTCCGTTTTCAAATGTTTTATTTTTGAACGTCAGTTCACATTTGTAGGTGGATCATCAGTGTTAGAGCTAAAATTAGCATGTTTAAAGTGATTTTCATGCTTCCAGGGGCCCTAAACACAAGATTTATGGAATGGTTAAAAGTGCATGAAAATGGCCAATTTACTCACTCTGAGTTCTCAAAAAGGGTTTCTTCACCCCGGGAAGTTAATTAAATACCATTTGGAGGCATTTAATGTTCGAGCAAAAACGGCTGATTTTCGACAAAAGAGATAACACCCCCCCATTACGTCATGCTTCAGAAATGTGGAAAATGGTCCGTTTTCAAATGTTTTATTTTTGAACGTCAGTTCACATTTGTAGGTGGATCATCAGTGTTAGAGCTAAAATTAGCATGTTTAAAGTGATTTTCATGCTTCCAGGGGCCCTAAACACAAGATTTATGGAATGGTTAAAAGTGCATGAAAATGGCCAATTTACTCACTCTGAGTTCTCAAAAAGGGTTTCTTCACCCCGGGAAGTTAATTAAATACAATTTGGATGCATTTAATGTTCGAGCAAAAACGGCTGATTTTCGACAAAAGAGATAACACCCCCCCATTACGTCATGCTTCAGAAATGTGGAAAATGGTCCGTTTTCAAATGTTTTATTTTTGAACATCAGTTCACATTTGTAGGTGGATCATCAGTGTTAGAGCTAAAATTAGCATGTTTAAAGTGATTTTCATGCTTCCAGGGGCTCGGGAAGTGAATTAAATACTATTTGGAGGCATTTAATGTTCAATCAAAAACAGCTGATTTTTGACAAAAGAGATAACACCCCCCCATTACGTCATGCTTCAGAAATGTGGAAAATGGTCCGTTTTCAAAAGTTTTATTTTTGAACGTCAGTTCACATTTGTAGGTGGATCATCAGTGTTAGAGCTAAAATTAGCATGTTTAAAGTGATTTTCATGCTTCCAGGGGCCCTAAACACAAGATTTATGGAATGGTTAAAAGTGCATGAAAATGGCCAATTTACTCACTCTGAGTTCTCAAAAAGGGTTTCTTCACCCCGGGAAGTTAATTAAATACCATTTGGAGGCATTTAATGTTCGAGCAAAAACGGCTGATTTTCGACAAAAGAGATAACACCCCCCCATTACGTCATGCTTCAGAAATGTGGAAAATGGTCCGTTTTCAAATGTTTTATTTTTGAACGTCAGTTCACATTTGTAGGTGGATCATCAGTGTTAGAGCTAAAAGTAGCATGTTTAAAGTGATTTTCATGCTTCCAGGGGCTCGGGAAGTGAATTAAATACTATTTGGAGGCATTTAATGTTCAATCAAAAACAGCTGATTTTGGACAAAAGAGATAACACCCCCCCATTACGTCATGCTTCAGAAATGTGGAAAATGGTCCGTTTTCAAATGTTTTATTTTTGAACGTCAGTTCACATTTGTAGGTGCATCATCAGTGTTAGAGCTAAAATTAGCATGTTTAAAGTGATTTTCATGCTTCCAGGGGCCCTAAACACAAGATTTATGGAATGGTTAAAAGTGCATGAAAATGGCCAACTTACTCACTCTGAGTTCTCAAAAAGGGTTTCTTCACCCCGGGAAGTTAATTAAATACCATTTGGAGGCATTTAATGTTCAAGCAAAAACGGCTGATTTTCGACAAAAGAGATAACACCCCCCCCATTACGTCATGCTTCAGAAATGTGGAAAATGGTCCGTTTTCAAATGTTTTATTTTTGAACGTCAGTTCACATTTGTAGGTGGATCATCAGTGTTAGAGCTAAAATTAGCATGTTTAAAGTGATTTTCATGCTTCCAGGGGCTCGGGAAGTGAATTAAATACTATTTGGAGGCATTTAATGTTCAAGCCAAAACAGCTGATTTTTGACAAAAGAGATAACACCCCCCCATTACGTCATGCTTCAGAAATGTGGAAAATGGTCCGTTTTCAAATGTTTTATTTTTGAACGTCAGTTCACATTTGTAGGTGGATCATCAGTGTTAGAGCTAAAATTAGCATGTTTAAAGTGATTTTCATGCTTCCAGGGGCCCTAAACACAAGATTCATGGAATGGTTAAAAGTGCATGAAAATGGCCAATTTACTCACTCTGAGTTCTCAAAAAGGGTTTCTTCACCCCGGGAAGTTAATTAAATACCATTTGGAGGCATTTAATGTTCGAGCAAAAACGGCAGATTTTCGACAAAAGAGATAACACCCCCCCATTACGTCATGCTTCAGAAATGTGGAAAATGGTCCGTTTTCAAATGTTTTATTTTTGAACATCAGTTCACATTTGTAGGTGGATCATCAGTGTTAGAGCTAAAATTAGCATGTTTAAAGTGATTTTCATGCTTCCAGGGGCTCGGCAAGTGAATTAAATACTATTTGGAGGCATTTAATGTTCAATCAAAAACAGCTGATTTTTGACAAAAGAGATAACACCCCCCCATTACGTCATGCTTCAGAAATGTGGAAAATGGTCCGTTTTCAAATGTTTTATTTTTTAACGTCAGTTCACATTTGTAGGTGGATCATCAGTGTTAGAGCTAAAATTAGCATGTTTAAAGTGATTTTCATGCTTCCAGGGGCCCTAAACACAAGATTTATGGAATGGTTAAAAGTGCATGAAAATGGCCAATTTACTCACTCTGAGTTCTCAAAAAGGGTTTCTTCACCCCGGGAAGTTAATTAAATACCATTTGGAGGCATTTAATGTTCGAGCAAAAACGGCTGATTTTCGACAAAAGAGATAACACCCCCCCATTACGTCATGCTTCAGAAATGTGGAAAATGGTCCGTTTTCAAATGTTTTATTTTTGAACGTCAGTTCACATTTGTAGGTGGATCATCAGTGTTAGAGCTAAAATTAGCATGTTTAAAGTGATTTTCATGCTTCCAGGGGCTCGGGAAGTGAATTAAATACTATTTGGAGGCATTTAATGTTCAATCAAAAACAGCTGATTTTTGACAAAAGAGATAACACCCCCCCATTACGTCATGCTTCAGAAATGTGGAAAATGGTCCGTTTTCAAATGTTTTATTTTTGAACATCAGTTCACATTTGTAGGTGGATCATCAGTGTTAGAGCTAAAATTAGCATGTTTAAAGTGATTTTCATGCTTCCAGGGGCTCGGGAAGTGAATTAAATACTATTTGGAGGCATTTAATGTTCAATCAAAAACAGCTGATTTTTGACAAAAGAGATAACACCCCCCCATTACGTCATGCTTCAGAAATGTGGAAAATGGTCCGTTTTCAAATGTTTTATTTTTGAACGTCAGTTCACATTTGTAGGTGGATCATCAGTGTTAGAGCTAAAATTAGCATGTTTAAAGTGATTTTCATGCTTCCAGGGGCCCTAAACACAAGATTTATGGAATGGTTAAAAGTGCATGAAAATGGCCAATTTACTCACTCTGAGTTCTCAAAAAGTGTTTCTTCACCCCGGGAAGTTAATTAAATACCATTTGGAGGCATTTAATGTTCGAGCAGAAACGGCTGATTTTCGACAAAAGAGATAACACCCCCCCATTAAGTCATGCTTCAGAAATGTGGTAAATGGTCCGTTTTCAAATGTTTTATTTTGGAACGTCAGTTCACATTTGTAGGTGGATCATCAGTGTTAGAGCTAAAATTAGCATGTTTATAGTGATGTTCATGCTTCCAGGGGCTCGGGAAGTGAATTAAATACTATTTGGAGGCATTTAATGTTCAATCAAAAACAGCTGATTTTTGACAAAAGAGATAACACCCCCCTATTACGTCATGCTTCAGAAATGTGGAAAATGGTCCGTTTTCAAATGTTTTATTTTTGAACGTCAGTTCACATTTGTAGGTGGATCATCAGTGTTAGAGCTAAAATTAGCATGTTTAGAGTGATTTTCATGCTTCCAGGGGCCCTAAACACAAGATTTATAGAATGGTTAAAAGTGCATGAAAATGGCCAATTTACTCACTCTGAGTTCTCAAAAAGGGTTTCTTCACCCCAGGAAGTTAATTAAATACCATTTGGAGGCATTTAATGTTCGAGCAAAAACTGCTGATTTTCGACAAAAGAGATAACACCCCCCCCATTACGTCATGCTTCAGAAATGTGGAAAATTGTCCGTTTTCAAATGTTTTATTTTTGAACGTCAGTTCACATTTGTAGGTGGATCATCAGTGTTAGAGCTAAAATTAGCATGTTTAAAGTGATTTTCATGCTTCCAGGGGCTCGGGAAGTGAATTAAATACTATTTGTAGGCA
Organism: Lissotriton vulgaris; assembly: GCF_964263255.1. NCBI lineage: Eukaryota > Metazoa > Chordata > Amphibia > Caudata > Salamandridae > Lissotriton > Lissotriton vulgaris. The sequence continues at coordinate 1,871,047 of NW_028246385.1, forward strand.
TTTAATGTTCAATCAAAAACAGCTGATTTTTGACAAAAGAGATAACACCCCCCCATTACGTCATGCTTCAGAAATGTGGAAAATGGTCCGTTTTCAAATGTTTTATTTTTGAACGTCAGTTCACATTTGTAGGTGGATCATCAGTGTTAGAGCTAAAATTAGCATGTTTAAAGTGATTTTCATGCTTCCAGGGGCCCTAAACACAAGATTTATGGAATGGTTAAAAGTGCATGAAAATGGCCAATTTACTCACTCTGAGCTCTCAAAAAGGGTTTCTTCACCCCGGGAAGTTAATTAAATACCATTTGGAGGCATTTAATGTTCGAGCAAAAACGGCTGATTTTCGACAAAAGAGATAACACCCCCCCATTACGTCATGCTTCAGAAATGTGGAAAATGGTCCGTTTTCAAATGTTTTATTTTTGAACGTCAGTTCACATTTGTAGGTGGATCATCAGTGTTAGAGCTAAAATTAGCATGTTTAAAGTGATTTTCATGCTTCCAGGGGCTCTGGAAGTGAATTAAATACTATTTGGAGGCATTTAATGTTCAAGCAAAAACAGCTGATTTTTGACAAAAGAGATAACACCCCCCCATTACGTCATGCTTCAGAAATGTGGAAAATGGTCCGTTTTCAAATGTTTTATTTTTGAACGTCAGTTCACATTTGTAGGTGGATCATCAGTGTTAGAGCTAAAATTAGCATGTTTAAAGTGATTTTCATGCTTCCAGGGGCCCTAAACACAAGATTTATGGAATGGTTAAAAGTGCATGAAAATGGCCAATTTACTCACTCTGAGTTCTCAAAAAGGGTTTCTTCACCCCGGGAAGTTAATTAAATACCATTTGGAGGCATTTAATGTTCGAGCAAAAACGGCTGATTTTCGACAAAAGAGATAACACGCCCCCATTACGTCATGCTTCAGAAATGTGGAAAATGATCCGTTTTCAAATGTTTTATTTTTGAACATCAGTTCACATTTGTAGGTGGATCATCAGTGTTAGAGCTAAAATTAGCATGTTTAAAGTGATTTTCATGCTTCCAGGGGCTCGGGAAGTGAATTAAATACTATTTGGAGGCATTTAATGTTCAATCAAAAACAGCTGATTTTTGACAAAAGAGATAACACCCCCCCATTACGTCATGCTTCAGAAATGTGGAAAATGGTCCGTTTTCAAATGTTTTATTTTTTAACGTCAGTTCACATTTGTAGGTGGATCATCAGTGTTAGAGCTAAAATTAGCATGTTTAAAGTGATTTTCATGCTTCCAGGGGCCCTAAACACAAGATTTATGGAATGGTTAAAAGTGCATGAAAATGGCCAATTTACTCACTCTGAGTTCTCAAAAAGGGTTTCTTCACCCCGGGAAGTTAATTAAATACCATTTGGAGGCATTTAATGTTCGAGCAAAAACGGCTGATTTTCGACAAAAGAGATAACACCCCCCCATTACGTCATGCTTCAGAAATGTGGAAAATCGTCCGTTTTCAAATGTTTTATTTTTGAACGTCAGTTCACATTTGTAGGTGGATCATCAGTGTTAGAGCTAAAATTAGCATGTTTAAAGTGATTTTCATGCTTCCAGGGGCTCGGGAAGTGAATTAAATACTATTTGGAGGCATTTAATGTTCAAGCAAAAACAGCTGATTTTTGACAAAAGAGATAACACCCCCCCATTACGTCATGCTTCAGAAATGTGGAAAATGGTCCGTTTTCAAATGTTTTATTTTTGAACGTCAGTTCACATTTGTAGGTGGATCATCAGTGTTAGAGCTAAAATTAGCATGTTTAAAGTGATTTTCATGCTTCCATTGGCCCTAAACACAAGATTTATGGAATGGTTAAAAGTGCATGAAAATGGCCAATTTACTCACTCTGAGTTCTCAAAAAGGGTTTCTTCACCCTGGGAAGTTAATTAAATACCATTTGGAGGCATTTAATGTTCGAGCAAAAACTGCTGATTTTCGACAAAAGAGATAACACCCCCCCATTACGTCATGCTTCAGAAATGTGGAAAATGGTCCGTTTTCAAATGTTTTATTTTTGAACGTCAGTTCACATTTGTAGGTGGATCATCAGTGTTAGAGCTCAAATTAGCATGTTTAAAGTGATTTTCATGCTTCCAGGGGCCCTAAACACAAGATTTATGGAATGGTTAAAAGTGCATGAAAATGGCCAATTTACTCACTCTGAGTTCTCAAAAAGGGTTTCTTCACCCCGGGAAGTTAATTAAATACCATTTGGAGGCATTTAATGTTCGAGCAAAAACGGCTGATTTTCGACAAAAGAGATAACACCCCCCCATTACGTCATGCTTCAGAAATGTGGAAAATGGTCCGTTTTCAAATGTTTTATTTTTGAACGTCAGTTCACATTTGTAGGTGGATCATCAGTGTTAGAGCTAAAATTAGCATGTTTAAAGTGATTTTCATGCTTCCAGGGGCTCGGGAAGTGAATTAAATACTATTTGGAGGCATTTAATGTTCAAGCAAAAACAGCTGATTTTTGACAAAAGAGATAACACCCCCCCATTACGTCATGCTTCAGAAATGTGGAAAATGGTCCGTTTTCAAATGTTTTATTTTTGAACGTCAGTTCACATTTGTAGGTGGATCATCAGTGTTAGAGCTAAAATTAGCATGTTTAAAGTGATTTTCATGCTTCCAGGGGCCCTAAACACAAGATTTATGGAATGGTTAAAAGTGCATGAAAATGGCCAATTTACTCACTCTGAGTTCTCAAAAAGGGTTTCTTCACCCCGGGAAGTTAATTAAATACCATTTGGAGGCATTTAATGTTCGAGCAAAAACGGCCGATTTTCGACAAAAGGGATAACACGCCCCCATTACGTCATGCTTCAGAAATGTGGAAAATGGTCCGTTTTCAAATGTTTTATTTTTGAACATCAGTTCACATTTGTAGGTGGATCATCAGTGTTAGAGCTAAAATTAGCATGTTTAAAGTGATTTTCATGCTTCCAGGGGCTCGGGAAGTGAATTAAATACTATTTGGAGGCATTTAATGTTCAATCAAAAACAGCTGATTTTTGACAAAAGAGATAACACCCCCCCATTACGTCATGCTTCAGAAATGTGGAAAATGGTCAGTTTTCAAATGTTTTATTTTTTAACGTCAGTTCACATTTGTAGGTGGATCGTCAGTGTTAGAGCTAAAATTAGCATGTTTAAAGTGATTTTCATGCTTCCAGGGGCCCTAAACACAAGATTTATGGAATGGTTAAAAGTGCATGAAAATGGCCAATTTATTAACTCTGAGTTCTCAAAAAGGGTTTCTTCACCCCGGGAAGTTAATTAAATACCATTTGGAGGCATTTAATGTTCGAGCAAAAACGGCTGATTTTCGACAAAAGAGATAACACCCCCCATTACGTCATGCTTGAGAAATGTGGAAAATGGTCCGTTTTCAAATGTTTTATTTTTGAACGTCAGTTCACATTTGTAGGTGGATCATCAGTGTTAGAGCTAAAATTAGCATGTTTAAAGTGATTTTCATGCTTCCAGGGGCTCGGGAAGTGAATTAAATACTATTTGGAAGCATTTAATGTTCAATCAAAAACAGCTGATTTTTGACAAAAGAGATAACACCCCCCCATTACGTCATGCTTCAGAAATGTGGAAAATGGTCCGTTTTCAAATGTTTTATTTTTGAACGTCAGTTCACATTTGTAGGTGGATCATCAGTGTTAGAGCTAAAATTAGCATGTTTAAAGTGATTTTCATGCTTCCAGGGGCCCTAAACACAAGATTTATGGAATGGTTAAAAGTGCATGAAAATGGCCAATTTACTCACTCTGAGTTCTCAAAAAGGGTTTCTTCACCCCGGGAAGTTAATTAAATACCATTTGGAGGCATTTAATGTTCGAGCAAAAACGGCTGATTTTCGACAAAAGAGATAACACCCCCCATTACGTCATGCTTCAGAAATGTGGAAAATCGTCCGTTTTCAAATGTTTTATTTTTGAACGTCAGTTCACATTTGTAGGTGGATCATCAGTGTTAGAGCTACAATTAGCATGTTTAAAGTGATTTTCATGCTTCCAGGGGCTCGGGAAGTGAATTAAATACTATTTGGAGGCATTTAATGTTCAATCAAAAACAGCTGATTTTTGACAAAAGAGATAACACCCCCCCATTACGTCATGCTTCAGAAATGTGGAAAATGGTCCGTTTTCAAATGTTTTATTTTTGAACGTCAGTTCACATTTGTAGGTGGATCATCAGTGTTAGAGCTAAAATTAGCATGTTTAAAGTGATTTTCATGCTTCCATGGGCCCTAAACACAAGATTTATGGAATGGTTAAAAGTGCATGAAAATGGCCAATTTACTCACTCTGAGTTCTCAAAAAGGGTTTCTTCACCCTGGGAAGTTAATTAAATACCATTTGGAGGCATTTAATGTTCGAGCAAAAACTGCTGATTTTCGACAAAAGAGATAACACCCCCCCATTACGTCATGCTTCAGAAATGTGGAAAATGGTCCGTTTTCAAATGTTTTATTTTTGAACGTCAGTTCACATTTGTAGGTGGATCATCAGTGTTAGAGCTAAAATTAGCATGTTTAAAGTGATTTTCATGCTTCCAGGGGCTCGGGAAGTGAATTAAATACTATTTGGAGGCATTTAATGTTCAAGCAAAAACAGCTGATTTTTGACAAAAGAGATAACACCCCCCCATTACGTCATGCTTCAGAAATTTGGAAAATGGTCCGTTTTCAAATGTTTTATTTTTGAACGTCAGTTCACATTTGTAGGTGGATCATCAGTGTTAGAGCTAAAATTAGCATGTTTAAAGTGATTTTCATGCTTCCATGGGCCCTAAACACAAGATTTATGGAATGGTTAAAAGTGCATGAAAATGGCCAAATTATTAACTCTGAGTTCTCAAAAAGGGTTTCTTCACCCCGGGAAGTTAATTAAATACCATTTGGAGGCATTTAATGTTCGAGCAAAAACGGCTGATTTTCGACAAAAGAGATAACACCCCCCATTACGTCATGCTTGAGAAATGTGGAAAATGGTCCGTTTTCAAATGTTTTATTTTTGAACGTCAGTTCACATTTGTAGGTGGATCATCAGTGTTAGAGCTAAAATTAGCATGTTTAAAGTGATTTTCATGCTTCCAGGGGCTCGGGAAGTGAATTAAATACTATTTGGAAGCATTTAATGTTCAATCAAAAACAGCTGATTTTTGACAAAAGAGATAACAACCCCCCATTACGTCATGCTTCAGAAATGTGGAAAATGGTCCGTTTTCAAATGTTTTATTTTTGAACGTCAGTTCACATTTGTAGGTGGATCATCAGTGTTAGAGCTAAAATTAGCATGTTTAAAGTGATTTTCATGCTTCCAGGGGCCCTAAACACAAGATTTATGGAATGGTTAAAAGTGCATGAAAATGGCCAATTTACTCACTCTGAGTTCTCAAAAAGGGTTTCTTCACCCCGGGAAGTTAATTAAATACCATTTGGAGGCATTTAATGTTCGAGCAAAAACGGCTGATTTTCGACAAAAGAGATAACACCCCCCATTACGTCATGCTTCAGAAATGTGGAAAATCGTCCGTTTTCAAATGTTTTATTTTTGAACGTCAGTTCACATTTGTAGGTGGATCATCAGTGTTAGAGCTAAAATTAGCATGTTTAAAGTGATTTTCATGCTTCCAGGGGCTCGGGAAGTGAATTAAATACTATTTGGAAGCATTTAATGTTCAATCAAAAACAGCTGATTTTTGACAAAAGAGATAACACCCCCCCATTACGTCATGCTTCAGAAATGTGGAAAATGGTCCGTTTTCAAATGTTTTATTTTTGAACGTCAGTTCACATTTGTAGGTGGATCATCAGTGTTAGAGCTAAAATTAGCATGTTTAAAGTGATTTTCATGCTTCCAGGGGCCCTAAACACAAGATTTATGGAATGGTTAAAAGTGCATGAAAATGGCCAATTTACTCACTCTGAGTTCTCAAAAAGGGTTTCTTCACCCCAGGAAGTTAATTAAATACTATTTGGAGGCATTTAATGTTCGAGCAAAAACTGCTGATTTTTGACAAAAGAGATAACACCCCCCCCATTACGTCATGCTTCAGAAATGTGGAAAATTGTCCGTTTTCAAATGTTTTATTTTTGAACGTCAGTTCACATTTGTAGGTGGATCATCAGTGTTAGAGCTAAAATTAGCATGTTTAAAGTGATTTTCATGCTTCCAGGGGCTCGGGAAGTGAATTAAATACTATTTGGAGGCATTTAATGTTCAATCAAAAACAGCTGATTTTTGACAAAAGAGATAACACCCCCCCATTACGTCATGCTTCAGAAATGTGGAAAATGGTCCGTTTTCAAATGTTTTATTTTTGAACGTCAGTTCACATTTGTAGGTGGATCATCAGTGTTAGAGCTAAAATTAGCATGTTTAAAGTGATTTTCATGCTTCCAGGGGCCCTAAACACAAGATTTATGGAATGGTTAAAAGTGCATGAAAATGGCCAATTTACTCACTCTGAGCTCTCAAAAAGGGTTTCTTCACCCCGGGAAGTTAATTAAATACCATTTGGAGGCATTTAATGTTCGAGCAAAAACGGCTGATTTTCGACAAAAGAGATAACACCCCCCCATTACGTCATGCTTCAGAAATGTGGAAAATGGTCCGTTTTCAAATGTTTTATTTTTGAACGTCAGTTCACATTTGTAGGTGGATCATCAGTGTTAGAGCTAAAATTAGCATGTTTAAAGTGATTTTCATGCTTCCAGGGGCTCTGGAAGTGAATTAAATACTATTTGGAGGCATTTAATGTTCAAGCAAAAACAGCTGATTTTTGACAAAAGAGATAACACCCCCCCATTACGTCATGCTTCAGAAATGTGGAAAATGGTCCGTTTTCAAATGTTTTATTTTTGAACGTCAGTTCACATTTGTAGGTGGATCATCAGTGTTAGAGCTAAAATTAGCATGTTTAAAGTGATTTTCATGCTTCCAGGGGCCCTAAACACAAGATTTATGGAATGGTTAAAAGTGCATGAAAATGGCCAATTTACTCACTCTGAGTTCTCAAAAAGGGTTTCTTCACCCCGGGAAGTTAATTAAATACCATTTGGAGGCATTTAATGTTCGAGCAAAAACGGCTGATTTTCGACAAAAGAGATAACACGCCCCCATTACGTCATGCTTCAGAAATGTGGAAAATGATCCGTTTTCAAATGTTTTATTTTTGAACATCAGTTCACATTTGTAGGTGGATCATCAGTGTTAGAGCTAAAATTAGCATGTTTAAAGTGATTTTCATGCTTCCAGGGGCTCGGGAAGTGAATTAAATACTATTTGGAGGCATTTAATGTTCAATCAAAAACAGCTGATTTTTGACAAAAGAGATAACACCCCCCCATTACGTCATGCTTCAGAAATGTGGAAAATGGTCCGTTTTCAAATGTTTTATTTTTTAACGTCAGTTCACATTTGTAGGTGGATCATCAGTGTTAGAGCTAAAATTAGCATGTTTAAAGTGATTTTCATGCTTCCAGGGGCCCTAAACACAAGATTTATGGAATGGTTAAAAGTGCATGAAAATGGCCAATTTACTCACTCTGAGTTCTCAAAAAGGGTTTCTTCACCCCGGGAAGTTAATTAAATACCATTTGGAGGCATTTAATGTTCGAGCAAAAACGGCTGATTTTCGACAAAAGAGATAACACCCCCCCATTACGTCATGCTTCAGAAATGTGGAAAATCGTCCGTTTTCAAATGTTTTATTTTTGAACGTCAGTTCACATTTGTAGGTGGATCATCAGTGTTAGAGCTAAAATTAGCATGTTTAAAGTGATTTTCATGCTTCCAGGGGCTCGGGAAGTGAATTAAATACTATTTGGAGGCATTTAATGTTCAAGCAAAAACAGCTGATTTTTGACAAAAGAGATAACACCCCCCCATTACGTCATGCTTCAGAAATGTGGAAAATGGTCCGTTTTCAAATGTTTTATTTTTGAACGTCAGTTCACATTTGTAGGTGGATCATCAGTGTTAGAGCTAAAATTAGCATGTTTAAAGTGATTTTCATGCTTCCATTGGCCCTAAACACAAGATTTATGGAATGGTTAAAAGTGCATGAAAATGGCCAATTTACTCACTCTGAGTTCTCAAAAAGGGTTTCTTCACCCTGGGAAGTTAATTAAATACCATTTGGAGGCATTTAATGTTCGAGCAAAAACTGCTGATTTTCGACAAAAGAGATAACACCCCCCCATTACGTCATGCTTCAGAAATGTGGAAAATGGTCCGTTTTCAAATGTTTTATTTTTGAACGTCAGTTCACATTTGTAGGTGGATCATCAGTGTTAGAGCTCAAATTAGCATGTTTAAAGTGATTTTCATGCTTCCAGGGGCCCTAAACACAAGATTTATGGAATGGTTAAAAGTGCATGAAAATGGCCAATTTACTCACTCTGAGTTCTCAAAAAGGGTTTCTTCACCCCGGGAAGTTAATTAAATACCATTTGGAGGCATTTAATGTTCGAGCAAAAACGGCTGATTTTCGACAAAAGAGATAACACCCCCCCATTACGTCATGCTTCAGAAATGTGGAAAATGGTCCGTTTTCAAATGTTTTATTTTTGAACGTCAGTTCACATTTGTAGGTGGATCATCAGTGTTAGAGCTAAAATTAGCATGTTTAAAGTGATTTTCATGCTTCCAGGGGCTCGGGAAGTGAATTAAATACTATTTGGAGGCATTTAATGTTCAAGCAAAAACAGCTGATTTTTGACAAAAGAGATAACACCCCCCCATTACGTCATGCTTCAGAAATGTGGAAAATGGTCCGTTTTCAAATGTTTTATTTTTGAACGTCAGTTCACATTTGTAGGTGGATCATCAGTGTTAGAGCTAAAATTAGCATGTTTAAAGTGATTTTCATGCTTCCAGGGGCCCTAAACACAAGATTTATGGAATGGTTAAAAGTGCATGAAAATGGCCAATTTACTCACTCTGAGTTCTCAAAAAGGGTTTCTTCACCCCGGGAAGTTAATTAAATACCATTTGGAGGCATTTAATGTTCGAGCAAAAACGGCCGATTTTCGACAAAAGGGATAACACGCCCCCATTACGTCATGCTTCAGAAATGTGGAAAATGGTCCGTTTTCAAATGTTTTATTTTTGAACATCAGTTCACATTTGTAGGTGGATCATCAGTGTTAGAGCTAAAATTAGCATGTTTAAAGGGATTTTCATGCTTCCAGGGGCTCGGGAAGTGAATTAAATACTATTTGGAGGCATTTAATGTTCAATCAAAAACAGCTGATTTTTGACAAAAGAGATAACACCCCCCCATTACGTCATGCTTCAGAAATGTGGAAAATGGTCAGTTTTCAAATGTTTTATTTTTTAACGTCAGTTCACATTTGTAGGTGGATCGTCAGTGTTAGAGCTAAAATTAGCATGTTTAAAGTGATTTTCATGCTTCCAGGGGCCCTAAACACAAGATTTATGGAATGGTTAAAAGTGCATGAAAATGGCCAATTTATTAACTCTGAGTTCTCAAAAAGGGTTTCTTTACCCCGGAAAGTTAATTAAATACCATTTGGAGGCATTTAATGTTCGAGCAAAAACGGCTGATTTTCGACAAAAGAGATAACACCCCCCATTACGTCATGCTTGAGAAATGTGGAAAATGGTCCGTTTTCAAATGTTTTATTTTTGAACGTCAGTTCACATTTGTAGGTGGATCATCAGTGTTAGAGCTAAAATTAGCATGTTTAAAGTGATTTTCATGCTTCCAGGGGCTCGGGAAGTGAATTAAATACTATTTGGAAGCATTTAATGTTCAATCAAAAACAGCTGATTTTTGACAAAAGAGATAACACCCCCCCATTACGTCATGCTTCAGAAATGTGGAAAATGGTCCGTTTTCAAATGTTTTATTTTTGAACGTCAGTTCACATTTGTAGGTGGATCATCAGTGTTAGAGCTAAAATTAGCATGTTTAAAGTGATTTTCATGCTTCCAGGGGCCCTAAACACAAGATTTATGGAATGGTTAAAAGTGCATGAAAATGGCCAATTTACTCACTCTGAGTCTCAAAAAGGGTTTCTTCACCCCGGGAAGTTAATTAAATACCATTTGGAGGCATTTAATGTTCGAGCAAAAACGGCTGATTTTCGACAAAAGAGATAACACCCCCCATTACGTCATGCTTCAGAAATGTGGAAAATCGTCCGTTTTCAAATGTTTTATTTTTGAACGTCAGTTCACATTTGTAGGTGGATCATCAGTGTTAGAGCTACAATTAGCATGTTTAAAGTGATTTTCATGCTTCCAGGGGCTCGGGAAGTGAATTAAATACTATTTGGAGGCATTTAATGTTCAATCAAAAACAGCTGATTTTTGACAAAAGAGATAACACCCCCCCATTACGTCATGCTTCAGAAATGTGGAAAATGGTCCGTTTTCAAATGTTTTATTTTTGAACGTCAGTTCACATTTGTAGGTGGATCATCAGTGTTAGAGCTAAAATTAGCATGTTTAAAGTGATTTTCATGCTTCCATGGGCCCTAAACACAAGATTTATGGAATGGTTAAAAGTGCATGAAAATGACCAATTTACTCACTCTGAGTTCTCAAAAAGGGTTTCTTCACCCTGGGAAGTTAATTAAATACCATTTGGAGGCATTTAATGTTCGAGCAAAAACTGCTGATTTTCGACAAAAGAGATAACACCCCCCCATTACGTCATGCTTCAGAAATGTGGAAAATGGTCCGTTTTCAAATGTTTTATTTTTGAACGTCAGTTCACATTTGTAGGTGGATCATCAGTGTTAGAGCTAAAATTAGCATGTTTAAAGTGATTTTCATGCTTCCAGGGGCTCGGGAAGTGAATTAAATACTATTTGGAGGCATTTAATGTTCAAGCAAAAACAGCTGATTTTTGACAAAAGAGATAACACCCCCCCATTACGTCATGCTTCAGAAATTTGGAAAATGGTCCGTTTTCAAATGTTTTATTTTTGAACGTCAGTTCACATTTGTAGGTGGATCATCAGTGTTAGAGCTAAAATTAGCATGTTTAAAGTGATTTTCATGCTTCCATGGGCCCTAAACACAAGATTTATGGAATGGTTAAAAGTGCATGAAAATGGCCAAATTATTAACTCTGAGTTCTCAAAAAGGGTTTCTTTACCCCGGGAAGTTAATTAAATACCATTTGGAGGCATTTAATGTTCGAGCAAAAACGGCTGATTTTCGACAAAAGAGATAACACCCCCCATTACGTCATGCTTGAGAAATGTGGAAAATGGTCCGTTTTCAAATGTTTTATTTTTGAACGTCAGTTCACATTTGTAGGTGGATCATCAGTGTTAGAGCTAAAATTAGCATGTTTAAAGTGATTTTCATGCTTCCAGGGGCTCGGGAAGTGAATTAAATACTATTTGGAAGCATTTAATGTTCAATCAAAAACAGCTGATTTTTGACAAAAGAGATAACAACCCCCATTACGTCATGCTTCAGAAATGTGGAAAATGGTCCGTTTTCAAATGTTTTATTTTTGAACGTCAGTTCACATTTGTAGGTGGATCATCAGTGTTAGAGCTAAAATTAGCATGTTTAAAGTGATTTTCATGCTTCCAGGGGCCCTAAACACAAGATTTATGGAATGGTTAAAAGTGCATGAAAATGGCCAATTTACTCACTCTGAGTCTCAAAAAGGGTTTCTTCACCCCGGGAAGTTAATTAAATACCATTTGGAGGCATTTAATGTTCGAGCAAAAACGGCTGATTTTCGACAAAAGAGATAACACCCCCCATTACGTCATGCTTCAGAAATGTGGAAAATCGTCCGTTTTCAAATGTTTTATTTTTGAACGTCAGTTCACATTTGTAGGTGGATCATCAGTGTTAGAGCTACAATTAGCATGTTTAAAGTGATTTTCATGCTTCCAGGGGCTCGGGAAGTGAATTAAATACTATTTGGAGGCATTTAATGTTCAATCAAAAACAGCTGATTTTTGACAAAGGAGATAACACCCCCCCATTACGTCATGCTTCAGAAATGTGGAAAATGGTCCGTTTTCAAATGTTTTATTTTTGAACGTCAGTTCACATTTGTAGGTGGATCATCAGTGTTAGAGCTAAAATTAGCATGTTTAAAGTGATTTTCATGCTTCCATGGGCCCTAAACACAAGATTTATGGAATGGTTAAAAGTGCATGAAAATGACCAATTTACTCACTCTGAGTTCTCAAAAAGGGTTTCTTCACCCTGGGAAGTTAATTAAATACCATTTGGAGGCATTTAATGTTCGAGCAAAAACTGCTGATTTTCGACAAAAGAGATAACACCCCCCCATTACGTCATGCTTCAGAAATGTGGAAAATGGTCCGTTTTCAAATGTTTTATTTTTGAACGTCAGTTCACATTTGTAGGTGGATCATCAGTGTTAGAGCTAAAATTAGCATGTTTAAAGTGATTTTCATGCTTCCAGGGGCTCGGGAAGTGAATTAAATACTATTTGGAGGCATTTAATGTTCAAGCAAAAACAGCTGATTTTTGACAAAAGAGATAACACCCCCCCATTACGTCATGCTTCAGAAATTTGGAAAATGGTCCGTTTTCAAATGTTTTATTTTTGAACGTCAGTTCACATTTGTAGGTGGATCATCAGTGTTAGAGCTAAAATTAGCATGTTTAAAGTGATTTTCATGCTTCCATGGGCCCTAAACACAAGATTTATGGAATGGTTAAAAGTGCATGAAAATGGCCAAATTATTAACTCTGAGTTCTCAAAAAGGGTTTCTTTACCCCGGGAAGTTAATTAAATACCATTTGGAGGCATTTAATGTTCGAGCAAAAACGGCTGATTTTCGACAAAAGAGATAACACCCCCCATTACGTCATGCTTGAGAAATGTGGAAAATGGTCCGTTTTCAAATGTTTTATTTTTGAACGTCAGTTCACATTTGTAGGTGGATCATCAGTGTTAGAGCTAAAATTAGCATGTTTAAAGTGATTTTCATGCTTCCAGGGGCTCGGGAAGTGAATTAAATACTATTTGGAAGCATTTAATGTTCAATCAAAAACAGCTGATTTTTGACAAAAGAGATAACAACCCCCATTACGTCATGCTTCAGAAATGTGGAAAATGGTCCGTTTTCAAATGTTTTATTTTTGAACGTCAGTTCACATTTGTAGGTGGATCATCAGTGTTAGAGCTAAAATTAGCATGTTTAAAGTGATTTTCATGCTTCCAGGGGCCCTAAACACAAGATTTATGGAATGGTTAAAAGTGCATGAAAATGGCCAATTTACTCACTCTGAGTTCTCAAAAAGGGTTTCTTCACCCCGGGAAGTTAATTAAATACCATTTGGAGGCATTTAATGTTCGAGCAAAAACGGCTGATTTTCGACAAAAGAGATAACACCCCCCATTACGTCATGCTTCAGAAATGTGGAAAATCGTCCGTTTTCAAATGTTTTATTTTTGAACGTCAGTTCACATTTGTAGGTGGATCATCAGTGTTAGAGCTAAAATTAGCATGTTTAAAGTGATTTTCATGCTTCCAGGGGCTCGGGAAGTGAATTAAATACTATTTGGAAGCATTTAATGTTCAATCAAAAACAGCTGATTTTTGACAAAAGAGATAACACCCCCCCATTACGTCATGCTTCAGAAATGTGGAAAATGGTCCGTTTTCAAATGTTTTATTTTTGAACGTCAGTTCACATTTGTAGGTGGATCATCAGTGTTAGAGCTAAAATTAGCATGTTTAAAGTGATTTTCATGCTTCCAGGGGCCCTAAACACAAGATTTATGGAATGGTTAAAAGTGCATGAAAATGGCCAATTTACTCACTCTGAGTTCTCAAAAAGGGTTTCTTCACCCCAGGAAGTTAATTAAATACTATTTGGAGGCATTTAATGTTCGAGCAAAAACTGCTGATTTTTGACAAAAGAGATAACACCCCCCCCATTACGTCATGCTTCAGAAATGTGGAAAATTGTCCGTTTTCAAATGTTTTATTTTTGAACGTCAGTTCACATTTGTAGGTGGATCATCAGTGTTAGAGCTAAAATTAGCATGTTTAAAGTGATTTTCATGCTTCCAGGGGCTCGGGAAGTGAATTAAATACTATTTGGAGGCATTTAATGTTCAATCAAAAACAGCTGATTTTTGACAAAAGAGATAACACCCCCCCATTACGTCATGCTTCAGAAATGTGGAAAATGGTCCGTTTTCAAATGTTTTATTTTTGAACGTCAGTTCACATTTGTAGGTGGATCATCAGTGTTAGAGCTAAAATTAGCATGTTTAAAGTGATTTTCATGCTTCCAGGGGCCCTAAACACAAGATTTATGGAATGGTTAAAAGTGCATGAAAATGGCCAATTTACTCACTCTGAGCTCTCAAAAAGGGTTTCTTCACCCCGGGAAGTTAATTAAATACCATTTGGAGGCATTTAATGTTCGAGCAAAAACGGCTGATTTTCGACAAAAGAGATAACACCCCCCCATTACGTCATGCTTCAGAAATGTGGAAAATGGTCCGTTTTCAAATGTTTTATTTTTGAACGTCAGTTCACATTTGTAGGTGGATCATCAGTGTTAGAGCTAAAATTAGCATGTTTAAAGTGATTTTCATGCTTCCAGGGGCTCTGGAAGTGAATTAAATACTATTTGGAGGCATTTAATGTTCAAGCAAAAACAGCTGATTTTTGACAAAAGAGATAACACCCCCCCATTACGTCATGCTTCAGAAATGTGGAAAATGGTCCGTTTTCAAATGTTTTATTTTTGAACGTCAGTTCACATTTGTAGGTGGATCATCAGTGTTAGAGCTAAAATTAGCATGTTTAAAGTGATTTTCATGCTTCCAGGGGCCCTAAACACAAGATTTATGGAATGGTTAAAAGTGCATGAAAATGGCCAATTTACTCACTCTGAGTTCTCAAAAAGGGTTTCTTCACCCCGGGAAGTTAATTAAATACCATTTGGAGGCATTTAATGTTCGAGCAAAAACGGCTGATTTTCGACAAAAGAGATAACACGCCCCCATTACGTCATGCTTCAGAAATGTGGAAAATGATCCGTTTTCAAATGTTTTATTTTTGAACATCAGTTCACATTTGTAGGTGGATCATCAGTGTTAGAGCTAAAATTAGCATGTTTAAAGTGATTTTCATGCTTCCAGGGGCTCGGGAAGTGAATTAAATACTATTTGGAGGCATTTAATGTTCAATCAAAAACAGCTGATTTTTGACAAAAGAGATAACACCCCCCCATTACGTCATGCTTCAGAAATGTGGAAAATGGTCCGTTTTCAAATGTTTTATTTTTTAACGTCAGTTCACATTTGTAGGTGGATCGTCAGTGTTAGAGCTAAAATTAGCATGTTTAAAGTGATTTTCATGCTTCCATTGGCCCTAAACACAAGATTTATGGAATGGTTAAAAGTGCATGAAAATGGCCAATTTACTCACTCTGAGTTCTCAAAAAGGGTTTCTTCACCCTGGGAAGTTAATTAAATACCATTTGGAGGCATTTAATGTTCGAGCAAAAACTGCTGATTTTCGACAAAAGAGATAACACCCCCCCATTACGTCATGCTTCAGAAATGTGGAAAATGGTCCGTTTTCAAATGTTTTATTTTTGAACGTCAGTTCACATTTGTAGGTGGATCATCAGTGTTAGAGCTCAAATTAGCATGTTTAAAGTGATTTTCATGCTTCCAGGGGCCCTAAACACAAGATTTATGGAATGGTTAAAAGTGCATGAAAATGGCCAATTTACTCACTCTGAGTTCTCAAAAAGGGTTTCTTCACCCCGGGAAGTTAATTAAATACCATTTGGAGGCATTTAATGTTCGAGCAAAAACGGCTGATTTTCGACAAAAGAGATAACACCCCCCCATTACGTCATGCTTCAGAAATGTGGAAAATGGTCCGTTTTCAAATGTTTTATTTTTGAACGTCAGTTCACATTTGTAGGTGGATCATCAGTGTTAGAGCTAAAATTAGCATGTTTAAAGTGATTTTCATGCTTCCAGGGGCTCGGGAAGTGAATTAAATACTATTTGGAGGCATTTAATGTTCAAGCAAAAACAGCTGATTTTTGACAAAAGAGATAACACCCCCCCATTACGTCATGCTTCAGAAATGTGGAAAATGGTCCGTTTTCAAATGTTTTATTTTTGAACGTCAGTTCACATTTGTAGGTGGATCATCAGTGTTAGAGCTAAAATTAGCATGTTTAAAGTGATTTTCATGCTTCCAGGGGCCCTAAACACAAGATTTATGGAATGGTTAAAAGTGCATGAAAATGGCCAATTTACTCACTCTGAGTTCTCAAAAAGGGTTTCTTCACCCCGGGAAGTTAATTAAATACCATTTGGAGGCATTTAATGTTCGAGCAAAAACGGCCGATTTTCGACAAAAGGGATAACACGCCCCCATTACGTCATGCATCAGAAATGTGGAAAATGGTCCGTTTTCAAATGTTTTATTTTTGAACATCAGTTCACATTTGTAGGTGGATCATCAGTGTTAGAGCTAAAATTAGCATGTTTAAAGTGATTTTCATGCTTCCAGGGGCTCGGGAAGTGAATTAAATACTATTTGGAGGCATTTAATGTTCAATCAAAAACAGCTGATTTTTGACAAAAGAGATAACACCCCCCCATTACGTCATGCTTCAGAAATGTGGAAAATGGTCAGTTTTCAAATGTTTTATTTTTTAACGTCAGTTCACATTTGTAGGTGGATCGTCAGTGTTAGAGCTAAAATTAGCATGTTTAAAGTGATTTTCATGCTTCCATTGGCCCTAAACACAAGATTTATGGAATGGTTAAAAGTGCATGAAAATGGCCAATTTACTCACTCTGAGTTCTCAAAAAGGGTTTCTTCACCCTGGGAAGTTAATTAAATACCATTTGGAGGCATTTAATGTTCGAGCAAAAACTGCTGATTTTCGACAAAAGAGATAACACCCCCCCATTACGTCATGCTTCAGAAATGTGGAAAATGGTCCGTTTTCAAATGTTTTATTTTTGAACGTCAGTTCACATTTGTAGGTGGATCATCAGTGTTAGAGCTCAAATTAGCATGTTTAAAGTGATTTTCATGCTTCCAGGGGCCCTAAACACAAGATTTATGGAATGGTTAAAAGTGCATGAAAATGGCCAATTTACTCACTCTGAGTTCTCAAAAAGGGTTTCTTCACCCCGGGAAGTTAATTAAATACCATTTGGAGGCATTTAATGTTCGAGCAAAAACGGCTGATTTTCGACAAAAGAGATAACACCCCCCCATTACGTCATGCTTCAGAAATGTGGAAAATGGTCCGTTTTCAAATGTTTTATTTTTGAACGTCAGTTCACATTTGTAGGTGGATCATCAGTGTTAGAGCTAAAATTAGCATGTTTAAAGTGATTTTCATGCTTCCAGGGGCTCGGGAAGTGAATTAAATACTATTTGGAGGCATTTAATGTTCAAGCAAAAACAGCTGATTTTTGACAAAAGAGATAACACCCCCCCATTACGTCATGCTTCAGAAATGTGGAAAATGGTCCGTTTTCAAATGTTTTATTTTTGAACGTCAGTTCACATTTGTAGGTGGATCATCAGTGTTAGAGCTAAAATTAGCATGTTTAAAGTGATTTTCATGCTTCCAGGGGCCCTAAACACAAGATTTATGGAATGGTTAAAAGTGCATGAAAATGGCCAATTTACTCACTCTGAGTTCTCAAAAAGGGTTTCTTCACCCCGGGAAGTTAATTAAATACCATTTGGAGGCATTTAATGTTCGAGCAAAAACGGCCGATTTTCGACAAAAGGGATAACACGCCCCCATTACGTCATGCATCAGAAATGTGGAAAATGGTCCGTTTTCAAATGTTTTATTTTTGAACATCAGTTCACATTTGTAGGTGGATCATCAGTGTTAGAGCTAAAATTAGCATGTTTAAAGTGATTTTCATGCTTCCAGGGGCTCGGGAAGTGAATTAAATACTATTTGGAGGCATTTAATGTTCAATCAAAAACAGCTGATTTTTGACAAAAGAGATAACACCCCCCCATTACGTCATGCTTCAGAAATGTGGAAAATGGTCAGTTTTCAAATGTTTTATTTTTTAACGTCAGTTCACATTTGTAGGTGGATCGTCAGTGTTAGAGCTAAAATTAGCATGTTTAAAGTGATTTTCATGCTTCCAGGGGCCCTAAACACAAGATTTATGGAATGGTTAAAAGTGCATGAAAATGGCCAATTTATTAACTCTGAGTTCTCAAAAAGGGTTTCTTCACCCCGGGAAGTTAATTAAATACCATTTGGAGGCATTTAATGTTCGAGCAAAAACGGCTGATTTTCGACAAAAGAGATAACACCCCCCATTACG
This sequence comes from Lissotriton vulgaris, assembly GCF_964263255.1. NCBI lineage: Eukaryota > Metazoa > Chordata > Amphibia > Caudata > Salamandridae > Lissotriton > Lissotriton vulgaris. The sequence goes on from NW_028246385.1 coordinate 1,889,435, forward strand.
TCATGCTTGAGAAATGTGGAAAATGGTCCGTTTTCAAATGTTTTATTTTTGAACGTCAGTTCACATTTGTAGGTGGATCATCAGTGTTAGAGCTAAAATTTGCATGTTTAAAGTGATTTTCATGCTTCCAGGGGCTCGGGAAGTGAATTAAATACTATTTGGAAGCATTTAATGTTCAATCAAAAACAGCTGATTTTTGACAAAAGAGATAACACCCCCCCCCATTACGTCATGCTTCAGAAATCTGGAAAATGGTCCGTTTTCAAATGTTTTATTTTTGAACGTCAGTTCACATTTGTAGGTGGATCATCAGTGTTAGAGCTAAAATTAGCATGTTTAAAGTGATTTTCATGCTTCCAGGGGCCCTAAACACAAGATTTATGGAATGGTTAAAAGTGCATGAAAATGGCCAATTTACTCACTCTGAGTTCTCAAAAAGGGTTTCTTCACCCCGGGAAGTTAATTAAATACCATTTGGAGGCATTTAATGTTCGAGCAAAAACGGCTGATTTTCGACAAAAGAGATAACACCCCCCATTACGTCATGCTTCAGAAATGTGGAAAAT